>NC_058368.1:76100342-76736904 GCF_018350175.1 Felis catus
GTAGTAAGAGCTGCCTGGGAAAAGTTGTAAAATCAAAAGGGATGCTATACTGTCACCAGATAAAGTTTTAACAGGAGACTGTTACGGTACTAATCTGCCCAGGCAGCCATAACAAAATACCATAGGCTGGATGGCTTAAATAGTAGAAATACATTTCCTTGAAATCTGGAGACCAGAAGTCCAACATCAAAGTGTTGGCAAGGTTGGTTTCTGGTGAGACCTTTCTCCTTAGTTTGCAAAAGGCCACCTCTCACTGTGCCCCTCTAGGGCCTTTTTGTGTATGTATGCACAATGCTGTGTCTCTCTCTCTTCTCGTAAGGACACCAAACATATTGCATCAGGACCCCAACGTTATGATATTGTTTATCCTTAATAACCTCCTTAACAACCTGATCTCCAAACACAGCCACATTGAAGGTTAGACATTATTAAGCATATGAACTCAGTGGGGGACACAACTCTGTCCATAACAATTATTAACATAAATATTTCAGAAAGCATATAATTTATGGGAAGACCCTAGAGATTTGCCACTTCTCTGGCTATCCATCATATATTCTTAGCTTCAAGGAAACATTACCAGACCCTTACAAAATAGTTGTGCAGTATACCCAATAGAGACTCACCCTCTCCTCCATTCTGAGACTATTTGCTGTTATAATAAATTACCTACAGGCACTCAGTTTTTGCAATCCATAGGTAGTTTTTTATACCGCTGCATATCTGAAGGCTCTGATATAAGCCTCACACCAGAGCTTATGTCTTCAATAAGGAAGGATACTCTCAGAGCTTCATGGAAAAGTCTGCACCCAGGGACTTTTAATTATTGATTACTTCCAGAATGTTCTCTGGTGTATAGGTTTCTGAGATGATAGTGTCACCAGCTGGACCCCAAGACCTGATCTTTACCGCCCACCAGTCTGTATTCACTGACCTCTGTTCCGCATTTTTCCTTAAGCTTTTCTTGAACTTAATCCCCAACTCACACCTGCACAGATGGACCATGAAGTGACCCTTGAAGTGACTGACAGGTACCTTTCCATCATTATAATACCAAAATCTCATTTACCCAACACACAATGTATGTATCGGTATGTTTCGTTAAGGTGCTCCTATGTCCTCTATATCCTCTACAAGGTGCCTCTATATCCGATGGCAAGTCTGCTCTATCTAAATATTCATCGTGACCCTAAATAAAAGAAACCCATTCACCTCTGCTCAGAGAGTCATGGCATTGCAAGTCACCCCCAGTGATCTCTTTATTTGCTGCCCATAAAGTTTCCTTTGTGCGACCACTCACCCAATGTAGTTGATCTGTGAGTTACCAAGGCACAAACTCAGACAAACTTAGTTTGGTTACAAGAGTGCGTTATAATTCTCAGACAGTAGCAGTAAACAGGGGCAGGCTTTCCAGGGCACATGTTCCCAAAGTAGACTTCCGTCATGGAAGCAGGAACCACAGAACGAGTAGTAATTCTGTAGGTGAGCCTAATAAGGGAAAGGAAAGTTGGGGGGGAGGGGGGAATATTGCTACTGTTATTTCAATGTTCTAAATCATACATAACAAAGGCCTTCCCCTCTTTTGAAGCAAATCTAACCCTCAACTTTATAAGCTCTGCTTTTGAAGTAATAAGCCATTTAAAAAATTTTTAATGTTTATTTTTGAAGGAAAGAGAGACAGAGCGTGAGCAGGGGAGGGGCAGAGAGAGAGGCACAGAATCCAAAATGGGCTCCAGGCTCTGAGCTGTCAGCATAGAGCCCGACATGGGGCTCGAACCCACAAACCATGAGATCATGACCTGAGATAAAATCGGATGCTTAACCGACTGAGGCACCAGGGCGCGGGTTTAAAAATAAACCATTTTTAAAGGTGTCTGATCCTTACTAACCCCTCACAAGTCAGAAACTTCACTAAATCTCCTAATGTTTCATGGAAAATCTGCGTGGATGTTTGCATAAGTTCTCTAAGACTCTATCTTCTATTTTACTGGGATATAATTGGACAATTGGTGCAACCAACACCTCACATGGAGTGCCATGTTGGAAAATGATTCTCATTTCATCAGGCCCAACCAGTCCTGTTAAGTAACACGGTTGACTTTACGGGCAGAGCCAAAGCCTCAGAGCCTTTCCTGGAAAAGCATTCAGGTACCTGGCTTACAGGTTCTCAGGTGGTAACAAAGGTCACTCCCTGGCACATCACACACCTTAGCTAATTTGAGGAATGCATCCCAACGTACCAGGAATGCAGGCTAAGTCTGGTTTGGTTTTTTAGCTGTGGAACGGCAAATCACAAAGGCTTTTAGAATCCCAATCCAGGATTCCTCAGGAAAACCCCCAGACACTACGTTACTTCTTGGCCTTAGGAGCAGCTCAATAATTGATTTTGATCTCCAAAGCAAACTCAAGGATCCCCATGTGGTTAATTTAAATTCGGCTGCCTCTATGTAAATAATCAAGTCAAATCTAGCGAGATTTGTCTTGCGATCAAGAATCCTTCAGAGATTAACTTCGTCAGAGGGGAGAAGCTCAGGAAACGGGCAGCAGAAATTACTGGATGTTCTTTCAGTGACATGCTGGGAGTTACTCCAGAAGCTCTGAATGATCATCTGACTCTACGGGAATGTGCATCTTTGGTTGTCTTACAATTCTGCAGAGATGGAACTTAAGTTGTAACAGTGTGAATAATGCAAATGTTTCCTTCCATAGGCACGGCAAATACTGTTCATGACACTATAAATGCATCCTTCCCCTCCCTCCCCCCCCCCCCCCCCCCCCCGAGAATATATATCTCTGTGTGTCAAATTCTCACGGAGCTGGTTATAACATCTTACTTCTTCCCTCATTAACATGTCTCCAAGGAGACAAAGCAGGAATAGTCAGAACTGTAGAAGGAAAACAAGAAAATTGTGGTATTACAATCTCCAGGAAGGGGGCGCACTTTCAAGTAAGGTAAAGGGTTAATTGCTCCTGGTGCCTCTGAGAGACTGAAGCCACAATAAAGCCCAGGGCTTTTGGAAAGGGTTGTGGATAAAAGTCAATGGAAACAGAAAAGAGAGTCTGGAAAGGCACGCAGCCTGGGGCACCCAAGTGTCTGCTGTGGGTTCTAAGAAGTTAAACTGCATTTCTGATCATGAATTTGTCTCTTCACCATAGCCAGAGCTGAATCTCTGCAGTTTATATTTTCTTTGGAGGAAATGTTTACTGTGGGTAGATTTAAACTGCCATCATACAGGGAAGAACAGGCAGGAAAAGAAAAATCAAGGAGCCACAGTAATTGCTTTAAAACATTAAGTTTGTGCTGTTCTAGTGTGTGGAACATGGATCAATTGATTCAAATGAATATAAAAATGATTTTCTAACAACCACAAATGCACATTAATGAAATGAACTGCCTACAAGTCGCTGAGGTCTCAGTCCCGGGAGATATTCAAGGTGACTTTGGTTGATAACATTCGAGAGACATCACAGTGGCACCTGAAATGTTTCTTGGACGTTTATACTACAGTCGTTCCTATATTTGTATTCTGATCCTATAAAAAGCCACTGAGGCTTTAGGCATTAAAGAGATAATTTTGGGGGCACCTGGGTGGCTCAGTCGGTTGAGCATCTGACTCTTGGTTTTGGCTCAGGTCACGATCTCATGGTTCATGAGTTCTAGCCCCTCGTTGGGCTCGGCACTGACAGCATGGAACCTGCTTGGTATTCTCTCTCCCTCCCTCTCTCTTCCTCTCTCTCTGCCCCTCCCAAGCTCTCTCATTCTCTCTCTCAAAATAAATAAACTTTAAAAATGCAAATGAACTTAAAGTATGGAGAGAGGTCTCAAGCATGGAGTTTTGCCCTCTACCAGGAATGGCAAACTCCACTGTCCCAGGGGAAGGGAGAGACTTACAGACTCATTACTGCCAAAGTGTTCTGAAGCATTTGGTTGCAGCATCATTCACTCTATTCGATTCAAAAACAATTCTATTGGAATTTATTTTTTCATTCATAAAACTACGCCATGCATCCTTTTCCCCATTTATTCTGTGCGGCCGTCTAAGTCTATTCTTCAGAGTTTCCCTTTTGACAGAGATGTGGGTACCAAAAACATTTTACAACAGCCCAGGTCAGGAATTAGAAATGTCATAGGGTCTAGGGAGCAGGGCTGTGGAGAGGACACGCCCAGTCTTAGAAGGACAGTCTCTGCACATGGTGTCACCATGGGAGCAATTGGACCAGTATTGGGCAATTTCACAATTTCTAAAGAGAGGTTGGAAATCTTGATTTTTAGGTAAAATCACCTTCCCTTTTTTAACTGAAAGCAACTAATTCAATTAAAACCACGACCATACTATATGGACCACAAAGGTCTGTCAAAAATCAAAGTCTTGTCATGTAGACCTTGAATCTGATTGGACCAACATTATAGAAATTGTCTGTTAATATTATAAGAACAGATGAAAGCCAGAAAGACCAACAATGGGATTGTTGTTAAACCCTTGTCTGGCTTGTTGATGGGTCTGTGAAATTCCTTAATCAGGCACTTAAACAACGGGATAAATAATGCATGTTTCTGTATCCTTTTTAGTTTGGTTGAATATGGATGCTGAGCATGGCATTACATGAATTCTCATACCACTATGTTCCCATAATCTCAGGCACAAATATATCTCAGTTTCAAATGCACTGCATATCATTTGATTAAAATAAGACAGCCATTCCTCAAGGAAATTTCCAACAATTACCCAAGAAAGCCTAGTCTTAACATGCTGACACTTGTAGAGTAAAAATTAGTTGTTTCACTCAAGCCCTGCTTTCATCTACCCACATTCCCCTGCCCAGATTTCTCTTTCTCAAGTGTGCTCTCTCCTCAGCACGAGGAGCCACTAATTTTCCTTTCACTTCTTAGTTTCCTTATAATGCCATCGGTTTATAAAATACAAATGATGGAAAACCATCCATTGAGTCACCGAATGCTGTATTTTCAAGGCATCATTTTATAATAGATACATATAATTGGATCCATTTATTCTTAACAATAATTACTCTTAACTAAAGAACATACAAAATGATGGTTAAAATAAATCTCTGCTGTAATGCTATTAAGTCACCCTAAAACATGATATTTAAGAAGTACAAAGAGGAGCATTACTGAAAAGAAAATGTACTGGTGTTAAACAATGTTTTTTTTAAATAGGCAGTATCATGAAATCCATACATGTATCCAAATATGAATAACACCAAATATGTTATTTAACTTGATAATTAATGAGGAAACTCATAAGATGCTATAATTGGTTAGAAGTGAAATTCAAACCATAAAACACCCACATGTAAGTGAAAGGGAGAATTTGCCACCCCAAAATATATTTTTTGGCGTATTGATTATTTTAGGCTGATTATTCTTGAGACTGCAGACACAGGAAAATCTCTGAAAGAGGTACAGAAGAGTATTTTTTAAGGAATATTTGCATTTTAAGGGAAATCTCTATTTACAAGGGTGTCTCCCTCTCTGTACCAGGAAGAGAAGCATGATGTAATCTCTAGACCCTCTTATCAATGGAGAAGGCGATGGCTTCTATTTGCATACAACCTTACCCCTTACCCCAACTTCCTGTGCTTCCCCTGCTGACCTCCCATTAACACTGACCCCCACCCCCAAGATCTTCCTTTAACTGCAGAGAGTATTTAAGGGGATGATTTGGGCCATCAGGGAGTTACTCAGTTTTTCTGAGTATCTCCCATAGGTACAGGAGGTATACAGGTTATTAGACTCGTTTGTTATTTTTTTCCCTGTGAATCTTCCATTACAGGGGGTCCTATCCAAGAACCCAGAAGGGTAGAAGGAAAAAATACTTTTCCTCTACTACATAGGTAAATTAGAAACGCTGAAAGGAACTTAAAAATAGGTGCAAAACTGGCTTTTTTTCATGGGGGGGGGTCGGTATCCAGGAACCAGGTGTTCCTTCTTGAGACAGAATTCATCTGCATTTCTATGGGCAGAAGAGACTTTAATTGCTGTCCCTTATCTGCAACTTACATAGTTCTTTCTATCTGGTTCAAAAAACAAGAGATATCCTGCCATAGATGGGAGGCTGGGTTTTTTCTCATACTTTTTTCCCCCCCATTTCAAAATCTTTCACTGGCAGTGTCTTTCCTGACAGTGATGAACCAGGCATGCATGTAGCTGATGACTACATTCTATGGCTTGCCAGCCTCCTGGGTCTCTATCCACCTCAGACAACCCCTCATGCCTAACTTAATGTTGGTTTCATCTTCAAGCTTGATTAATGGTATATCCATGTTACATGACTTTATATATGTTCTTTGTTAAGAGCAAAGCATTATCATGAAGAATAGAACACACACACACACACACACACACACACACACACACACACACAGGCTCTGGGGTAGGTCCCTTTACTTCTATTCCCAGAGCCTATACTCTTATGTGTTGCACATTATGGTGACAGTTCAGTCACAAAGCATACGGACTATGGATATACATATGTGTACCTGTGTATACAGTCCATGGTAATAAATAAATAAATAAATATATAATAAATAAAAGGGGGGGGGGCGCCTGGGTGGAGCCTGAACCTGCTTCATTTCTGTGTCTCCCTCTCTCTCTGCTCCTCGCCCACTTGCACTCTGTCTCTGTCTCTCTCTCACAAATAAACATCAAAAAAATTACAAAAAAAAAGTAGCAAAGTTTCAGATAATTCTAGATTCATTTTTGCCAAGACCTTCAGTGCTATCTGTAAGTTGAATAAAAAAGCTAAATCAATCTTTCTATCCTTTTCTTTCTTTTATTTTCTCTTTCTTTTTCTTTCTTTCTCCCTTTCTTTCCTCTTTCTTTCTTTCTCTTTCTTTCTTCTTTCTTTCTTTTCTTTCTTTCTTTCTTTCTTTCTTTCTTTTTTTCTTTCTTTCTTTCTTTTCCTTCCTTCCTTCCTTCCTTCCTTCCTTCCTTCCTTCCTTCCTTCCTTCCTTCCTTCCTTCCTTCCTTCTGTATTCATTTCCTTTTTTCTTTCTTTTGGAATCCTTTGAAGCAAAAGAAATAAGAAGAGGGGAAGGATTTGGCAATAGGTCAGTTAATTTCATAAATGTGGACAAATTGGTGGGCTGAACTGTCAAGATTGACTGTTGTGATGGATGAATTTAAATCAAGGAAATGGCCAATCCTCCACTTCACTTGGTGACTGAGATCACTTCACAGCCTCAGGTGTAACCGTGCTGTGCCTGATTAAGAAGTGATCACAATAAGCAGGGGGGAAATAGCACACAATTCCAAACACAAAACCAGGCACCAGCATCTAGTACTTGACAGTTTTCATGTCCTTTTATATCGATAGATTTATTTATTGACTGCTTTAAATTCAGCCTTTTCTTAAAAACAGAAAAAAATAATTTTGCTTTATGGGTATACTTATTTTGCAAAACAAGTGTTTTTTTTAAAAAAAATAAACTGAGGTAAGTGATTTTTTTTTTTTTTACAAAGTAAAAAGCCAGAAACAAAGCTAACCTACAAAATCTTCCTAGGAAGTCCGTGCCCTTCCTGACAGGGAGCTTCAAGGTCAACGCGAAACTTTCAGCAGTGGAGGGTAATTGGAAAATATAAGCAGTTTCCAAAAGCACAGTCCCTGGGTAAAAAGCAAGCCACCTGATTTGAAATGAAAGACATGCGCCATAAATACTAAAGGACATAATTTTCATTGTTCCTGTCCTAAGGAAGACACTGCGTGTGACCTAATGACTATCGTCTTTAAAAAACAAGTTTTTAGGGTGGTTTCTTAAAATACCCTTCCAGATCAAGCGATATCACTGCAAAGTCTAACTCAGCAAACTGTCTTCAGGGAAAAGGGGAGATAGGGTAGTGAATGATGTCCAGACATGCAGGTTTCTGCTGACTTCATTAACCCAGGACTCACTTTGGAAGAGCTGGCATAGAATGGGTTTTGTTTATACCTCTTCTGTATTTTGTCTTTTTATGACTTTGTTCATTTAAAAAAATTGTTTAATATTTATTCATTTTTCAGAGACAGAGAGAGACAGAGCGCAAGTGGGGATGGGGTAGAGAGAGAGGGAGACACAGAATCTGAAGCAGGCTCCAGGCTCCGAGCCGTCAGCCCAGAGCCCGACCTGGGGCTCGAACTCATAGACCATGAGATCTTGACCTGAGCCAAAGTCACACGCTTAACCAACCAAGCCACCCGGGAGCCTCATGACTTTGTTCATTTTTTAATAAAAGACCTAACTCTTTGGTGTTTTTTCTTGAGGGGCTGACAAAAATCCGATCTTTACAAGACAAATTATGTATATTGTACACACCCCAACAGAGTTATTCATATTCTGTCATACCCACAGGAGAGAGAACGTGGTTTTCATTAACAGTGTTTGGCAATATCAATAAATAAGTCTTCTCTTTAATACACGCCAAACTCTTTCTTCCTCCTGTCATCAAATGCAAATACCGGTCCTCACTTCACCTGCATTCATGCCCTGGTTTCCTGTCACTTGGTGTTTGCTGTCCGCACACCACAAACGCATCAGGAAGCAGCTTCCCATGACCAACGGGATGGACATTTTTCTTTCCTTCCGCGTAAACTCTCTAATCCTTCTTCTCCTATCACCAACGCCTTCACTGGGTCTCCTCATGACTCTCTCTTCCTTTATTCGTCTTGTGAAGGGCATCCTTCTCTTAGACTCTGTCTTTAGCCCACACTTGTCTTATGCTACCTGGTCAGCCAAGGGCTTAGCATGAAACAGGTGGCAACCTTCCACGGCTGAAAATTAATGAGGAGCATGGAAAAGGTACTATCTACAAGAGTAGCCAGGGCTTAGAGAGATCAACAGAGGACAGTTGAGAACCATGGGGCTAGCACACAGAGGGGGACCTCATCACCCCTAGGTCTGAAGGAGTCCGGGAACGAGAGGTTACAGAGACTTCAGAGGGAGCTATGGTCTTTAACAGAGAATTACAGTCCATCCTCAATGATTCACTGACCCAGTAGGGAAGGAGCTCAGGAAGTAAATGTTTTCACTTCCTATCTCCTGATTTTTCTCAGTGGACAGATTCTGCAAAAAAAGCCAGAGTGCAGGAGACCCCACTGACAGGATCCACGCAGGCAGTGTTCTCGGGCCCAGAAGAGTGACAAGGGCTGGTCTGAAGACAGGAAGCTGTAACATATACTCCCTGGATGATCTCATCCATTCCTGTGTTTTCAGCTGTAATCTACATGCAGATGACCCTACACCATCACACCATTAACTACAGACCACTGGTCCCTAAAGTTGAGTGCATCTTACAATCACTTGGGGGTTCATTTTTTTTTATTAAAACATAAAAATAAATAAAACCATATCCACATCATAGCCACAACAATTTTTTATTTAATTGATAGGAAGTTTGGCCTGCGTTTTTCCTGACTTTTAAGAGTTCACTAATGTGCAATTACTGTGGAGAACCAGTTTTTGGCCAAGCATCTGCCACGAGTTTCAAGCTCACTCGTGCAACGGCCTACAAAAACTCCCCCCTCAATTTCCCACATGCATTTCAATGAGCGCTAACTAAACATGTCCTTTCCCCTCAAATAGATTTCCACCGTTCATTCGTTTTTTTTTCTTCGTACACTACTATCCAGCTGGACGTTCACAATAGAAACGTCGATCCACCCAGGAACGACTCAAGAGTTGTTCACAGTTCTCTGCACTCACCATGGTCTTTCTTTACTCCGTTAGCTGTACTGCTCTTTCCTTTGTAGCAATAAACTACTCTGCCCTTAAAATGTGCCCTTAAAATGTGACGGTCACCTCCAGATGGTCACAACTGCTCTTTCATTACAGCTCTTAAAGTGCCTTCAAGTTTTGGCCTCAACATTTTTATATACAAAGGATGTACCTAAGGGTTCAATTAAATATATCATGTATGCCCCAAGTGAGTTATAAACCACGTGTTAGCACATTCAAAATCACCGGTGGCACAGCTGGGTGAGTGTCCAACTCGTGATTTTGGCTCAGCCCATGATCTCATGGTTTGTGAGCTTCGGGCTCTGGGCTGACAGTGGGAGCTGCTGGGGATTCTCTCTCTCTCCCCCTCTCTCTACCCCTCCCCCACTCAGTCTCTCTCTCACTCTCTCTGTCTCTCCTGAAATAAAGAAATGAAAAATAATCACTGGCATTAATTTCAATTGATATTGATTGTGAAGTAAGTTAACTTTATAAATTTAAAGTTGTAAAAATATAAAGCAGCCACTGTTTTTACCTGTCTTTAACTATGTGACAATGTAATTACGAGTACGATTTCTGCTTTAGGTGGAAAAAAGGTTTTGCGGCTAAAACCGTCGAAACACCACTGTTCGCAGTTGTGACATCAGGTAAAAGCAGTGAAGAGATGCTGTGGGACAAAGGAGCGGGGGAGGGATCCACTGGATTCTTTTTTCTGGTTTAATCTGCCCCACATCAAACATGAATCGAGCCCGTGATACATTTACTGAGTAACAGACTTCAGAAAGAGATGAGAACAGGAAGGTACAGGAGAACATGGCAGTTCTCGATGCACACTGAAATGGTAGCCCATCATCCAATTTCTCCCCAAAACCCAACACAGCATAAACCAAGACCTCAGAACTATAAATAATAGCGTCATTGAGAGTATGGATCGATGGGAAGTAAAACCTCTTGTCACTATTCTGAATTTTAAAAAAATATTGATCAACTTATATGAGGCATCTAAAGTAATCAAATTCAGAGAACCAGAAAGTAGACTGGTGGGTGACAGGGGCTGGGGGAGGAGGAATGGGAAGTTGTTACAAGGGGCATAGAGTGTCAGTGTTGCAAGATGAAAATTTCTGCCTGTCTGTTGCACAACAATGTGAATATAGTTAGTATCACTGAACTGGAAACTTAAAAATTATGAGGATGGTAAATTTTGTGTTACGTGTTACCACAGTAATCAATCACGCAGTCTTGAACAAAAAGACATCTCAGCCCATGGATTCTTTCTTAAATACCCCAAAACCGGTTAAGTATCATTTAGTGGTCAAAAGTTTCTGAGATTGGGGGCACCTGGGTGGCTCAGTCGGTTGAGGATCCGACTTCGGCTCAGGTCACGATCTTGCAGTCTATGAGTTCAAGCCCCGCATGGGGGGCTCTGTGCTGATGCCTCAGACCCTGGAGCCTGCTTCCGATTCTGTGTCTCCCTCTCTCTCTGCCCCTCCCCTGCTCATGCTCTGTCTCTCTGTCAAAAACAAACCTTTTAAAAAAATGTTTTGTTTTGTTTTTTAAAGTTTCTGAGATTGGGACGTGTGGATGGCTCTGTTGGCTGAGCATCCGACCCTTGATTTCAGCTCAGGTCATGATCTCACGGTTTGTGGGATTGAACCCTGGGTAGGGCTCTGTGCTGACAGTGCGGAGCCTGCTTGGGATTCTCTCTTCTCATGCTCTCTGCCCCTCCCACACTCTCTGTTAAAAAAGAAAAAAAGTTTCTGAGATTATCTTAGTTGCTCTTTTATAAATTTTGCAAGAGCACATGTTTTTATCTGACTCTGTTGCCTCTTCCAGGACTTCACATAGGCACCCATAGTTCCTTCCTTTTTTTATTGCCTTGTAGAATTCCATTCGATTGATATACCGTAATTCATCATTCTACTGTTAATGGACATTTGGACTATTTCCCATTTAGGGTATCCCAAATAATGCTGCCATGGACATTTTACACATGTCATGTAGTGCACATATTTAATCTTGCTGCTCTATAAATACCCTGGAGTAAAAGCATTGGGTTGTAGGAAATCTTAAATTTTACTTCAAATATTTTTACTCAATTTCAGGGCTTTTTGACAAGTCTGTGCATATCCTTAGGTTTTACTACAGCCCTCAGGCACAACTAAATATTTTATCCATTTATTCACTTATAAATGCATCTAACTATTCAGTGTGTGTGTCAGAGAGAGAGCTAGGAGAGAGATGGAAATGAAAGAGTTCATTATGTAGAAAGCACAATGGATGTCCTAGGGCAGAATAATAAAACCATCTGAACCTGTTCCTTACCTTCATGAAGCTTCACAATCCAGTAGCTTGATTCAGTGTGGTTAACCAAGAGGCAAAAAATAAATTTAAAAAAAGAAGAACAGATTCAGCATTTCTAAATTTCCTGTCATTCACAGAGTCAATTACACTAGTTTAAACAAAGTGAAATGACAAAATTTTTTTTGATCACTTCAGACTTTCTTTTTATTTAAAAAAAAAAATTTAACATTTACTTATTTCTGAGAGACAGAGAAAGACAGAGCATGAGCAAGGGAGGGCAGAGAGACAGGGAGACAAAGAATCTGAAGCAGGCTCCAGGCTCTGAGCTGTCAGCACAGAGCCCGATGTGGCACTTGAACTCACAGACCACGAGATCATGACCTGAGCCGAAGTCGGTGGCTTAACCGACTGAGCCACCCAGGCACCCCCATGTCAGACTTTCTTACCTTTTATATAAACTGAACCATTTATTCCATTTGCTCTCTGTAGTTAAGCCCAAGAGAACCTTCATGTCTGAGGGGCTCCCTGGGATAAATTCCCCTCAATACTGGAGATCAATACCAAGAAACTGGGTATTACACATCGCCGAAGATTCAAAGATTTTCATCATCTTAAAGACAGAGTAAAACATATACAGTAGAAGGACCAGTAAATGGTGGGTCCAAAGAATTACAACCATCTGATTTGGTCATGGCTCTGTCACAACCACGATGTGTGACCCTTTATTACCCACTGGAATTTTCTGGGGCTCTGTTCCACACGTAAGAGAAAGAACACTAGAGTTATGTCTAGATCATATACTTCACACTCGCATTTACAGCTTGCAGTTCTTGGATTGTCCGACTTAGAGTGCAAAAATTCCACTCAGAGAAACTATTTACAATACCCTTGACTAACATAGTCCTTTAACAGAAAATCTGATTGGGTTCACTTTAGAAAATACTGCATAATATTTTAAAAATGAAGTAAACTTCTGATAGTTTCCATTAGTAGGTAAGAATCCATATGTACCTGTTAGCGTATCTCATTTAATACAGGTTATGAAGGTCTAGTGAGCAATTAATTCCCGGGATTTCTTTCTTTTTTTTTTTTTACTATTTAATTATTTCATCATCTTTGAGAATAAATGTCTCCACCAAGGCTGTACATTTTACGCAGACAACAAAGAAGGACCTAAAACTTGAACATCCATTATAGCACGCACACAAAAATAGTACATCCCCTTCCATATCTTCGGCTCTCATAAAGATGATTTTTCCTTATGTATCTTTTTCTGGATGCCATCTTCATTCAATAAAAAGCACATTTCTGAAGCATTAGTGTGAGTTGATCTTTATGCCAGTCAGTAATTCACATCATCTGCAAAAAACATGTTTGTATCCTTTCGACACCCTTTAGAGATGAAAGGAAGGAATTTGTGTGCTAAAAGGGTTTCATGTGCCCGAATCATGCAAATTCGCCCTGCCACTTCCTAAGATTTGCAGATGTGTATATTGGTTCCGCTTTCTTGTTGTTGTTGTTTTTTGTTTTTTTTAAGAGTAGGTATACAACGGTACGAATCTCAAATCAGCTTTTGTCCCACCTCCCAGTTCTGCATTCCGGGCCTTTGAAAATGATGAGAACGGATTTATTACTGAGGCATTGTGAAATTCTGAATGGAGTCTAATCTTTCATTTTAATCTTTTATGAGGCGACTGGGTAAAAATAAATCACAAATGCAAAAGATGTGTGTCAGAGTATGTCTGCACACGTGTTTACATAACATATGCATATATGACACACCAATGGGCATCAGACCTCTCGGAGCACCGAAGTGACTTGAAAAAAAAAACCCTGGGATTTGGCAAAGACTAGGGAAGAAATTGTGTTTAATCAAATCTGGGCAACGTCACAGGGTTCTACAAAGTGCCTGGTACATAGAAGATGATTAAGTGTTTTCTTATTATCACAAAATCCTGGAACCACTCTCTCCGTAAGCATATGAAATCAAGAGGGACTGTTCTAAGGTTTACATTTCTTACGCCTGTTTTGCTGTATTTCTTTCTTATAACCACTTCACCCATTTGAGAGCAAATCACCTTTCTAAGGCACCAGAGAAGCATTTAATTCTATGGAAGAAATGTTGTTTCAGAAGATACCCACGTCTTGGAAATAAGCTGTCACTGTTTCCCAGTGGGTCTATGGTGGCCCTTCAAACTACAGAATTTCCTTCACAACTACAAAATGACAGAAAGTTGTGGGGTTTAAGAGCTACACCAGTGAAAAACAGTAAGACCACAGCGCTTGAGTAGAAGCATGATAAACATTGTGCATGACGGCAATAAATGCAGCGACTTATCATGAGAATGGATGTGGATAAATTCTGGCTTCCCAGGAGCCATCATGTCCAGAGCGAAAGATCGTATCTCCTTCGTGTTTCTCTCCCAAAGAAAGAACCAAAAGACAACAGAATCCCTCTGAGCCCTTTTCAGATTTTCTGAGTAGATCCTTTCCTGTCTTCTCCTGCCTAGCCATTCACACTGTTCAGCCCCTTTCTGGGTCATGAATAAAATCCACAAAACTGATAGGAGCACCACATTGCACTATTTGTAACTGGACAAGGTGTTGGTGGAACACAGAACAGGGAAAGAACACGGCATGGCTCGTATTGGATGACGGTTTTCTCTCTGGCCTGGTGCATAGCTATGCTCCAGTTTTCTGAAGGAATCTCCCAGTGTCCCCATGGTGGCCCTTGACTGGGGACCAGCAAGTAGAAGCCATAAATAAGCAAAGGAAAGAGCTGGGGTCAGTAGTCCTTTCTCCAAATGCCTTCCCTCTCGACTTGTGAGAAACTATGCATTACCTATGGATAGTCACTGAAGCTGCCTTGCAGCAGCTGAGTCCCCAGAACTGGGGAAGGTTGGACGAGGTGGTGGAGAGTGGAAGGGAAGGAGAGGGAGAGAAAAAGGGGAAGGCAGGGTACGAAGTTACATCCACTAGGTATGCTCCCTTTCCAACAGTGGTTCTTGAGCTGCTCTGCTGGGGTTGTTTGTGTTTTGTTTTTTGTTTTATTTTAGAGAGAATGCAAGCATGTGCATAAGCAGGGAAGAGGGGCAGGGGACAGAGAGAGAGAGAGAGAGAGAGAGAGAGAGAGAGAGAGAATCCTAAGCAGGCTCCAAGCTCAGCGCAGAGGCTGATAATGGGGCTCAATCCCATGGCCCTGGGATCACGACCCAAGCCAAAACTGAGAGTCAGACACTCGACTGAGCCACCCAGGTGCCCCTTGAGCAGTTCTGTTGTTAAATAGGGTTTGACGGGGCACCTGGGTGGCTCAGTCGGTTGAGCGTCCCACTTCGGCTCAGGTCATGATCTTGCTGTCTGTGAGTTCGAGCCCCGCATCCGGCTCTGTGCTGACAGCTCAGAGCCTGGAGCCTGCTTCGGATTCTGTGTCTCCCTCTCTCTCTGACCCTCCCCCATTCGTGCTCTGTCTCTCTCTGTCTCAAAAATAAATAAATAAACATTTAAAAAAATTAAAAAAAAATAAATAGGGTTTGAGCTGGAAGGTATGTAAGAAGAAATATCAGGAATGAACTGAATTACTTAAACCCACTATTTTCCCTCATTATTATTTACTGAGATCTGTAATGCCCTCTACACATACTTTACAGGATGGACTCACTTAATCCTATGTTGAAAACTGTGAGTCCTAATGTCACTTATGCCATCTTTTCTAATGGTGCCACCAGCGATGATCTCATCCATTCATTGTTAAATATTCAATAATAAAATAATCCACATTACTCCAGACTTTTCCGCTCTAAGAATATTATAAACACAAGCAACTGCAGGAAAAAGAAAAAAAGTTGTAATTTGGAGTGCTTCTTCAAATTCAGTGGGAATTTGACAAACACTATTTTGAGGCTAAATATTGCTATTGAATATTTTTGGTCTCCTAAAGCTAAATCTTTCTTTGCCAAAAATGTCAACCACCTCATTTAAGCATCCTTTTAAAAATCCATCTTCCTTTCTAGCATGTCCTCAAAGACTTCTGGCCTAAAATAAAAATGTACAGAAATCCCTTCCAAGAATTCTTTCTCAGAAGTACAAGTCTTACCTGCTATTTCCCTCTGAGCCCTAGGCTGTCTTGATTTCTATGGATCTGATTCATTCTTTCAGCTGCTTGTAGATCACTAACGACCACCTGAGCACCAAGCCAAGGGCCGCCTTGAGGCCATTATTACCCCTGGGCCTCTGTGGCCGCTCCGATGGCTGAGTAACATCTGCCTCTTACAAATCTTACCTACATTGGCCTCCATGGATCTTAAATTGCTCAGTTTCTCTTGTCTCATTTTTTTTAACTTCCTCTTATAGACTTTATTAGACTTTCTCCCCTCAAATATGGGAGCCCCCACATTTTACTCCCTATATGCTAACTCACTCAGTTAAGATACCCATGACTAGGGCACCTGGGTGGCGTGGTCAGTTGAGTGTCTGACTCTTGGTTTCTGCTCAGGTCATGATCTCACTGTTCATGGGATCGAGCCCAGCATTGCGCTCCGTGCTCTCAGCACTTGGGACTCTCTCTCCAGCTTTCTTTGCCCCTCCACCACTCGCATGCACACTTGCGCTCTCTCTCAAAAATAAGTAAATAAATTTTATTTTATTTTTTAAAAATTTTTTATGTTTATTTTTATTTTTGAAAGAGAGAGAGACAGAGCACCAGCGGGGGAGGGGCAGAGAGAGAAAGAGAGACACAGAATCCGAAGCAGGCTCCAGGCTCTGAGCTGTCAGCACAGAGCCCGACGCGGGGCTCAAACTCACAAACCGTGAGATCATGGCCTGAGCCGAAGTTGGGACGCTCAACCGACTGAGCCACCCAGACACCCCATAAGTAAATAAATTTTAGAAAGTGTACCGATGGCTTTACATTTATGTGTCTGTTATTCCTGGCCCATCTAACTGTCCAAATGGAATCCGCTTGCATAACTGATTGTCATGCCAAATTCAATGTGTTCCAATGTGAACTCATCATCTTCCTCCAAAACCTGGCTTCCCTTTAAAATTAACAATCTATTTCTGTCTATGGAATGGGGTCCTTGCTCTTATAAGTTCATTTTTACATCATCATTCTTTATCTACTTTTTCTCCCAATAATCTCATCCCAACCCGTTCATATGTTTTTCTTTAAAAAAAAAAAAAAAAAAGATTTGTGTTGAATCACTTCTCTCCATTCCTATGGCTACACCTTCATAATAGATTACCATAGTTCTATAATTCTACATTTACATTATTACATGATTCTCCTGCCAAAACCACTTTGCCTTCCAAAATTTACCAGTCATCCTTCAACAGCCTGGCAAGGCTTCCTAGATCCTAGATCCTGCTCCAAAGCTAAATCCACTCTTGCGCGAATCAAACATGCTCTCAGCTAAGGTCGTTCCGATTCTGTGCGGTTAAAAATTGTCACGTTGGAAATAAACACAGTAGAGTCTTTATTATATGTCTTTACGCATGTTATTTTTTAGAAACTATTTTGTTGGCTGAGAGATAATTTCATCTGCTTCTGTATAAAAATGATTTATTACCATAAATTTAATTTGTATTTTAACAACCCAAACATTGTATCTTTTAGCAGTTTCACAGCTGCTTCCTGTGAAGAAGCAAACCAGCCTCTTCATCTATACCTGTTCATCATTTTTATTTCACTGTCATCATGACCCTTTCACTAAAACAGACACGAAACCTGGAGCATCCCCCCCCATTCTTTCTAACATTCAAATGCTAGGCAAAAATGTAATTCAGGAGCCACCAACATATTATAATGCTTTTAAATTTTTTCTCTTACCACAGTATGATCTGGATTTCACGCTATTTACCAATCAGTCCGTCCTTCATCTTCCTGGTCTCATTTCCACGTCCACTAACACCAGCCCTCCATTTCCCCAATTTCTCTCACACACCTTTCTCTCAGTCCTCAACCTGCCCACTGAAGCAGCTCTTCTCTCCTATCAGGATGTTTTCACACGTTGCCTCTTGAGCTGACTTCATTCTACTCTCATTGCGTCAATTACCCGGCATTACCTAACTCAGATCCAGATGGACTTACTTACAGGCTCTTACATTTCCATCCTGCCCATTCCTTTGTTGGCCCCTCCATATCTAAAACCCCTTGAATAAAGGTTCTCTGGCAATTAATTAGTAGTAAGTTAAAGTAAAGGAGGTTCATTAGTTTATTTCATCCAGTACACAATATCAGAGCATATTATTATTCAATGAATACCATATGAATCTGGAAATAACCTCAGGTTAATAGTATTCTAGAAGATCAGAGATATGATGTAGTCAAATAAGTATATCCTTAGGTCAACAAAGATAAGATATGCAAATATAAGGAACACTGCCCAAAGCTTATTTTGTCCAAAGACAGATAAGCAAATATGTTTCACAGAAGGTTGCTCCTCCCTCTGGATCTCTAATTCATACCCCTACGCCATAGCCCCAACCCAGCAGGTTTCAGGCAGCATATCTACTAATGAAACACACTGTCCTAAGGCTCATGGTATTTCCTGTTGGCAGTCAAAACATTTTTGTAAACCAAATGCTCTAGACGGGTAGGTTAAATACAACCTCAGTATAAGCATGGCTACAGAGAAGACCCACTACAAAAACCTCTAAATTTATAACAGAATATAGTTTCTACTTGGAAAATCTGGCTCACTATGAAATGACAGCCAATTTGAATACTTCTTCCTAGATGTGATGTATCCATGTTCCTCCATGTTCCCACAAAGCACACTGCATTACTATTCTGGGGAATTTAACTCCTTGTATTATAATGAAATCTGGATACAATGGGTCTTGCCTACCAGCTTTTAGATGTGGTATCTTGAATGATTCACCTAAGTTTTTCCAAACACCTTAGGTGTTCAATGCATGCTTCATAAATGAAAGAGAAAGGATGAGTGTTTGTAGCTGACGTTTCTCTATGAAAACTTCTGAATTACTATTCATTTTTATCCCATTAAAAAAAAAAAGATATCAGATAGCCATGCAAGGATATCACTCTCCAAAGCACATCAACATAAGATTCATTGCCATGACTTCAATCCCTAATCATTCTCAGACACTCTCCAAAAATCAGTGATCAGTGTCATGGCTACCTAAATACTGCTCTTCAAAGAGCCAAGCAGGAAATAAATATGTATTTTCATTTTTATACAACCTTTTGTTTTTCTTGGAATTTTTTTTTAATATTTTTTTTCAACGTTTATTTATTTTTGGGCCAGAGAGAGACAGAGCATGAACGGGGGAGGGGCAGAGAGAGAGGGAGACACAGAATCAGAAACAGGCTCCAGGCTCCGAGCCATTAGCCCAGAGCCTGACGCGGGGCTCGAACTCACGGACCGCGAGATCGTGACCTGGCTGAAGTCGGACGCTTAACCGACTGCGCCACCCAGGCGCCCCATATCACGTTATCTTATACAACTATTTTCCTTGGGGCACCTGGGTGGCTCAATCAGTTGAGCATCCAACTCTTGATTTCAGCTCACCAGGATTGTGGAACTGACCCCTGTGTCAGGCTCCACACTGAGTGTAGAGCTTGCTTAAGATTCTCTGTCTCTCCCATTTACACTCTCTTTTTTTTATTTTTTTATTTTTTTACATTTATTTATTTTTGAGAAACAGAGTGAGACAAAGCGTGAGCAGGGGAAGGGCAGAGAGAGAAGGAGACACAGAATCTGAAGCAGGCTCCAGGCTCTGAGCAAGCAGTCAGCACAGAGCCTGATGTGGGGCTTGAACCCACAAACTGTGAGATTATGACCCGAGCTGAAATCGGACGCTCAACTGACTGAGCCACCCAGGCACCCCCGCACTCTCTCTTTAAAATGAAAAAATAAAAATAAATTTTTAAAAAAAAGTAAAAAAGATTATTTTTCTTTAATTTTTTTAGACACCTCACTCCTGAGGGCCTTTACCTTCTCCTTCAATCTACACTGATTTCCCTACTGCTAGTATTATGGGATTCCCCTTTATGATTTTCCTAATTGGCTTCCACTTTTTTCGATATCCCATATCCTACTTTTTCTTAGTTTGTGCCGCTGTTCTGTTATACCATTCTAAACTCATTATCTGAGAAAATGTTGGTGGAAAGTAAATTTCCAAAATGTTTCCATGTTATGAAGATATCATGATTTGACCCTCACACTGGATTGATAATGGGACTATAGGATGAAAATCAATTTCTCTCCAAAACTTTGAAGACACTCCTCTATTGTCTTTGAGCATCCAGCGTTTCTGATAAGAACTTCTAAATTTTTATATGGCAATAGTATTAGGTTTACAAAATAGTTTCAAAGGTAGTACAAGTATTCCTACATACCCTTTTTCCCAATTTTTCCTAATCTTATCATCTTACATAACAACGTTGCATTCGTCACAACTCAAAAATCAACACTGGTGCAACACTATTAACTAAAACACAGACTTTGTTCAAATTTTGGTGGCTGTTCCACTGATGTCCTTTTTTCCTTGTTCTAGGATCCCATCCAGGACACCGCATCGCATTTAGTCCTCATATCTCTTTAGTCTCCTCCACGGGAGACAGTTCCCCAGTCTTCCCTTGTTTTCCAGAGCCTGGACATTTTTGAAGAGTACTGGCAAGGTATTTGGTAAAACACTGCCATGTTGCCTTGGCGGATGTTTTCTCATGATTAGACTTGGGTTATAGATTTGTGGGGAGAAGGCCATAGAGGTCAAATGTGCCTCTCTTCCAGGAAGAATGTTTATGGAAGTCTGATTCTTACCCCTCGCAGACAACCAGATTTCCCTTTCTGGGGTATTTTCTCTGATTGCAAGTGATGTTTCCATGCGGCCGTCTTTATATTCTTGGTGCCAAGTCCTCAGTGAATCCTCTTTGATGTGCCTGTTTGTATTTGTAAGCTTTGGAAAATTGCTTTATTTCTTCTTTGGGACTTCCTCCTTTATCTTTATCCTTACTTAATCTTATTTATAGGAGCATTTATTAGTTGTTTGCTTATACCGTATCTTCAGTTGCTTTCCTCTGTGACTGAATTCATCTTGAGGACAATTTACTAACAGGGATGGTCTCTTACATGTCTTTACCCAAAGTTTACGGAGTGACACAAACAGATTTTTTTTTTCTTTCTGATCTCCACACATTCGGAAATGAAATGTACGGAGGCACAATTTTGGCTTCGTTTTCTTCTTCTCTGTATAATTATATTGGGAAAGTTCTCTGTCCTATTTTGGCCTCTGAGTACTTGAAAGCAATGACTCATAATCTTCAGCATTCCTCATCTGCTTCTGCCCCGCAGCTGACAGGGTGGGCATACTGTATGTATGCCTTGGCTTTCTCTCCACAGCCTTAAAGGGATGGGAGCCAAGAGTGTGGTCTTTCTGACACCAGACCCCGGGAGCAAAGTGTGGCTGTGTTTTCACTGGCGAATGGGAAGATGGAGTACAGTTGACATTGACAAGATGAGTTTCGGTTACCAGCTGCTCAGCTGAGTCATTCCGGTCCCCGCAAGGTTCCCCGCCGCCGACGTGAGGTAATGTTTCCTTTGTCATCAACAACACTTCTCGCAACCGAGTTTTAGGCCATTAGATAAAAGCTAATTTTATGATTTTCGTTTCCTCATTAAAATAGGTCATATGCAGAAAATGTAAATTGGAGACTGTCTTCCAGATTTTCATGTTGTGGTTTACTCTGGCTTCCCTAGTCCATATTGAGTTGCTTCAAAAAACATTTTTAACTGAAATTCTAGAGTCCCTTTCAAAAATCAGTCCATCAAATACATACAACTTGCTAAGCAAATTAAGGATTGGGAGTCTAATATAAATCTTAGGGCTTATAACTGGAGCCAACAACAGATTTTTACAGCTAATTCTAGATAACTGGGAGGCTATTTACCTAAGTTACACAATGAACCTACATGGTTCCTTTCTCCCTCAAACTACCATCCAGCTTTATCTTTATCACTATTAGTACTAACGTTGTAATAGGGAAAAGGTATCAATTTTCCTCCTTCTGGAAGCACTGTTTAAAAAAATTAATAAATGAGAGAGCTCAAACAAATGGCTGAAATTACATTTTAGATTATTCATGGATTACAGTAACTGCTTGTCAAATATTAATGACTACAGATGAAGCTGTGCTATATTTATTTGGTGCAATAAATTTCCTTTTGGATAAATACATGGAAAGATTATTTTGTTAGTTAAAATGACACGCCACAAAGTTGCAGAAACAATGGCAATATTCTAATACTAGGAACACTTGCTGCCAATATAGCATTTTTTTTTCAAAGTGTGACTTATCCTAAGCTATAAAGATGCAAAACTTCAGGGGCGTTTGGGGAGCTCAGTCGGTTAAGCGTCCAACTTCAGCTCAGGTCATGATCTCGCGGTCCATGAGTTCAAGCCCTGCGTCGGACTCTGTGCTGACAGCTCAGAGCCTGGAGCCTGCTTCGGATTCCATGTCTCCCTCTCTCTCTGACCCTCTCCTGTCCATGCTCTGTCTCTGTCTCAAAAATAAATAAACATTAAAATTTTTTTTTTTAAAAAAGATGCAAAACTTCCTAACTAGATACAAAGGCGCAGGCAAACGTGTTACTGGGTTATTCACTCTCAAACTTGTCCCTCAGAAGCCAAACGTGTTACTGGGTTATTCACTCTCAAACTTGTCCCTACTCCTTATCCACTAGCTGACTGAATGAGGTCAACATATGCACAGCCTCCAGAATATCAGACTATACTCACTAAATCTTCAAGCCTGTAGGAAATTTTCAGTTCTTCAGAGACAAAAATAAACATGTAAACACCTGATTTATTTGGTCTATGGTGAATCTAGAATGTAAGTCCTTTAAAAGTAAAGTATAGACACTTTGGGGCGCCTGGGTGGCTCAGTTGGTTGGGGATCTGAGTCTCAACTTCAGACCAGGTCATGGTTCATGAGATCGAGCCCCGTGTTGGGCTCTGTGCTGACAGCACAAAGTCTGTGGGATTCTGTCTCTCTCTCTCTCTCTCTCTCTCTGCCCCTTCCCTGCTCATGCATGCTCTTACTCTCTCTCAAAATAAATAACTTAAAAGAAAAGTAAAATTCAGTTGTTTGATTTTTTAAAGAAATATGTGGCTTCTGTGTCCACAAATGTGCAGTGTTACACATGGTGCAGAAAAACATATGTTTGGAAATCAGTTAGATCTGTAATCAGCCTTTGCTCTTTTATAGATATTGGAAGCACTCTGGAAAAGCTGCAAAATTTCAAATATCTCTTCCCAACGATAAATGAGATGATTTGTACGTAATCAAATGTTTGCTGAGGACATTTATTAATGATCTATAAAATTAAGTGTCTTGTGCCATCTGGCATTTAGAAGTGCTCAATAATCACAGCTATTGTTTCCAAACATAAGAATAAAAAGGAATATGTCTCTCTATCCTTGATAACATAGATGATAAAACACACACACACACACACACACACACACACACACAAATTTATCTCCCAGAGTATTACTAAATTCTAAGAGTAGATTTGAAATAAAATTATCTAATAAAGAAATGGGGGTATGAAGTGAAATTGTGTTATGTGTTCACTCTCTGATAGAGCAGGCTTCTGAGGAGCTAGAGGAGATTCTTAGGCCTCATACATAACATCTGTCTTCTGCAAGTATCAAGGCTCTCGGCACTTGGCTCCCTTTGTCGGAGACAATCCGCTTGGTAAACACTCCCATTCCCTTCATGCCTTCCTTGCTCCCCTTCATTCTCACAATGACCTGAAACTATAACAGAAATACTGTCAGGTAAAAGCCATTTTAATAGATGCTGCCATGAAAATTGTAATTACTTTTAAAGCAGCCAAAAAGTAATCCTAACAAGTAGTGCTCAGAATGTTCTTCCTCAACTCCTTTAACTCCTCAGTGATATTTTCTGAAAAGCTCTGAAAGGTTTCCCCTTTTAAAGAACTGACATATAAAATACATCCACTCTCCCACTGCAGATAAGAGCCACTTGAATCCCATCTTTTATTATTGTAGCGATAGATAAATGGAAAGATAAATGATGTCAAGCACTCACATGATCAGACCTATAAGGGGCTAGATATGGGAAGTCATAATTTTCCAGACCTCTCCAACATGTGGCCTGTTAAACATTCTACAGAACGAAATGCAAACACACAACTCTAGGAATTAAGGTAAAAGACGACGACGACAACAACAACAACAACAACTACAACAACAAACTATTTCAGTTCAGTGAACACATAGCTGTGGCCTCACAGCCCGCTCTCACTATACTCTGCTGATACTGGATTTGTCTAGGTGACATTTAATATTCAGCTCCTGGAGCCCTGGAAAGGTACATTGCTAAATTGTGTGGAGCTAACACTTCCATAAAAATAAGAGTTAACATTTTATTTTAAAATTACGTGTGTGCCAGCTGTGCTAATTGCTCGACGTAGATCATTTAATTCAATCCATTCAACAGCTTAATGTTTTACGTATTATTATCCCTCTCATTTTGCATATGGAATCCAAGGTTTAAAAAGGCTGGGTTATTTGCACACCCGTGTTCATAACAGCATTCACCACGGCTAGAATGTTGAAGCCAAGCCCCCCTTGTGTCCACTGATGGATGGATGGACAGGCCAAATGCTATACATGCATACAAGGGAATATTATCCGGCCTTAAAAAGTAAGAAAATTCTGACACATGCTACATGGTGGATGAACTCTGAAGACTTCTAAGTGAAATAAGCCAGTCACAAAAAGACAAATACTGTATGATCTACTTATATGAGGTACTTAGAGTCATCAAAATCATAAAGACAGAGAGTAGTAGAAGGGTGGTTTCCAGAGGCCAGAGTCAGGGGACCACTGAGCTGTTGTTTCATGGATACGGAGTCGCATTTTTGCAAAATGAAGAGTTCCGGAGATGGATGGAGGTGATGGATGTACAAAGAGTATGGAGGTCCTGAATACCAGTGAATTACACACTTACAAATAATTAATATAGTATCTTCCACGTTATGTGTATTTTATCAAAACTTTAAAAATCGGGGGGAAAAAGGGCTAACCTAAGGGTACACAATTAGCACTTGGGCAGTCTAAACTTCGGACCCACCTCAACATCACGGCCTTATGCTGCCCTTCTGCAGATAACGCACCGCCCCGGGCTTGAGAGGCTCCTCTCTCAGGTGTCTGGAAGTAAACCATTTCCCTGGAAAGGAAGGAGCCTTTTCAAGAAAATCTGGCTCTCTAGTAAGCCAAAGAGTTTTCTGAAAATACTTAGAATGTTGCTTTTTGAATTTTGTGGTGCCTATGTAAATTGCATACCAAAGGTTGCCTGTGTATCAGTGAATTTTTACAATTTATGATACAGAAGATCATACTGCGTTATTTAGGTTTTGAAAACTATGCTCTGTGTTTGATCATCTGAAACACTATTTATTTTACTTCGATCCAATAAATGCTTACTGAGTGCCTACTGTGTGCCAGGCACAGATGCCAACATAAGGTATCAACAACCCTTAGGGTCTAATGGGGTAGTAGAGACCATGATGTGTGTTGCTTTATTAGTAAGTACACTGAAAAAAGGAACCCAAAAGGACAATCACCTCACCCTTGTGGGAGAGGAGAAGTACTCTAGGTCTGCTGACACCAGAAGGACACGTCTTCAAGGATGAGTAGGGGTGAACCACAAGGACAGGGAAGTTAAACACATGCCAGAGTGAGGCGTCTGCGTGAGCAAAGGCATGGGCCAGTCCTCATACATTTCTGGACGTGTCAGGAATGCAGTATGGTAGCAGGAAAGGCTACCATGAAGGCCATGAAGGCTATGGGAAGGCTAGAAAGGTAGGAAGTTAAAAATATGCTGAGCTATGCTAAGAAGTTATGCTCTGTAATAGACAGAAACTGCGTACTTACTTGTTTAACGTTTATTTATTTATTTCTGAGACAGAGAGAGAGATAGAGAGAGAGAGAGAGAGAGAGAGAGAGAGAGAGAAAGAGAAAGAGAACAAGTCGGGGGGGGGGGTGGCAGGAGGCAGAGAGAGAGGAGACGCAGAATCCGAAGCAGGCTCCAGGCTCTGAGCTGTAAGCACGAAGCCCGACACGGTGCTCGAACTCACAAACTGTGAGATCATGACCTGAGCTGAGGTCAGATGCTTGACCGACGGAGCCACCCAGATGCCCTGAGACTGCATACTTTTAAATGAGAAAGTGCCCTGATAATTTTAAAGTCGACGAAATATCCCTGGGGAGAATGTGTGCACGAATCTGAAAGGAAGGTTAATGCAGCTCTCCTTTGCTTTATTCCTGAGTATGTGTGTCTGGCCAAAGAGAGCTGTATAAAATGGGAGACTGATGGAATGATTTCAGTGCAGGGAAATTCAACTTAAAGGACGTAATGGAATGGGCCAATGGGAGAGGGAATGCGGCATGGGCATCTTGTGTTCACCTCAGAAGGGATAAGGCAGAGGGGGAGGGTGCACAGATGGCTCTTCAATTAGGCCATCTCTCATGACCTATAACCACACCCCACAAAGTACAAGCGATCTTCTATCAACTGGACCACCCAATTGTGCCCACCCACGTCATTGAACAATTCAGAGAAGATTCCTTTAACATATGCAGTCACTGTTGAACCCTCGCTAACATTTTTAAACACCGAACCTTTGTAAAAAGACTTCTAAAAAAATAAGCATGAAACTAAATCCCCCCGATACCTCACGTGACATACAACGTGCATAAATCTAGAAGGTGCATCTAGGCAGATGCAAAACAAATTATGGTGGCCACAGGCTGCAGGACCTTGATATAAGCCTTGGTTATACTCAACACTCCATTTCTCTTCTCTTATATTTCTCTCCTGTGAATATGCAGGTCTGTGATCTCTATCATCCGTATTCTGTGTATTGCACAGATGGAGGATATTCCGGAGTATTTTGGCATTTCTCATCCGGTGCCTAGAACGGTGTTCTCTGCACACAGTTGTAGGTCTAGGAATTTTTACTAGTAAAAGCAGAGCCTTACACCTCATCCAAATTCCTGAACCAAATTCCCATGGTAAATGTGAATTTCTCCCTGTAATTTACAGTTTACAGCTAGAAACTGCTGAATGGACTTCATCGTGGTTGGTGGGGTCAGCAAGGTGAGAAAAGGAAGGCACACCCTGAGGACAGAAAGAAGGTGTGGAGGCCAGGAGGAAGTCTAGTGTGGGGAACTTTTTATGGAAAGTCTGTATTTGGTTTTTGTTCTTGTTTTCCTTTTTTTTTCTGTTTTTTGTTTTTTAAGAGAAGGTGGCTATCTCCTCACATATAATCAACTTCCAAATCTCCAATTTTTTGGCGTATACCCTAAAGCCAGTAATTTAATTATTTACTGCCAATTCATTCTTCCTTTATTAAAAAAAAATTATACTGAACAGAAAGGAAAAATCAATGACATATAAAGGCAAATATGGAATTCAGACCTCAATTTTTTTCTTTCTCAGTTTTTTCTTTCCTCTTCTTCCCATCAATTTATCCAGCCTTATTTTCATATGGCCTGTAAACATATGCTTGCAGACTGCTTTCAATCAGCTTTCAAAGTTCTCCCATTCACAGAGCATTCTGGACATTCACCTTTCCCCTAAGCATAATCCTCCATACACACACACACACACACACACACACACACACACACACACACTGTTCTATCTTTAAGTTCCCATGCTATTCATATGACTATTCATATTTCATATGACTGATTGCTCTCGTTTATTAACGACGTGCCACTTTACTGAGTATGTGGTCTGTATTAAGTTCTGTATTATGTACTTTACAAAACATCATTCAACTTAATTATTTAAAATAATTTAGTTACTTGCCTTATCTTGTGGCTTTTTTTTTTCTGTATGAGGACATGAAGACAGAATTTCTATCTGATTTTTCTTTCCCAAACATGATAATGTCTTCATATACATCCTTTCAGACACCAAGCACATAATTAAATATTTGATATGTGCCTAAGTGAACAAAACAAGACCTTAAAAGAGCTTTTGGTTTTTATTCTTAAACCAAATATTCTATTGATAAAGTTTTGGTTATACAGAAAGATGCACGTTCTTTATTAGATACAGAAATTGGCAAATATTTCCTCCAATCTGTGGCTTGCCTTTTTTTTTACTCAGTACCTTTTGAAGAGAAGTTTTAATTTTGATGACCTCCAATTTACATTTTTTTTTTATCTTGCTTTTGGTGCAGTAAGGCATCTGTATCTAACCCATTATCAAAGTCACAAGGCATTCTTCTCTTAGAAGTTTTATGGGTTTTAGTTTTACGTATAAATTCATGATAAATTTTGAGTTAATATTTTATATTGAGCAAGGTACAGATTGGAGATCTTTTTATTTTTTTAAGATCCAATTATTTCTACATTATTTGCTTAAAGGACTATCCTTTCTACACTGAACTGATTTGTAAAAACTCAGTTGTCTACATGTGTAGGGGTCTATTTCTGGAATATGTTGTCCCTTGATCTATTTGTCTATCTCTATGCCAATACATAACTATCTCCATTACTATAGCTTTATAGCAAGTCATAGAATCAGAAATTGTTAGTGCTCCAGCTTTGTTCTTCTTTATCCAAGTTATTTTGACTATTTAGATCCTTTGGATTTC
The DNA here is from genome assembly GCF_018350175.1 of Felis catus. Taxonomy (NCBI): domain Eukaryota; kingdom Metazoa; phylum Chordata; class Mammalia; order Carnivora; family Felidae; genus Felis; species Felis catus. Next base: position 76,129,016 of record NC_058368.1, read on the forward strand.
AAAATTTATTTTAGAATGTAATTTCTACAAAAAAGAAAGAAAGAAAGAAAGAAAGAAAGAAAGAAAGAAAGAAAAAGAAAAGAAAAGAAGAAAAGAGAAGAGAAGAGAAGAGAAGAGAAGAGAAGAGAAGAGAAGAGAAGAGAAGAGAAGAGAAGAAAAGAAAAGAAAAGAAAAGAAAAGAAAAGAAAAGAAAAGAAAAGAAAAGAAAAGAAAAGAAAAAAGCCTGGAGTTCTGATCAATAAACAGAGTTGTGTTTCTTTCCTAACCTTGATGGGGTTTTTTTCCCCCTTTTTCTTTCCTGATTCCATTGACTAGAAAGTCCAGTAAAAATGCTGAGGAGATGTAGGTAAGAGTGGATCTTTATTTTGCTCCTCATTTGGGTAAGAAAAGATTCAACCTTTTACCACTGAGTATGTTAACTATAGGGCTGCTTTTGTTTTTGATGACATGAATCAGATGAAGACATTTCTAACTTTGCTAAGAGTATTTTTCAAGAATACATTCAGTTTATTAGTATGAAAAATTGTGCTGGTTTTCAAATATTAAACTGAGCATTATCTCCTAAGATAAATGTTTCCTGTTCATTATGTATTATGTTTTGTATATAATTGAGTTTGATTTGCTAAAATTTTGTTTAGAATTTTTGCCTGTTCCCTTTTAAATGACATTATTCTTGTTTCCTTTTCTGGCAATATCCTCAGTTATGGTATCATGGTAAAGCTGGGCTCATAGAAATGTGTTGGGAAGCATTTTTCCCTTTTAAAGTTTCTGAAAAAATTTAAACATAATTATTATTTTTTTTATTTTTGTTATAATTTTATTTTTTAATTTATATCCAAATTAGTTAGCATATAGTGCAACAATGATTTCAAGAGTAGATTCCTTAATGCCTCTTACCCATTTAGCCCATTCGCCCTCCCACAACCCCTCCAGTAACTGTTTGTTCTCCACATTTAAGAGTCTCTTATGTTTTGTCCCCCTCCCTGTTTTTATATTATTTTTGCTTCCCTTCCCTTATGTTCATCTGTTCTGTGTCTTAAAGTCCTCATATGAGTGAAGTCATATAATATTTGTCTTTCTCTGACTAATTTTGCTTAGCATCATAAATATTCTTTAAATCTGTGATAGAGAGTTACACTGAAGCTATCTGAGCTGGAATTTGTCTTTGTGGGAAGATTTTTAACTATGTTGTAAAGCACTTTTGAGTGAATATTGACAATTTATGTTTTTCAAGACATTTGCCCATTATTCCTCCTAAGGTATCAAATTTCTTAGCACTCAGTTGTCCATGATATTCTGTTTTGGGGGTTTTGGTGGTGGTGGTGGTGGTGGTTGCTTTTTATCTCTTAGTATCTATGGTATCTGTACTGATGGCACCTCTTCTTTGATCTGTTGTTTTGTTTTGTATTTTGGTTCTTCCTTTTTTTTCAAATCATTATAGCTAGATATTTATCAATTTTATTGATCTTCTTAAATAACCACATTTAGCTTGTATTTTTTCTATTTTTTTTGTTTTCTATTTTGTTACTATTTTGACTTTCATTATTTTCTTTCTACTATTTACTTTGTGATTAATTTGCAAATATTTTTCCAATTTCTTAAGTTGGAAAGTGGAATGACTAATTTGAGGCCTTTTCTTTTTTTAATATAGTGGTTGAGTATGATTCATTCCTAGACCACTGTTTTAGTAGTATCCCACTTCTTATTCTGATATGTTGCATTTATATTAAATTGAAAATATTTTCTAATTTCTTTTTTGGTTTCTCACTTGACACACAAGTTATTCAGAAGTATGTTATTTACTTTCCAAATAATTCAGTAATTTCCAGAAACCTTTGTCATTTACTCCTCACTTAATTTTATATTCATCAGACAACGTATTTTATATATGAATTATACTAAATATACAAAGACTTGTTTGCTGTCCAGAATATGGTTGACCTTGGTAAATGTTACATGTGAAATTAAGAATAATGTGAAGCCTGAAGGTGTTGAGAGGAGTGTTAAATATTAAAATATCAAAGCATAATTGTAAAATTATCTAATTCTCCTTTTATCAATTTTTACTTAATCAATCTTTTTTATCATGGTAAAAACACAACATAAAATTACCATCTTACCCTTTTTTTAGGTGTACACTTCAGTAGTGTTAAGTACATTCACATTGTGGCAAAACACATCTCCAGAATTTTTTAATCTTGCATATACCCACCAACTCTCTACTTTCTGTTTCTGTAGTATTGGCTATTCTATGTACCTCATATAAATGGAATCATACAGCATCTCTCCTTTTGTGACTGGATTATATCACTTGGCAGAATGTTCTCAAGGTTCATCCATGTTGTAGCAGGTGACAAGACTTCCTTACTTTTTTTTTCTGAATATTTATTTTTGGGAGAGCACAGTAGGGGAGGGGCAGAGAGAGAGGGACAGAGGACCCATTTTTTAAAAATTTTTTTAAATGTTTTATTTATTTTTGAGAGAGAGAGAGAGAGAGAGAGAGAGAGAGACAGAGCATGAATAGTGGGGGGCACAGAGAAAGATGGAGACACAGAATTTGAAGCAGGATCCAGGCCCTGAGCTTCAGCACAGAGCTGACGTGGGACTTAAACTCACAAGCTGTGAGATCATGACCTGAGCCAAAGTCAAAAGCTTAACTGACTGGGCCACCGAGGCACCCTGAGGGAAAGAGGATCCAAAGTGGGCTCTGTGCTGACAACAGCAAGCCCAAATGTGGGATTCAAACTCATGAACCGTGAGATCATGACCTGAGCCAAAGTTGGACGCTCAGGTGCCCAGGACGTCCTTCCTTTTTAGGAGTGAATAATATTCTATTGTATATGTGCACCACATTTTTGTTTATCCATTCATCCCTCAATAGACATCTGGGTGGCTATTAAACTTTTCTCTCTTGTGACTAGTGCTCCTCCGGGTGTACATGTATCTCTTTAAGACCTTGCTTACAATTATTTTGGATATATGCCCAGGAATGGAATTGCTGGATCATATGGTAGTTCTGTTTTTAATTTTTTGAGAAATTTCCATACTGTCTTCCACAGAAGCTGCACCATTTTACAATTCCATTAACAGTGCAGAAGGGTCCCAATTTCTTCATGTCCTCACCAAAACTTGTTATTTTGTTTTTGTTGTTGTCATTGTTGCTATTGTGTTTGTTTTCTATACGGGCATGAGGTGATACCCCACTGTGGTTCTGACAGGCATTTTTCTAATGATGTTGAGCATCTTTTCATAGGCTTGTTGGCCATTTGTATATTTTCATTGGAGAAATGTCTCTAAGTCCTTTGCTCATTTTTAAAAATCAGGTTATTTCCATTTTTGTTGTTGAGTAGTAGAAGTTCTTTATATATTCTCAATATATACTCTGGATTATCTCCTTATTAGATAATATGATTTGCAATTTTTTCCCCACTGTAGATTGCCTTTTCATTTTGTTGATTGTACTCTTGGATGCATGAAGGTTTCTCACTTCAATGTAGTCCCATTAGTCTATTTTTGCTTTTGTTGCCCGTAGTTTTCAGCTTGTCTCTAGAGTTCTCACGGAAGTATTCTGATATCATTGTAAACCCAGGGCCGCAGTGGGAGAAGGAGGGCCTGTAGTTTCCTCATCCACCATCACACTGATGTCACTCCATCCTTAGTGAATTTTGAAGTCCTGTTATTAGGAGTATGAACATTTGAAATACATCTGTTTGATGAATTCAATCCGTTATCATTATGGTAAAATTCCTTTATCCCTGACTATATGTGTTCCTCTGAAATCTACTTTCTTTTGATATTAACATGCTGCTGATTTATTTTGATTAATATCAGTGTGGTATATTTTCTTTTTTAATTTTTTTAATGTTTATTTATTTTGACAGAGAGAGAGAGAGCATGAGTGTGGGACAGGTAGAGAGGGAGGGAGACACAGAATCCAAAGTAGGCTCCGGGCTCCAAGCTGGAGCCTGATGCGGGACTCAAACTCAAGGACCACAAGATCATGACCTGAGCCAAAGTCAGACACTGAACTGACTGAGCCACCCAGGGGCCCCAGTGTGGTATATTTTCAATTCTTTCCTTTTTAATATGTTTGTCTTCATATATAATAGCATATTTTATTGGCAGGATGTGGTTGGTTCTTGCTTACTTTAATCTGGGTATTTAGACCATATACATTTAATGGTATTATTCATATGCTTTTAACTCTTTTATCTGATTTTCATTTGTCTCATGTATTGTTGTTAACTTTACTCCTTTTTTTCCGTCCTTTAGATTAACTGTAAATAATTTTTTATGATTACATGTTATCTTACTTGGTGGGTTGATAAAACGTTGTGTTATATGATTCCAGGTGGTTACCTTAGGGTTTATAACACATAATGCTAACTCATCACAGTCTACTTTCAGGCGCTATTATATCACTTTCTCTATAGTCTAAGAGCTTATAGTAGTGGGCTTCCTTTTCTCCTCTCTAAAACTTCATGCTAATGCCACCATGTTTTTATCATTTCTAGTGTTCTTAATACGTTTACGGAGATTCAGAGTTTCATCTGGTTTTATTTTTCTTCTACCTAGGCTTCTTTTTTATATTCCTTTTGGTGTAGGCCTGGTGGTGATGAATTCTTTCGGTTTTTGTGTGTCCAAATAAGTCTTTGTTCCACTTTAATTTCTACAAGACAAATATTGCTAGATATAGAATTCTTGCGGGATAGGGGTTTTTCTGTCAGTACATTAAAGAAGTCAATCTGCTCTTTTCTCACTTGTAACAATGCCAATGATAAATCCGAGATCATGATTATGTTAGTTTCTTTTTCTCTCTGGTTTCACTTAAGATTTTTCCTTTTTCACTATTTTTAGCAAGTTGATGATGATGTGTTTTGGTATTTTCTTTTGCTTTGGGTTCTTAAACTTCTTTGGTCTACAGGTTTATAGTTTTCATTAAATTTTGAAAAATTCTAACCATTATTTCATCAACATTTTTTCCTCCCATTTTTCCTTCCCCACCTCCCCTTTGCCCTCTCCTTTACAAACTCCAGCTGTACACATAGTTGGCCACTTGAAGCTGTTCCATAGTTCACTGATATTCTTTTAACTTTATGAAATTGACTTCTTATGTCTTTGTTTCATTTTAGATGGCTACTATTGCTATGTCTTCAAGTTTACATTCCCTTTTGGCAATGACTGACATAATGTTAACACCATCAGTACATTTTTCATCTCAATCATGGGTAGTCTTTATTTCCAGGAGTGGAAGACTGGATTTTGGTCTTGCATCCTCCATATTTCTATCTACTTTCACATGACATACAGTTATAATAATTGTTTTAAGGTCCTTGATGACTAATTCTAACATCTGTGATTTTTGGTTTCGTTTCAAATGCTAGATTTTATTATGGGTCATATACACCTGCTTTTCTCCACGCCCAGTAATTTTCATTAGATGCCAGACATTGTGACTGTTTCCTAGAGTTGATGTTAAATACTTTGTATTCTTATAAGTATTCTTGATCTTTGTCTTCAAACCTATCTATTTATTAAAGTTTATTTATTTATTTGAGAAAGAGAGAGAGCGTGGGGGAGGGGTGTGCTGGGAGAGAGAGAATCCCAAGCAGGCTCCATGTAGCCAGCAGGGAGCTGGACAGAAGGCTCAATCTCACGAACCATGAGATCATGACCTGAGCCTAAATCAAGAATTGGATACTTCACCAACTGAGCCACCCAGGCACCCCTGTTTTCAAATTTAATTAAATTACTTGGAGACGCTTTTTAACATACTTTGGTCTTGCCCTTATGGTCTGTCAGGGAATTTGAAGAAGTACTCAATCCACGATAAATTATTTATGCCCAGTGAGGCAAGACCTTTCTAAGTACTCTATCCAACAGGTAATAAATTATGAGGTTTCCCAGTATAGCTCATGGCCATAAGTGCTATTCCTTTCTCTGTGCGACTGTCAAACGATTTATCTCTAATATTTTCAGATGATTCTTCCTCCTGCCTTGATGGTTTCCTCTCATGCAAGTGCTGATTGATACTCAACTGAACACCAAGGAAGAGTCTCATAAAATCTCAAGAGTTTCCTGCCTCTCTCACTCCTCTCTCTCCTTGACCTCCCTTACACTCCCTCTCTCAATTTCTCATCTGTCTGGAATAGTGTCTTGAAAAGTCTAGCTGCCTTGGTCTCCTTCTTCTCCACTCAAGGATGACACTGGATTCTGGCTGGGTTCTTTTCCCATGTGCCATGACCTAGAAACTCTCTTACAGTTTTAATCTGGGGAAACTGTAAAATCATATTGTTTATATTTAATCTCTCAGGGATCACTGTCCTTTGTACCCTGATGTAAAGTATCTCACAAAGCACTGTTTTATATATTTTGTTTATGTCCTTAGATGTTTATAGTGAGAGGGTAACTCACTCCTGTTATTCTATCTTCTGGAAAGCTTTTTCTTATATGAGTGTTTTTGTTTTTGTTTTTCCATTCCTGATTAAATAGTCTAGTATATAGATAACACCATGTACAACCATGATATTTTCTTTTATTGTTAAATATTTCACTACTTTCTTGATTAGATAATGAATCTGCATCCCATTTGGGTGAAAAAATATTTGTGACTTTTAAGATTATTTCATTTTAAAGATAACACCAAACGAATAATGGCAGGTGTCTTGGAATTTAATTTCATTGCATTGCTAAGAACCGATGGGATGCCATTTGCAAATAAGAAAACTAAAAAATAGCCTTCTTTTCTAGCTCTTTAAGGCAATGAATTGGTGACAATTAAATAGACATGTTTTGGGGCGCCTGGGTGGCGCAGGCGGTTAGGCGTCCGACTTCAGCCAGGTCACAATCTCGCGGTCTGTGAGTTTGAGCCCCGCGTCAGGCTCTGGGCTGATGGCTCGGAGCCTGGAGCCTGTTTCCGATTCTGTGTCTCCCTCTCTCTCTGCCCCTCCCCCGTTCATGCTCTGTCTCTCTCTGTCCCAAAAATAAATAAAAAAAAAAGTTGAAAAAAAAATAATAAATAAATAAATAAATAAATAGACATGTTTTGCCAAATAAATAAACATAAATAAGAAATCAACGCCCATTGACACTGGTGAGAAAAGAATAATTCATCAAAAAATTATCTTGGTACAATCTTTCTTTTGTTCTCTAAAATATTCATGCCAGCAAAAACATACAAGGGGCTGATGAAGAAACACAGTTTATTTTTTTCTCCTTTAAGAATATTAAATATATTTAACAGTCTGGGAATTTGTAATTATTGACAAATATTCATCTACTTATTAGCAAGTTTAGATAACTTCAAGAATGACCATTGTGAGTAAAAGACTTAGGTCATAGATTTTAGGATCACGTATTTCCAAAGATTCTTTGGAAAATCACCCAATAAAACAAGCTCTTCCTGAAGGGGATTAGCTTTGGTATTTTGACTTCTTTTTTGGTCCTTTATGATGAATTGGGAGACAAAGGTGGGAAATGGGATTCTTTTCTGTTGATATAAGTTGTTTTAACTGATGATAAAATATCAAGAGGTTTTTCTGTGCTTATATTAGAAATGAGCAATGTACGATGTTTTCTGAGACCTTAAATACTTTCTACTGCAAGAACCCTAACTGCATGCAATTTTGCTGGGAAACTTTTCCAGTGTTGTCTGAAAATACCATGATGTCTGGATCTTGGTTTGTTTGGATGAAAGACAAAAGGAATGATGTAAGAGATGCTATTGTGAGAAAAGGCCATTATTAACATTTCAATGAAAGCGGGTAGGCTGAAAAGGTTCCCATCTATGTTGAAACAGTTAGCAGAGTGACCTTACTGTTTTCCACCGGGAAATTTTATGTGGTCTTTAATTTATTGCATATAATTTCTTCTATAATTCCAACAAATGATTATAAGAGTTAATTAAAAAGGAACAACCCCAGTTATATCACTGCCATTGTCTAACATAGAAGCCAATAGCATAGATACAGAACAAAGATTCCATGTTCACGAATCACGTGCATTCAAAGGGCTGTTATTACATATCATCGGAAGAATTGCTCAATGACAAGTGAGGGAGAGTATTATTAGTGAGATTTCGTGCAGCAGAGCCATGACAAAGGATGTAAATGAATGGTATCATGTGTTCCCATGTGTTTATATCACCAATGTTTTTAGAGAGAGGGTAAAGTTTAAAGAAGAAAACGAAGATCCAATTTCTGTCTGCTATAAAGGAGAAAAGTCTTGACACTGACTTTCCAACTGAAGAACAAGTATATGAGGGGAAAGGGAGACAACATTGAATGACATATTCTTCATTAAAACTTGTCACAGTTGAACATCTGTGTTTATTTTTATGTAACATCCTGCATCAAAATACACTAACGCTAAAAAAACAAAAAACAAAACAAAACAAAACAGAATGCTCCAGGGGCGACACTTTAATAAAATTCAACTTTCCTTATTTTCCATCTTTACTTCTTTTGCTTTGTTCATTTTCCTGCTCGAACAACTAAAATTTAATAATTACTCTTTAATTTTTCTTTGAAGATTAAGCTTCTGAGCTTCCATTCGGAATTTCAAGATTCACTGTAGACTCAAGGCAACAAAATTAAATGGCCCTGTTTTGCTCTGTTTTTTTTTAAATATTTTATATGAGTTTGTGTATGTGTGTGATATGATATATACACATGTGTGTGTGTGCACGTATGTGTTGGATGATGTAACAATTATGACTAAGACTTTTGGCTAAGAGAGCACTATAGAAGAACAGTTCTAACTAAATGTTTTTTTGAATTCTGGCTACGCATTGTTCAGTATTCAAGAAAGAAATTAAATTAAGTGTGATTTCCTTATGCTCCAAAATAACTCTAGCATTTTGGAAAGCAGAGGAGTCACAGCCTTCCTAGGCCTAGCTACTATTCAATGCTTAGCTAAGGGGAACATTTCAAATACAAAAAGTCCCATCAAGTGGACAAAGACAGGAGGCAAGATGGCAGCACCACTGTTTTACATAAGGCCTTTCACAGAATTATTTTTGAGCCAAGTAATTTCATGTCAGCCAAATACTAACTGGTGGTACAACAGAATTGTAACATGATATATTTTCTCCTCAAGAAATGCAGAATGTCTTTCGTGGTTTATCTTTCAGGACTTTGAACTGGGGATTGCAAGGGGAAGGCAGCACCAGTGAGAATGGAAGTTGGGAGCCTGCCTTGTCCGTAGCCCTCTGAGCACTGGCTGCTTTTCTCAAACAGGTGCATTCCTGAGCCTGGAGACGTGCTTAATCTCCTCACTTCTCATCCCCACTTCCAGACAATTTCCCCTCCCTCCAAGTCTAGCTGGGAATAATATTGCTGACTCTGCCTTATAGTCCTTGTTGTTCTCATTTACCAGGTCTCTCTTGTCTTCACACGTAGAGATTTTAATACTTGTGTAGATGATCCTTGCAATAACTGGACTCTCAACTCTTAAGAATCTTTTCCTCCAATGAACTTGTCCTCATGCAACTCACCATTCCCCCGTAGCCATTTCTAGATCTGGTCATGACCAAGGGTCAAGCATTCTTCTCTACTAGAACCCTGGATCCCACAATCCTTTGACTTTAAATAAAACTACTACTCATTAGTATGTGTGTGTGTGTGTGTGTGTGTGTGTGTGTGTGTGTATACATATAGTGAGTGTATATATATATATATATATATATATATATATATATATATATATACTATCTCCTACCACTCTACATTCCTATTCCTATTCAGAATAATTTCCATGGCCAAGAGATATAATCAGTGCCTTCTATATATTCTCAACATCCATTTTCCCCTCTCTCTATTGCAGGTACTTGTAAGCCACATTCTAGCCTGGATTTTACCCAATTTCTATCTCCTCCATGCCTCACTCATACAACAACTTGTGGAACTAACCATGACTGGAGAAACACAAACATCGGTACTGATGAGTCACACTTCCAATCCATGTTGGTAGCCCTAAACAGACCCTCACACTGCCTGGCAGGCATCACCATACTGTATCTCCTTAGTGCCTTCACTTTCCTTCTCCCTCAAGTTTCCTTCTTTTTTTTTTTAATTTTTTAAAGTTTATTTATTTATTTCGAGACAGACAGAGACAGTGTGAGCAGGTGAGGAGCAGAGACAGAGGGAGAGAGAAAGAATCCCAAGCAGGCTCTGCACTGTCGGCGCAGAGCCCCACGCAGGGCTTGAACTCACGAAACCGTGAGATCATGACCCGAGGTGAAACCAGAGTCAGATGCTTAACCGACTGAGTCGCCCAGAGACCCCTCAAGTTTCTCTTTCATACATTTTCTTCTCTCCTCAAACTTCCGGCACCTTCTCTCCTATTCTCACTCATCATTGGTTTTCTTGATTCTTACTTCAGTTAGAAAACAGAAGCAGTTAGAAGGTATTCCTACAGATCCCGCCACCTGGTGAATGTCAGTCTGTACATTCTGCCTTCCCCCCCTTTTACGGTGGCAGCCCAGCCACGTTCCTGGTAGAGGCTCCCCCATCATGCCCTCGATGCTGTCTTCTTCGACACTTAAGGGCATCACTCAAGTTATTCTCTCCTTTCTCCTCTACATCAAACACAATTTCCTTCACTAGTAAATCATTCTCATCAGAGTATAAACACGCCATTGTTTCTTGCATCATAAAAGAAAAAAAAAATCTTACCCTGTCTCTCACATTCTCACCCTCCAAATAGTAGATTGCCTCAAAAGCGTTGTTTGTACTGGATTTTCTAGGCTTCACCTAGTTTCATTCTAAACAGATTCACCTCCATGCTATGATCACATCTACTACTATGAATGCACTCAATGACCTCTACATTACTGAAACCTAAGATCAATATCCACATCTGCGCTGTCAGAAGAACGGGACACAGATGGGTATTTTTAGAAAAGAGGAATGGTCCTCAAGTAGTAGAAATTAGGAACAAGAACACCTATTCCAGGGCGCCTGGATGGCTTAGTTGGTAGAGCATATGAGTCTTGATCTCAGGGTCATGAGTTCAAGCCCCATGTTGGGCATGGAGCCTACTCAAGTTTAAAAAAAAAAAAAAACATTAATAATTAAAAAAAGAACACATACTCTACTTCTCTCTCCTTCAAACACACTCTTTAGTTAGGCCCCAAGATACTACCATGCCCTGGTTCTCCTCTCACCTTGACCAGCTTATCATCTCTGTTTCCTTCCTCCTTTACATCTTTATAGGAAGTATATCCTTATAATACGGGGACCCTAAAGGCTCTGTCTTTGGACCTCGTTTCTCTATGCACTCACCCTCATGTTTATAGTTTCTAATGCTTTCATATTAATGTTCTGAAACTTGTGCCCCCCCGTCCTGACTTTTCCTTAGAATTCCAGACCCACATGTCTAACTCTGTATCAAAATTCCTTTTATTCAAAGATCCATTCTCAGCGCTAGTGAGTTCCTTGGCTCAATGCCTGGATGTTCAGTTTGCACTTCTCCTTTTACCTCCATACTCTGGCATCTCTGTGCCCACCTTGAATAGTGTGGTAGGAAGAAGAGTTTGTCACATCTGTGCAGTGCCCTCAGAATCATCACAGGCTTCTGCTGAAGAGTAGTTGGTCTATTTGGCCCTGGACTAGTAAATCTCTAGCATGTGTTTGGAAAGGTGGATTAAGGCCAGTATCCCCTGATACAAGCATTCCCTACCACCTGCCCCCCCCCAAGAAGTATTTCATGTCTGCTATTTTAAAAACAGATCTGCAATGGTTCTATTACAGTTTTACAATGCTCTAGACACAATGCACCCCCTTATCATCCGCACATGATATTCTACTTTACCATCGCTGTCACCAAACTCACTGATTTAAAAAAATTTTTTTTTGATCTTTATTTATTTTTGAGAAAGAGAGAGAGACAGCGTATGAGCAGGGGAAGAACAGAGAGAGAAGGAGACACAGAATCCAAAGCAGGTCCCAGGCTCTGAGCTGTCAGCACAGAGCCCAATGCAGGGCTTGAACTCACGAACCATGAGATCATGACCTGAACCAAAGTCGGCCGCTTAACTGACTGAGCCATCCAGGTGCCCCTAAATTCACTGATTTAAAATACCCTCAACTTTATAGTCCTAAGACGTCTGCATCGCCCCATTGAAGGTAGACAGTGGAGGGAAGGGAGAGGAAAGATGACCAGAGCAAGTGAGTTCCTCACAGAACTCACTGTAACTCACTTAGCCTAGAATGCCTACCCCACAGGTTTTCAACTCTTTTGGTATCTTCAAGGCACTGTCCTTACTTTGGTTCTGGTGTCCCCACCCCTAGCAAATGTCACTTCTCACACAAATCTCTCCCTTGCAAACAGCCATAGTTTGTCTTTCCCTTCTGCCTCTGGTGGGTGAGCTTGGCCAAACATCACCTCGGTTAGATGAGAGCAGGTAAATATAGCTACACAAAAATGCCTGACCATTCTGACAGATCACACTTGAGATCTCTTGTCAGAAAAATCAAAGCATGCCCTTGGCTGTGCTGAACAACCCCACGTTTCATTACACTCACTAAAGAACTACTTCCTCACTTTTTCCCACTTCTCCTGCCTCCAACAGCTTTCCTTTGTTCTCGCATTCAGCTAAGGGCTCAGCCTCTTACTTCATTGAGGAATTATTAGCATTCAGAATAGATGCAGGTTATAACCTGAATAACACCTTTACCAGCCTACTTGGGTCTGAACCATATACATACTCTACCTTTGTTCTCAAAATTGCAGGTGCACTGCATGTATTTCTATCCAGTAGTCCTGGAGAAGCGGACCTCAAACCCCTTGCGCAAGGTCAAGACCTTTACATTTGAAGTTTGCATTCATATTGCTACTTCATCAAGTATTCCATTTGATGTTTTATATACTCATTTTTATATATTGTTAAATCTTTCATCATAAAAAACAATAATAAACTATACTTCCCTGGACACAAGCCATCTCCCATTTCACAACTTAGCAACACCCTCCAAGAGCTGTCCGTATCTGTTGTTCTACTTCTCTCTGTTGTTTATGCATCAGGGAGGTAACACACGCCAATGCCTCCACTTGGAACACATTTCCCTTTGAACAACACCCAGCTCATCACATCACTTCTTTGTCCAGCTCTCTGATCAGAATACTGTTTCTTTAGAGAAGCACTTTGATCATCTTTTTTTTCCAAGTATTTATTTCTTTATTTTTGAGAGAGAGAAAGAATATGAGTAGGTGAGGGGCAGAGAGAGAGGAAGAGAGAAAATCCCAAGCAGGCTCTGCACTATCACCACAGAGCCCAACTCAGGGCTCGAACTCACAAACCATGAGATCATGACGTGAGCTCAAATCAAGAGTCGGATGCTCAACCGACTGAGCCACCCAGGGGCCCCGGTCATCTTTTTAATAAGCCATCCCCATATCCCAAGGGACTCTCCATTACTCTTGAATTCTTCTTATCATTTACCACCTCCTAAAAATCTCTCTCTCTCTCTCTCTCTCTCTCACACACACACACACACACACACACACCTTGTATGTTCTTTTTTTCTATCTCTCCTTTAGAATATAAACCTCCAGAAGGCCAGTGACTTGGATTACTATGTTCAGGACTAGAGGAGGGCCTGTCATCATTTCAGCCTACACTATGTTTGGTAAGTGAATGAATGAACCAAAAAAATTCTTATATTTATTTTTTGCATTGAGATGCTACCAACAATTTCATTTGTAACAGGGTGTTGACAACCCAAAAGTTTGAAAACTTCTGTACCAGATGATAAACTCCCCTCTTCACTCTTTTTCTATTAATATCTTTTGGTCTCGGCCACATTGCATTCCAGCTTTTTGGTTATAATTCTATCAAAGAACTTGTCCAAAATACATAATTAAATCCATTGTATAACAAAGAAATTTTTTTTAAAAATCTGAGTACTCCTAGCATATTGATACTACAGCCTCAATAATCTACACTTGGAAGAATTATTTTTTAAAAATTTTTTTAGCATTTATTCATTTTTGAGAGACAGAGCACAAGCAGTGTGGGGGGCAGGGGGTTGGCGGGGGGCAGAGAGAGGGGGAGACACAGAACCCAAAGCAGGATCCAGGCTCTGAGCTGTCAGCACAGAGCCCAATGCAGAGCTCATGAACTGTGAGATCATGACCTGAGCCAAAGTTGGATGCTTAACCGACCAAGCCACCCAGGTGCCCTACTTCGAAGAATTCTAAAGAGTGAAGAGTTATTCTGTTATTTGAGAGGACATTAACTGTTTTAAATGAGTCGTTATCCAAAGTCATCCGCACCCGACATTACAGGTGAGGTCTACTGGAGGCAGTCCTGGAGACCAGTATTCATATTCAGGCTTATCCTCTCGCATGTGAATTTGGGCAAGTCTATTTCAGAAACTTCTATAAAATGGAAGAGTAGACATCATAGTGGACAGACTGCAGGGTGGCCCTCATGTTTTATGCTCTGTCTCTTGCCTTCCCCTTGAGTGCAAGGGGGACTTTTGACTTGCTCCTGACACTGCACAAATCATGGGATGTCACTCCTGTGATTTGGTTTTATGCTACATTACATAAGACTTCCATCTTAGCAGATTGGAGGGAGGTAAATCTGGCTGGCTTGATGAAGCTTGCAGCCAGGTTTGGAACATTCACATGACAAGAAACTGTGGGCTGCCTTCAGGACCTGAGGGCAGCCCCTGGCCAACAAGCAGCACAAGTCTGGGCCCTCAGTCACACAGCTTCAGGCAAAAAAATTCTGCCAACAACCTGAAACAGAGTGGAGAGAGATTCTTTCCTAATCGAGCCTCCAGATGAGAACACAGCCCAGCTGACAGCCTGACTGTGCAGAGAATGCAGTTAAGTCATACCTGTACTCTTGATTTATAGAAACTATGAGATGACTGACATCTATGTTTTAAGCCACTAAGTTGCGGTACTGCTTTATGAGACCAAAAGGGCCACCATACTTAGAGTTATAATAACGGATAAGATAAAGGAATGAAGAATAACTTTGACCACCATGAAGATACCCATCGTGGTCTATGGAAAGTCAGTGGAGAAAGATCTCCCTTTCCACTCACTGAGGCTACAAGGTAGAAATGGTTGCAGGGCCCCAGGGTGGAAACTAAACTTCATTACTTGAATCACCAGTGTAATAACATGAAAGGAAACAGTAACAAGCCCTTGTCTTATTTCTACTTAACATTTACATCAGAAAAAAATTGTTTTTTACCTTACCTGATTCCCAAAATAGTATTTTTTGCTCCCCTGCAGGATTTGTAAGCACTTCTTACAATCATAAGAAATTATTTGTGTATTTATATGCAGAATGACCATTTTCCTTTGAGATGGGGACAAAAACAGCATCTGCCGTTTTGGTAACTGCTTAAACTTAGTGATTTCTCATGGCCCCTGGGTGACTTAGTCAGTTGAACATCCAGCTCTTGATCTCAGCTCAGGTCATGACCCCATAGCTGGGATCAAGCCCCGCATCAGGCTCTGTGCTGACAGTGTGGAGCTTGCTTGGGATTTTCTCTCTCTTCTCTCTCCCTGCCCCTCCGATGATTACTCTTCATCTCTCAAAGCAAATAAATTAAAAAAACAAAAAACAAAAAACAAAAACCTTAGTGATTTCTCAATAAATGTCTGTAGAACTGAGAAAGACCAGTTGAATGCTCTTGAATGCTCACAGGGTAATTCAATGACCCCATTTCCAGCTCTCTGCTCAATCCTCTATGGATCCTATGGAGAAGTTTTGCAAAGCATCATCTCTATTTCTGGTCCATGAAAGCGTGCTCAGCACATTTTTTGGTGTACAGGATGGCAGTGATTCCAATTAGCAATAAAGGTGATCCTGTAGATAATATACAAGGGGGGATGTGAGGCTACGACTGTGCTCAGCTCCCTGAGCCACTGGGCACTGTTTTTTGTCCCCAGAAAGCTTTAGACAAAAAGCTACAGACTTATTCAGAACCTCTGGCTTGATAAGGGCTGCTGGAAATTCTACACAATAAGAACAGTCTATACATAGATCTTTTTTTTTTTTCTTAAGCCACTGTTCCCTTCTACCACCATGACAGATATTATCTTTGATGTCTGGGAGTTATACTTACTTATTTTTATGTTACGGGAAGTCTAAATATAATCCTAGAAATCAGGGGGAGAGATTAAGAGTTTATTTTATTCCCCTCAAGAAAAATGTCCAAATTTGTAAGTAGAGATAGCAAATGTTGTTACTGTCCTTGTTCACTAAAACATCCTGGAAGACTTGTCAACACATCCTAGTTTTGTTTTGTTGTGTTGGGTTTTGTCTTACTACCCTCATCGAAGGAAGGCATTTATGCTCATCCCAAGCCTTCTGATGCAGGAATGCTTGCGATGGGTGGTAGGGGAATATATATCCCATTATTAGTAACAGCTATAACCAAGGAATGACTTGTAAAATTGGATAATTAGCCTCTTTCATCTTGGCGAGATTAACAATATACCATCCCAGAAATGGGGGTCAGGAGATAAGCCCCTGCTTTGCTTGAACCAATGTGACCCACCGGTGGGGAAACCTCAGCAGGATAAACCATTAAAGGTACCTGCTTTCATGGATATTGAACTTTACCAGGACATTAAATCTAAGGCTTCCCATTTTTCAGTTTATTAATAGATTCTACTTAACATCCCTGACAAAAACAGTGCTAAATCATCTATGCTTTTCTTCAGAGCACCCAATGATTACCTCCAAGAGAAGACTTCTGAACCTTGGCGTTACCATGGAAATATGAAGCGGAGTCTCAGAATCCGTTCACTTTTCCAAACCATCCAAATGTTCCTGTTTTAAAATGTCATCACTAGTAAATCTACTTTGTTTCATTTTAAAATGTGCACAGCAGTAATCCAGGGAAGTAGTAAGCCTTTTATTAGCCTCCAGTATTGCAATCCTAAAAGTACTTATATATAATAAATATATATTATGTTTATACATTTTGTCCTAACAGAAATGTCTATACAAAGCAATTTTCATAATTTTTGTGATAAATTTCTATTCTACCACATTAAGAGCTGGAAATGATTTTTTCTTGGAAAGTTGACAGGAGCTGAACAAAATGCATATATTATTAAATATATTTTTATATATTATTAAATATATATTATATATATTATATATTATTTAAACATATATATGTGTGTGTGTGTGTGTGTGTGTGTATATATATATATATATATATATATATATATATATATGTATACTATATATTTAATTGTTTTCCCAAGTCCATTTACTCTGAAAACAAAATGGGTCAATATATATTTGAAGTAAATGAATATATACAACATTTTTACTTTTATTACTCCCCATGTCTTCTCTTCTCTGCATTTTTATGATGCCTAATTAGAAAGACAGAAAATAAATAAATAAAGGAAAATGAGTTTAGTCCCCATTCTCTACAGCTTATAAACTTCAACAATGTTGAACTCCCATAAGAATGAGGATCATTTTTACTAAGGATACAATAGCTATATTCCCCAGAGCTATTGTGAATAATTTTATAGATCATAAATAAAAAAAAATTTAATGTATGCAAAATATGGCACAGGAAGAACTACAGCCATATGTACAATTCACAAAAATAAATCACGTCATTTCTGGCTGTTAATTAAGTCTGTTTAAAAGCTTTTCTCTCATATTTAATGCATCTTTGAGAACAGCAGAAAAAAATCTCATTGACCAAAATGTGCTAATGTGCAGTTAATTTAAAAGAAAGATGGAAATTTTTGAATCACGATCTAAAATTAATTACTGATGGGGCAAGGTCTTTTTTCAGTTTGACAGAAATAGCCAATTATAATTTTGTACTTTAAATGCTGTTTCTTTGAAGCACACAGGCTTCGAAATTCGTCCAAAGCAACGTTATTTCTCAAAAGCAAATTTACCTTGGAAAACATGTCTTCCCTTTGTTAGCTTACCAATGGATTAAATCCTCTATAAAACAGTCTGTGGTGGGTGAAAGAAAAATAATTCCTTTTGATTGATTTTGAAACATATTTCAGGACTTGATGAAGACATGTTCTCTGGAAAACCCAGAAACCTTAACTCGCCGTTTCCTGAAGCTCCTGTCAACTTCCCCAGAAAACGTATTTTGAGTTCTTCATGTGATAGAACAGAAACTTTCTCTCTAAGATTTATGAAAAGAGAGGGACATAGACACTTGTGTTAGGACAGAAGGAAAAACTTCTCACATACTGACAGCTTATCAAGCATCCTAACAAAAGGTGTGGTTTCTCTCTTCAACTGGTTGTCCAACCATGTGCAATCTGGAAGTGGCCCAGGAGCCTGTCTCTACTCAGCTCAGGGAGTCATAAGAGGGAAGACAAGAAATAATCCACGATTCAGAGACTGTGGCTGTTGAAACCAATAGAACGTCCTGCCGTCCAGCTGGTTCGGCTGCAGGGCGTCCCAGCTACAGAGTCACAGACCCCAACATCTAAAATGCTCAGACCAATGTGGCTATTCCAGCATAAGAAACCTCACAGGGCTGCTGTCTGTTTTTCAGATTTTTCACTGTGCACAATTGTCAAATTCTGTACTACTTAATGTTTTAGCTTGTAAACGGAAAGGTTAGAAAGACATCCAACTGAAGGCAGGAGGAAAAGAGAGTTTGGGATTTTTTTGTTTTTGTTTTTAAGATGACTATGTCTGAATATTAGGCTTATTATGCTTATTAGGCAACATCGTTCTAAGTAGCTCACATATTTTTACTGATTCACCCCTGCAACTAAATGACAGATGAGGAAATGAAGGCAACAGAGAGAGGCCGATAATTAGCCCAAGGACACATCTAAATAGCAGAGCATTTAAACCCAGCATCCCAGGCTTGGGGACAATGTGGTCCACAAATCCATTACACTTTCCTTTCGTGGTCAAATAAACTAATTTAATTAAAAAAAATTTTAACATTTATTTAGTTTTGAGAGACAGAGCACAAGTGGGGGAGGGTCAGAGAGAGAGGGAGACACGGAGTCTGAAGCAGGCTCCAGGCTCCGAGCTCTCAGCGCAGAGCCCAATGCGGGGATCCAACCCTTGAAGCGTGAGATCATGACCTGAGTCAAAGTTGAACCCTTAACCAACTGAGCCACCCAGGCACCCCTAATTATTATTATTATTTTTTTTAATTTCACTTAATTGAGTAGGTCTGGCATTATTCAGGTCCAACTTCAAAACTGGTTCCACAACCTATTTTATAATATAGTAACTGGGTATTGAGCAATTACCTAGGCTTTCTCTAAATTCATTCATTCATTCATTCATTCGAGCATTCAAAATGATGTCAGACCCTCTGCTGAATCTGGGGCTATTTTCTGCACCCAGACAAGTATGATTCCTGCTCTGAACTCTGCACTCACATTCTAAGGGGAGAATAAGAACCAGCTGTCATACATGGGATGAACATAGCAAAAGGGGAAGCACATATTGATGTAATGCCAAGAAGCATGTGGGGGTGGGAGGAGGGCTGAGAAGCAGAGGAAGGGTCAACAGCAGCGAATGGGGATCATGCGGAGATTTGAAGGCAGGGAGAAGTTAACTAGTCAATGTTGTGGGGAGTGGCTGTATCCCAGGACTTAAAGACCAATGTGGCTGAGTGAATAGGACCAAAAGGGACCCAAAATTGGGCTGGCAAGAAGGCCAGGATGGCTTATTCCGGGCCCTGCAGCTGAACTGAGGACTGGGGACTTCATCAGGTGGGCAATGGGAAGCGATTCAAGGCTTAAGACCTGGGGAGGGTCCTGTGCCAATTATAGGTCTTAAAAGATGTCTCCGGTTCCAGCAGCAGGTGAGAAGAACAAATCCGTACACCTGCCGGGAGACTATGACGGTTGAGCAAGTTCAAGATGGTGGTGGCTCATCCCCAAGGGGGAAGGATTAGACAGACGCTCAGTGTGTAGAGTGAACAGGGCAGGTAGAAAAGCAATTGAATCAGCTGGGGGAGGGAAAGACAGAAAGAAGCCAGTGACACTTTCCTTGTGGACAGCATTCACGTATTACTCTGTTCCTTTCTGGATTAAGTCTCAAAACATGATACAGGCCAAAGGACTTATAAAACCACTTCCTTGACTTCAGCAAATATTTTTTTTTAATTTTTTTTTCAACGTTTATTTATTTTGGGGACAGAGAGAGACAGAGCATGAACGGGGGAGGGGCAGAGAGAGAGGGAGACAGAATCGGAAACAGGCTCCAGGCTCTGAGCCATCAGCACAGAGCCCGACGCGGGGCTCGAACTCACGGACCGCGAGATCGTGACCTGGCTGAAGTCGGACGCTTAACCGACTGCGCCACCCAGGCGCCCCAACTTCAGCAAATATTTCTAATATCAAGTGTTTTTAACGTTCAACGGATGTTGGACATTCCACATTCAACATCAACGGATGTTCAACATTCAAACGGATCTAGGTTTGTGTTCCCCTTTCTGTAAGTAAAGGCCTTGTGGAAGAAAAGTAAAATACTTTTGATTGTTGTCAGAAGACCCTCACGACACACACAATTAAACTAGCTTTACATTCTCTTGCATTCCCATATTTACATTTATATTTAACTTTGTAGGGATGAGTCAGAGCCTCACACGTGGTTGTACCGACTACACCACACAGCCACGCTCTGCCAGGACAACAGCTCTGGAAAGGGCATCACTGATTTACTTTCGTGGTTGTGTAAATTAACTGTAAAAGATGATATGGTTCTTCAGCACTATTGAGTAATGTTGCTCAGACTTTGCTTGGGTGTCACTCAACTTCTACAGTAACATCGCTAGACAAATGACTTACTTCTCGCCTAAATAATGGCTAATACGATGAAAATGTCATTTCCTCAGTCATATAGACAAAATATTCAAGATTGAATAAATATTAATTGAGTCTTTGAGTGCCCTGAGATCAGGTTATTCATGCAAAGGTAAGAATGGCCAACCTAAGTGGAGCGATTCCTTAATGCCGGGCACCAAACTAAGAATTTCACACATGCTAACTCATTTACTTCTCACAAAAATGTAGATGGTGTTTTTTTTAATATTTTTAATTTGACAGAGAGAGAGAGAGAGAGAGAGAGAGAGAGAGAGAGAGAATCCGAAGCAGGCTCCAGGCTCTGAGCTGTCAGCACAGAGCCCGACACGGGGCTCAAACTCACGAACCACGAGATCATAACCGGAGCCAAAGTCAGACGCTTAACCAACTGAGCCACCCAGGTGCCCCTGGGCAATAATATTTAGATCTTTATTTTGTGGATGAGAAGTGAAGATCTAGAATTTAACTGTCCTGCCCAAAGTCAAAAGCTAGGAAGCTACGGAGAGAGCATTCAAAGCAACCATCCTGCTTTGACAGCCTACATTACCAGAAAAACATGGAGCTTCTCCATGGAGAATCACTCCTCTGCCCAGACAGGGAAAGCAAAGTTCCAAACGTATATCTGAATAAGCACACCTTAAAATAATCCCATTTAATGTACATATACCATGTCTCTTCCCTGGGAACGTCAACACTATAAAGAAGATCATCTAAAATAGAGTAGCTGCCGCGACTCGAGTTAAGTCTATTGCCATTTGGTAGATAACCTTCTTATCATGCAGAAAAATACCAGGGCAGACAAATGGAGCACACAGGAAATGAGACCATCAGCAAAGAAGATAAAGAAGTTTGCACAAAGCACCTTTTTATAAATGGATGGCTGTCAGTTAAAAATCAATTTCCCGTGGACATGACTAAGAGCAAGCAAGAGGAAAGTAAACATGTTTAAACTATTGGAGAGTCCATAATTTAAATATAGACTCTTCTGTTGAGTGGTAGTATGTATTGAATCAGTTCCACGGTGGCGATAACAAATGTCACGCTGCATTTCAGGAGGCACGAGAGAGAGGAAGCACGGGGAAGAAGAACGAATGCATCATTGATGCTGAATATTTTCGGTTGCCTAGAGCAAAGGCGGTTGGGGCTGCATAAAAACAGATCTTTGAAGATTTAATAGATTCCTCATTCTCTGTCCGTTGGTCCTCTCAGATTTGTCAAGAGTGAGCTCTGTTTTTCCTTACACTTAGGTTTTTTAACTATGGCTTTTAGGGCAAGAAAAAAAAAAGATCGGGTCGAACTTAAACTAATGGGCAATAAAACTTGAAGATTAGAGATGCTGTTTTATTCAGCAGCTAGGTGAGGATCTGCAATGAATTCGAACTTTAAAAATGCATGTTTTTCTAATGACACAAGCTGTATCACCATGACATGTTCTTAGAAGGGAAAGATTTGAAATTGCTGACATTTGCATGATAAATTGGAATGTGTGGAATAGGCAAGGGAAAGAAAATAAAGGCATAACTCAAAATTAAAGGTTACTTGTTAATACTAAAGGCAAAGTTCTAGCTGAATTGGAAGGGGCGGGGAGGGGGGGAAAGGGTTGCTAATTATTTTTTTTTTCCTAGAGATGGAATGTGAAACCCAGTGTAAAAAGTTCATGAATGAGGCCCAAGGATTGGCATTACAGCAAATTCAATGATTTCTGAAATGCATGCTTCTACAAAGAACACACTATTATTCTGTCTAGACTTCATGGCACAGTAGAATAAACAAAGACTGACAGCATCAATATATTTCATAAATACATTACTGGAATTTACATTATTTCTGACTATTAATATTTTCTGAGCTACCTTAGTAAAGCAATATGTACATCTTATAAAATAAAATCTATTGGTAATGTCATTTGTTAGCAAAGAAATAGTAATGGCATTTATTTCTGAATATATTCATCTTCTTAAGTAAACCTAGGAAATCTGAACTTGGACCCATAGATAATTCATTAGGTTCAGTCCATAGGTTTGCTTTCTTAGAGTCTTCTCATACGTATAATATCCTAACACAGTTTTTATAAGATTGCTTCAAGGGATTTTTTTTGTCCTGAAAGGGAAGGGTATATCTCATATAAAATAAACTATGATGGGTAACTTGTAAAGCTATCGATCGACACGGAGCTGAAATAACTTCTAAAACATTTCTTCTGGAGATACACACATTTTTGTAACGAAACCACTAGCAACATATGGAAATCCACCAACAGGCCTCAATTTTTTCAGTCTAACATTTCCTAGAGCTGTGGATACAGCGAAGACAACTAAAAATATAATTTTTGAGGACAATTAGTCACTCTCAGGAAATCTATAAATACCAATGGAAAGCAATATGGCATAAACATTCTGCCCCACAGGAAAGATGAGCCATGTTATATTATATCATGTCATGATTTGCAACGTTGTGTGATGTAGACATGTTTCACCGGGTTTTGTTTTTTTTTTTTTTCTTTTACTTTTGTTTTTAGGAATCACTAAAAAGCAAATAGTCCTTCGGCTGAAAGGTCTGTGGAGGATGTAGGAATGCCCCT
This sequence comes from Felis catus, assembly GCF_018350175.1. NCBI lineage: Eukaryota > Metazoa > Chordata > Mammalia > Carnivora > Felidae > Felis > Felis catus. The sequence continues at coordinate 76,152,402 of NC_058368.1, forward strand.
CGCCCCTCCTGCCCTGCACTGGGGAATCTTCCGGGAAGGTTCCTTCCTGTTCTCACTTGAGGATGAGGTTTTTGCCTGCTCACACCTACGAAGTTCTTCCACAAATACGCCTTCCTATGAAAACAAACCAAAAAAAAAAAAACCCACAAAAACAAAAAAAAAGGAGCTGAGCAAAACAAACAAACAAACAAACAAAATAAAAAAATAAAAGGAGCTGAACAAAACAAACCAACCCAAAACAAAAACAAACAAAAACAAAAGGAGCTGAGCACATGGAGTGTGCTTCTTTTGAAAAATAAAAGAACTAGCTTGATTTCTCAGAGAATTGGGGATACTGAGGAAGCTAAAGTTCACAGATACGATAAAATCACATATGCATCTATGCATGAGTGTGGCTAGTCATGAACCAGGTTATCTGTTACCTCAGAACATGGTGTTGCTCTAGTTTCTTGCATATAGAAACTATAATAAAAATATTTAGTGTAAAATAATTAGTAATGTGTTGTGCCATAGGATATTGCCAATATTTCTTCACAGAACAGCAAGCCCATACAGTTCTTAATATTAGTTATTTAGAGGTGTGGTAGGTACAATAATATACTGCGTTTAGTTTTTCAATTTGTGCTCATACATGCTGTTTCTTTTATTACTCCTCAGGAATTAGTTTTTAGAATACGCTCTCCAAACTCCATTCATGATTTAATAAGTGTTTATACTCTTGGGTTCAAATCTATCCTGATTCTCTTCCTGAAAACCATAGCCCCAAATTCATATTGTGCATATAACAAGATACAGGTATGAGAAGAAAATTGTTATTGATCATTAAAATACAAACCAAAGGACTTAGGGAATTGATTTCCGACTCATCAATTAAAACAGCAGTCCCAAACCATAGCCTAGTGACAAAATCCAACCCAATGCCTGTTTATATAAAGAAAGTGTTATTGGAACACAGACGCATTCATTCTTTTTCATTGGGTCTATGGCTGCTTTTGGGCTACACAGAGCTCAATAGTTGCAACAGAAACTCTAGCCCTCAAAGTGTAAAACGTTTACCGCCTGGTTCTTCACAGAAAATGTTTGCTGCACCCTGATTTAACACATTGGTAACATTTGATAACTGGAAACCAAACTCTAATACTTTTATATCACGTCAGGGTAGACTAGGTGATACTGAAGTGACAAGAAACCCGAATGATCATGGTTTAGAACAGCTGGTTTCCTGCTCATACTGATGGCCATCACTGGAGTCCGGGGCTTTGCCCCATGCAGTCATCAACCTCACTGGAGAGTCACATAGCAGGCGTGGATGGAACAGCTATCTGGAACCGTGCCAGTAACCTTGGCGGAGGAAACAGGAAACACAGTGTCTCAAAAACACACACTGGTCCTTGAAGCTTGTGATGGAAAATGACATAGGTCACTCACACATCCTTGATCGAAGTCTGTCACGTGGTCTGGTAGCACCTGAATTCAACAACGTAACAAAGGGGACGTCCTCCAATGAGGAGACGTGGGTACTGAATCACAGCCCTGTCAATGACTATAACTTCCTAGAGGATGTTATGCCGGCCTCGAGTCTTCAAAAGGCACAGTAACCAGTTCTGCCAAGAGGGACGGGGACACTTCTACTCCAGACCCTGCACGTATTACAGTCTGATGGGAGAGAGGAGAAAGAGAAGAAGCAAGAGAGAAGACTGGATGTGTGGCCAGGGTGGACCCTGGAGGGCCTTGATACAATACCAAGGAACTTCACCTTGACGCTGATCATCATGGGAAGCCAAGAACAATTTTCTTTTTTCTTTTATGCCACAGGCCTATTTGGCGATAGCTGATACAGCAACAGAACTCTTTGTAAAACCGCATGAAAAATATTCACGACTTGGTTTGTACCCACCTGAGAATGTTTATTTTTAAAAAGCTCTACAGTGAGACTTTGATAGGAACCCTAGATTGAAAATGATGACTGAAAAGGATGCATCCAGCATTTACTGCGATCATAGGTGCTTTCAAACGTACTCAGATGGAAGACAGATCTATGCCCTTCATTGCACACTCTCCATGGTGGGGCCCTGTTACTTCTCAACAGAACGTTCATTGCAAGAGGCCCATCTCCTCAGTTAAAAATTCATTGATGTATGTCTTCTTCATATTCAGTCCTAATTTTATTTCTAATTAGAAACCAGAGTGGATGTAAGATAAAGAATATATGATAGATCTTGGGGTATCTGGGTGGCTCAGTCGCGATATCACAGCCTGTGAGTTCCAGCCCCATTATTGCGCTCTGTGCTGACAGCTCAGAGCCTGTAGCCTGCTTCGGATTCTGTGTCTCCCTCTCTCTCTGTTCGCCCTCTGTCTCTCTCTCTCTCTCTCTCAAAAATAAATAAACATTAACAATATTTTTTAAAAAGAATATATGATAGATCTTAAAAAGTCGAAAGTATGCTTAAAATATCCTTCCATTCACTTTCAAGTAATCTAAGCGTTGTTTCTTTTTTAAACCCCAACTCTGCTCAAACCAGACTTTTTTGGGAAAATCTTACCTCTTGTGAACCTGTGGGTCTGCCCTCCCCGGGACTCTGGCTCTGGTCGTCCATCTGCTTCTGCTTGGCGCCTAGTGACCCATCTTCTTAACAGCCCATCTTGGGCCGGGTCGGCCTCCTGGCCCTCCGCCCTGCAGCCCTGTCTTCGGGACACCCTTGGCCAGAGGCTGGAGCCTGGGCCCGGCGGCGTCGAGTTTCCCAAAAGGCCAACAGGGCACCCCTGGAGCCGCAGGGTGCTGCTAGGTGGCGTTGGGTGGGCGGGGGCAGTAGGTGCAGGTCCGCATGGAGGTGCCAGAGGTTGGGCTCGGATGAGCTGAGCCGCAGGCGGGGCCCAAGGAAGGGCGGAATCCGGCCGGAGGCGCTGCTCTGCACGCACCCTTCCCCGGAGGAGCCGGGTCTCCAGGGACCTCGGGAGTTACACCTGCTGCCAGGGGGTCCTAGGAGCGGAAACACCTGCTGCCCTGCTGCCGCGGCCCCTCCTCGCAGGCTCATCTGTAAGGACTCTGGCTCCTGCCACTTGTCACGTCCCCAGTCCTTGTGGGCGCCCGGCCCACACTGCGCAAAGTCACAGGCGAGGCCCGCTCAGGTGCAGGAGTGCCGCTCTGCGGTGAAGACGGTGCCAGGGCGGGCCCTCTGCGGCCAGGCGGGGCAGTGAAGTGCGCATGCGCGGGCCGCCCAGGGGGCAGGCGCCCAGGACGGGGTGGGCGGAGGATGCTGGGAGCGGGGGCAGCGCTGGTGCAGAACCAGGGGTGCCGGCGGCTTCCAAGGCCAGCCAGGCGCACGTGCTGGCCCATAGCACAGCCTTGGCGCCGCTGGTTCCTCCCGTCAGCTTGGAGCTTTCTAGAATTCATCCCAGAAGATCCTCGCTGTTTCTCCAGCCTTTCTTCTCCAAAACCGCCTCTGGAATGGAGGGCTACCGACCCTATGCTACATACGGGGTCGGGTAGAGGGTCCATCAGTAATCCCACTGCCTTGTCAGGGTTTTACCTCAAATGGGCATGCAAATCAGTTCTGGTCAAATAACCATATAGGTAGGACTATTTGTATGCTTCTAGAATGCCCTGGCTCTTAAGAAGATAGGTAGGTAGGTAGATAGATGATAGATAATAGGTGATGGATAGATAAATGATAGATAAATATTTCTTTTTATTTATTTCTTCCTACCTTTCTTCCAATCCTTTCTTTCTCTCTTTTATTTGTTTTTGCTAAATTCAGTGCTACCCAATAGATTCCCCAGGAAGAGGTAGATGTTCTGTATCCGTGCTGTCCCATGTCATGACTAATAGTAGCCACATGTGGCTCTTGAGTCCTGAAATGTGGTTAGTGCCACTGAGGAACGGAACTTGGAATTTTATTTGATTTTGATTCAATGTAAGTAGCCACATGTGTCTAATGGTTGCCCCGCTGAAAAGCACAGCTCTGGATGGCATCATGCCTACATGTAAGGCCGCGGTCGTATTACAAGCCTGTGAAATGGGACAATACTGATGGTAAAAAGGAGCAACAGAGGAAAATCCACATCCTTGGTGCATCATTGGAGCCCCAGGGGCCGCCCTAATTCTGATTCTTTGTTAGGTATTTATAAAGGTCTTAGATTTAGGTTTGGATTCTTATGGCATAATCTAAAATATCCTAGCTAATACAGACGGGCCTTAATTTTATACCGTCCTATAGTCTCCAGCCTTGCGCTAACGTGTAAGCAATTTCACTATAGGAGTCTTACTCTGGGGCGCCTGGGTGGCGCAGTCGGTTAAGCGTCCGACTTCAGCCAGGTCACGATCTCGCGGTCCGTGAGTTCGAGCCCCGCGTCGGGCTCTGTGCTGATGGCTCAGAGCCTGGAGCCTGTTTCCGATTCTGTGTCTCCCTCTCTCTCTGCCCCTCCCCCGTTCATGCTCTGTCTCTCTCTGTCCCAAAAATAAATGTTGGAAAAAAAAATTAAAAAAAAAAAAGGAGTCTTACTCTACCTTTGCGTATCCCACAATGCTTGTGATACACAACGCCTACACTGCATGTATTTGTTGGGAAGCACACAGACCAGGTTGAGGCCCTTTTCTGGCATTTTCGGCAGTGGGCTCTAAGGTGCAAATTGCCTTGTGAGAGTAGCCGGTATATCTGGTAACCAATCATGAGAAAATACAGAGTTCTCCCCAATATTGCTCTCAACTGCTCTCCCGTAAGTTAAATGTGATTGCCGTCGAACAGTCTTCCCATCGTTTACAGTAGTGATTTCTTGCACTATTTTGACATGGTTTTCTCCTAAATAAAAATTTACATAGAAATTCACTGTAAAAGAGCAGATGAACGGATAGCTGCTGGGTGTAGAGGTGGTGGTCAGAAGCTCCACATCATTCCTCTCTCTGGCTTGACTTGACCCCCTTCTGCAGACCTGGAGGTACCTTCTAACAAGCCCAGGGCTGCTGTGCAGAGAGCTTAGTCTGAAGAACTGAGATCTATATGTAAATTTCTACCTTGGTAAAATGCAAAACTATAAATAAGGGTAATTAAGTTCTGTAAGGCAGTAAGCCTTTGGTTATGAAATGAGCTAGCCAATGTTTTCGTAATATGTAAAAAAAAAAAATTTACAATGTATGTTCAACATTTAAAAGAGTAACACTTCCCTTGCTTTGTTTTTCATGCTGGAAGCATTGACATGAGGCCATTGGGAAATTGCTGTGTGTGAGCCTAAATTTGTAACACTTGGTTTCCTAAAACACACATTTGTTTTGTCCCCACTTGCCTCCTTTCAAATACTTTTTTAAGCTGCCAGCGTAAAAATGGTGTATATTTGACAAAAGATGGAAAGGTGAACAAATTTTTCACCTAAAACTCTATTGTTAACAAGTGCAACACTGTCAATATTTCTGTATATTTTTTTCCAATCTTATTCTATATCTATATTTTTGCAGTTGTAACCAAATATGTTATATTCTTCTAAACACATAATTAAGAACAGTTTTTTCTGAATTATATTAGCTAAGAAGACATGTTTCAAGTATGTTTATATATAGCTAGCTAGATCTAAACATACATTTACATACATACATATGTGTGGGTGTGTCTCTTTTAATGGTTATTTCCCTTGGAAATAACAAAAATCGGGAAAAGAATAGGAGAAAAACAGAAGACTTTGAAAAGAATGATAATTCCATTATCTTCTCAGCAATAAATGGATTGAACTTTGAAATACATGTAAGTTGATTGATTTAAATATAAAAAGACATACAATGAGAAAGAATGAAATATGGCCTTCTATAGCAACGTGGATGGAACTGGAGAGTGCTATGCTAAGTGAAATAAGTCATACAGAAAAGGACAGATTCCATATGTTTTCACTCCTATGTGGATCCTGAGAAACTTAACAGAAGACCATGGGGAGGGGAAGAAAAAAAAAATGTTAGAGAGGGAGGGAGCCGAAACATAAGAGACTCCTAAAAACTGAGAACAAACTGAGGGTTTATGGGGGTGGGAGGGAGGGTTGGGTGGGTGATGGGTATTGAGGAGGGCACTTGTTGGGATGAGCACTGGGTGTTGTATGGAAACCAGTTTGACAATAAATTTCATATTAAATAAATAAATAAATAAATAAATAAATAAAATAAATAAAGCAAGCCATATGTGGCTAATGGCTACCATATTGAAGAGCGTCATTCTAGAGAGTGGTGTCATGCTTGGATACAAGGTCACTGTCATGCTACAAGCCTGTAGAAGACAACACTATGATGGTAAAAAAAAAAAAAAAGAGCAATGGAGGGACGCCTGGGTGGTTCAGTCGGTTAAGCGTCTGACTCTTGGTTTTTGGCTCAGGTCCTGATCTCACCTGATTGAGGTGATGCATGAGATCGAAGCCCGAGTTGGGCTCTGCGCTGTCAGCACAGAACCTGCTTGGGATTTCCTCTCTCCCCCTCTCTCTCTGCTCCTTGCCCTCGTGTGTGCTTTCTCTCTCTTTCTAAAGTAAATAAATAAAATAAGCTTAAAAAAAAGGAGCAATGGAGAAAACCCATGTCTTTTGCGCATCACTGAAACTCTATATAAACCAAGCCCAATGGCTACCCTAACTCTAGATTCCCTGTGAGGTGTTTATAAGGTTCTGTATTATTTAATCAGGATTTCAATCGCATGAACCTGAAAGCATCCTAAATAACACACATTCCCTCCTTAACTGTATCGATTGTGCCCTATCCTTAGGGCCTTATCGTCCTATATTTATCAGCACTAAACATTAGCATTCAAAAAAAAAAATCTGCAAAAGTTGACTAACAAAAATAACGGAAAACTAAAAGCTGTGTGTTTGCTGCATGCAAGATATTATAAATCACTTTTTCTTACTATCTCCCTTCATCCTCACAGCAATCAAGACTTGGGATTCCCACTACCCCTAATTTGCAAATGAGGAAATATTAACACACTACCTGCTGGGGCTATGGTCTCCAACACAATCAGACTCAAAGCCCAGCATTTCTTGCATTTCCCACCAATGTTATGCAATAAAACACGATTTCAGGTCTTTGCTCGTTTGTCTCCTTCTGGGGGAGGCTTTCTTTGTATGCCCGACTTAGAATTCCTACTGCTGCCACTCACAATGTCCTCTTTTGTGCACCGCCCTGCTTTTTTTCTCTCTTCCGTACTTCATAATATCTCACATAGAATGATATGTATTGTTTTCTATATTTCCATCATCGTCTCCAGGAAGATGGGCTTCATGAAGACAGAGATTTCCTTTCTTCTATTTTGTTTACTGCTATATTCCCAGTCCCTGCCTATAGACGACATTCAAAACGCATGTGTTTAAGGCAGGAACGAATGTTCTACTTTGCTCTTCTTGGATTAATAGTGCTATAAACTTTTAAAATGATGATCAATCACTTTTCTTTTTTTCTTTTGAGTGATGTCTATTTCTCCTCTGAATCTGGCTCAGTCATGGAACTTAAGGCCCAGTTGCTAAAGACCAGGTGTGGCAAATGATCGCTTATCTGTACTATCTTCCAGAGATTTCTTCTCGTGCCCAGCTGAACTAAATTTCCGGTACCTCTTTTCTCTGGATTCCAATCCTCCGGCTCCGTTTCTGGCGATTGATTTTTAGGGTATCGTGACTATGCAGAGGGATTTGGAAACACTTTTTCTGGTCTGTGGAAACTTGGTGTGGGGCTCACTCTGGGTCTCCCCATTGTTGAGCTGGAGTTTACCTGTGAAAGCCTTGACAGGTGGGGCCAACCCGCACAGGCCCAGGAAGCTCAAGGCGTTAGACAGTTACTTGTTTTGAGCCTCTGGATTGGCATATTATGTGTTAACCAATATTTTCTTCTTGAAAAAAAATCTGTATTTGTTCTCTGTAATAAAAGAGTAACTTCTCATTATTTATTGAAAACACTTCTCTCAGTTCTAGTATTTATAAGTTGCCACGTGGATTTGTATCTTAGGTTTTTTTTTTTTTTTCTTATCAGCTCTGGTTTCTTTCTTCTAACAAATTATTAGATCTTTACAGTTCATTCCTAACTTTAACCTCTTGTCAAAATATGCACATTTTTTTAAATTCACAGTTTATCCTAAAGTTCTAATTCTCTCTAGTAAGAAGTGTATTCTCAGATTTCTGAGTTAATAATAATAATAATAATAATAATAATAATAAAAGGCATGAGTTGCCTATCTGGATTCCTCGATTTAATGGAAACTTACTATATCTGTCTCTAGCAACTGCTCAACATTTTCATGCGTAAGGGATTTCCATCTCAGGGTTAAAAAAAATCTATAAAAAGTCCTCTTAAATATATATTTTTTTATTTCTGCAAATGCATGCCAGGCATTGTGTTAGATTTTGGGGACAGAGCAGACAGAGCGACACAGTAGCTGGCCCATGAGTCTTTTCCTTCCAGCCACTACATATTTATTTTTGCGAGCGTATTACACATAAAAATGTGTGCCAGGCGCCACCGAAAGGACACCAACACACAGACCTTTCAGGAAGAGTCAGGATCAAGTCTTCACCCTGCTCTGTTACTTGCACACCGTGTGGTCTAGTGGAAGTTTCCTGAACTTCTCACGTGTGCCGGGTCTCAAAATTATGTTCAAAAAGAAATTCTTCACCTGAGTCCCCAAACTAATCCTGCCTCAAAGTTTCTCCTATTGGCAAACGGGATCTCAATTCTTCCAGATACTCAAACAGAAAACCTTGAAGTCCTTCCCAACACCTCATTTTTCCTCTTACACAACTCATTCAATCTATTAAGAAGATACACCATCAGCTTTGTCGAGACAGGTCTAGAATGTAATACTTAAGGAAAATCACCACCCCTATTATATGATAAAAGGCAACATCATTTCGGACCTGGACAACTGCTATAATTTCCCAGCTCGTCTATCTGTTTCTACCTTCTTCCCCTATGGTTCCTGTCCACAGGGCTGCCCGTTACCTTTTATTGTTGTTGTTGTTTTTAATAGACCTTATTTCTGAGAGCAGTTTTAGGTTCACAACACAATTAAGTGGAAAATACAGAGATTTCCCATATCCTCCCCCACACCCCTGACACACAACAGCCCCCACTATCAACACCCCCACCAGACTGGTGCCGTGGTTACAATCCATGAACCTTCACTGGTGTATCATAATCTCCCAGAGTCCGTGGTCTATATTTGGGTTCGCTCTTGGCGTTACACCTGCTAGGGGTTTCAACAAATGTATAAGGGCACGTAACCACCACTGTCATATCATATAGACCCTGTTATCTTTTCAACGTGGGGTTGAGTCTCTAATCTGCTCAAGACTCTTTGATGGCTTGCTCTTGCTGGTTCTCTCCAGATGCTTCCAGATGGTTGCCTTCACCTCCCCCTTGGCCACACTGCTCTTCTGCAGGCATCAGCTCAGCTCGTCCCTCGCATGGCCACTTGCTTTCACTCCACCATCACCTTGGCGGAAGGACAGGCGTCACAGCCAACCCGGCTCTTCTGGAAGCCACTTTACTCTCCACGCCCTTGTTCTTCTTTCTTTCTTATCTTCCCTAAATATTTTATGTATTTTTTTTTCTTTATGTGTCTGCTGTCATTTTGTTCAGACATAATGTAAACCATGAGGCTAAGGACTTTACTCTTTTTGTTCGCCATCACACTGAATAAATCGACTTCTCCGTGCCTCTGTTTTTCCATCTGTAAAATGGATGTCATAATAGAAACCACAGTCTCGGATTTCTACAATGAAGAAATAATGTCCCAAAGCAGATCAAGTTCTGCCCAGCGTCACTTGCTCACTACGTGTTAGTTGTTACTATTTTTGTCATTTGGAAGATCAGGTTGAGAGCTCACGGTCTTTTCCTCTGGCTCTTTTTCCTCCTTTTAAACTTCAGTCTCTTTAGACTCTTTCAAACTAGTGTCTGGACCTTATGAATCTCTGCCATTCTATGTATATTAATACCTCTACCAGGCCCTAAATACCTAGCAGCTGGCATCTTAAAACACATTAATATAGTGTTTTAAATGACAATATTCTTCCAATAGGGAAATTGAATGTGATTTAAAATAGTCTTATAATAATACATAACAATCATAATAATGCCCACTTTATATGGAGAAACTACTACGTGCCAGAGACTGTTTATGTGTGTTTTTCTAACGCTTTCTAACACTTACAATGATCTTGCAAGGCTGAGATTATTTCACCAAGTTTTAAGACTAGGACATGGGTTGTTAGAGCAGTTAAGGCCACATTGCCTCTTTAGACCACAAACCCAGTAAGAGGTGGGCTTGGGATCTAGTAGCAGGATGCTTTGGTTTCAAAACCTCACTCTTTTTACTATGACATGAAGCTTGGGCAGTGACGATGGGGCTTTAAGGGAACATAACAGTAACGCGCACACATGTGAGGCGCACAGAGGCTGGCACGGGCTCCCCAGGGCAGGTCTGGCCACGAGCAGGGACACCTGGAGGGCCTCGAACATCCACACCATATATATATATATGTATATATTGTGTTTAGAAAAGTAGAGACCATCTAGTCCAAGCAGACAGATACATCCTGTAATATAATATATACAACATTTAACATGCCATCATTTGAATCTCACTGGCTGCCTGAAAAATACCTGATTGGTTAATTGCATTTAGCTTTTCTGTTTATTGTTTTTTACACTGTGTGTGAGTGTGTGTGTGTGTGTGTGTGTGCGTGGTTCATATGTTCTTCCTCTCTCTGACTTGGTGCTGGGCTTTTTGCAAAGAGAAATATATCCATTTTGGGTGTTTTTCTCTTGAAGTGTATATTCATATTTTAGGAAGTCACCGAGATTTTTCTTGCTTAAAGCAGTATTAGGAAGGTGGGGGTAAGGCGTTCGCTTATCTTTGCCTACAAAATGAATTCTATGCAGTTCTTCATTTGTTTATATTCAAAGTCAGTTTTTCTCCCTTATACCAGGAGAATTCCACCCTTCCTTTTTGCCTTTTGGGGGCACCTGGGTACCTCAGTCAGTTGAGTGTCTGATTCTTGATTTCGGCTCAGGTCATGATCCCAGGGTCATGGGATAGAGCCCTGTGTCAGGTTCACTGCTGAGCGTGAAGCCTGCTTGGGACTCTTGGGATTCTCTCTCTCTCTTTCCCTCTGCCCCTCTCCCGAACTCATGCATTCTCTTTCTCTCTCTTCCTCTCTCTCAAAAAAAAAGTAGATGATAACCAAAATGAGTTACTAAAAAAATAAAATGAAAAGGTTAGTGGTATTCCCCCCCAAAATCCCTAGTTATACTACAAAACCAGTTATCAAACTATTTAATCCTTAACGTAGGAAAATCCTTCTTGAGGGTAGACACATTTTGGGTTTTGTTGCCAGCTGCCTAAAGACGCACACCAAAAGTCTCAGTTTAGAACAGGCTTCCATTTCACTTGTTTCTTGGCAACCCCACATGAGGGTGGGTTTGACTGTCAAAAACCACACTTTGCACACAAAACAAAACAAAGCAGAAAGATGAGGTTGTTGCAATTGTTTCCATCTCTAAATCAGGAAACCCACGGCTATGGGAGCAAAGAGTTCTAAGTTGCTCACAGACTAAGGGATTTTTCTGGGATAACTATGGAGGAATTTGGCTTGTGCAGCTGATTGGGTGCCTAGTGATCTTTCTTACTTTGGATCAGATTAGCTGTCAGATGAAGAAGGGAGTCCAGTTATGGCCTGACCAGACTTGATGTTTGGAGATTGGAGGATGCCCTCTACCAATTTCTGAGAAGCGCTGTAACTTCCTGTGAGGTTGGGTGAGGGTTCCTTCACGCACCTGCACTGACTGTCTCCATCATGTCCTTGACGTAGGTGACTTCATTTCTGTTTTGGTCTATAGAAGTCATAGGTATGAAATAAATCATGTCAAAGCAAGGGTCGCACATGGGGCATTTGTAGATATCACCTGACATAAATCTTCCTGACATGTAAACCAAGCCTTTTTATACGCCTTTTACAGATGAAGAAATTGAGTTCTAAGTAGGTTGCTTAAGTCACAGAGATAGGGATGTTGCATAGACTTAAAATTGGTTTTTCCCCTTAAACCATGGCACTTTAAGGGATGGCTTTTTTTGCCCCCTGGCCTGATCGTTGAAAATACATAGTATACACACAACAAAACAAGATCAAACAGTACACAAGTGTTTAAAGCCCAACGCCATTCCACCATTTCCAAATCTACTTTGCAAAATTTATCATTGTTATTTAATATACAATTTTCTAAATTTTTCAATGTCTAGACGACTGGAGTTACACCAGGGCTAGGCCAAGGTTTGCCTGCACATGTATTTTGCTTGGCTAATGCCATATTTTTAAAGCATTTAAATGAAATGAAAACATTAAACACACACACAAAAGTATACATTAGCACCTGAATCTAGTCTACCTTGTCTTTAAGAAACCTAAATATCTGACTAGGTGGGACACTGGTTCCCACAGGGCTCCAGTCGGCAGGCACCGGGGATGATGTGCCCCAGTCCACACATCCCCCTCCCTTCTAATGTGCCCAGTCACCTGCCCTAGGCCACACCTGGTCTGATATTACCTGGGTGGCCCCTGGGAGCACTTTCAGCTTGCAACTCGTATATTTATTCGTTAAACTGCTTTTTCCACTTATGATTCTATTGGGACTGTCTTTCCATATCTTTCCTTCATTTCTTAAATACCTGCCCACTAGTCCATTGTTTGGCTACAATATCCTTTATTTCACCCTCTCACTGTTGAAGAAGAGTTAAGCCTGTTTCTGCTATTGAAGAGCTTTAACAATTGTCCTTATAGGTGTATTTTGCCACTTGTGTTTGTGTTGCAATAAAATATAGTCCTAGAGGTGGCAATGCAGGGTACAAAGGGATGTGTGTTTTGTCCTCTGAGGAATTGGCCAAATAGGCATCTAAAGTGTGCACTGAATATATTACATGTAAAAAGCATCTATTCCCCAGGGCTCTCATATGGATCAAGTCACATATTAGTAGACACTCAAATTTGGAACCATTTTGGGAAAAGCGTGCCTTTCAGCACAATGAAAGAAACAAAGTACCATAAACTTTATTTCAAAATGCATTTTAAAACACTTACATCCACACTGAACTTTAGTCACGATGCCATCATGGCGGATGGTGGAATCACTCTTAACTGTAAAGTAAGACAGTAACGAAGAAACCGCAGGAAACTGTTCTGCTGTGCTTAGATCCTCTTTGGTAAATGCCATAAAGAACTAAAAAGAAATGAAGCATTGCTATAGGAAATTGTACTGAGGGTGGCTTTTTAATTGTTCCTCGCTTTTGGCCTATTGTTTAAATAATTTTAAGGGAAAAAAAATCCCTCCTGAGAAGGAAATATAATAAATACCACTTAGGAAATACAGAGATATAAATATAATTATGAGAAGAATGTGCTATTTCTGCCAAATTACTAGTGGAAAGCTAAAAAGGAAATTAAAGCTTTTTAAACCCCAGCAAAAATGTTCACTTTACAAAGAATAAATCCTGCTTAAACCTAACCTGAAGTGAGATTTGTGAAAGACTGACCTGACATTCATCTCCAAAAACACGAAAGAGAGCGTGAGCACCGAAGTATTTATGACTTTGCTCTTACTAGAATGTGATCATTGATCTAAGTATTTTTCTATGACAACAGAGATCATGGCTGTTCTTTTATACATTTCCTTCTTAACAAGTCATTTTAAACTGTGTGTGTGTTTGTGTGTGTGTGTGTATTATATATGCATGTGTTTATATGTGTGTTTGTACACACATATATACAAACTAGAAACTGTATGAGGAAGATACATACGTATACATCTTCCTCAAGCAGAATATAAAGATTGACCGTTAGTTTCATTACAGTTTAAATAAATTTCACTCTTTATTTTCCAAAAGTAAATACCTTGTCCAATGATCAACTACACAGAAAACCAAAGTCAATCTTTATCATATAAGAGCACCTCCAGGGGCGCCTGGGTGGTTCAGTTGGTTAAACATCTGACTCTTGATTTTGGATCAGGTCGTGATCTCATGGTTTGTGGGATTGAGCCCCCCTTGGGGCTTTGTGCTGACAGAGCAGAACCTGCTTGGGATTCTATCTCTTTATCTCTCTCTCTCTCTCTCTCTCTCTGCCCCTGCCCACTCCCTCTCTCTCAAATAAACTTAAAAAAATAAAAATAAAAAAGAGAATACTTCCATGACAAAGATTTTAAAATAGAAGTGTAGAAATTCTCTACCCTGAAATAGATCAACTTTTCCATTTCTTTCAAATCACTACTTTCCTTAACCTTAATATGCCCCATTTTAACTTTTCAGTTCTCATTTCTCTCTGAGTAGGTAATGATAGTAAGTGACTTTTACACACTTTGGTAGAGATTCAATGAAAAAAAATCAATATATTACTTATGCCTATCCTTGATCGGCCAAGAGAACATTTTACAGCCTTCCCTTCCCCCATATCCGTTGCAAAATGGGCCAGATCAGAAAAATATGGGAATAAATACACCACTTTACAAATGAGAACACATGTTATCCTTGTCCAAGTGGGCTATAGATCACATTTTGCTTAAAATATCCTAAATTTAAAATTCTCCCAATAGATTGAAGCAATGTAACATTAATTCATTCAACAAACACTTGTTAAAGATTTACTATGGGCTAAGCTTCATATAAGGTGTTGCAAAGAATATTAGGAACTATCAGGTCATTTCTTCTTAAAATATGAGTAAGAAAGAACATGTAGGTAACTATCTGGAAAGCCCAAATTTTGACCCAGACAAAAGAAAGGGACCACTGACAAATGTAAAGCTCTCCACTTAATTTAAAAATAATCTGTTTCGTATGTTCACATTTAGAAAGAACTGAGAAGTGGCTAACACAGAACTCCCTTAAAAGTGTCTGTCATCATCCCAGACTGAGCCCCAAGATGTTAAAGTGCAATAAAAATATTTTTTAATGTTTATTTATTTTTGAAAGAGAGACAAAGTGTGAACAGGGAGGGGCAGAGAGAGAGGGAGACATGGAATCCAAAGCAGGCTCCAGGATCTGAGCTGTCAGCACAGAGCCCCACTCGGGGCTTTAACCCACAAACCTTGAGATCATGACCTGAGCCAAAGTCAGATGCTTAACCAACTGAGCCACCCAGGCACCCCAAAAATCTTACAGTAAATAAGAAACATTGGCCAGAATCAACCGAGGAGGAAGTGGCTATGTGCCCGACACACAGTAGATACTCAACAAACTGTTGGGAAATGAATCAATACATGAACTGTCTTCAAACATGGTTGTAATAAATACCTGAGGAATAAAGCAGGTTTGTTCCCTATTTTCACTTTTGTAGGGTGGAAATAAATAACGTGAAGAAGAACTGAAAAGAAAGCAGGTTCCTCAACCTATGGTCCTGTTTTGTAAATAAAGTTGTATTAGAACTTGGAACCATCACACCTACTTAGTTACCTTTCTCTGTAGCTTCCCTTAAAGACTAGATTATTTACTACGTGGATCTTTACGGCTATTCCCTGCCACCAACAGCGTTCTAGCAGGGTCCATGGTAACCTTGTTACAATAGTGCTGATGAGTGTGTAAAATAAAGGGGTGCAGCGTTGATAAAGGGGAAAAGGAGAAACATCAACAGTGCATTTCATGTTGAAGCTTCTTCATTCTTTATTATTTTTTTTAATGTTTGTTTATTTTTGAGACAATGCAAGAGACAGAGTGCAAGTGGCCAAGGGGCAGACCGACGGAGACACAGAATCCCAAGCAGGTTCTAGGCTCAGGGCAGTCAGCACAGAGCCCGACGCGGGGCTCAAACTCACGAACCATGAGATCATGACCTGAGCCCAAGTCGGACGCTTAACCGACTGAGCCACCCAGGTGTCCCTAGAAACTTCTTCATTCTGTTGCAGCTTCTCCTGGGCTTATTTTCCTGCTTTCCTATGTAGGATGATTTTCAAAAAATAGGTGTTTCTGTGATCAACCACATTTAAAAAGGACTACACATCATAAGCTCTTACTGAAGATTCTTAAAAAATCTTTAACCACCTTTTTACTTTTATTCTGATGTGATCCATGGGCAAGGAGCCAGGGTCCCTTTGTTTAACCCATTATTTGCCAATTATATTTGAGGAAGGAACTCCTGTTCTCAGAGCACTCTTTAAACTCACTGGAGTGCCAGCATATATGGGACTTTCCTTCAAGAAGATTGCTTCCTTTGTCCATGTAAAGGAACTGGTAGCAGTGTCCTAAGTAGTGTAGATATGCACAGTGGAAGATGACCATAAGGACGAGAATACATGACAGACATGACTAGAATACCAATAAAGCACATGACAAAGTATGGATCAACTTGGTGATTAGAAGTTTGTCTATACTAGGACAGTGTTTTTCCAAGCAGCCCATGGACCTTCGGCGTCAAACTCACCTGGGATACTTGTTAAAAGTGCTAACTTTGGGGCACCTGGGTGGCTCAGTCACTTGAGCATCTGACTCTTGATTTTGGCTCAGATCATGATCCCAGTGTCGTGAGATGGAGCCCCACATCGGGCTCTGCACTGACAGTGTGGAGCCTGCTTAGGATTCTCTCTCTCCTGCTCTCTGCCCCTCCCCTACCCAGGCACAGTCTCTCTCTCTCTCTCTCTCTCTCTCTCTCTCTCTCTCTCTCTCTCAATCTCACTATCCCTCTTTCAAAATAAATAAACTTAAAAAATCTTTTAAAAAAGTGCTAACTTCATGGTTCCACCCAAGACATAATAAATCAGAATATTTGTGGTGGTGATGTAGATCTTGATTTTGACAAGTCCGCAAGGAATTTTCACATCCCTTATTATTAAAGAACCAAAGCCTCCAGAAGATCAACAGAGATCTCTGGGAGACAATCCCAGGGCCCACTTGCCCATGATGTTCCTATTTTCCACAGAGCTTTGGTAAAGCCGTATATCATCCAAACATGAAGCCCTACTGCCTTGACACAATATCAGTGAAGGGTGTAAGCAGATTAATGTAACTCTGGGAAAACCACAAAACAAATATTTGCACCTATCAGAGCAATCTCTTTACCAAATTATAAGAAATCAAGAACACTTGCAAAGAAGTTTCGGCTTCATTTCGCATATTTCCTTAAAGCTTTTCTTGAATCCTTCAGTCTTCCAAAATGTCTTGGTCCCTTGAACTTGATTGTAATTTACTTTCTTTCTAAATATTTATATTGCACTGAATATGATACAAATCTTTTATTTTATATTTGATAATTCTTATCGCCCCATTGCATATACTTAAAAACATGTTTGTACATTGTGGGACACAGCAGGGACAATTAACTCGGTTTTATGAAATACATGTGATGCATTCAATTTACTGAGAGCTAATCCCAGGTAGATAGTAACATATGTATCAACCTTGACAAGCCTTGTTCATGGCTCCTGTTCAGTCCCAGCTATTTCCCCATTTCTGTCTTGTTTATAAACACGGGTTTCCATGACTTTAGGGAGATGATCTTCAGGGGGAAGAGTGATTCCAAGGTCATACAATATTGGGAAATAGTGGCTCAGCGGTGAAGCTGGGAAAACAGAGCTTAGAGTCTGCTTGTTTCATTAATCAGATAGGCTCAGGCAGCAAATCCCCCGCAGTCACAAGGTACAAGTTGAATAACAACAACAACACTATTGTGAACAAAAAGGAATGTTTCTCCGAGTGGAGAACGTGGTAAAAATTGTGTATCCCCAAGGTCATAGAAGCAACCAGGCATCCGGAGCCTTAATTAGGAGAAGAAGTTGTCGAAAAGAGTTCTCTGGAGGTGCTAATGCGACGCGCATGTGTCGGGCGGGAAAGGTGCGGGATCGGTGATGAGGTGACGTGGTTTCTGGTAGCTTGCTGCATGGCAGAACTATAAAGAATGGAGTGAATGTATAGATTCAGAAAGGAAACAATATCATAAAAACATGAAGGCACAATTCAGTAGTGGTGGGGGACCCTTTGACAGAAGATCAGAGAGAGCTCTAGGGTAAGACCAAGAGGAAACCCCAAATATACCACTTAGACATTAGTTTTTCAAGCAAACATGTAAGTGGGGGTCCACATTCCTATGGTCCAATAGAAAAAAGAAAAAAAAAAGCCCAGGACTGCTCTCAAAAAGATCGGGGGCCACCACTGGGGGCAGCAGTCGGTGTGGGTGTGTGGAAGGGGGTTACCTCCGCAGTCCACCTTGGTGCTCAGATCATGATCCCAGGGTCACGAGATCGAGCCCTACCTGGGCACCAGCCCACTCCTGCAAGAACGTCTTTAGTCTTCAGACAATTTTTCCTGGGTTTGAAGGAAACTTTGATTAATGAATGAGAAAAAAAAAAGGGGGGGGGGGTAAAAGCTAAATGTCTCTTTAAGGCTCAAAACAGTCTATCATAAAAAGTAAATTCAAGGGGTCTGTAATTTCATAAGGACAGGAGCCTGCCCCATGGCCATAGTAGGCACACGGGAATTACATTTGCAAGAGAATATAATTTTCCACCAAACTTTCTCACAGAAGCAAAACTTAGTTATGCCTTTGAATACCTTCTGCGCTGAATTCAGCACAGGCAGCCTGAGGGGATGCAAGTTACCACCATTAACAAGGAAAAGCTCGAGAAAGATCCAAGGGTTTTTGATTATCTCTACGTATTTCTATATCAGCGTCTACATTTTTACTAGATCTAGATATTTTGTAGATTCTATATGTGTATATCTGAGACAGGTTAATATCAGCCCTCATCTGTCTATGGCTTCTACCTACTGCTCCTTTCCGTAGTTTTCCTTACTTCTGTTGGATTGTGGCAACAGAAAGGGATACACTGCAGAGTTATCTGGCCGGGCGGCTTACAGTTTGGAAAATAACTAAATGTCTTTGCAGTCGGCTGTCCGTATTCCTGGGATGGAGGAGGTCGGTGCCCTATTTTGGCGACCACACAAGAAGGAATGGGTTCTATCAGCTAAAGTACTGAATTTTCCGAGCGAGGCCTCCACGTAGCAGATTACAGTTGTTTGTCGTTGTGTTGTTTGCTTGCTTCTGATGATTTGCTTCTCCCGCCCTCTTTCTGGGCTCTTTCAAGGTCAGCAGCTCCCGAGAGCCCTCCTCTCCCGACTTCCCCAGTGTCTGCTCAGAGTTGTTCCCAAGGAAGCTCCGGTTGCTGATCAGAAGTAGCAGCTCTGCTCCTCTCATGGTACATTTACTGAGAATTTGAGAGCAATCAGATGGATCATGAAGAGTAATGAGCTCTAATTTACAGTGAATTGAACAGGCAAGATGCTGTCTTTGCCTGAAATGTATCCTTCAGAAACCTTGTTTTGTGGTTCCACCGTTATTGCCCTAGGACTACCCTAACACCATCTAGGTTGATCCTAAGCCACTGTGCTCTCTGACTACGACAGCAAATGTATTTCCCCTCTCTAAAATTAAATTTAGTTAAATTTAATTTTCATTTCTTTTTTTTTCTTTTTTTTAGAATTTGATACCAACTTTTAAGACGCTAACGTTCAAACTGTATTTGAAAAGGAGACAATGAAGCTTTTTAAAACACGAAGATATGCCTGCCAGCTTAGAGATGACCCTTTCCGGGGGTGCCTGGGTGGCTCAGTCCACTGAGCATCTGACTCTTGATTTTAGCTCAGGTCAGGATCTCATGGTTCGTGAGTTCAAGCCCCGCACTGGGGGCTTGGAATTCTCTCTCTCCTCCCTCTCTGACCGTCCCCTGATCATTCACTCTCTTTCTGTCTCTCAAAATAAATAAGTAAATATATACTTTTTAAAGATGAACGTTTCCCTCCCATTTCTACCTCACCCACTGCTCTGGCCCTAGTAACTTTTGCAGAACCACAAGATGTCTGAGTGATGCTGCTGTGACATCAACGTTTTTTCAGATAAAGAGTATTTTGTGGGACTAACACTAGCATTCACGTTGTCTCCTGTAGAAGTCCTGGTTAGAGAGTGAAAGCTCAGGTCTACTCAGAATGTTCTCTCCTATTTACCTTCCTATGTGCCAGAAATAGCCTTTCATCAAAAAATAATTTTAATTTTTTTAAGTATTTATTTTAAGCCTACACATCTGTGGCTGGAATGAACCAATTGAGAGAAACTAGTTTAATCATTCTCATCAGATAATCGTCTTATTATATTTATGTTTTGCTACGATTTTTCTCATAAATTCCAACTCATCCTTCTTGCCGTCTCAGAAAAATCTGTTGAACTTGGAGAAAATCCATGTTCTGAGTGAGAATATTCTGTCTGCCAAATGGTGACGGTTGGCATTTGAAGAAAAAGTAAACAGAAAGTGAAGTAGTGAGATAATTATTTTTATGAAAAGTCCCAACAGGAACAATATACCAAAGTTTGTTCTTCAATTACTTTAGACTATAACTAGGCAATCCAAAGAGGATGACGGGAAAGATGATTCCAGATTTCTATTTGAGTTACACTAGTTCCAAAATGTAAAATTATATCATATTCTCCCAGATATTAGTGCAATTAACCGAACAGCAGATGCCATTCTTTATGGACACTTGCTTATGCACTGAATGAGAAAGACGCAATTATTGGCTTGATCCAGATGGCCATGGGAAGTAATTGAGATTCAGAAATAGTCAGATTTCTGAAGAAATATGAAAGAGATACTGAATCAAAAACAGATTTCAGAAAAAGATCATGGGAAACAAATTCAAGCAAGGAATAGGGCTTTAAAAACTGTGTGATTTTAAAAACTCACATTACATGATTTCAGATGGCATGGATTTAATACCAATGTTGCAACTGCACTTTGTTCATTAGATACTGTATTAGTCTAAGATCGTAACACTATTTCTTCAGAACCCCTGATTCCCAGGGCACAGTCAGATCCAAAATGATAATAAATATGTGACTCAGTAGCTCCAAATTTTCACAAATCTAACAATCATTCATTTCCAGAGTATGAGATGTGTCACAAAAATTCCTATGCAGTTTCTTGTTCTATAAAGGCTCTGAAAGCATGTCTAGTTATTCTCAAGAAATCTCAATATACAAGCGTGACATTCTTGCCACATAAGGCCAACCCTGTGTCAATCAGGACTACTGTTTGGAACAAAAGAAATGAACTCAGTTAACAGAAACAGAAAAAATAAATTATCATCATAGGGGTGCAGATAAATCAGAGCATCAGTAGGGAGCCTGGAAACTCAGATTTGAGGACCCAGGTTCAGAATGATGGTTAGCTATAACAAAAATCAAGGTCACCCACAGGAACAACTGAGGTAGTGTGTGGCTGTGTTAAGCTCTAGACCACCGAGAGTGTTATCTCTGGAACGTGGGTGCTCCCAACTCCAGTGGAATAAATTCTAAGTGCTGCTTGCCATCACAAATGGAAAAACCCAAGTGGGGACATTTACATGGACATACTTAGGTCCCCTGGCCTTACTGGAGCTAGACATGTCTTGGAGAGCAAGTATCTACTCATCCGTCCTTTCTCCTTCTTCCTTCCTTCCTTCCTTCCTTCCTTCCTTCCTTCCTTCCTTCCTTCCTTCTTCCTTCTTTTCTTGCTCCCTCCCTCCTTTATCTCTTTCTTTCTTTCTTTCTTTCTTTCTTTCTTTCTTTCTTTCTTTCTTTCTTTCCTTCCTTCCTTCCTTCCTTCCTTCCTTCCTTCCTTCCTTTCTCCTTCCTCCCTCCCTCTTTTTTCCTTCTCTCTTTCCTTCTTTCCTTTTCTTCCTCCTTCCTTTCCTCCTTCTTTTCTCCTTCCTTTCATCCTTCCTTCCTTTCTCCTTCCTTCCTTCCTTCCTTCCTTCCTTCCTTTCTTCCTTCCTCTCTCTTCTTTTTTGATGTAAGGTAGATTCAGAAATTCGAGACACTGAGCATCCAGAGGAATGACAGTGCTCATGAACAAGTGGTGTCATTTCTCCACTGTGCCCACCCAGTGGTGTGGTGAGGCAGTCTCTCAGCTGTGGCCACTTTCCAGTTCAGAAAATATGACACTATTGACTGAATTTATATTGCTTTGTTTAAGAAAGTTTTATGACATACAATTTCTATTATTGTTGTCAAGGTTTCCTGTGTTCATTATGAAATAATTGGAAAACAGACAGGCAAATAGAAACAATAGCACTCATAACTCATCCAGCTGGAAATAACAAGGGGTCAACGTTTTGTTGTGTTTCTCAAGATTAAAAAAAAACTTTTAGGGGCACCTGGGTGGTTCAGTTGGTTAAGCATCTGACTCTTGGTTTCAGCTCAGGTCATGATCTCATGGTTCATGGGTTAGAGCCCTGTGTCAGGCTCTGCCCTCAGTGTGGAGCCTGCTTGGGATTCTCTCTCTCTCCCTCTCTCTCTGCCCTCCCCCCCCCAAATAAATAAATAAACTTTTATAAACTTTCAAAATAAAAATATAGTTGTGTGTGTGTCTAAATATATATGCAAATATACACACATACCACACACACACACACACACACACACACAGTTGGGTAACTTGAGAATACAAAACAATATATCTCAAAGATTTTTCACATTTCACAGTTTTTCTACATCTTTTCAACTTACATAAATTCCATCAAATTACTGTATCATAATTCACTTAATGCATCCCCTATGGCTGCCATTCAGGGAGCTCTCTTTGTATGTTTTTCCTATGATAAACAAGCCTACAACGAACATCTTTATAGAAATTGTGCAATTATGTTCTTACGACAAATTTTTAGACTTGGTTCCTCACAGGATCAAAGTGGGATTCCTAATTGTCTTTTATCTGAAAGCAAAAGCTCCAGATTATCTCACTGCGACAGAGCTGGCATCCTGTAGTGAACAGCTGCTGACTTATAATGGGATCCATCAAGATGAGAGTCTAAGTTGTTTCCCCTCTTTGCACTGTTTGATAAAGATAAGGCCCAAGAAGAAAGCGAACCCCTGATGGCCAATCAGATTCCCAGAATGGAGTCCAGCCATTAGGGAGCAAATTTAGGACCAAAAAATTCGTTTGCCTCTCTTTACCCACACCCAATAATGTCCAAATCCTCTTTATCTATCCTTCAAATGATGACCAAAGTACTGCCATTCACGAAAGCTTCTTAAATGGGAGGGATTCCTCCCTGGGTTTCACTCCCTTTACATGTATTTCCTGCCACCTCCCCCCCCCAACCCGCCCACCCACAAATTTTGGCTGGGGAGGGTAGTTACTCTACACCTTGTTCTCTATGCCCTCATTTGCTCGTATTCCACAACCAAGACTCTACATTTTTACCTACCATTCTTTGTTAACCGACCTAGAAAAAAATCTTTATTTTCATCACAAATATAATGTGTGCTAATTTTTTTAAAGCTGTAATTACAGAAAAGCATAAATAAATACAAACAAGTATAAATGAACATGCTCTGGAATCCAGTCCTTACACACAATCGGATTTCTAAGTGCCACTGTTCCCCAGGAGTGTTTCTTGGGGGCCCCTATCATCTCTCAATATATACCAGTCTTTCTAGTTAACATTGGTAACCAACAGAGTCAACCAGTAATTTGCAAAGGATTCAAGCCTCTTTCTGGATTTTGGATGCTTCTTTCAAGTGTCTACTGTATCCCTTTGCCTGAAGGATTATTTTGTTCAGTGTCTGTGCCTTGGCTCTGAGGCTAGTGACTCTTTTGATCCCAAGATGCCAGCCAGCACCTCCCAGTGTTGCATTCACCCTCATGCATACCTGCCTGGTGGGAAGTGTAAACATCTTCGTCTTGGTTCCCAGTGTGCCCTGAGTGTCATTCTGGTGGCTTATCTGCAGATGATATCTTGATAGGATCTTGATTAAAAAAAACAAAAAAAAAAAACAAAACAAAAACAAAAAAAAACCGTGCAAATTGGCTTGTCTTGATCACTTGTTCCTCCAGTTGAAGAAGGAAGACACTAGCTTTCTCAAACCACACAGCTGATCATGAGGAGGAGGTGACCTGTCCAAAAACTGTGACAAGAGAAATGGATGCTTGGGGCACTTAGAAATATTTGAATTCTTAAGCACAGACCTCAGACCTTCCAGTGTTCCTTTGCAGCTGCATTTCTAATCTGAGCCCAAACTAGACTGCTCAGTGTTCTCAGAAATTGGATTCGGTTTTTTTGTTTTTGTTTTTTGTTTTTTGTTTTTTTTTTACTATGCTTCTAAGGCTTAGCCTAAGTTGTTCTCTTAGCTTAAATGTTATTTGTACTAGACAGGTTTCCCTGGCCCTTATCACTTGTCCATCACCACCCCAAATAGATATAATTGCTTTTGAATCCATATTTCCATGGCACGTTGCAAAAACCTCCGTTAACGTCTGGATCACGTAGACTTGCAGAAATTCATGTTTACGTTTCCGTCTCTCTTAGTCAACTGTGAATTGCCAAGGCTAAGTCTTTTCAGCTTAATAAACCAGGATGCCTAAGAAAGTGCTTTGGCGAAAATGTAAACTCAATAAACATTTACCAAATTCAATTTTTGTACACTTAGCAACAGAAATATTTCAGAGTTGTGCATACTATTCTCGTTAATCCAATCAGCTTCAACCATACATCGTAACCGTGTGAGAAGGTTTGAGCTACTGCAGTATCACTGACATATAAAAGCATTGGAGTTATTGGTTGGTAAAAACAAGAAAGCAATCTGTACTATGAACAGGCTCCATCATATTTATAGACCATTTTCTTCCAATCAAACATTTATTGAACATCTAAGCACCGTGCACAATGCTAGAATCAGAGGTTGTTGATGTTTTCTATAAACGTTGACAATAGTGAGATTCTCTTCTCTTAAAAGTTGAGTGTTGTGGGTGGCCATCCATCTGCAAGGCCAAGCAGAAAACACCCCGAGACTGTGATACCGTGATTTTTCTGTGCGCAGACGAACGCTTCTAAGTTGCAATGCACTCCGTTAATTAAACAAGTCTGTATGTCCATAATTTAATTTGCTGAAATAATTCACACAAGGTATGGGAAACTGGGTTCCCCTGTTTCCCATAAATGTAATTGATGTGATGAGCAGCTTTCTCTTTTGAGTCACGATGCCTTACAGTAATACCTGTCTCATGTGATACCAAGCTCTCTTGGAGTTGCACAGAGAAATAATTTTCTAAGTGCAATTCAACTCAATGGAGATAGATATCACATCGCATCAGAGACTTCAGAAGTAAAGAAAAGTGAAAATTACTTCAGTGAACTTGGTGGGTGGAAAGAGTAAAATCTGAGTCAAAGAACAATTCACGTGAACTCACACAACATATTTCCCTTTCCAGGTATTTTCAAAGTTGGCAAAATTTGAAAAGGACAGAAACCAATCTTAGACCGAAACATGGAATATGTTACACTGTATTTTGATCAGCAGTTTCTGAGCACTTCTACATGCATTACCTTGGTGTTTTATACAGCAAGCTTATGAATGAGATGTCTGTTATCACACTCCCCATCATTCCCCTTTGCAAATGATAAGACAGGAGATTTGAAGGATTGCGTAATTTGAAACTACGCTGCTTCCACGATATAATTACAAGATTGTGTTAGCATTTATCATGGAGTCAAGATCCTACTAGATGCTCAGTATTTACCCAGCATATGGACCCAATAGCATAAAAGACCACTTTTATCATGACACGTATTCCTACAAAAATTTTATGCTTAATGCTGACCACCATGAGGTCAAATATCCTTATCAGTCCAATTTCCTCGAAGGTGACAGTCACAAATGTTTTGACTTTTGGTCTCGTTTAATTTTAAAATGGGATTTTCGGGCCTCCAAGATACAATAACCAATAAAAGAGGAAAAGAGAGTTTTTGATTTTCTCAATGCACTTTCTACCTCCCCCTCTTTCAGGGTTTACTTTCATTCTTTTGTTTCTCCCACTGACCTTCCTATTGGTGGTTTTTTTCCCAGTTAATTATTTGTAGACTTAAGATTTCAAATGCAACTCCTTTCTTCCCTTCCCGGGCTACCTTGTGAACAATCATGAAGAAAAATAACCAGGGAGCTAATAAATGTCATTTTTTCCATGTTATATAAAGTATTTGTAAAACAGTAAGCACTGTTCAAGTATCCTTAGAATTGGCCATTTAAGACTTTAATATCTGGCACTGAGAAAAATAGTACTTTGAAAGCTTTCATTTTATACCTAGGCTATAGAAATTTCAGCACCTACTGATAGGTTGTGAACATTTACAAGTGAATGAAACAAATTAAATGGCAAACTCCTACCCGTGTTTGAAACATAATATTTTAGTGGCTGCTTTATTTATCAAATAAAAATAGAACACTGAGCAACTACTCAATTAACTTAGTTTTATGATTCTTTGAAACAACTTGGCTAAAAATTGCATTATAGGGAGGAAGATGTATTTTATATTTTTTTATTAATTCAATCTATTTCTCAGATCTCTGAGGTCTTATGCCAGAGTCTCAGTGGATCACAGAGACTATATGTTTATATCTGCATATCTGGCTCTGTATCTATTACCTCCTTCCTTTCATGAAGGTTGTTTGGAAACGTGAGCCTGGGTGTTTTTTGTCTACAATACTTCTTTTGTCTCTCCTCTGTTGCTCCAACTCATTTTAGTTAACACTTTAGACCTTATAAGGCAACTAGCTCGGAGAAGGAATGATACAGCCGGAAAAAGTCCATTTCAAGCATCATTTGAAAGAATGGTTTCAAACGCATGGCCTGTCGATGTGAAAGGACTTTCAGCATAATGTGTCTGCATGTGCCATCAATAGGAGACAGTTTCTTGCCCCTGGGCTGGGAGTCTCCTGGTCCCCATCACCAGCCCCATCAACAGGAATTGTGGCAAGGGGACACATATCAGAATCTAGATAGGTTTATAGAATGTGAAAGTAGAAACTGCGTCCTGCTTCATCTCAGAGACAGAAGAAGGGAAACAGCAGCCTTGCAAAGCTCTTGGAAGGACTCTGGTGGGGACACCAAAGGTGCTAAGTGTGGTGTCAAGGCACCGGGGCCTTCAATGAGCCCACAGCATTCACTGGTATCCCAGAGTACCCATGGAAAGCAGCCAGTGTTCCCCATACTCCCAGGAAGGGCATGCACATCAGCAGAGACTGGGGCCCGCACGTTTGCAGAGGGCTCGGGGTTGCGATGAGGGACTATGCTCGCAAATAACACCGTGGGCCATTGGTCAGATGGCTTGTGAAATCAAGTCACCGGGGCAGGTGCTCACAAGAGCCAGACAGGACAACATATCTATGGAGATGTTAGTGTGGTCCACATAATCTAGATCAGACATTCAGCCCCCTTCTACCCTATTATAAAAACAAAATAAAAAACAGAGTTCCTGGTGTCTCGGTCGGTTAAACGTCCGGTTTGTGAGTTCAAGCCCCGTGTTGGGCTCTGTGCTGACACCTTGGAGCCTGGAGCCTCCTTCAGGTTCTGTGTCTCTCTTTTTCTCTGCCTCTCCCTTGCTTGCCCTCTGTCTCTCTCTGTCTCTGTCTCTCCTTCAAAAATAAATAAAAATTAAAAAAATATATTAAAAGATAAATAAATAAAAAACAAACAAGCAAACAACTCCAGAATTGTAGATCAGACCTAGGGAGGAAAGGAGATTAGATGGAACCAAACCCTAATTAATTCCGTAAAATAGCTTCTACTGAGGGAAAGGAGCTCCAAATAGAGATGAGTTTGAAAAGATGAGCTTGTAAAAACTAGCATACCCAAGTTTTTTCTGTAGAAACATTACCTATTTCAGATATATCCAACCAAGCTAAGCAGTACCATAAAGTAGTGCATGATAAAGTTCCTTAAGGATACAAATCAAAGTTTCCTAATAGTTCAAGGAGAAAGCGCAGGAAAAAGAATTTGGTAAAAGTGAAGAATTACCTTAAGAGATAAACCTGGGACAAAAACTCGATGGAGTTTGCATGGTATACTAAAATGATTCGACTTTTATACCATTCAAATAATGAGAAGTAGGTTGTTGAATAGGGGGTTGGCATAATCATATCTACAATTTCGATTAACTTTGAAGAAGTGTCATTGTTTTTAAATGTTCATTTATTTTGGGGCGCCCCACTGGCTCAGTCCATTGAGCATCCAACTTGCGCCCAGGTCATGATCACGGTTTGTGAGTTTCAGCCCCACTTCGGGCTCTGTGCTGACAGCTCAGAGCCTGGAGCCTGCTTCGGATTCTGTGTCTCTCTCTCTCTCTGCTCCTCCCCTGCTCGTGCTCTGTCTCAAAAATAAATAAACATTAAAAATAATAAAAATAAATAAAAAATTAGGAAATGTTTGTTTGTTTGTTTGTTTTGTGGGGGGAGAGCAGAGAGAGAGGGAGAGAGAGAATCCCAAGCAGTCTGCATGCTCAGTGCAGAGCCCAACATGGGGCTTGATCCCACGACCAGGAGATTATGATCTCAGCCGAAATCAAGAGTCGGACGCTTAACTGACTGAAACACCCAGGCACCTCCAGATTAATTTTATTTAAAAAAAGTGTGAACTATGAATGCAAGATTTAGAGATTAGAATATTAATTGAGAGGTTATCGCACGTGTCCACGCAGGGGATAATAAGGTAGTGAGAGTAAAATATGAGAGGTAGATCTCACAAAGATGGAATTAACAGCATCAGATTTGACTGGTGATTAATTATGGAGAAAGAAAGTTGTCAGAAAACAATTCAGACTTCAAAGACTAAGGGTACATACGTGGTATTAATGAAGGAGAGGTGTTGACTAGTGGTTAATAGGATGATATCAAACACTTTTAGTTTGAAGAGAGGGAAGGACACCTATGATAGCAGGTAAGAAATAAATCAACAGGGGAAACATCTAATAGAGATGATAGTTGAAGACAGGGAGGGAGATAGGATTGCTGAGGGCAACAGTACAGGAAAAGAGATTTGCCTATGTGTAGGGAACAAGAAGAGAGAAGAAAGAGCAGAGATGGGAAAGTAGAGAGGTGGGAAATCAGCAGAATGTGAAGATGCCAAGAAATCCAAGTCAACTTTCTCTTATGATCGTGGAGGAGTCAGTCAGTTGAATAGTCAACACAGCTCACTACAACACTGATGGTTCTTAGACGTATACGGATAACATAGAAGCTGGCGAGTGTCTTAAAAGCAATTGGCAATAATGACAATGACTCTGAATTATGCATGTTCCTTCTTCTGGATTTTCCAAGAAAACTAATTCCTTTTTTTTAATGTTTGTTTTAATTACAATGTCTATGCATAGTGTTTCATCCTGAAATTTTTATTTTCCAAATGGTTTTCCATTTTAAAAAGACTAAATAAAGATTCTGACTAAGCTGTACTTGTGGGAATTCCTAGATCTTTTTATAGGAAGTTATTTTAGTCAAATGGAGTTGGGAATCAGATTTCCAGTTGGAAAGAATAACAGAGACATGCAAATTCAGAATATAGCTGTACAGCACCCTCATGTTAGTAAAGAAAGAAAATTTTGAGTCATCTAAATAGTAACCACTAAGCATCTGAGTATTTAAAAGAGTTGAGGCAGAAAAAGAAAAAAATAAAATAAAATAAATCCTGTATGTTACTCAAGTTTTCATTTAATTTAGTGAACTTCAGAGGGCAAAAACACTGATAGAGATTGCTCTTTGCTTATTCAAATCCAGGGGTCCTTCTGCTTCTGGACAATGAAGATTTCTTGTTCACGGTCCCTTGTGTTTAGTTGAGACCAGGAGACTAAGTTATAGCCAATGGAATGTCTGACTCCCTAAACTGTAAATACCTTCCAGTCGTGACCGCTCACATTTTTTTCTCATTGGTCATTTGGATGGGATGACCTTTGGCATCTTAGAAGTTAAGGATGGAAGAGACTCTATCAGCCTGATTCCTCCGGGAATCATGCGGAACCAAGCGCCCGTGATGGATCTGGAGCTGCTCCGGCTGGCTTATAGAGAAAACTGAATTCCTATTGTGTTTGTGACATTATGCATCTTGGGGTTTATTTCTTAAACAGCTTGTGTTACTTCTAATTCAGATGCCCCCAAATTCAGCATCATTGGGGAACTTCCATCCCTTGTCCCTTCTCTCTCTGTCTCTCCTACTGACTCTTTCCCTCCCTTCCTTCATTTAATTATTACGCTCTTCCTCCCTCCTCCGGTCCTCATGCTGAAATAGAGAGGTGAGGATACCGGCTGTTGTTCTCACTCCTTACTGTCAGACACAGTTCTTCCCATAATGGACTCTGGTCATCTTGCCGACTTCCATGCCATAGCCCCACATGCACCGAGGTGATGACACAAAACTCATAATGGTCCTAAGTGTCTTATTTCGGGAAGATGTCTTTCAACACATCGAGCTTCAAACTTCTTGGCATCCTATGTTGCTACTTCATTAGTACACACTTCACTTAAGCAGCTCACCGTCATATGCACATTGAACTCTTTGTCTTTCCCTTAAATGTGTTTGAATATTTTCAAATCTGATGTTCTCTTTTGGGTCATGGCTTCCCATTTCGCTACTGTGTTTAGTCTGGCACATGCATGCTATCTTCAATGGCCTCACCATTTCAATGGCCTCGGCTTATTCTCTCTGCCTACAAGCTTTGCTTGATATAGAGTCATCCAGCGTCTATCCAGTGTGTCGTATTTGAATATTAGTATCTAGTACCTGGATCTTATAGCCAATCACTTCAGCTACTGTTTCACCACGAACAACCCCCTTATTCCCTTCAGCATCCCCCGCCACTGCCACGCTCATTCAGCACACAGGGTTTGAGCACTTCACGGGAATCTGGAGATCAGGGGAGAGGTCCAGAATGCAGTTATAAATGCAGGAGCCACCAGGACTTAAGGTCATGGGACTAGAAAAAAGTCTTCTAAGTGTGAGACAGTAACTAGAGAAAAGGGCCCAGAATCAAGTCTAAAATAACTCTTGAGAAAGAGCTAACGAAAAAGAATGAGGAAGAGAGTACAGTGAGCTACAAAAGAAAATTCAAGAGCATTTAGTATTGCTGAAGGCAAAAATGGATGTATCACATCAGGTTCTTGTAATTCAAGCAACAGAAAACAGATGAGGCTAACCTCAGGGAAACGAATTGATGGGGAAAATATTTTGAGGGACACAGAATTGAGCAAAAACTGGAGAAAACTTTGAAACCATAGGCGGTCTAGGGTAACTGGAACTTATGCATGGTCTTATCACTGGGTCGGCTAAAGTCTAAATATTTTTGGTCATTGTGTTGCTCTGTTTAAAAGTTACATACCCAAGAATGTTACGCCAGGGCAAGAGTAGAAGTGAAAACCCACAAACCACACGATTAAGTGGTTAAAAATGATAAATCTCAGGGTGCCTGGGTGGTTCACTCAGTTAAGTGTCTAACTCTTGATCTCAGCTCAGGTCTTGTTGTTAGGGTTGTGAGTTCAAGCCCCGGGCTGGACTCTGCACTGGGCGTGAACCCTATAACTTTAAAAAAAGTTATAAGTCTAGGTAAGAAATTATTCATTGAAATATATTATTTGCTCCTACCTGGGCAAATATACCTTCAGGTGGAGAAATATGTGTAAAAATACAATTTTACATAGCTGAAATCGGGCAAGACGTGGAGGATGAGTAGACCATATCATTGAGCATGTTTCGATGAGTAATGACATGAAGACACACGATGTATAAATTATTACATGGTTATTCACATAAATCATGTTTTGTTTTCATTTCAGAAAAATGCTGATTAAATCATTGTAAGCATTATTTTTACATAATTTGATTTTTATTGTGACATGAAATTTAAGACAATGCAATTATTCAACCATATAATTTTAAAGTATATTTTCATCAGAATTGTATATCAGAGTCTTTATAAGATTTGAAGAGTTAAGTCATCTTTTCATATTTTTAAATGTCACCTTTCTTGAAAGGTGTTCAAAATTATCTTTAACATAAAAGGCAAGTTCTAATTAATACCAAAATATATTAAGTCATTTACATAAACTAAACTTTATCCACTTTTTAAAAAAATTTTTTTAACGTTTATTTGTTTTTGAGACAGAGAGAGACAGAGCATGAACGGGGAGGGGCACAGAGAGAGGGAGACACAGAATCGGAAGCAGGCTCCAGGCTCTGAGCCATCAGCCCAGAGCCCGACGCGGGGCTTGAGCTCACGGACCGCGAGATCATGACCTGAGCTAAAGTCGGACGCTTAACCGACTGAGCTACCCAGGTGCCCCAACTTTATCTACTTTAAAAGTAATTAAATCTACAAGAATAATTAAATCTTACTAAATAATGTTGATAAAAACAAAAGTGCTTACAATTTTAGAATTTAAAATCTATCTGCCAAAATGGGAAGTCAGTATCATGCCTCACACTTGGTAAATTATAGACCTACATGCATCAAAATTTGAATAATAGGGATTTTCGAAAATTATAAATGTTCCTCAACTGCCTCATGCAAAAAATACAATTACATGTAAATAACGCCGTATTATTACAGTATGCCTCTGGAATCATGTACAGGAATACAAAGGGAAGCAAGAAAATAAGCCTCCAGCCCTACTGGGAAATGATAGCTCATTGACCAGTCCAAAGCTGTGTCTATTTTCACACCAGCAGAGGCATAACCCACAAACCTTAGACATAGCCATCTTTTAAGGATGTTGGGCAAGAGACGTGGAAAGATTTTCTATGAAGCCTGAATTGTATTAGGCGTCAGAGCAGATGTTAGGGGTACAGGTAATCCTGGGTCAGGGCTGAGCACTGGATCCTGAGTGATAGAACTGTCTATGTATTTGTTAAACAACAGAGCCCACAGTAGTGAACTTCATGCCAGGATCTCAGACTAGTCCTGGTTGGGTGATCCCCTAAAGTGAAATTAGGGTATACTAATTAACTAAGGGGGAATAAATGGAGGTCAAACAAAAATACAAGAAGAGAGAATTGGTCAATTGGTTAAATGTGGCTTAAGTAATTTAAAAATCGTATATAGAAGTATTCACTTGAACTTTGCAACATGGGAGTCACTAATGACTTTAGCAAGATCAGTTTCACTGAAGTGGAGAGGAAGGAAATCCGATTGAAGTGAACTGAATTGTGAATGGGAATGGGAAGGGAGGAATAGAGACAGTGAGGCTTATCCCTCGAGAAATTGTGTGGTAAATGGTGAGTAGAGGCAGGGATGGTCGTGTGAGGAGGATATAGGGTATACTGTATCAATGTTGTAAGATAGGAGATACTAGATAAATGTATTATGCTAAAAAAATTAGCATAAAGGGATACATGGATGGTTTGGAGGATAAGGGGAGTAATTAAGAGAGCAAAGACACTGAATAGAGGAGACCGAGGAGGGCCAGAGAAGAAATAGAAGAACTGACCCCCAGTATCAGAGGAAGGTGTAGCCAGAACACGAGGTGGGACTCATTACAGAAACTGATTCAAGGAGGTTTAGGGAAGCAGGATTTGGTAGGTAGTTACTTAGCTCCAAAACATATTGAAAAAGCTCTTCTCCTCAACAAAATTAGCCATGATTCCAGGGTACTGTGGCCTAAGACTTTAAAGAGCCCACAACTCAAAAGGGATAGAGGGAGTCTCAAACCTACATAACACAAAATCAGATGTCATTGCACCCACGATGAACAAATGACTTCCAAAGTGGGAGAAAGAAAGCATGAAGAACAGGAGAAAAATGACACTCTTAACAGAAATGAGATGACAAGTTGGAGTGAGTGCCATCTTTCTAGAAAACACTGGATGTGTTTAGAAGTGATAATGAGATATCTAAGTAGAAATGACTTCGGGACACTGAGTCAGAATTTAAGACCAGATATTGGAATCTGGGAGTAATCATAGTCTCCTCTCTAACTCTTAGCACATTAAAAAAAAAAAAAAAGAAAGAAAGAAAGAAAAAGAAAAGGAGGAAGAAGAAGAAAAAAATAAACCGAACACTTTAATTTTGTATGTATAATATGAACAATTTATAGCAAAATAAAACATCTTTTTTCTAAAAATAGATTCCTACATGTTTTCTTAATTCTACATTAAAAACAATTTGATCTTGTTTTGTACTTTTTAATAGAAAAACATTTATAATACACAAATGTGCACAGAGAGTTGAATCATTAACTCTATATGTAATAAGTTTAGTTTATTAAAAGCATTTTTATTGGTCTCTCTTAAAAGCGATGTCACTATTGCCTATGCAAAGTGAGTTTTAGCAAACTAGTCTAATATAACAAGATGAAACTTTCACATTGTTTGGATTTATCTCAAATCTTCTGGCTCATAGAGATGATCATGCCTTGCCTCCTAACTGAGCTAATGTAATTTGTGTCACTTAAATTATCGCCGTGAAACTAGGCGATAAAATTTCGATCCGCATCTAATTGGTGAAGCTTAAATTGCTAAGTGTACTGATGAGAGATTCAAAAGTTTATAACAAAAGAATTAAGAGAGTAAAAATAAAGGGAACTGTCGAGTAGAAAAAAATATATATTGAAAACATATTTGGAGGAAAGAGTCTGTAGAAGCAATAATATTGTGGAGGTCTAATCTCTCCCTTCTGGAACATCTAGTACCACATCAAAGAGGGGGAATATAAAATATGCCACATTTAAAGTGCTCTCTAGGAAGTTTTAAGAGTTGAAAATTACAAATTAATGAGAAATCAAAATTCCTATAAATGGTTTAGTCAGAATGGACTAAAGGGCTATTCTTTTTTTCCATTTTGAAAATTTTAACAGTATTTTTTGCCATTTTTAAATAAACTTTATTATTATTATTATTATTATTATTTTCGTTTTTGTTTATTTCTTTTGAGAGAGAAAGAAAGACAGTGCAAGTGGGGGAGGGGCAGAGAGAGCCGGAGACAAAGAATCCCAAGCAGGCTCCACACTGTCAGCATGGACAGAGCCCAACATGGGGCTCGAACTCACAAAACTGGGGGATCGTGACGGGAGCCAAAACCAAGAGTCGGACACTTAACCGACTGAGCCACCCAGGTGCCCCTAAGTAAACTTTATTCTTTAGGACAGTTTTACATTTACAAAGTAATTGAGAAGCTAGAACAGAGAGTTCCCATATATTCCACACTCTGTTTCTCCTATTATTAATACGTTATATTAGTATGACACATTTATTACAATTATAAACAAATATTGCTACATTATTATTTTTTATTTCTTTCTTTTTTCAGCAGGCTCCACAACCAGCATGGGGCCCCACGGGGACTTGAACTCACAACCCTGAGATCAAGATTGAAGCTGAGATCGAGAGTTGGACACTTAACTGACTGAGCCACCCAGGAGCCCCATTGCTACATTCTTTTTCACTGAAGCCCATATTTTATTCTGATTGCCTTAATTTTTACCTAATGCCCTTTTTCTGTTCTGGGATCCCATCCAGGGTACCACCTTACATTAGTCACCACTGACTCCTTAGTTTCTCAGACTTATCTTCGTTTTTAATGACTTTAACTGTTTTGATAAACACTGGTTAGATACCTTATAGTTTATCCTTCAACTAGGCTTTATCTGATTTTTTCCCCATGATTAGACAGAGGTTATGTGTTTTGGGGAGACAGAAGAGAGAGGTAGTCTGCTATTTTTATCATATCATATCAAGGATACTTGGTGCTGACCTTGATCACTTGGCTGAGATAGTGTTTGTCAGGTTTCTTGACTGGACAAGTTACTCATTCTTTTTTTTTTTTTTTTTAATTTTTTTTTTAACATTTATTTATTTTTGAGACAGAGAGAGAGAGAGAGAGCATGAATAGGGGAGGGTCAGAGACAGAGGGAGACACAGAATCTGAAACAGGCTCCAGGCTCCAAGCCGTCAGCCCAGAGCCCGACGTGGGGCTCGAACCCATGGACCGTGAGATCATGACCTGAGCGAAGTCGGACGCTTAACCGACTGAGCCACCCAGGCGCCCCAAGTTACTCATTCTTAAAACCCCTTTCCATCATGAGCTCCCTGGAAGGAAGCACTGTGAATTGCATAAGCTCAAGAAGCCATGCTCCCCACTCTTTGAGGTGGGGGGGATATCTACACAAATTATTTGCAATTTCTTCTGCATGGTGATTTGTCTCTTCTTCCCCATTTATTAATTTACTCTACCATTTATTTATAGCCGTGCGGGCTCATGCATATTTATGTTATTCTTTGGGTTATAATCTAATGCTATTTTGGTTACTTTGCTGCTCACATTATTCCACTTTGGCCGTGTAGCCCTTCCAGTTTGCTTTTGTGTCCATATGACATCCCCCACGAATGTGAGTTTGGATTATTTCTCTTGAGGACTTTTATACCTCCTGACACTTCAGGAGGCTCTAGGATCATCTTGTATTATCCTTCCCAAGTACTAAAATCAGCCATTGCTCCCAGGATCACTGTCTTCTTTCCTTAGAGAATGGAATTAGTGAGCCATTCTGGGTGCTGGGTGAGCTCACTTTGTCGATGCCATGGATTCTAGTCCCTGTTAGCCAGCGGAGCAAGGAAACATACCCCTGTGTACTAGCCTGTGTATGGCCGCACATCTACAGATATCTCTATATGTAGTCAAGTGATCTATATCAAGCTAAATATGAGTTCATATTAATGATGTCTTCAACTCTAACCTATGACTATACAGATCCTTCTAGATCCTTCTAGACTTTTCCCGTTGGCCAGTGCTATTTTAAAATGGTTTTTGTTGTTGTTGTTTTGCTTTGTTTTGCTTTGTTTTGTTTTGTTTTTGAGAGGCACAGGGGAAGGGCAGAGAGAGAGAGAGAGAGAGAGAGAGAGAGAGGAGAATCCCCAGCAGGCTCCACACTGTCAGCACAGAGCCTGATACAGGGCTGGATCTCACAAACAATGAAACCATGACCCGAGCTGAAACCAAAAGTCAGACGCTCAACCGACTAAGACACCCAGGCACCCTGATGCCAGTGCTATATTAAAAAGGAACAGAAAAAATATTTTTTTAAATACCTGAAAGAAAAATAGAGATCGGGCTTGAGCCCCAAATTACTCCCAATGCATATTTAATTGACATGGGTACATTTATTTATTTTATTTTTTTTTTAAATATTTTTTTTTCAACGTTTATTTATTTTTGGGACAGAGAGAGACAGAGCATGAACGGGGGAGGGGCAGAGAGAGAGGGAGACACAGAATCGGAAACAGGCTCCAGGCTCTGAGCCATCAGCCCAGAGCCCGACACGGGGCTCGAACCCACGGACCGCGAGATCGTGACCTGGCTGAAGTCGGACGCTTAACCGACTACGCCACCCAGGCGCCCCTTTTATTTTTTTATGTTTACTTATTTTTGAGAGAAAGAGAGGGAGAGACAGGGTGTGAGTGAGGGAGGGGCAGAGAGAGAAGGAGACACAGAATCTGAAGCACGATCCAGGCTCTGAGCTGTCAGCACAGAGCCCAATGCGGGGCTTGAACTCACCAACAGTGAAATTGTGACCTGAGCCGAAGTCAGACGCTTAACCAACTGAGCCACCCAGGTGCCCTGACATGGGGACATTTATTTAGACAGAGGATAATATTAGCCCAATTTGCATGTAGGCCAATATTGTACATGGAACTTTGTACAGAAGCAGGCAACATGGATGTCTTCAAGGTATAATTTGATATTTACCACTACCCTGGCTATTTATAATTTTTGAAATCTCATCGTTTGAGAGACAACTACTTTTTAAGTATTCTTGGTCCTTATGAGATCTCTGTGAAAATGACAACAGACCTAAGGAATATCACACAATCTATTAACAGTTTCATAAGCAAGGAGCATTCAGAATTCTCATGCTCAACCTTCACCAGCACTTAGTTGATAGCTGGGCAAAGGATTAGGAATACCAAAGAACTGACTGAATTTGGAGTATAGCAAGGATAAAAATAGAGATGAAGAATAATGCCTTGTGATCTCACGCGATGTTAGACTTCAGTGCCCAAAAGGCAACATGAAGCCACTAGGAAGAACTTGGGATTGACAGAAGCTTGGGCGAAGAGAGGATTTCTCAGAAAGGGTCTTACAGCCTAAACGTCTCCATTTCTATTAGTATTGGTGAGACGGATTATTCATTTAAAATCAGTCGGTGCAGTGAATTTTTCTTACATGAATTAAACATTATTCAATGATTGAGAACATTATTTGAGTTCCCAAAAAAAGGTACAATAATTTCTGTGATATAATTATTACCCACAATTATTTATTACTCTTTACCATCAATAAAGGATATAAAGATTTACGCTATCAAATGCACTTTAGTTAATATTTAAACAGTCCCCATCTTTTGAAAAACACAGATGATGAGGCCCTCAGTGGAATCCCGGTGTTCTCAAGAGGGGCTGCCTGCCCCTCCATCCCAGGCCTGGGACACGGGAGTCACTTCCTCAAGCAGGGAAGAGGAGAGAAGAGCTGTCAGCGTTCCCCAGAATGAACATTCCTCTCTTTGATAACTACCCATGAAAAGAGAGAGTTGGAAGAAGTCAATTAAGGCTGCCCCCAGGAGGAGAAAGCCGAAATCCAGTTTGTTGCCCTATTTGTGAATTTATGAAAGAGTCAACTCAGGGCGACTGGCCTCCATCCATTCCTTCCAAATATATGTTTTCCCTGCCCTCCCCAACTCATCTGCGTCCTCTGGATGTCTCTTATCCCCCTGACCCGTTTCTCTGCACTTTGGTGGGTATTTTCAGGCACTCCTGCTTCTGTGAATGAGGACCGAAGACAGGAAGAGGAAAACAACAATCCCCAAACCCTGAGTACTTTCCGATTCTTCCTATCCCCTGTCTTATCTATATGACGGGAAAGAAAACCCGAATTCGTTTGCCAGGCATGACCAGAACCAAAAGCACAGCCGAGTCACAGAAGGCTGGCAGAAAGCAGATGCGTGAGAGCACAGGTTCGGGAAGACCACACGAGACTGGGAAAGATCGTATATTGTGGGCACAGACGGGCAAGAATCCGAGGCTAGAGAACATATTATTTATTAGCGTGGTGTGCAGACAGCCCGTATCAATCATCACTTGAGATGTTTATAAAAATACAGGTTCTGGGGCCACCTACTGACTCACTGAACCAAACTGCTATCATAAATGTAGGGAATTGGCATTTTTAACAATATGGTAAGGTTTGAGAATCACAGTTGCAGAGATTAGAAGGCTCAAAAGCCTTTTTCCAGAAAATCTGTGGATTCAAAAAAAAAAAAAATGTATACAGTTACCACAGATGGAAAAAATGTAGCTATTTAGGAACCCTGGCCTAAGGTAGAGATAAACCGGTGCCGATGAAGGATGGTGTATCTTCCCCTTCTGAGCAGATGTGAGCCTCTACACTCGGGACTTAGCAGATTCTCTCAAGGGCTCAGAGTCCTAAGGTCAGGACCTGCCCTCTCCCGAAACAGGGGCAGGAATGTTGGAATTGACTTCTCTTTAAGAAAATGAATTTCCTTCCAATCTGGGGATCTAAGGAGGGAGAGGGAGAGAGAGAGGCAGGAAGGGAGAGTCCGGACGAAGGTTTTCAGATAAATGACCCCTGGACCTAAGATTTTTATTTTCTTCTGCACTCACCCACACATTCTTTCGCTCACAGAATTCAAAGCTTCCTTTTCAGAGAAGCCGGTTAGGAGACAAGGACACATGAGGAGGGATTTTAGTGATGTTTTCTTGATGGGTTTTTTTTGTGTGTGTGTGTTGTTTTGTTTTGTTTTGTGTTGATGTAATACCCCTGAGAAGTTTCCATTCCAGAGGACTCCTTCCCTCGGGGTCCGCAGAGTCCTGATGGAGAGTGGTGCTTTTGCGAAGACCCCTATCTTTGTTTATACTCTCAGCCCCGGGAAGGCAGACCCGAACAAAAGGCCTTCTGATTTCATTACCGCGTGTGCTTTGATCTCAGTGTGCCTGCCCCACCAGTGCCTGGCCATCATCCTCAGGTGGGCAGTCTGGGGTACCCCCACGCACGGTCTCTGCGGGACCCCCCTTCCACCAGGTTGCAGGGTCAGGGCTTTGAGCGCCAAGCCCCTGCTTCTTCCTACTCTGTTTTCCACACATACCATCCGTTCATTCTCAAGTACGCTTTACCTTGTCTTCCTCATGGATCTCGTGGTATAAAAACACGCCTGATTCTATCATCATTGCACAACGCCTCGGGCTCGCTGTAACTCACCAGCACCTAGGTTTTGCACTCCGCGTCACTCATGTGGCCGTATTGACTCTCCTGGGCTGTCGTTAGGGTAACTGTCATCATTACCTGCCTGCCGTCTCAGGACCACGCTAGGCAATTAGCCAGGTCACTGGATCAAGGTTCACAGGCAAATGATTGATTACGATTCCTAAGTTACCTCTGACTGTCTACGCTGCTCAGGTGGAGAGGGTCCTATAGGACAGTGGAGGAACTGAGCATTATTAGAGAGCTCCTTGAGTCCCTCCCGGTCAACTCAGCTCACAGCTGGTCTGCCGAGACTGACCCAGGCTTCTAGAACATCCGCATCCCTCGCTGCCCACACAGCCATGTAATCTGGGAAAGGCAAATCCAATGAAACAAACAGCCTGGACACGTCCCCTTCTACAGGGCGATGTAATGACGCTCTGATGGCCCACGACTCACCGGAGAGGTGTGCCCGTAGTCAAAGGAGAGCTTTTCTACGAACACTCACGCTGATCGATGGTGTGTGTTGTTGCAAGCACAACATGCAAGGGGGAAGTAAGAGAAGTGGAACACACTCTCCAGAGCCACAGAGCTGATCAAAAGAAGGCGTGTTTGACCTAGGCCTGAGTCTTGGCCAAGAGCACCTTCTTCCTACCGTGCTGCACAGCATTCACAAGACAGCTGAATTACTGCTGGAGTCTGGAAAGGTGTTCTCAATTTTCCCATTCCCCAAATCAGACTCTTACCATCTCACTTTTGGGATAATTATACTACATATTCGAGGAATGAATCTCAAGCAAACTGAAAAATGTCCCCTGTACGCTAGACCATACCATGTATTTAGGCCAATAGTTGCCTCGTTCTAAATTAATTTAAAGATTTTTTTCTTCTCACGTATTCTCTAAATCCCAGATCTTTTTGCCCTGGTGTTTCCCCCTTGAGTGTTTCCATTTTGAGAATAGCAGAGAGGCAGTCACCATAACATAATTATTAATTACCTTTAATAAAATGGGGGCGATGACCTCTATCCCAGGAGATGTGAGCGCGGGCAGGTGTGGGGCTTTTCAGGCAGTGAGCACAGGCTTGCAAGGAGCCCTCCCTTTTTGTACCAGTCTGACCTTCCCCAGGAAGAAGAGTTTCTAGTTAATCCGCACACTCATCTGCTCAGTGACTTCCCTATAAACAATAAAACCACCTTAGCTTTCTGTTTACAAGCAAAAGCCACCTGCGGTCCTTGGTTGCCCAGATCTGATCGCCAGTTACATTAATCCTCGGAGCTTAAGACAGGAAGGGAAGTGGGGAGTCAGGAGAAAGGAATTCTGCAAATTGACTGAACATGAAAAGAACCAGGTTAATAAGAAGAGAGGGGGGGGGGGGAGAGGAGGGGTGGGAACCCCCCCTTGTCTGCTCTTTGCGGTTTCAATTTCAGTAAATAGGAGCATTATCTTCTCAGTAAATAGAAGCATTTCTGTTTCACGTCGTCTTTCCATTCTTTTCCACTTTTTGGCCCCATCACACTTGTTTAACTTTAGATGCCAGGTGTAACATTGGTCCCAAGATTGATTAAAGGAACCTCCGGGTCCCTGTGTTTTGTGCTCTCCTAGTTATTGTTAAGACTCCGGTTTTTGTGCAAAGTGAGCAGAATCATGCTGGGGTGTGTCTTCATCTTTGGAGAAGATATTCCTAGGAAACTGACTATGGCCCGCAAGGTTCTAGGGGCTCCTCTAAAGAGGAAGATTAGCAGTCAATGCTGTGCGTTTTCCAGAACTATCTTTTGGGGGGAGTTTGGCATGTTCCTATAAGAACGCTGTTCCTTTTTTTAAGTTTATGTATATATTTTGAGAGAAATGGAGAGAGAACGAGCAGGAGAGAGGGAGAGAGAATCCCAAGCAGGCTCCATTTTGTCAGAGCAGAGCGCAACATAACATTGGTCCTGAAATTGATTAAAGGCTCAGTCTCCCAACCATGTGATCATAACTTGAGCCGAAATCCAGAGTCGGATGCTTAACCGACTGAGCCGCCCAGGTGCCCCCAGAAGTCTGTTTCTTATGTGTGAGCAGCAACTTCTCTCCACAAAATTTTACAACTTCCCTGAAATTAGTATGTGATCACAGGAAGTACACAGCCATGCCACTCAGTACAAGCAAATTCTTCTGAAATCCAATCCATTTCCGAAAAATGGAGAAAACATGGCAGCGATACTTAGCACACAGGGTTGTCTGCTTTCCAAATGAGGTGAGTACACAAGAATGATCATACACTCCAAGACACTATACAACTGTATGAGTAGTGTGTGTGTGTGTGTGTGTGTGTGTGTGTGTGTTTATTCAATTGGTCATTAATTTAGCAGATACTAACCAAGTATCTGTATGTTACAGGCATGAGAGGAACTTCTGGGCTTTGCCATTAAGGACCTTATGCCTTGCTCAAAAATAGTGGGACAAGGAAAGAAAATTCCTGTTGACCTCTAACTTCCCAGATTTCAAGAGCTTTGTATTAGTGGATCATTTAATCTTCCTGCCTCTATCACCAACATCATGTTGGCTCTGATTTATTGAGCACTCACTATGTACCAGGGGCTAAACCCAACGCTTACGGTTAGCTTATGCAATCCTGGCAAACACGAGGGGTACATATCAGTGTCCCTCTCACAGATTACAAGAAGGTTTCTCTAGAGGGTCACTTTCCCATAGGTCATAAGGACAGGTTCCAACTCAAATGTGCCCCATTCTAAAACCCATGTACTCGGGGCCCCTGGTTGGGTCAGTTGGTAGAGCATGCAACTCAGGGCTGTGAGTTTGAGCCCCTCATCGGATGTAGAGATGACTTAAAAAAAATAAAATATTTAAAACTAAAATAAAATAAAACCGATGCTCGCAATCACCAGCCAAAATGGGCATCATGCGACTTGCAGATAACAAATCCAAGGTCATGGACATGAAGTAATAGCTTAAGGCTGCATGACACCAAACAGGACCAAAAGCTAAACCAGATTTCATTTATATGCAAAGCCCTGTTCTTTCTACCACTCCGCTGGCCAGCACCCGGATGTCAAGACCCCAAGCCAGACTGAGCTGCAGAATGATAGCATTTCATTGAAGGAGGACATCTTTGAGACAGGCCTCAGAAAATGATTTCCTTTGTAACATTTTCTTTGTAAAGACTATAGGAAATCTTATATATAGCATTTAATTTCATTTCTCATTTTCTTAACATGACCGAGGTTGTACTTTTTTTCGTTTTCTGCTATAACCTGCTGGTTTCGTAATCTGTATTATTTTATGATGCATCCCTTAATTTTTTTCCTATTATTTCACACTGGGTGTTTTAATAGGCTTTTAGAAAATTTCTGTTTCTTTCTCAAAATAAAAAAAATCTTTCTTGGGAAAGGTTTTCTTTGGTGCATTTCCAGCTGAGGACTAGTCTCCCAAGCTATATCAAAGGTTGGTAGTTGTCTGTTCTCTCCTCTAGGTCTATGGAGATGAGCTTTTAATATTTATTTCTCAGGGCTGTTTTCTCTGTTTATATCCTGCTGTTGAAACGAGCAGTTCAATAAACTCCTTAATGAAGGTGGTTGAACCATTTCCTTTTGCTTTTACTTCTATTGCTTTTGAGATGACAGTGTGGTGAACATTCTCGGCGCTTTTAAAACTTCCTGTGAACTTGCAATGCGCTAATAAATAATCCCCAAATCATTAATTGGCGTAAAGAACCACTGAGTTTGGAATTATAACGTTTTCCACAAACAAGCATGCTTCCAAGCTTAGATTATCTCTAAAATAAATTCTCCTACAATTCCATCTCCATAAGGCTTTGTGATAAAGGCTACATCTGGCATTAAGGCTCATTACATATTGTATTCCAATGTAATATAGAGCTCAGATCCTGTGACATTAAAGCAGTACTACAGCAAAAGAAAATTGTTAGAGACAGAGAAGAAGATTTCCCAGAATCCTGCGCGAGTCCTGCTACACCATGAGTTTGATTCCTAATTATTTTTATTAGATTCTGCGGTGGATTTCAAATAGGTTAAAGTGCTTTTCAGAATGTAGGCTCTGACAAAGTCGAAACTATATGTTGCCTCGTGTCTCACATCAACTAATAGATGTTTACTTCGTATTTAATACCACCAATGAGTAATCTAGTCCCCGGAAATACATTTCCCACACTTCGGAGAACAGCTTATTCTTTAAGAAACAAGAATAAGGAGCTCCTGGGTTGCTCAGTGGGTTGACCATCCGACTCTTGATTTCTGCTCAGGTCCTGATCCTGGGGTGGGGATCAAGCCCTATATCACCTCCACGCTGAGTGTGCAGCTTGCTTGAGATTCTCTCTCTCTCTCTCTCTCTCTCTCTCTGTCCTTCTCCCTCCCTCACTTTCTCTCTCTAAAAGAAAAACAAGAGGGGCCCCTGGGTGGCTCCGTGGGTTAAGCGTCTGACTTCCGGCTCAGGTCATGATCTCACAGCTCCTGGTTTGGATTCCCCGCATCAGGCTCTGTGCTGACAGCTTGGAGCCTGGAGCCTGCTTCGGATTCTCTGTCTCCCTTTCTCTCCGCCCCTCCCCCGCTCATGCTCTGATTCTCTTTC
This sequence comes from Felis catus, assembly GCF_018350175.1. Classification (NCBI taxonomy): domain Eukaryota; kingdom Metazoa; phylum Chordata; class Mammalia; order Carnivora; family Felidae; genus Felis; species Felis catus. Next base: position 76,197,001 of record NC_058368.1, read on the forward strand.
AAAAGTAAATAATCATTTAAAAAAATTTTGGGGGGCGCCTGGGTGGCGCAGTCGGTTAAGCGTCCGACTTCAGCCAGGTCACGATCTCGCGGTCTGTGAGTTCGAGCCCCGCGTCAGGCTCTGGGCTGATGGCTCAGAGCCTGGAGCCTGTTTCCGATTCTGTGTCTCCCTCTCTCTCTGCCCCTCCCCCGTTCATGCTGTCTCTCTCTGTCCCCAAAATAAATAAACGTTGGAAAAAAAATTTTTTTTGGAAAGAAAAAAAAACAAGACTAAGGTAACCATTTTTTTTTCCAACAATGATATCCTACTGTCTTGAAAATAGACAAGTTATCTCCTCAAAGGTAGGTAATTATTCACCAGATTGGAATTATTCACAGGGAATAGTCATGCTAGGTTATCTCATCTCCCTATCTATCCAACTGTGTCACAAAAGATAGAGGGATCTACCACCTATTTCTATCTATCTAGATCTGTCTATCTATCTCTCTATCATCACTGACTTGAAGGGAGGAATTCATCCAATTGCTAAGTTACTGGTGTATTATGTCAACATTATTTGAGCACATACAACATATGATGACTACAAGACGAATTCCAAGAGATCCAAAACATAGATATACATAAGGATTAAAAAAAAACCTCTTTCACTTGCTTGAAACATACATCTAACATGCATTATAAGAGAATAACACTAAAACAACTGCTAAAAGGGAAAGATAATGTGGTTTGTGTTTTTAAGGCTGGTGAAGTGAAACCGTGAGAGTGGAGAAGGAGCAAAAGAAACTGTAACTGGCTGTGATCAATGAACTATAAACACCGCTGCACTTGGACCCACCAGAAGATAAGGTTTGAAAGCAGTCACAACAGGAAAGTCAAGTACACAAACCAACCCTCAGAGGTGGGATGAATGAGGGTTGTCGGGCTAAACTTCTTCTAAGGTCCAGACCTGTACTTGCTCCCAGAGCTGGACTTGGAAGGTGAGTTAGTGCCCCTGCTCTGAGCTGCCCTGAGACGGGGGCTGTTCACCTATATACTCTCTTCTCGCCAGTTCTCAAACTGGACATGAGGAGGACTGAGCTCCTACAAGTCCTGTAATTCTCAGGCTTGACTCGGTTCAACAGGGGAAGGTGTCCTTCCTTTGTTCCTTTCCTGCCTGGGTTTCCTGCTATAGAGGGTAATACAGCCAAGGAGGGGACTGGTCTTCGGTAAGGGATGAAGAAGAAATTTCTGGACACTCCTATGAAGATTCAGTCTTCAACTCCAGAAACTTTCAGGTCATCTGTGACTACCTTTCTCTAGTCCCCCCCCCCGCCATCAATTTGTCCTGAAGGGTGTCTCTCTAATTTCCCACAACTTCTTTTATTCGAGTTGCTTGGTCCTGGGCTCAATGCCCACCACACTCCAGACCCCCCATATGGATGGCCATCTATTCTCCTCACTGAGGCCAGGATCACCTACCCAGGTCCAAATTCACACAAGTAATTATTATGATTAAAGGTTCCTCCTTAATGATTCCCCTCATTCCACAGAGATTAACATAATTGTCAAGAGTAATTGTTTTTATTCAGACTGAGTCATGCAACCCTAACACGGTCACTAAATCTTTCCATTCCTCACCTGTAAAATGAGAACCATTCATTCACTCACTTACTCATTTAGAAATATTTCCTGAGATCCTACTATAAGGCAGATGTCGCTCTATTCATGAGGGACACATCAATGAACTAGACCCACCCCCCGCAAAGCGTATGTTCTCATGGGTTCCAAAGAGAACAGGGATGAGCCCCTTGCCCTGGAGGGACTCAAAGCTACCATAGGAACTGACAAGATATGTCATTATTTAGGTAAACCAAAACAATTTAAAATGCATAAAATCTCTTCCATCCTCAATATTTGCCCAAAGAAGTTATGAATTCTGCATGTAAATAGGGTAAAGATGTGCAAAAGAATCTGAGTGCGCTTAAACCCCCCTGGTGGAAACCCAGCTCACCTCGTGAGAAACTGAGAGCAACTAGCTCGTAAAGTTGTTGAATCAAGTCATTAACGACACATTCCGTGCAAGGCGCCCAGCATGGAGCTGGACGCACAGTAAGAATTCACTAAATCTTAATCGGGACTAGAGCACTTCTTCAACCTGATTTCAGCCCACCTTGCGAACCCCGTCCTCAGCTAACTGACCCTACCTCTCTCCCCCACGAAACCACCAGCCCAGCCTCAGGGGATCAGAGCTGCCTGGCCCTGCCATATCTTTCATATTCTGCTCCTTACTTACACTTTCTCCCTTCTGCTCAACAGAAGCCTCAAAATGAGGAGAATTTTACTTGCTTGGGGGTGGGGGGACACCCTTATAAGGAGCTTGCAAATCGGAACAGTGAAACCATTTTTATATTGGATGAAACTGAATGGTTCAGAATTTGATTTTCATTCATGCTGCTGATGGGCACAGAAGATGGGTAATAGAAATGCGGCCAGATACCTGTTTTGTTTGCCTCATATGGAGCTTTACAACATTCCGTGCGAATGCCTTCACGTGCGGTGAGTGTTTTCCATTCAGCCAACCTCCTCACTCCCCCACCCCCGGATCTTTGGTCTTATTCCTAGAAATCTGTGCTCATTGAATTTCCTCCTGTCCCCTGTGGTCATCTAAGCTTGCCCATCTCTGAGATAGTTCGATAAATGATAACCCTCTCACAGCCAATGTATTTGGTTAAACAAAATGGTACCATTTCTGTTTGCCAAGACTTCTCCAACACAGAATAGAAACCCGGAGAGTGTGGTCTGGACTTGTTTAAATTTAGACTTGCTAGAAATACCAGTAGGTATGTCTAACGAGATGCTCAGTCCTCTTGCTGTCCATGCCGTACAAAGGGGAGTCTTACCAAACTTTAGACTTGGGTCAAGTTTTTTTGAAGGAAAATTGATTTCCAAGAATCAAGCAAGAAACACAACTGCGGCATAATACACTAGATTCTTATTCCCATTGCAAATAATACCGTAAAGCCTAAAACCTCCCTGTAACATCTTGGATAACCATGAAAAACATATCTAAGTACAAAGAGAAACATTTTCTAAATTATCCTGTTTTCAAATACACAGTATAAAGCTAGTATACCGGAGAGGGATTCCCTGGGAGGGCTATTTTGGGGGGTTTGATCATAAAGCTTCCAGGTGCCCTCCAATTATATTAGACATTTTATATCATTTATAACAAAAGATAAAAATAATGACATTGCTGGAGGGAACTCTGCATCTTGAACTCAATGACACCAGAAACTTCTAGAAAGTGAGATCTCAGAAATCCCAAATTGGAATTTAGGTCCATGCTACTGGAAGGAGATTGGAACCAGTTTGTGAACAGTTCATGGTACAATTGTAATGAAATAAGGGTAGAAAGTGAAGCATTTCAAAAAATTTATGGCAATTTGACTTTGCTGTAACATTATATTCTATTTTACTAAAATAAGAGTCCTTTATGGGCTGGAAATTGAAAAAATGAACACAGAACTTGGCCCTTCTCCACAGATGGTGTGAAAGCTCCTCTTGGAGCTGATAACAACCTGTTAGTGTCTACTGTGGTAGATTTCCCGAGCACAGGGGTTTGGTATCAGGTAGACGTGGGGTCACTTCTGGTTCTGCCTCTCCAGGCTGTGTGTCCTGAGGGTGCTCATTTCTCCGAGACTCAGTCGACCCTGCAAACGGAGGGTGGAAACGGTCCACACTTTAAGTGTTCCTTTGGGGGAATAAAAAGAGATAATATTTATAAAGAAATTGGCATATTTCCTGGGATGTTTTTCTAAAAAGCCTGTTACTGCCAGAGGAAAATGCAACGTTTAAACTTGAATTGCACCTACTGAGTATGTGAAGAACTTGCGGGGAAAAAAAATAAGTGTGTATCATTTCAGAGGATTGATTATAATGATCTAATAGTTGCACATGGATGTGAGATTGCCTATCAAACACATACTGTAACATCTAGCACTGAACGCACAATTAAATCATTCTAACACAAATACTGCTCTCTGGGTGAATCACATTTGTAGGGTTGTTTTATAGGTCGAATGCTCATCTTTTTCCTTTTCTTCTCAGCCACAAAGATAAATATAATGTGTGTATATATGTACATACATATATATGCACAGATATGCAGCTTCCATGTATATTTCTGGCCATTCTTGGTCAGATCAATATCCCCTGTGCAATTTTTAAAGCAAGCATCTTGGGCTGCAATAGGTAATTTTCCTTGTCCATTCCAACTTTCATATTTCTCGCTAGACCCGTCTGCAAGTGTGTTTTATGGCACCATTACCCAGTCCCCTTAGTGAGACGGATGGCTTTCCTTGGGCAATTGAAGCAAGGTTACCCATTTGTATCATCCATGAGTCAAACCCTCCGATTCCACGCGTATGGCCAGATCTGCCTCCAGAAGCTTCGTGCAGCCTCTCTGAGCCCTTCTAACCAATGGAAACTCTGTCTCATGCGATGAGAAGAACAATCACAAACATTTGTGTTTTACTTGGAACATCCAATGTGCGTTTATATACATGTTTTATTTCCTCCTCACAACCCAGTGAAATGAGATGACTGGTCTTCTCAGAACCCAGCTTCTGGAAGAGTCTACAAGTTCCAAGACAAGAGGAACTTAGCTATTAGTGTCCATATATCAGTCGCAGATGCCTTTGGACCAAAGAGTCATCAAGGTGACAACGGCTGGTTATTTCTTTTATAATAGATTGCTTTCTGCCGAAAGACATTATGTACTCCAGTACACTAAGCCACATGCACTTCTCTTAATTCTATATTATATTTGATTACCGGATTTTCTTTTAATGAAACATTCATAATCATTTCCTTTACAGCAGCAATGTTCTCGGTTCCAGGAAAAACAAAGATTCATTAAATTATCAAATGCCAGTAATCATTTTATTTAAGCCGGCAATGCCACATACACATAAATACCCAGAAAATACACTTTAAGTGATCAACAAGGCTGTTTTACTGAGGGAGGTAAGCAGAGGATACAGGCACCAAGCAGAAGTGTGCTTTGCCTATGACATTTTCTAGATAATGAAATCGAAATGAAAAAGGGATGGAGAGGCGATTATTTACAGAGTTTGTCTAAAACTGAACTATTTTGCAGTTTACACAAAAGCTGACGCTTGATGTATTTTCCTACAGTGGGTAAAAAACAAGCAAGTAGCAGAGTCAGGCCCGCACCAAGGTTCCAGACTCTGGACACCATTTTCTTCCTACCCCTCTGCCAGGCAGCCAATGGTGCTGTGTTCATGACCTAATTCCCACATCTTGCCAGCACGTCCCACGTGTAATCCAGCGCTGTCTACCTAGGATCACTGGTGTGTTGAACTATAGAATCTGAAAAGCCTAAGATTGTGTTTGCTACGGTTGGGATTTAAGCCTGTCTGAATATGCCACTTTCTGGCCAAACAAACCAAACCCAAACTGAGGGAAATCTGCCAAGACAAACTTTCAAACCCCAAGTTTAAAAACATTGGAATTACTGTCGTGTAGCACTCCAATGTAAATGTTGTCACGTTGGGCCAGACCGTCGGTTTTAGCAGAGGCCAGAACTATGGGAAGGGTGGATGGAAAATTGTTTCTGGTGTCATTGACTAGTTCTTGTTGACAATGGCAGAGAACGTGACTTACTCGGCACACTATTACTTCTCTTCTTCCTCCTTAACAAAACCCTGAATTTTAGTTGGACACATCGTTTCCTACCCAAGGGACTATAATTCCCAGGGGCCTTCTTCCATATTAACCCACACCACTTTGATTTGAACCCCATCACTTCTGGACCAAATTGATGCGACAGACTTCCAACTATTTTCCCTGCCCCCTATCCTGCCCACCTATGTATTGTTTTTCACATCACTGAGAGTGCTCTGGACAAAATCCAGATCCAATCCGACTTGTCCCCTGCTCAAAATTCCTTAATGCTCTTTATGACTTAGAATACTATAAGGCTAACTCCTTAACTTGGCACACAGGGCCAACACATGTCAGACCGTGGCCATCTTTTCAGCTCCCTCCTTTGTCATTGTCCCCTAATATATGCTATGCCATGGCAGTAGTGTCTTAAATAGTGTCTTACTTGAATCTTCCCAAAAGACCAAACCCCCCAAAACTGTTATTCTTTAGTTTTTGTAGAAACATTTACTCATTGTTTTTGCAACATGGAAGCATCTACTGACCTTCCCCCTTTTCCTGGGTAGAAGCCAATATTCTCTGCTATGTTCTCAAAAAGTATTCTATACATTTCTTTTTTTTTATATATAGCTTTTATAACAGCTTCTTTATAGCTGATTATTTCCAAAAGCTATATGTGTCCTTCTTGGTTCATCCTTATAGCTTGGGGCCTTCTGGAGATACTCAAGACAATGTGGGCAGTCGATATACATTTAATTACTTAATGGTAACAGACAGTTGGTGACTTGGGTGAGCTGTTGGTAATTTTTACACTGCTAATGTAAATTTCTTATGTCTTCCCTAGCAATAGGAGATTCACTGAGGGTGCCAAGACATAGCAAAGGCCTCCTGTAACTGCATGCCCCGAGTTAAGATCCTGGACATAAATCCCTTCTTGGATGGAACTTGAAATTGAGTCATATAATGTTCTTAAGATTGAGACAGACTGGGATAGAGACTCCGTGGTCTGTGTTATTAGCTTAATTAGCTTAATTGACACTCAGAATACTTCTGCAAATAGATGGTCTTATTATTCTAATTTCATCATTTTTAAAATATCTTTTATGTACTCGTGGTCAGTCATTAGCCGAGATTTACCGCGTGCAGATTCCCAAATTTTCTGCATGGGAACAACCCTTGAATTGATGCAGTTGTTATCTTTAAAGGCAAGTTTTCCTCTCTTCCAACTGTGTTTTCACATATCTGTTCTAACATCAGTTGGAAATCCTTGACCTGCTCCACAGGGCATCTGGTAATTTAATGACAAGACATAGATCCAGTGGAAAGTCACAACCTGACACTACCAGGTTTTCCTAATCAGCATCTATATTATACCAGTTATGTTCAAAGCCATAACTAGAACATCCCAAAAGTAGGTACCGTAGCCATACATTTGTTTCTTGCTTTTCCTTTCTCCACGATGTACCGAAATTCCAAAGAGAGAGAAGCCTACCAATTCTCCATAAATCCACCTTCTTACTCAGATACATGTCTCAAGTTAATTGTCAAGGTTGAAGTGAGAAAAAAGTTAACTTTTTATCCTAAGATATTTGATAACATTCATTCCAATCACAGGTTCATATAGAGCATAAGTAAGCACATCAAATGGTATTATGTCATTTGGAAGGTCATGCTCCTAGTTAAAATGATCTTGCTCATTGTTTTGACATTATATCTAAAAGTTTATCATAATATCTTTATTCCAATGTGGTAAGACTTTTCAATCTTCAATTCATTTCCTTCAAAAATAACTAGTTGTCCTTTAAGTATGAAACCATTCACTGTTACTAGTATTTGAATTGGGCGTTAGTTCTTTGGTCACTTTACACAGTGGTCACAGATTAGATCGAAGCAGGGAAGAATGGTTCAGAGATACCCAGATAGAAGCAAGGGTAACAGACCTACGTATGACACCACAATTAGGTACCCATGTTGCTTCTAGAATGAAAGGAATGATAACAAGATTTATTGTCTATTTCAGGCCAGGCACGATTCTTGGCAATGTATGTATGTTACTCATTTAATTCAACATCCTAGCAGTAAGTGCATTCTCCTGATTTCATAAAGGAGTTGCCTTGGGCGTTAGATGTTTAAATATCTTGTCCACGGTCACAGAGGTAGTATAAGCATTGGTACCAGAATTCAACTTGGGCATACTGGGATCTGAAACAGATGCTTTTTGCTAAGGTCCGTGGGGTCCCTTGATAAGGCGTAAGCAGATTCCAGCACTCAGAACATCCCATCAGACCCCAACTATTTTATAAAGTGGAGATAGTCATGCCTTCTTTTTCTCTTCAACAGACACCTATTAAGTACCTACTGTAAGCCAGCCCCTTTACAAGTTGCTAGATATAAACAATACAGAAAAGCACATTTTCTTACCAAGTTTACATAATAGTAGGAGTGCCTTGATTTTATTTGTTATGCTTTCTGCTCATTCCATAAATATTTCCAATATTGACAAAAATACACCACATTGTGTACTCTCTTGTATGCATATTTGAATACACACACACACACACACACACACACACACACACACACATATTCCACAAACCGTAAACAACTAAAAGGTACTTGTGTTTAATTTTTTTTTTTAATTCTGTAGAAAAGCCATGAAGAGGCTACATACTGGCCAATTGAACTGAGAATATCAACTAAACTGCTAGCACCCACAGAGTGTAGCGTGAGTGTTGAGTTTTCAAACCTGTTAAATAACGCCGCTCCTGATACATGCTGAATACCTGTTTGAGTATACGCACTTATAGATGTTTGAGCTGACTCACCAATGGATTTAAGGTGTTTATATTATTTTTTTAAATTTTTATCAAGTTTTATTATTTATTTTTGAGAGAGGCGGTGGGGACAGAGGATCTGAAGCGGGCTCCGCTCTGACAGCAGACAGCCCGACGCGGGGCTCCAACCCACGAACTGGGAGGTCATGACCTGAGCCAAAGTCAGACACTTAACCAACGGAGCCACCCAGGCACCCCTGGATTTAAGGTGTTTTTAAAATTAGTGAACAAATATCCCATGTCACAGTTGCAAATGACCAAATATATGTCTACCTCTACTATGGTTGTGATCATTGAATGTATCAAAGTTTAATGATTTTCCAACTTAGATGTAATTTTTCTTGAACAGCAGGAATTATGATGATGACAGTTTATCTCCAATTCACATTTCCCAAATGTTAGTGTTTTGGGGTTTTTTGAAAGAACGTAGCGCATCAAATTCATGCAAAGTAGCACTATCTGAATGAGAAATAAATGGTTTTATTGAAGTTAATATTTCTACCGATCTGTATAACTCCCTTATGTTTATCCCGTCATCCATTATAGTGACTGGAATAAAGAATAAGAAAGTAGTATTAAGACTAGGAAATCAACCTCAAAAATTAATTTTTTCAAATTTTAGAAAACTAAAAGCATTTACATATTTTAATTTTATGCTTTTCTGATTTGCAATGAAAATGTTGACAACTACAAACATGTCCTGTCTCTAAGAGGTCAAATATTCCAGCAAGTGTTTCCAATAAAGCATGCTACATACATATCGATAAAATGGTTATAGTGGATACACAGAAAGCTAACGGCCACACCTGTAAACAGGTAAGCACTTTTAGCAAACCATTTATTGGGCTCAGCTTTATACTTTCATTAGCAATCTTGCCCATTGCCTTGTTTGTGGTCATACTCTTTTAGCTCCTGACTGTTGACTAGTTACAAGAAATTCATGATGGAATTCCATATAAATCAAATTCCATATAAATTCACAGACCTGACATTTATTGGGGATGTCTCCACCCCTGTAGTTTTTCTGTACATTGATAACAACTTTAAGTGGGGCCTCTGGTCTTACTTAAAGTAAAAAGAAAAGAAAAACATTGTCTTTAACCATAGATGCACAAATAGAAGTGTAAATAGTAAGAGTACAGCGACAACGAACATCTTACACATTGAAAATACAGGCAGAATTGTTTGGTCTTGAGAATGTAGGGAACAGGGGTTCATGCAGGTTCTAGGGCTAAAGCATGACACGATCCAAGTGGTATTTACTTTAGCAAAGATTTGTCTGATGCATCGGGGAAGGTGGAAAAGCAACAGAGGCTCAGGCATCATTAGGTGGTGCTTAGTGTGACAAAGGAGATGAGCCTGTGTAGAGATACTTAGTCATTAGAGATGGATGTGAAGCTTTCATATGCACCGTATTCTTGGAAGACAACAATCTTCACACAGTGGTGTGTGTTGGGCTCAGAGAGACACTCGTCAAACACACTACTGCCTTCATTTTATTTGAGACTGAAAAAGAATAATAATCCTTAAGATGTTCCACATGTGCTTTTCAAAAGCTCTTGTAGCTAAGCCAATAAACCAATTAGATCAGCCTAAACAAATTCTTACCGTTTTGAGAATTTCCTGTACCTTATGCATGTGTAAACATTTAAGCCATTATAAACATTGCAAGAGCAGAGAAACACAGTTCAGGCATCTGTTTGTTGAGTGAAGTTCTCCCAATTTTCTGTTTCCACGAGTTTCATAAAAATTCTCCTGGAGAAGTATCAGTAGATGAAAACAAACAAACTAATCCAAACAACTGTGGATCTACCATGTGGACAGTAAATTGTTATAAGCACTGTAATTCCATGATTTATTAGTCCTAGATGTCCATTACTGTGTTATAGCTTACTCTGAGGGTGCACTACGAAAGAGAAAGAACTAATTTTCTTAGGAAATAATTCTAAGTATGCAAACACACACACTTATGTATACACCTTCACAAGTCTTATAAAAGAAATATTTAATTAAAGGGTGTTCTCTCTAACAAAGAGAAATCAACCAATCCATATTGCTTTGAATTAAGCACCTAAAGATAAGTCATTAAAAAAATAACAACAACAACTACAACAACCCTTCTATTTGTTCTGTGATTTACATTTTACAAAGTATTACTACATACGTATTTGGTCATGATGATAGTGACCAGGATGAGTATTTCTGTCTTGGCCAGGACGATGACTTGGGTTCCCAATAGAAATAGTTTAAATTTTTTTTTTCAACATTTATTTATTTTTGGGACAGAGAGAGATGGAGCATGAACGGGGGAGGGGCAGAGAGAGAGGGAGACACAGAATCGGAAACAGGCTCCAGGCTCTGAGCCATCAGCCCAGAGCCCGACGCGGGGCTCGAACTACCGGACCACGAGATCGTGACCTGGCTGAAGTTGGACGCTTAACCCACTGCGCCACCCAGGCGCCCCTCCAATAGAAATAGTTTAAAGGGTACACTATAGACAAATACGCACTATTTGTTAACACGGGACCTTAACTTTCAAGCATTCTGCTCAACTCCCCTCCATGACCTCCTCCACACGACCTCCATTGTCCCCAGACAGATTCAGGGTCTAAGGCATCACACTGAACATATAACATTTTCTTGAAGCCTTGTTTTTATCCTAAATATTTGTATGTGAATTTCAAATATTCTGCCTTAATGTGTCCATATTCATCATGATATAAATGGTTCCCCCCCGCCTTGAAATCTTTCGGGAAAATGTAACATGTTGATCATGTGGCTTTGAGTAGACCAGCATACGATGTCACATATGGCCAGCTTAATTGGAGAAGCACTTCTATAATACTGAACTATCAGACCCCAATGGACTGAAGTAGGTGCAGAAAGAGTACTCAGCCCCAAATATCCATCTCTCTGCCTGTTACCTTGGTACCCACTTATCCTTCTGGTAGGGGTGGGGAAAATATTAGGAGGCAACCGTGAAGGGGAAGAGATCCTGGTCCTTTTAGTGCACTGTGCAAACGGATCTCCCAGGGATTGGAGAGCAGAATAATGCAATCCAAAAGGAGGAGCCAAGAGGAGACACACAAAAAGAAGAACAGAGAGTTGACCTACTATGGCAACAAAAAAGCTTTTGGTATTTCTACATTCTTAATTTTCAGGTCTCACTTCTTAGGGCTATCACCATTTGCATTTTTAATCCCGACCCATTAAAACGCTTCCCTTTGGGGCTGGATTCTGACTACCATCATTCCCATACATTTTGAACTTTCTTCTGTCAACACCAGGAGCTTCACAATTAACCACAGATATTGTTTTCTACAAAAGGGAGATTGACACAATATGATACAGTCTTATCTAAAACATTAGGAGATTAATTCCCCATCTTTGCCCTTTCTTCCGCAAATCAACCTGGGGTCAAGGGATAACTCAGCCCCTTAATGTCTTCTGATTTTCTCCTTTGGGGGACATCTAGAAGTTACTGAATTGAATCAGGTCATTGCTTTAATAATTTTTACCAAAGGCCCCATTGTACGTTCTACCAAAAAACACCTTCTATTTATTTGTCATCTCCAGTCATGATCCTGTGCCACCAGATCCATTAAACAGGTTATGCGATGCATAGCAGATGATAAAAAATACCTAATGCATGCCAGCCCCTGGGTGAATGTCTGGGGTTAGGGTATCCAGGAGGGGGCTGGGCCAAAGGAGCTGCACTTGGGCCACCTGGAGCCTCTGCTGTGCATCCCCGGGGCCCCAGACCCTGGCCCTGTGCCCCACAGACACGCAGGGCCGGGGTCATGCAGAGACACAAGAGGAACAGACAGGTGCCTATCCCACTGTACTGTGCCCATGGTACCTGCAATGGACTGAGCTGGGCCCAGCCTTTCCCCCTGTGCCAGACACCCCGTTGGGGGGCTCCAGACCTTCCCTGTGTGGCCTAGCCCAGTCTGCCCCAGTCTCACTGACCTCAGCCCCATGTCCTGCCACCTGCTGGCTCTGGAGTCAGCACCGGGTCTCAGCAGAAGCCCAGTGATGCCCCAGAATGGGAGACAAGCCAATCTGTGGGCAGACTAGAACCAGTTCCATTCAACATTATCACTAGTTATTTGATAACAACAGAACTCTACTAGGTGCGATTTATATCTGTTTTTATTTTTTTAATTTTAGGTAGAGAGTGGGAGCAGGGTAGAGGGGCAGGGGGAGAGAAAGAGAGAATCTTCAGTAAGTTCCATGCTCAGCGCAGAGTCCAACAGCAGGGCTGGATCCCACGACCCTGGGACTGTGACCTGAGTGGAAATCAAGAGTCCCACACTCAGCCTACTGTGTTACCCAGGTGCCCCTAGGTGCAGTTATATTGACAGTCATGCCTTATATGGGAAGGACAGCAATTCCATTGGAAAGCTGCCACTGTGGAAAAGTTGTCCAGCTTTCTGTTCCAGAAAATCCAGCATAGCAGCACCACACAGACCTGAGCCAGCCAGCCGGCCACGTTGTCAGCATGGTTGTGGGCCAGCTCAAGCCCAGTGAAGACCCCATCATGGGGTTCTGCCAGATGTTCCCACTGAAGAACTTCAATGGTGCATGGGTTTGCTCCAATGGCATGTTCAGGCTTGCCCTGCACAACTTCGGCTGACCTCTTCCCAGCCCGGCACTCTTCTTATTTTCTCCTCGTCCTCTTCCCGACACTATGCACATGTCTCCAGATGATGGAATACCAGCCCCAAAGCAGCAGGGCAGAGGTGGGAGCGGGCTCAGGGCACAGCAGTGACAGGTATCCGCGTGGTGTTTGGATGCTAGATTAGTTGCATCTGATGAGTTTCCAGTGCCTGCCTTGGAAAGACTGAAGTAATGCAAAAAGTTGTCTTTTGTTTATTTTCGTTTGAATCTACTGACAAGTTGCTCAGTAATCCAAAGACGTGAAGGGGAAAACATCTGCTTCGCCCCCAGACATTGATTTGTTCGGATGTCTCAATGCCCCATGATACAAAAAAAGCCATGAAATCTTTCTTTCAAAAAACCACACACACACACACAAAATAAACCCAATCTCAATAAAACAAAGAATCTGGCAACATCTCTGTGGGATAAGTAACCATATTTATTTCCATTTAAGGATCAACACACACAAGTTAATTCAGTTACTGTGGGGAATCCAGCTAATCCACAGAAGAGCCAAAATTCAAACCCAGGTCTGATTTGGGGAAGTAAGTCCTTCATAATTTTACTGTCCTGTGTCTTTCCCTTTAGTACTTATCCCAGAGAATTTAAACTTTAAATGTTCTTTTCCAATGTATCTAATGTTCCTTTAATTCCTCTTTTCCCCACAATGTATACAAGTAAATGGAAAAAAAAAAAAAGCATTTTGTTACTGTTTCTTTATTTATTTTGAGACAGAGAGAGCCAGAGAGAGAGGGAGAGAGAATCCCAAGCAGGCTCTGCACTGTCAGCACAGAGCCTGCTGCAGGGCTCGATCTCACAAATTGTGAGACCGTGACCTGAGCCGAAATCAAGAGTCCAACACTAACTGACTGGGCCACCCAGGCACCCCAACCAAAAGTAATTTTTAAAAAAGGAATGGTCTACCAGTGAAGAAGAAAACCAAGAAAAGGAAGCCTTTGTACTGTTGAAATATTTCTCATTATTTTCAATTTATTTTCTGAACACTATTTAATAAGAAAAAGAAAGGGCAAGTAGTTCTAGCCTTTGGCAATACTACTTAAATAAATCCCTTCCTCCATGTTCCCTATAAGAAGACACTATATTGCTGCTGAAGTATATTTTTACCTTCGAATTATGGTGTATCTAGTCTTCTCTGTAACACAAAGTTCAGAATTCCAAGATTACTTTTTATGATACTTCTAAAATTATAAGGAATTTAGAGACAGCTGTGGAAAACTGAAGAAAGTCTGTATGGAAAAGCCACTTCCAATAATAAATAAAAGGACTAGGGTGTAGGCATGTGTATATGGTGAGAGAGAGTCTAACTGAACTGAAAACCTCCCCAAAGCAGCAACGGCAGCCCCTTGCCCTTTAATAATGTTGATCAAAAATTTTTGTCCCAAGTCATCAAAGTTGTGGCTGATTGGCTAAGTACCTCTAAAAACCTGGAAATTCTGTCAGGTCTAAGTTGAAGTATGCTAAACAGACTAAAAAAAATATCGCTTTCACCCTTAGAAAAACAAACTTTTTATTTTTATTTATTTTTAAATTTTATTTTTATTTATTTATTTTCGAGAGAGATAGACAGAGCATGAGCAGGGGAGGGGCAGAGAGAGAGAGGGAGACACAGCATCCGAAGCAGCTCCAGGCTCTGAGCTGTTGGCACAGAGCCCAACGCGGGGCTTGAACTCACGAATCAGGAGATCATAACCTGAGCTGAAGTCAGACACTTAACCGACTGAGCCACCCAGGAGCCCCTAGAAAAACAAACTTTTTAGATACTAATTTTCTGTAGTGTCACATAGCAATTTCCTAAGCACCCAATTGCTTCTAGGTGATACCTTACTTTGTTGTTCATTTTATGACCATCACTGTTGTCATTGTCCTTGTCATTTTTGCTATTCCGTAGTACTTCCGTGTTCCTTTTGTGAGCTGGCATGGAGCTTGTTGAGGATGATGCCTTATGATTGGGTAAGTTCATGTCTATTACCACATGGGTTGTTGCAATAATAGTACTTATCTTCTAGATGGGTTACATAGCATGACAGTAGAGAAAGTAAGACAAAGAGCAGAAGCCTATTGTTTTGTGAAGAAAGTGACAAAAATGATATGGAACCCTGAATATTAATTGTATACAACTTTATGATCAATTTCTAGTGTCATCAAAACCTTTATTTAAAAGTCTTTAGGGGTGCCTGGGTGGCGCAGTCGGTTAAGCGTCCGACTTCAGCCAGGTCACGATCTCGTGGTCCAGGAGTTCGAGCCCCGCGTCAGGCTCTGGGCTGATGGCTCAGAGCCTGGAGCCTGTTTCCGATTCTGTGTCTCCCTCTCTCTCTCTGCCCCTCCCCCATTCATGCTCTGTCTCTCTCTGTCCCAAAAATAAATAAACGTTGAAAAAAAATTTAAAAAAAAAGTCTTTAAAATTCCTTATCATTGGCTATTCAAACATGCTCAACTCTGAATTAAGGTATGGATTGAGTTTATATCTTCTTTCTTCAAAAAAAATAAATAAATAAACAAATGCCATAGTCTATTTTTGTAAGAAAGAACTTTCTAAACGTACTGGCTTTAAGAAATTAAGAAACAAATTGCTTATATATCCAAGAGCCTTTCCACAGGAAAAGTAAAGATTTATATCATTTCGTGTTTACAGTTTCTTAAAACCACTCGTACAAACAGACGTGACCCACAGTATGATTTAAAGTAACCTGGAGCACATTTTGTGCGCACGCGTGTGTGTGTGTGTGTGTGTGTGTGTGTGCACACAGACACATATTTGTTTTTAATTTGTTATATATGTGCCTGTTTGAGACAGTTCACTCTCAATTACTAGCTCACTGCGTTAACAGACTGAAGACTTATTCATAAGGAAATGTATGATGTATACCCTCTACGCGGTGATAGCGACCGCAAGCAGTTTTGGGATATGACTTACGTTACAAAGAGCGCTTGGTGTGCAAATGGAATACGTTGTCCAACCAATTTAGGAAAAATGTATACGAAACAACCTGTTTTCCATAAATATCCTTTTGGTAATATTGGAGATGTAGCTGACATATCTGCAACACGTCCCCATATCTTATTTTATTCAATTGCCTGAAGTCCAACTTGCACAGAATTAAAGCAACAAGGCCGAATACAAAGCAATATGGGGTGAGGGAAGTGGATGCCGTGTTGGGCTCCGAATCTACGTGGAAGGATTAGAGGACAGACAGAAGAAGCGCAAGATATGTTAACCTGTACATTTTTAGCTTTCCCAATTTGAAACTAAAACCGATCAAATGCAACTGTTTGTTCCCTCCGATTCTACAATGGCTCGCGCACGGATCTTGCCGCTTACCCAAGAACCTTGTTCGTAAGTGGACAAATATTTCTAAACATAAGATTCCAGATGAGCTGCAGCAGATGCCATGTGAAACTCTGGAGAGCACAGATGGTCTATCAACAGTTAATCAAGTAGCGGGCCCTAAAAGGCCCAAAGACTGCCGTCAACTCTAGGGTCTCTAAAGAGGATACAAAAACTTTTTGAGGGCTTGGCATCAGGGCTCTGTGACCTCACTGGGAGAACCAGACAGCAGTGCGGTGCACACAGTCTCACACACACACACACACACGCACATACACGCACGCACAAGCCACACTACGGAGCAGAAGAATGATGCCAAGAGACGGGCAATGGCTTGGGATATGGGTAATGAGATCTGAAGTCCTCAGCTCAGATCTTTAGTCTGTGTCAGCATCTTTAATCTTGTTCAATGCAACTGGGATGAAAAGTCATTAGCCTTTCCCGTCTGTTTCACATAATTATATAAAACGGGAGCGGGGCCCGCATCCTATTCTTGGATATCCCTGTCTACACTCGTTGGCCCCTAGGGGTTTCCCACCCCAAACCTTCAGAATACACTGTGATTATGAGAACGGTGTTTCATGATAACGCAAACTGGTTTCGCGTGAAAATATCCAAGTCACTTAGCTCTCTGAGCCTGGAGTCCCCCCTCTATAAAATGGTGTTAGTTAGCACTGTGGTCTAGGTAGAAATGTGTGCAGACAGAATGAGATCATCCGTGTGCGGACAGAACACAGTGACACGTACATTATCCCTGCAGAAAAAAGTTTAAGCAGTTGCAATCATGATGATGATGACGGTGGTGGTGGTGGTTTCCTCAAGGTCAATTTCTCATACATTATATCATTATTTAAGTATATAAATCAGTGCCTGGCGCACAACAGGCATTAGATAAATATGTGTTGAAAGAATCAGCACATGTTTGGGGCGCCTGGGTGGCTCAGTCGGTTGGGGCGTCTGACTTCGGCTCAGGTCATGATCTCACGGTCGGTGAGTTCGAGCCCTGCGTTGGGCTCTGTGCTGACAGCTCAGGGCCTGGAGCCCGCTTCAGATTCTGTGTCTCCCTCTCTCTGACCCTCCCCTGTTCATGCTCTGTCTCTCTCTGTCTCAAAAAATAAATAAACATTAAAAAAAATTTGTTTAAAAAGAATCAGCACATGTTGAATATAACAGCAAAACTCTGTAGCATGGATACTAACACTGTCACGTCACAAAGAAAATATAGCTCATGTTCGGGGGGGGTTTAAATGAATTCCCCCCCCACCCCCCGCAGCTGGTAACCAACAGAAGTGGGTGAGCAGAGATGTCCCCACTGTACCCTGTTCTATCGTGATGTCAATCCATTGTTAACTGGGCCAGGTCTCACTTGATCCACACGCGACACCGGGGAAGCAGAGAACAGGTTTTTACTTCGAACGTGGGTGCTAAGTGATATCCAGAGGGATAGAACATCTCGCCTTAGATCATTGTGCACGTCTTGGGCAAATGGGTTGTAAGCTGATTTTAGCGATGTGGTTGAGGGATGGCAGAAAAATTTTGTTCCGGCCCCAGGATTTCCATGATCTTAGTGATGAGCCTAACCCAGTGGACACCTCTGGGCATGTCAGGCGCAAGAGAAGTGACATGCTATATCCCCAGACTTCATTATGGCTGTCATTTGGCCTCTTAGCTTCTGACACAGTGACCCATGCTATAAAGAGGTCTTTATCCCCCGCCACTGCCTACAACCGTGAATATTCTATTTTGCACTTTGAAAAGTACATCATTGTGTATTTAAATACAGCTTCTTTCCTTTTATTTCTTTTCTACGTTCCACCAGAATGAGATGTGACAAGCATTACTAATGTTGCCCTCCCATTGAAAACCTTTCTCACAATGACTCTGCTGCAAGAGAATATGATTCTTCAAAACACGTTACGATTGCCAACTGCGAGAAGGAAGCGAGAGGCTGTGCTGTCTACCCGGTCACAGATCGCTCTTTATTAGAGTACGTTTGGTGATCTAGAATATCTCTGCTTCTGAAAAGACATATCGATAATAATACTAATATATAAATATAACAATGACTAAGCCGTCTTGGTGCACTTAATATGCATGAGACATGCTCTGAGCAAGTGAGCCCTCACACGGGCTCGTTAGTACCTTGGCCCTGGTCACACAGCTACACAGGAGCAGAGCTGGGGCTCAACGCAGGTGCCTCATTCAGAGACTGTGCCCCTCGGTGGTTACAACTTAGAGGCTACGCTTTAAGATGCTTGAGGATGCCAATCGCTCTTTTTGGTGCTGACAGTTTGGCAGATAAAGTATCTTCATGCCTTCGTGAAGCGAAATAATGTCTCCTAGCGGCTTTTATAAAAGATGGGTAGAACATATAGGCACACGTAGAACATCACTGCATTTTTCAAACTGCTCTGGAAGAGCCTTTACCATGACGTTCAATATTCCATATGAAAGACATGTGGGAAAACTCAGATAAGACAAAAAGTTGCCTCTCCTGACTAATTGATGTACCTCCCTTTATTAGAAGGGGGGAGCCAGAAAGCCTCCAATTTCCTATTTCCTCTGGCTACCAGGAAACTCCGGGAAAGATTTATATTAATCTTAGTTTTACAAAACCAAAGTTTTCTTTTTTTTTCTGTTTATTTCCTTCTCTGATTCTCTATTACTTGACGCTGTATTATTACCATTTTAACGTAATGCAAGTTAATGAAATGGGCTTGCTTTAATGTAACCATTCTTAGTTTTATTATTTAAGCATTTTTGTTTTCCCATCTTGAAACAGATCCAGTCTTTCAGAAAAGCAACTTAGCTGGACTTTTGTGGGTGATTTTTGCATATGACTTTGGTTGAACGAATGCTAGAATTTTAACATTCACATTATTCACTGTCCTGGAGAGACTCGCCGTTTTTCAGAAACCCACTAGGTATAGATGTGGTTGAGAAAAGAATATAATTTTATCTGACATCTTTCAACAGCCTCCTCTCATAGTTCAAAATTATACCGAACATGTTACATGAAATCCAAAGGGATAATAAGACTACTATAAATTATGAAAAGTCATACACATAAATCAATCACATTAGATTATAATTATAACCCTCATTCACATCAGACTAATAAAAGGGTTGATCTTTGACATATAGCTCTGGGCAAAATCGATCCAACGTCCTAACTGCAATATAAAGGCTTTTTGAATAAAAACACAATATGTGAATTTGTCCTTAAGGAAGTATGGAGAATTCTTTGGCAGACTTAATCAAGATACAAAGATACTTGATGACATTTATAAAAAACAGAACCTCTTGACTCATTTAAATATTAATATGACACACGGAACATTTAACATCACGTTTATAAATATTAATATAAAAAGATCAACACAAATGATTATCACGTGCTTT
Organism: Felis catus; assembly: GCF_018350175.1. Taxonomy (NCBI): domain Eukaryota; kingdom Metazoa; phylum Chordata; class Mammalia; order Carnivora; family Felidae; genus Felis; species Felis catus. The sequence goes on from NC_058368.1 coordinate 76,216,909, forward strand.
AGGAACTTATAGATTCTTTAGGTATTCTTCCTAATTTGGGTGGGCCCTCAAATATTAAAAATATAGGAAGCTAAAGTACTCCATTATATATTTTATTGTTATGCAATTTGAAACACATTTTTTTTATTTTTTATTTTTTAAAGTTTATTTATTTTTGACAGAGAGAGAGAGAGAGAGACAGAGACAGAGCATGAGTGGGGAAGGGGCAGAGAGAGGGAGACACAGAATCTGAAGCAGGCTCCGGTCTCTGAGCTGTCAGCACAGAGCCTAAAGTGGGGCTCGAACTCACAGACCACGAGATCATGACCTGAGCCAAAGTCGGACACTCAACCGACTGAGCCACCCAGGCGCCCATGAAACACATTTTTAAAAGGGAAAAGGAAATAAATGATATCTCAGGGGGCACCTATTATTTTATTTTCTTCTTACTCTTTATTGCATCATTATATTCCTATTATTCTTTTGTTTTATTCTCATATTTTCTCATTATTATGTGTTCTTATTTTTGTTTCCTGCTGATAAAAGCAAGATCTCTGATTCACTCAGTTCAGAAGAAGACAACTTGATTTATCCTCCATTAATACTCACAGCTAAAAAGTTAGAAATTATCAAATTCTAATATGCAAGCCTCTTTATTATGATAAAGCAGAAAAAGAGTTAGAGTCCCCGAGAGAGAGAAGACGGACCATGTGAGTTGGCAGATGATGTCTCTTGAGGATTCTATTGTTATTCAGCATATTTTCATACTTAATCACAAGTAGCAATAATAGTAGGACGTAAACTTTTTTCTTATTAAAAAAAAGTTAAAGTAACTAGGACACAATGGAGAAAATGAGGTGCTTCCCAGTATAAAAAAGTCTTATTGTCACTTTTCTGGAGGACGGGGGGGATTTGGGGAAGTAATGGAAACAGGAGAAGGACGGGAGGAAGGAACTTTGTTGCATCCAGTCACAGCAAATAGCTTCCATCTGAACCTATTTAACTGCAATTTTTCTTCAGAGGAGTTACTGCACTCTACGTTTCATGAATTCCACCAAGAAATGATGTTGAGGTCCCCCTAAGTATAGCACCATTCAAACGTTATCAATTGTATGAGAAATTAACCAGATGCTGGTTTGGGGGCCCAAACTCTTGGAATTCAGCCAATGAACCCCCGTAGGAAGAAAAATGCCGATTAGTATTAGCGCATACGGTTCTTGTATAGGTGTGAAGAGGCGTAACTTTGCTAAAGGTAAATAAGGGGAAAATACATAAAAGTCATCAAAAGTCTCAAGCGGTGGGTCCAACAATTCCAAACCTAAGAACGTTTCCTACAGAAATGACCCGAGATGTGTACAAATAGATTTCGACAAAGAGGCACATTAAGTGAAAAGCTGAAAAATAAAGCAGGAATTTAGCTGAATATGGAGCATCCAAGGTTATACAAACACAGAACACTTGCAACAACTGAGAAATAAGTAGCAACCTGGAAGAACATGCAGGACACATTCTTATGTGAAAGAAGCCAGAGAGAATTCTAGTCACAATGACAAATTATGACCTAGCGTAAAGTTACATTGGTTGCTATCAGGAGTAACTCTTGATGTTGTCGGGCTTCCAAAAATAGAAAATTGTTTCTTAACATGTTAAGTCATATCGTTAGGAAGCTTTGCCTTATAGAGTCATTCAGGGACCCGTTTTGATAGAAACTCTGTCATCTTCAATAGGCTATTTTTCTACGTCACTCTGGACCACAATTCTGAGCCAGCCACACAGAAAAAAGAGTAGAGGGTCACACAGGATTATATAATGGCCAGTCCTGGAAGTGGCTTATATCTTTTCCAGTCTCATTTTGTTGGCCGGAACTGGGTTCCTGGGCCACACTTGGATATGCAGTCTAGATGCATCCAAAAATCAAATAGAAGATTCAAACAGTTTCACTATACTTGTTCACCAGGGTCTGCCGAGGACTGCAACTTTACTTCTGTGTGTGTGTGTGTGTGTGTGTGTGTGTGTGTGTGTACACATTCATGCATGTACCTATGTTTTCCCTTAGGTAGTAGGATAATGCACTTTTATTTTCCCACATCTTTCCACACTTAAAAAATTTTTCCAGAATTTTTATATTACTTTCATAATAAAAAAAGTTTTAAAAAGATATCAACGCTGAGATTCCATTATGTAATTCCTTTATATTTTTCTTTTTTCCCTCCAAATTCACCTAATATGAATATAAAGTTAAAAGTAGAAATACCTAATTATGGACAAGACATATTTTCTATAATGAACCCATATCTGAACTGAGGTTGAGTTTGAAAGAAAGAGATTATTCATGAGATACAAGTAAATTCTGGTATGCTTTATATATAACACATTAATTATTAATTAGCAAATGTATATTTTTGTTTTCTAGAGAGCAAAATGTATATATCGCATATATAGCAAAAGCGTACATATATTTTATATATTTGTATATATTATACGGTTATATATTTATTTATTTATATATAAAATATATGTACGCTTTTGCTATATATGTGACATATACAATATATGTACATAATTCTAGGAACATTCCTTTGAACCACCAATGGAATGTTCACCAACAAGGTTTGTCTCTGTCTCAAAGCCCTCTTCACTGTATGGTAGTTAAAAAGAGTATAAAGGGACAGAAAGAAAAAACACTGCATGGAAGAAAGGGTACATTCTAAGAGATCAAAGTCTTCCCCAGCATTCCCTGAGTCAAAAGTACCAAATATCAACAAGGAAGTTCTCTGAAACAAGGGAGCACATGGCTCAAGAACGTCCCGAATCAGGCATTCAGCAGAAGTGACCACATGTCAGCAGCCCTCTCAGCACCCAGAGAACAAATCCAGTCTCCATAGACGGGGAAAATGAGGTGAAAGTCTCAGACATCTTTTTCCACCTGACTCTTAAAGTGCCCGCAGGTGCCTAAATCACCTGCTTTCCTGCGAGGTCTTAAAGAAAAGCATTAACATGCGAGCACCGACGGGCATAGAAATGTTCCTGAGGACCCAGATGGCTTGTGTGTATGGCACTGACCAGCCCACCCTGATGTACCTGTGAATACAGGACACAAAGTACAGAGAAGACCCACTTCCCTTTACCATTACTTTCCCTTGTACTGCCTGGAGGCAGAAGTTACTGCTTCCAGACATGGCCAGCGTCACCTTGACTGATGGTTTTGCTTGTACCATCACCCTCCTGCTTGTGGGGACCACGTCTACACCAGGCTGAGTCTCAAGCTGATGAACTCCAGGAAGGGGAAGAGAATTACGGAATCTGGCCGGCTCGGAGGATGTAAGGTCATGTCTGTGGGCAAGATCTCTGTTCCCTGCTGTCACTGGGAATCTTCGAGAAGCATTTGACCCACCAGGCTTTCATCTGTGTGGGCATTGCTTCAGCTCTGTTCAACGTATTTCACAAACGTCAATTCATACTTTGGCAGCAACCATTATATATATTCTTTTCCTTTTTGACATTAAATATTTCATACATCTTTTTTTTTCATGGAGTATTAGAAAAGCCAATAAATGCAGAAAAAAAATCTATGTAACATTTGGGAAAGGGATATACTGTAGTGTTTTTTCCTCCCCTCCCCTCCTCCTCCCCCTCCTCCTCCCCCTCCTCCTCCCCCTCCTACTCCTCCCCCTCCTCCTCCTTCTTGTAGTTAACACCAGCACCTGCCTGTCCCTTTCATGGCTAGCCCCACCTCAGATCAATTGGTACAAAGTTATTGTGTGTGATCTTAGGAGACAAAGCCAGAGGGAGGCTTTTAAAACACTGGTTAGTTTGTTTCCTCAACATGAATGATCCCACATAGGAGAAAAAATAGATAAGTGATCCATCCCCATGGCCTGGAATAGATTCTTTTTGGAAAGTATGAAAGAGACAAGTATATTTGAGAACAGTGGTAACCTTTTAACCACAGGAGGAAAAAAAAAAAAAAAGACTAACAAATTATACACTGGAGGTAGCTGTGTAGAATAAAATGCCAGAAATTGTTTTTCTAAAATTATTTAAAAGTAACTGTTGGCAGTATTGTGTAATTCATTTCCTGGGGGGAAAAATGAAGGGCACACACGTTTAAAAGACAGGTATCCTCTGGGCACCTGGGTGGCGCAGTTAAGCGTTCGACTCTTGATCTCGACTCAGGTCATGATCTCACAGTTTGTGAGTTCGAGCCCCATGTGGGGCTCTGCACTGATGGTGGGATTCTCTCTCTCCCTCTCTCTATGTCCCTCCCCGACTTGTGCCTACACATGCGCTCTCTCTCTCTCTCTCTCTCTCTTAAAATAAATAAATAAACTTTAAAAAATAAAAGAGAGGTACCCTGATCTGTGCTCACTTAGTACTGTCACATGTATGACCCACTCAAGCCCTGGGGTAAAGAAGGAGAACTGATGCTGAAACCTTCAGTTGTCAGTTACATGCACTCTAAAGGGGGGGGGGGGTGAAGCCACACGGCAGGGCCCCAGGAGCCAGGCCCGGGTGGAAAGCCCCAAACTGTGAGTTCTGTGCTTTGCTCAGACACAGATTTCAGGTGTGATCTCAGACAAGTCACTTAACCGTTATTAACTACTTAATTATTCCACCTATAAAAGAAGGCTTAGTGAAACCGGCAATATAAAACTTCAGAGAGAAAATAATGAAAGAGGGTCTATTCAATGAAGCATTTGGGCGATTTTCTCAAAAAGGAGTAAGAAATTGTGTCTCCAACTGCTATTTAGTTTCACTGGTTCAGTCTCTGGGCCGGAAAAGGATTTGGAATTCCTTGGTTGTAACTGTCTCCGATGCTTCATTTAAGGGATGATATTCAGTAATATCTTGGTAAATCAAATCTTCTGCTTTCTGCTGAGTTAAAGTTTTAGGATCTTTTTTTTTTAAGTTGGTTTGAGGTTTTTATTTATTTTTGAGACAGAGAGAAAGCATGAGCCCGGGAGGGGCAGAGAGAGAAGGAGACAGGGTCTGAAGTGGGCTCCACGCTCACAGCAGAGAACCCGATGCCGGGCTCGAACTCGTGAACTGTGAGATCATGACCTGAGCCAAAGTCAGATGCTTAGCTGACTGAGCCACCCAGGGGCCCCTAAAATTTTTAAATTTTATATGTATATTTTATATTTTATATTTTTTATATTTTTATTTATTTATTTATTTATTTATTTATTTATTTTAAATTTATATTTATTATTTTTTTAAACTAGTATATGTGCTATAGCAAGTGTCTGATATAAGGATATAGAAACATGGAGACAGGCCTGTAAATTCGCAATTGAGAAGTCTTACTTAGACATTTAAAGTAATCCTAAACAGGGTGGGTAAGCTTCCGACTTCAGCTCAGGTCATGATCTCACAGTTTGTGAGTTCAAGCCCCGCGTCAGGCTCTGTGCTGACAGCTCAGAGCCTGGAGCCTATTTCAGATTCTGTGTCTCCCTCTCTCTCTGACCCTCCCCCGTTCATGCTCTGTCTCTCTCTGTCTCAAAAATAAATAAACGTTAAAAAAAATTTTTAAATTAAATTTAAAATTTTTAAAAATATAAAAAAATAAAAAATATAAATAAAAATATAAATAAATAAATTAATTAATTAATATAATCTAGTATAAACTAGATATGGAAATCACTATCCTTTGAGTCAGTTTAACTTTCAGTTTACCCATAAGTAGGGCTGATACATACAACACAGGATGCCAGTTAATTCTATGTTTCAGATAAATGATGGATTTTTTTTGAGGTTAAGTATATCTCGTGCAATGTTTGGGATATGCTTATATCAAAAAACAGGTCTTTGTTTTGTAACATTCAAGTTTTACTCCGCACCTGGTAATTTTTCTTTTCTTTTTTTGCTAAAAAACTTCCAGGAAACATACCAAACTCTTGCGCCAAACCTCACTGGTCCATCCCTGAAGCTTTTTGCGCTGAGCTGCTACCCAGCCCCTCAGTCTCCCTTCTCTTGATGAGTGATCATCACCAATCAATCAACGTTCCAAAGAGGCAAAGCCTCTTTCCATCTCACTTCTAAACACCCTGTTGACTTATTGATTTGTTAGTTTTCCAAACTGCTTCTAGGTCACCTTCCATTTTATTTTTTGCTTGCCTTTGTCCTCGGGCTGACCTCAACTGTTGGTGCATTATATAAATGTTCATATCAACCCAGTAGTTTTTAATCATTCTGATCTCTCAAAGGTCGTGCCCACGTCATATAAATGCTTTAGGGAATTTGTAAGATGTTTTGTTTTTGCCACACACAAGGACTCAGATGTTGATAGCATACCTAAAAGGGTCACAGAATGAAAACAAAATATCAGAGAGAGAGAGAGAGAGAGGGAGGAGGGGAAAGAGAGGGAGGGTCACATAAAATGCTAACACGCTTTAAAAAGAAACAAATTCGGGGCGCCTGGGTGGCGCAGTCGGTTAAGCGTCCGACTTCAGCCAGGTCACAATCTCGCGGTCCGTGGGTTCGAGCCCCGCGTCGGGCTCTGGGCTGATGGCTCGGAGCCTGGAGCCTGTTTCTGATTCTGTGTCTCCCTCTCTCTCTCTGTCCCTCCCCCGTTCATGCTCTGTCTCTCTCTGTCCCAAAAATAAATAAAAAACGTTGAAAAAAAAATAAAAAAAATAAAAAATAAAAAGAAACACATTTGAAAGAAAAACAGAGAAGGGATTTTCTTTTACTTCATCTTTAATCTTTCATATGGAGCACCTGTCATTCTTCCATGAATATCTTTCTGTTGGCATATTTTAAGATTTAGGATATGTGTTCTTAACTATTTATAAAAATGTCGTCCTTGTTAAGAGAACTTCTTAAGGCAACTTCCTTACACTTGAAATAGCAAAACCAAGGTATTAAAGCCTTTTGAACGGCTAGGAACAGGTTCCAATTACTGCTTCTTCTGACCAATAATGGCTAATTTGTTCCTATATTCTGAGCATGAAATGTCCTTCTAACTTCTTATTTTTTTTTAATAACACACCTTTCATGCAGGAAAAGCCTCCAATAAAGAGTTAGCAATGAAATAAATAAATCTTTTTATTGAGAAGACAATAATAGAATATCATCGTTTTGTATTGTCCATGTCTCCTCATTTTGTTTATATAATAAGCATAGGCTTTCTCTTTGCTATAACTCATGTGAATGAGAAATTTGGGAATGCTGCTAAGTCTATCCAAACTTGTTGACACAATTCTCTGCTACTTTTTAATATGCAAACATGATCAAACTTTCTGTGAAGAATGAAGAAAGTACCCTTCATCAAGTTTTTTTTTTTTAACCAATAGACCAAAATTTGGTCAATAATACTAATCCTCAGTATTCAGTAAATACTGTGGCAACTGTAGGAATTAGGGAAGGAAGAAAGGGAAGAGGAAGGAAGGAAGGAAGGAAGGAAGGAAGGAAGGAAGGAAGGAAGGGGAAAGAAAGAAAAAGAGAGAAAGAAAAAGATAGAAAGAGGAGGGAAGGGAAGGGAAGGGAAGGGAAGGGAAGGGAAGGGAAGGGAAGGGAAGGGAAGGGAAGGGAAGGGAACGGGAGGGAAGGAAAGGAAGAGAAGGGAAGGGATGAAGGAAAGGAAAGAGGAAGGAAGGAAGGGTAAGGACTCTTGTCAAGGAGCTGTCGGCCACTGTTACAGGACAGAGGTCACTAGGAGGTAGTTTATTCCAGTGGTGAGACGGGGCTGTAGTTAACAGTTCAGCAATACAGAAACGTGGCCAATGACATAAGTTATTCGATGGTTTTCTTTAAGAATAATATTAACTTATTTTGGAAAAAGTAATTTTGCTTTCCACATTCTTATTGTTTTATCTAAATGATATTGTTCAAAGTGTCTCATTGAGACAATGAGCAGAAGACCAGTGAATATTTCGGTTCCTTTTTTGCATGCACTTACAGAAGCAATGAGATAACCTTACTTCTTATCTGTGACCCATAACATCCCAAAGCCTCCACACTCTTCACGGTTTGCATGGATAAGCCAACGATTATTGTTCAACTTCCCATGCACTAACCACTCAAAACTGGCATTTTCTGGATCTCTTAGAAAATTAACATTTAAGATTATGCTTTTGGGAATAGAAAGGTCAAGGACTTTCACAATTTACTTCTCATATTTTTTTATAAAACAGTCACAGTCAAAGACTTCTTATACTTTATATGTGTATTAGTTTGATAAGGCTGCCATTGAAAGTGCCATAAATTGGGTGTCTTGACAGACATATATTTTCTCATAGATCTAAAGGCCAGAAGTCTGAAATCAAGGTGTTGGCAGACCTGTGTCCTTTTGGAAGGCTTTAGGGGAGAATCTGTTCCATGTCTTTCTCTTAGCTTCCTGTGGTTGCCAGTGACCTTTGGGGTTCCTTGCCTGCAAATATACCACTCTACTCTCTGCAATTATCTACAGAGGAGACAACTCTCCTGTAAGCCAGACATGACTGAGTTTTAACGCTTAAAATACTGAATAGAGACAGATGACCCCCTTTAGGAGTGAGAAGGTGAAGTGTAGGGAAGTGTAGAAATTTCAAATCAGAAACTTTGAAGCTTTAAAGCTTCAAAAATTGAAATTAACCTGGAGGCTACAGATGGGGGAATGAGTGAATAATTTCAAGAAAGAGGAATTTTATTTATTATTTTTAAATGTTTTTATTTATGTATTTTAGAGAGAGAGAGGACATGCATATGGGATGGAGGGGCAGAGAGAGAATGGGAGAGAGAGAATCCTGAGCAGGCTCCACACTCAGAGTGAAGTCCTACAGGAGGCTTGATCCCACAATGGTGAGATCATGACCTGAGCCGAAATCAAGAGTCAGATGCCTGACCGAGTGAGTCATGCTGGCACCATGAGTGTAACATTTTAAATAATTGATTATAGTATTAAGAATTCTACTGAGCGGCGCCTGGGTGGCTTAGTCGGTTAAGCGTCCTACTTTGGCTCAGGTCATGATCTCATGGTTTGCGGGTTTGTGCCCCACTTCGGTCTCTGTGGTTACAGTTCAGAGCCTGGAGCCTGCTTTGGATTCTGCCTCTCTCTCTCTCTCTCTCTCTCTCTCTCTCTCTCTCTCTCTGCCCCTCCCCCACTCGTACTCTGTCTCTCGCTCTCTCCCTCTCTCTCTCAAAAATGAATAAACACTAAAAAATTTTTTTAAAAAAAGCATTCTACTGAGATACAAGAGCTTCAAATAGATTTACAATTCTGTTGCTACTGTTGTAAGTTTATGTAATTTTTTTCCTGTGCATCCCAAGATGGCTACCATATTTTGTACATAAAAACCATGAATCATAATCTGTATTAGTTTCCTAGGGTTTTTGTAACAAACTACACAAACAGGGTGGATTATAGCAATGGAAATGTACTCTCTCACAACTCTGGAGGATAGTTCAAAATCAAGTGTCAGCAGAGCCATTGGTCCTCTGAGACTCTCAGTAGAATCCTTGTTCGTCTCTTTCCTACTTCTGGAGGTGGCCGTGAAGCCCAGACTGCTTGACGGTCTCTGCCTCTGTCATGACCCGACTGTCCCCTGTACACCTGTGTCTCTTCACCTCTTCTCTTAAGGACACCCACGGTATTAGGTTAGCACCCACCTTAATCTTAACTTGACTGTATTCGCAGAAACCCTACTTCCGAATAAGGTCGTTTTCACAGGTATTGGGGGTCAGGAGTTCTACAGAGCATTTTGGGGGGGGGCACAGTTCAATCTCTCACAGTCTGTACTGTGAGTTGCAACTTTTGCATGCGGTCCCCTTTAACGTGTCATATGAAGCTGATGCGGCTTGCCTGAAAGTTGGCCGCTTGACAGTCTGAGTTATGTTTTCAGGCACCGATGAAGTACTTTCAAAATGTATTTTAAAAACAATTTTTTTTAATAAGAATGAACTCCCAGCCTATTTGGCGCTGAGAATCCCTCCAGGATGTGCTAATTTGGCGGAAGCGGCCAAAGTGAGCCATTCCCCATCATTTCACAGGGTCTGTGTGGTATTTGCTACCCATTTTGTAGGTAAAACAGAATTAAGCAGAGTTTCATTTAATACATTATTTTCACGATGCCTTTTCGTGCAGATAATCGGAAACACCATAAGGTACCCAAACTGCCATGCAGACTCATCGATGCCCAAAATAGCTTTCCATAGGAATAAATATCTCACTATATATTAGAAATTAAATGATCCAAGTCTTTGGTATTTTTTCTGAAAAATTCTATATGCGGTTCTGCTTTTTGCTTCAGTTGTCTATCCTAAAAAACGCTTTTAGTAATGTACATAAAGCAGAAAAATTACCAGCTCTGAAAATGGCTTAATGACCAATTATTTTCATGTTAGAAGTGGCATCGAGATAGCTCTGAATAGTTTTATTAACTTAAAAACTTTTCTCTTTCAAATTTATTTATTTTGAGAGAGAGAGAGAGAGCTAGTGGGTCAGGGGCAGAGAGAGAGGGAGAGAGAAAAATCACAGGCAGGAGCCACCCATGTGGATACAGACATGGGGCTGAAACTCACGAAACTGTGAGATTATGACCCGAGCCGAAGCTGGAAACGTAACCAGCTGAGCCACCCAGATGCCCCTGAATAATTTTAATATACTAATTATTTGTAAAGATAAATTGGAGGTATTTCTGAATGAATTCTAAAATTTTGAGATAAATTTCTCAATCATTTTCGACATGAATTTAAATCATTTTTGGACATGAATGTAAATATTTAAAGATTTCCATTTGCATACATGTTCATTATTCAACACATATCCCACAAATTACTCAAGAATTGGAACTTTTATTACAAATTTGGGCTTATAGTCTGTAGAGAAGAGGCACCAATCTGTCTTTTTCTTCTGGCCCACAGGGCTCCTGCTTTCTTCGTAAGGGGCAATCTCATGAATTGTCACAGACTCTGGCCTTAGGTGACTTCCTCAGCCTCTCGCTTGCTCCCCTCCCATGTCGGTGAGACAGAGGGAATCTGATTAGGTTCTTTTCGAGCTATGAAATGCAGAGACGCTAACCAAATCAGTTTTGAAATGCTTGTGGATGATCTTGCTTTATAAAAACACACTTGGACAGTTAAGTGTTTAGACAGAGCTTAATGAAGAGGGTGTGTGAAACAGCAGAAACCACCCAGGCCAATTCAGGCATGAAAAATTAGACAGTGGACCAGAGTGGCACACACCTGCCTTCATTCTGGGAACAAAAAACTGTGTGTGACTAACCAATAATCCACCCCACCATTTACAAGGGCGATTAATTAACTGGGAATGCATGATTCTCGAATACAAACTTGTTCTTATTCAATGTGAGTCACGCAATACAAATTAACGTCGTCTCGTAGACTTACAATTCTTATGAGTCAACGTCAAAAGACCCGCGGTCTCCCGTTGCTGTATCTTTTCTAAAAGGAACAGAGCTCACGTGAAGAAATCTCATCAGGTGTTGTCAAACTTAACTCAAGCCACAGCTCATCTAGCCCGTGCCACATTTTATCATCATCATGCACCCTAGTTCGGTCATTATGCCCTTAGGTGCCCGGAGGTATTTAGAAAACAACAAGACAACTCCATTAAGACTGGCACATTCCCAGAAATCCAGATGCGGAAGGCAGTGTGCACGAAAGGGTTGGCAGAACCAGCATCCAGTTCATTAGATGTCCGAGGTGATCGGTGGAGAGTCAAGAGCGTCCATTGGGGATGTGTTACCCAGCGGCCGTGATTTAGGAGGGGCCAGTAGAATGGCACATAAAAGAGAACTGTTCGGGAAAGTGGGTGATGGGGACTGATATTTAAAAGGTGCTGGGCAATCCTCAAGCTCTTTCTTCTTTATTATCTTCTCTGCCCTCCATAGCAATTCTCAAGGTAAGCCTCACATGTGCTTCCATCAGAACTAGCAATGTGGCCGTGGTGACCCCAGTCAGTCAGGGCTCAAGCTGAGACTAGCACCTGATCCCTTGACTCAGGTGCCTGAAACTTTCCAGACTGTTTGAGGAAACAGTGCCCAGATAACACTCCATTAGTAAAGTATGATACAGACACCATAGTCCCATACAGAAATATGTGGTCTTAATTATCTAGGTATTTTCAGTTAACAGTTATATTGTCCAGATATTTTCATAGCATTGAAATTATCTAAAGGTTTGAATAACATTCAGACTATCTACATACTTATCTACCGGCTTTATTTGGCCTGTACCGTTACCGGAAAAATTATGATTCCCAAAATTCTGTATTAAACAAAATGGAAAACCAGCAAAGAAAACCAGCCAAATGCATGTGCTTACTAGACATCCGGATGACCCGGACTGACCCAGACAAATAGGGTGGGGTTGCTAGAGCAAATCATCAAGGCTGAATGTATCTTTGGGTAAGTTGTTTGGAGCAACTAGATACCGTCCAAAAAAAAACGTAATCACCTTAAAAACATAAGGAAAACCGGAGGAGAAATATGTAACTTCTTAAGTGCTTCCTGCTTGTCACAAAGCCACCTCTACAGGTATCAGGGGAGAGAAGGAGACAGATATTGCCCAGGGAAGACCAGATGGGAGGCATGAATCTACCAGCTATCTACTGGCCAGCTTCAAAAAAGTCACAAAGACCTCTCTGGGATTCAGTTTTCTCATCTATAAAATGAGGATAGAAATGGAACGAACTGCACAGAGCTGCAAATGAAATAATGCTCCGTGAAGAGCCTGGCCCATGGTAAGTGTTCAATAAACATTAGCTACGAGATGTCAAGTCAATGTGCGCAAATCAGTGGGACACAAAGATGTTTCCTCCTCTGAATTTGAAGCCTGTCTGTGGCACAAAATAATGCTGTGCTTCGATTTCTAGTTAACTCCTTCCTCACTACGTTCTCCTAATGAGCTCATGGACTAATGTTTAGATCACCTCTCTAGTGTCTTCCTATCCCTGCAGAATCGGCTGGTGCGATCAGTGTCTTATTGTAGCACGTGCTAAATAAACTTCTGTTGTGGGGACTCAGGCACAAGATTTTAGCAATAGAATCGTGCGAAATGATTCAACTGGATCGAATTTAAACTTCGATTTCTCCGCACCACTCAGAATGTTTTTCATCGGGGCAAAAATGGAGACCCTTTGAGAATATAATAAAAACTATGGAGAGTTGCATCATATGGATCTATAGAATCTAACCCTGGGGTTTGAAAATGTAATGCCTAAAACGTGCCGTGGATTTCGCAAAAATAGAGCTAAAAATCTGTTCATCTCACTTTGGGCGTTTCGGTAAGTTGCCAGGGTTATCGGTATATAACATGGCGAAAGACAGAAAGAGAAGGTCAGTGGATGTGCTGTTTTTTATTTACTGTTTAAAGGAAATTAACTTACTTTTCTTCATTTTGTATTGACACGCAATATTGCTTTTTTGAATAATTAGTTACAAAATTCGCTACTCTACATCAACGGCATATGTTAAGTCCTAAGGATTTTTGAGTCGCTGGCAGAGAATATCCTTTTCTGATTCCTGAACTTAAGGCAGTTAGGCATTGATTTGGGGATTAGAGGAAGACAAACCAGTGAAAGCATGAGCCTGTCACTTGACATTCAGTGTTTGTACTGGAGGACACGAAGCTCCATGGAGACGGTGACTTTGACTTCGCCAGAAAGTCGGATGGCTCCCAAGGTTGTATATATCAGGTTTTTCACCTTTCTGTGTCTTTCTTTTCGTGGTGCTCCATTGTCCCTCTTTCTCTTCCTGAAAAAGCGACCTAGTAGCTCAGTCCTTCTAGAATCTCTATGGCCTTCCTGTTTCCATAAGAGCTAAAACCCTTCCCTCAGGGTTTATGATGATTGAGCTCCTGGTGTTGACCCAAACTGGAATTAACAGGGTGTCACCAAGCAAGCCAGCCGCCCAGGATAGAAAAGGTTGCTTAGACCTCATTTGGAACCTCGCTAAGCACAGTGGGTTGGCTCAGCTTTAAGTCGTGCAAATAAAATAACAAGAGCCTCAGGGCTGATTTTCTTTGAACTTTCTTTCCCCACCTGAAAACAGCAGCTAGTTCCCATAGTCACAGGCGGGTCAGGAATTTGATTGTCTAACATTCCTCAGCATTTTATAGCCTTCATCATTATGAGAATGAGATCATTCAAAGGAGCACTCCGCAAGCAATAGTTTCAAGAATTACGATCACAGCATCTGTTAACACTAACGACTGGAGAATGGCTGTCCCAGCTCCAGATGATCCTGGGTGCACGGGCATGGAAAAAGCACGTGCAAGATCCTTCTTCAACGCTGACTCGATCCAGACATGTCCATTGATAAACAGCGCCAATAATTGGAGCACGAAAAAAGAGAAGGCATCGGAAACAACGATCATTTGGTCATTGTGTCATACGGAGGTCTGAGCAGCGACTGAAGAGGGAAGGCTGGTAGGGGTCCCCGTCGGGGACTGTTTGAGGGGCAAAGAGCATCAGGCTGGGCCCCGCCTTCCTCAGCCTGGCACACAGTCAGTGGTGGTCACTTTCTTCCTGCGGGCTCAGACTTGCCCAGGCCCCGAGGCAATCCGGGTGCAGCCTGGCTCATGAGAGCCACCCCCCAAGTCCAGGGCAGAAGGCCATTGGGTGTCTGTGTGCCACAGAGAGCAGGTATAAGATGGGAAGCTCGGGGAACCCAATAGTTACTTGGACGTGCAGGAGGCCAACGGAGGGCACTGTCCAGTTCACAGGAAAGCTTATCTACAGAGTCTGTCCATGTGTGGCGTTCACACTCTTGTCTCTTACACACAGGTACACACACACACATTCACACCCACACAGTTCTTAGTAGAATATCATCTCTTCACAAAGTACGTCGTCTAAGCCTTCACGTGGCTGGTTGGATACAGCATCCCAAATTCAAGCAAGGCCAGGGGGTAAGTGGGCGGGCACCCCAGGATGGGGGAGGGGTGGATCAAGCCCAGGAAGGTGGGCCAGGACAGAGGTCAGGAACACAGGGTCAGACAGTGGGGAGCACAAGTTTCTGGAGCTTCCTTTCTTTTTTTTTTTTTTAACGTTTATTTTTCAGAGAAAGAGAGAGCGAAAGGGCGCGTGCTCGCGCTCTGGGGAGGAGGGGCAGAGAGAGAGGGAGACACAGAATCCGAAGCAGGCTCCAGGCTCCGAGCTGGCAGCACGGAGCCCGATGCGGGGCACAAACTGGTGAACTGCGAGATCACGACCTGAGCCGAAGTCAGAGGCTTAATCGACCGAGCCGTCCAGGCACCCCGAGTTCTGGAGTTGCTCAAGCAGCATCTAAACAGCTCAGAGATGCAGCATTGGGTACTAGCCATGCCAGCAGTAAGAGTGAAGGTGAAGAAGCAGGAGACAGGAGATGGAACCTTCCTCCTCAGCTTTGCTCCTTTTTAATCAAAGTTTCCCTCGCTAAATGACGCCCTTTCTCCCAAGCTTTTTCCTCTTTACTATAGCAGACTGGGTCTAACTGGAGCCAATCTAGTGTGTCCCAAGCATCACGCCTGCTGTCTATTAGGCCCTTCACGAGCACCTGCTCACTTGGACGGAGCCAACCTCTCGTGGTCCTGCTGCTTTCTCTGCTTAGAAGTCGGACGGTTTTGTGGGTGCGAAGCTGCCCAAGGCCCCCGACGGCTCGGCAGAGGGGATGGAACCAGGCTTGGGAATCTCGCGGTCACTTGGGTAACTCGGGAAGAGCACTAATGAACGTAAAGGACCCCCCCCCCCCCACCGCCTCAAACCAAGTCTAGTAATTTCTGGCTGAAGACTAAAATGCGAATTTACATGAAATGTCATTCTCATCGGAGACCCGTTTGGATGCGAAAATTAGGTTGGTGTCATTGTAAATACCAAGATACCACGACTGCTGGAGTGTGAGGCAGGTTGGAAGTTTTGGTGGAAGAGAGGTGAAAATGGCGGCCATGGGTCACCGTCCTTCCCCACCCCCCCACCCCCACCCCCCCACCCCCCCACCCCCCCACCCCCCACCCCCACCCCCCCACCCCCTCACCCCCTCACCCCCCACCCCCCAGCAATAGGTACCATTTTCAGGTCTATGTCAGCCACTTTCAGCAATGCCCAGTCCTCCACTACATGCACAGGGACGAGGACACCCTCCCAGGATCTCCTTCACCCCGGAGACTTCCTCAAGGGCTGATTTTTGTTCAGTTGAGATTTAAGAGACTATGTAGACCTTGTGTGCTGGCACAACGACTGTTGATCCTAAGATATAATCTGAGATCTACTTCTTTGTAAAAATTGTGTATGTGGAGGCAATGAGTTTGCTTTCTTACCAGGGTAGGAAATGGCAGGGCTTTTAGCTTCAGAGAAGAATGTCCCTGATGGTTTGTAGCTAACAATGGATTTACAAGGAATTTTAAGCCTAGAAGACACAGAAGCCTAGATGAATTTGCCCAGAGATAATCTCCTTCTGATGCAGGGCCTTCATTGTATCTCTAGACACTGGTCCAAAAATCTTAGCTGCTTAGCTTTGAACGAGTCAAAAGCCTCTTGTAAAAAAGGTTTTGTTAAACGCTTTATTATTTTGTAATTTTTAAACAGGCTGTATGGGATGGATGTTTAAAACATGAAGAAATTGTTACATTATAATTAAATATCAAAAAGTATAAATTTCCATATAAAATATGATATCATCTGTCAAAACCGCTCTAAAGGGGTAGTCACTGGATCGTATCCCAGAAGACTTCTGATACAAAGACCACGGTTGTCCAGGGAACAGACTATTAATTGCATTTAATCTGTTCAAAAGCGGAGTTGATAGCACCACACTAATCGAATCTAGATTTCTGTCTACTGCTACATTTCTTCCTTGCTCGGAGTGATATGCTTCAGATATATTTCCACTCCAGGACAATTACCTGTCTCAGAGCTCTCAGCCTGTCAGGAGCTATTAGTGAGTCCTGCTGACCACCCACTTATGCCTCCAATGAAACAGGACGGCGTCATGGATGCCCGCTCACAAGGAGAACGGAAGAGAAATTGTCGGGGCCGAGAACAAATGCATCTATGGGCGAATCTGAAAAACCAATCACCATAGAGTAAAACTAGACATCGAAAATATCACCTTGCGAAATGTGATCCTGAATATCTGATTTGCAAAGTTTTGTTTCTGATTTTGAAGGGAAGCAAACCACCTACCAAACAAGGCATAGAGCAAATAGACGGACAGAGCCTACAATCGCATCCTGAGTTAGACCTACAGGATTCAAGTCCAGACAACGGTACCAAATTTCTTAAGTATTCAGAGCTGTTTCCCCACCCGTAAGATTGAGACTTTTTTTACACTACCAGCCTCATGGGCTTATTTGCGAAGTAACCCAAAAGTAAGATTTCGTATTACTATGAAATAATCCACATAACGTTCGGAGCCTCCTACAGCATACGCTGTTAGCACTCAACAAGCTAGCTAACCATCGTTGTTACTATCTTATTGATTTACTTTGGGTAACATGAAAATTGCTGACATATGACAGGCTCTCGGCAATCACAACCACATTACTTTTTTCATTATGGGATGTTTTACAATTGAAAGGACACCTGACCCATATAAGTTCATTTAAGCTTCACATGAAGTCTACAGAATACATAGGTATCAAATCTAATTTGAGAGACTCTATGAGTCCTTTTCCCAACGACTGCCGGCTAGAGAGGATAGGAAACACAGCATCCTGGGGAAAATTAGGAGCTCTCTCAAAACAGCAACTCAAGGGCAGCAGCTTAGAAATGAAAAGTCACGGTAACTCGTAGGCATGGCCCTCGGCCACATAATAGAAGGATCGTGTCCACCCATGAATGAGGCCACTGGAACTAAATTATGGAAATGCACGGGGGATCAAATTTCAGCTATTCAGTTTCTCAGAACCCTTTGTGCACCCAAGAGGTATCTCCTGAATCTTGCATGAGGACAAACAGGCAAGGAGGTATAAGACCGCCAGTCTGAGAGCAGACAGGCCTGGCCCTTCCTTCCTGCCTCAGGCTCTTTGTAGCTGAGTGACCATGAAACAGTTACTTTACGCCGTCTCAAAATTCATATTTTCCTCTCTGTAAATGTATATGGCGGGCGTCATCACTCTTCTCTTGAGTTTGTCACAAGGACTAGAGAGTCACTTGTGCAAAGAGCTTAGTGTAATTTGTAGAACATATTAAATATTCAGTTAATCATAGTCCTCACAGTACTGTTCATAGTTTATAACTCAAATATAAGACTAAGGGAATTTAAATAGTCTAAGAACCCCCCAGCCAATAAACAATTATACTAAACATATGTTACATAACACCAGGGAACTCTGGTCTTAGGGATACCAAGGTCCTCAGGAGACCAAAACCAGCCGTGATCTCTCGTCCTAGAGGTGATCTTGCAAACAGTCGCTACCATGGCTCTTACGGCACGTTCAGGTCAAGCGATGCGACGGGTGAAGACTTTAGGGGCCATCGTATCTCAGAGGGAGTTGGAGGCCATGAGAAAAACATGGGAAGAAGGAAGGAAACACACATGTTGTGTGCTTTCTATGTTCCAGGCCATGTTAGTTTTCAAGGATAAGTCTGTTTAGTATCAACCCAGGGGGGTCACTCTTGCTGCTCCCATCCCGCTCATGAGAAAACCCAAGCCCTGCTATTGACTGATGGGATAGTCTTCTATTGAAAGGATGACTTGGGATTGGACTCCTGGAGTCTGAAGCTTCCAAGTAGTGGTGAAGAGACACAAAAGTTGTAGCTTCAAGTGAGGTCTTCGAGCAGCGAGATGAATGACATTTACTCAAACAGTGAAGCTCTACGTGGCCCACCTTCATTGCGGCAGAACCTCACCCCTGCCTCTTCCCTCACACCTCCAGCTCTGCTTTGAGGCTAGTTTGCTTCCTTGGCCTTTTCCACTTCCTAGCCCAAGGTCGGATCCCGTGGGCCAAGCTGGACCAAATCGTCTGGTTGCCCCCGGCGACTGACGGCAGCATTATCTACATGTAACTACACTGTGACCAGGAAAGCTAAGAGGCAGAGTAGCCCATCCGAGGGCACAGTTGGGAGAAAGCTACAAGGTTAGAAGGCACAAACATTGGGACAAGGTCAAAATGTTGGACAGGAGAAGGGAGAGTGCTGCTGGGCGTCAAAGTCCGGACATGAGCAGAGGGCACACCCTGGTATTCTTCAAGGGCATCACGCCATGTTGACCGCCTCAGAGACCTCATTCACCCCCATACCCATCCCTCTGTGACATGATCCCTGTGGCAGTGTCCAGATCTCTGGTTCATAAGTCAGCTGTCCACTGGATAGGTCCATGGCAGGCGGCAGCATGAGCTTATTGACTCCCCTTGTCACCCCCACCCCCCAAAGCAATGTCCTCTTCCTCCATTATCTTATCCTCCATATTCTATAATTTCTGTTAATGAACCCATCAGCTTCCCTCTCACACAGGCTAGAAACATCAGTCACCTTAACGTTTTCTTCATTTCACTCCACATTCAAATACCGCCTTCTTGTTTTTTGGTCAGGCATGCTTCTAGAAACTGGCTTCCCATGATCTAGCTCTAGACTGTGGCATGGTCTGGGTCCCGAGAGCTGTCCCACTGGGCACAGGTTCTTCACTTGCCAGTTCCACCCTCCAGGGTGGCCTTGCTGACGGTCACATGCAATCACACTCCCTCTAGCTTCTCCTCAGTCATTGGTTCCCACTGCCCCCCAGCCTGAGGCTCTGAGCTACAGCCCCATCTCCATCTCTAGAAGCTGCTCCAAGCTCAGCCTCTGCTTCTTGCCTCACTCCCCACTGCAGCAAAGCCCTAGTGTCTCCCCAACACACCATGACCTGAGTGCCCTTGCCTTTGTGTGAGCCAAGTTCTGTGCCTGGGACTGCTTTCCAATGACACCAAGCTCAGTCCTTGACCTACTGTCTTTCTTACTTTAGACAAGAATCCTCTGGAGTACCCACTAGGATCTCCTTTTCTCACAAACAAAAGTACAGAGATAGATGAAGCAGATTCCACAAGGTCATAGTACTAGTAAGAAGTGGAGACCAGATTACAACCTTGGCTCTCTGTTTGGATCACCAGCACTTTCTACAGCTGGAAAACTCCTATGCACCCTTCCATGCCCATGTTCCATATCATCTCCGGAAAACCTTCATCTGGTCCATAGATAAAATGATCGATTCTGCCTTCTGCTCTCAAAACATTTTGTTCTTTTTCCTGTTATATTTATCATACTATATCATAATTATTTATTTTCATGTATTTACCCCCTACCAGATGTATTTATCCCCTCCAGGAGGATTTGAACCTTTTTAGTCTTACCAGAAATAGTCCAAATCTCCTGACACAGAATAATCAACAAATATTTATTAAGGTGAGTGAATGGATAAATGAATTCAGAGATAATTAAAGGAAAAAAAACACCAAGGGTCATTCATTTGAATTCTTATTTCTCTAGATCTGGTGCTACTGATTAGAAGTTGCATGTTTTTCCCTTTGTTTCCTATCCCCTGACTGTCCATACGATTTTTTAGCTTTGCTTGCTCTTTCTTAGAGATGATGGCTTTTTCCCTATTCTCTGAAGTCAATAAAATATTGTACAATAAGAAAATATATATTTAATTATGTATACATGTACATATCTATATTTTTTTAAATCAAGTTTAAGTGGTAATGCTGCTGTTGGAACGAGAAACCGTGAGCTGGGTGAAACTGATGCTATGACCCAGAAACACCACCAGACTGACAAAAATCATCATAAAACCCTGCCCCTCCCTCCTCATGCTCTAACTACTACCCTTAACACTCCCTTCTGTGCTTTTCCCCTGGCCCAGAACCACACCTTAGTCTCAGAATGTTCCTTCTTCCCATGGGTATAAAGCACACTCCCTTCTGCTTCAAAGAACTCAGGAAGGTCCACCTTCTCGGCCCCAGGAACACATTCCGTTCCCACCAAGAGCCGGTGGCAACTCCCTGGCCACTTCATGGAGAAAATGACTCATGCTTGAAATGGGAGAATTCCCTCATTACAAATCCCAGATGATAGCTATTCTCTCTGATAGAAATAATAATTCGTTTGTTCATTCAATGGCCTCGACCACAGATTGTGCAGTCACCTTGGAGTTTGTACATTCCCCTATGCGTTAGTGCTGTTTTTAATTCGGGTTTGGATCGAAAGCTCCTAGTGGGCAAGGATTATGGTTGTTAAGTAACCACTCGTCTTGGATGACTGATTAACTTCCAGCATGGCCTGGGTTCTACTGTGCAAAAGGTGTACTGCCTTTCACGCCTTCTTGGGCTGTGGTAAGTTTATCTGCAAAATAGCAGTTGAATATCATGCAATATAACATACTAGGTGTTAGTTACCTAAAAACATTTGAGCCTTGGGGTCTGGAAAGAATTGTATACTGACCCACCTGATCTTCCTCTATAGTAATTGTTTACTGAGCGGCAAAATCGCTATTCTCGTGATTACAGTAACCGAGACAGGAATTGCTAAAGTCAGATTTTTTTAAAGAAGAGTAAGAGAACTGAAATCACAGAGCCATCTCTCATATAAACACAAAATAAATGTCTTCCTGCAATGGCAAGTAATGGAAAGAGGAGTACACAGTCTGCCAAGTTCATTTACTCGTGTCTTGCTTTTAAAGAGCAGGTGCAAGGCCAGCTGGCTGTTGCCAACACCTGTCTAGCACATGATCGTGGGGATGATTAAGTGCCTATCTTAATAACCCTCAGATAGTGGTGGTAAAGTAAAAATAATTGATGATAAACAGCTTAAGGGGTTGAATTCTTGCGTCTTTGTTCCTGAAACGTTGATGGCAGACACAAGATTTGCTCAAGATGTTTGACTCTTGACATTCCCAACAGGGACAGGCAATTCTTGCAAAGGGGGTGCCCTATTGCTTCCAGAATGTTCTACTGCCAGGATTTCCAACTACCCCAGGATTCCACTGGCATGCAGGACGTTCATTTATCAAATCCCTCCTGTCTGGGACCAATGTTCACAACAGCATTATTAATATTACATATGAATATATTATTATATCAATATAACCTGGGCTTTAAATTCACACTGTTCCATGCAAAATATTGGAGAACATAATATGGTTAAGAGAGCATCTGGCATCTCGTAAGCACTGGGCACATCTCGGTAGTTGTGGTTACATCATTATTTCTACTTACGCAGAGAAGACAGTGTGGTGAGGCCATGTAGACCTTGACGGAGGACTTCTGTGAACCAGTACCTACCCCCGTGACCTCTGAAATGCTCCAGGAGAGATGTCTGTGACAATTTTCCTTATTCTCATGGGAAATCATGAAGGATGACATTGACCTTCATAAAACAAAACATATCTAATAGATTGAAAGCACTCTGATTTTTCACCTGATTCAGAAACATACACTTTACTTAACACCCACCCCTACTTAACCCAAGACCTGTGTTCACTCTCCCGGATTCTAATCCTGAGCGGAAATATCGGACACAATTCACGTAAGGTCAGTGAGACTACTCTTCTGCTCTGACTCTGAGATATGGGCTCCCTGTTTAATATGAATTTCTAGGCTTGCCTGGCAATCTGATTTCCTGTTTAAATGCCCCCTATCTGAAGCAGTGAACCAGAAGAAATTTGGGACATGAGGCCTTGAATGCCAGCAAAGCGACTGCCCCACTTCTCAGGGGGCAGAAGATGCTGAAAAACAAAATTGCGCACAGAAGACTTTATGTCAGCACAGAATTACACAGGGACCATATCCCCAATCTTCCTGGGTCAGAGACCATGTACCCCTGACTCCTGGCACTGTTCCAGAAAGCGTCCCTTTCACTCTCAAAAGTGTCCTGCTTTGGGTAATACGTTACGAGCTCACTAGACTTACGATAAATGCTGATAATGCTTCCTCTGAATTGTTAATTAAAGATTAAAATGTGGTCAGTCATCTCTTATAGGAAGGTAAGAGAGGTATACAAGGCATTCTTTGCCAGATTCAGCAAAAATCGCTGGGTTAAATAGTGATCTAGCGATTGTGTAAGCCTCAACGATCTGGAAATGCACTGCTGTGGAACATGTGTGTCCCAGAAGTTGTTGTATTAATGAAGTGTTATTGTAATATGCTCAGATTTTGCTATAGTTTTTCTTAACAATTTATGACTGTAGTTTTAGATAAGTGTTATTGTTCACTCGGCTTTAACATGTAATTTTCTTTCTTCATGCCCCTTCCTGTCCTAATTTCTGTCACTGACCTGTAAGATGGCCCAAGACTTCAACTTCTTCTGTGATCATCATTGTCTTACACCGAGTAAAACCATTTCATATGAGGCCACGCTTAACAGAAGGCCAGCATATTGTTGGTTTTCTGTGAATGTTACATTATAATGACAAAAACACAAGTTATTTTGGAGAGAAAATAGCTAATCTAACTTCCCATCTGGTTTCCAGGAAACATTATCCAGAAGCATTTCCCCAGAAAATGCTAAGTATCTTCGCTGGTTGACCAGGGTTCATTTCAGCTTGATCGTATTAGTTTTACTTCTTTTTCTGTCACTTTTCTCCTGCTTCCAGTACTTTAAGTTTCCAATTAAGATAAGATTTATGGTTTGTTGAAACAGTCTTGTTCAGCTGCCTTCTCCCCCCGTCTCATCTGAAAGGTTCTGTGTGGCTTCACGTAACGCAACTCGGTGAGGGGACTGCTCACGTGTGCCTCTATAAAAACAAATGGCGCGTTTCAGTCAATGTTATTTTTAGAAGCTGGGAATAGTTGCGGGTTCCACTGTCCACCATCCACATGTACAGACCCGTGCACTGTTGCCTGTTCCTCCCTTGGACAACAATAATACCAACAACAAAAACCAACATACGCTTTCAATGATTAGATTTTCTTTTCATGCAAGAAATGGGAAAATTATAACTAAGTCAAGCACTGTGGGGGGACCAAAAGTTGGATCAACATACAAGTGACGGGGCATTTTCTTTGAGCTAAGAGGAACCCAGACTCAGCATTATTTCATTTGTTTCTTTACACTATGTGATCAGTACAGTTGTCCTTGCTTTTTTAAAATCGATGTTGCATTTTTTTTATTTTATTTATTCGGGTCTTTTCTCTTTTCTTTTTGATAAGTCTGGCTGGAGCCTTATCAATTTTATTAATTTTTTCAAAGAGCCAGCTCCGGGTTTCATTGATCTGCTCTACTGTTTTTTTAGTTTCTATATCATTTATTTCTGCTCTAATATTTATTATTTCCTTCCTTCTGATGGCTTTAGGCTTTGTTTGTTGTTCTTTTTATAGCTCCTTTAAGTGTAGTGTCAGGTTGTTTATTTGAGACTTTTTTTCTTCTAGAGCTAGGCTTTTATTGCTATAAACTTCCTTCTTAGGACCACTTTAGTTGCATCCCAAAGGTTTTGGAGCATTTTGCTTTCATTTTCATTTGTTTCTATTTTTTTAGTTCTTCTTTGATATCCTGGTTGACCCACTTCATAGCAACTTTATCACCAATAGCCAACCTATGGAAACAGCCCAAGTGTCCACTGATAGATGAATGGATAAAGAAGCAGTGGTATACACAATGGAATATAACTCAGCCATAGAAAAGAATGAAATCTTGCCATTTGCAATGATGTGGTTGGAACTAAAGAGTATGACGTTAAGCGAAATAAGTCAGTCAGAGAAAGACAAATACTATATGATTTCACTCATATGTGGAATTTAAGAAACAAATCAGAAAACAGAAAAAAAAAATAGTGAGAGGGAGGCAAGCCAAGAAAGAGACTCTTAACCATAGAGAATAAATTGATGGGTTCCAGAGGGGAGGTGGGTGGGACGAATGGGGGAAACAGGTGATGGGGATTAAGGTGATGAGCACTGGGTGTTGTATGGACGAGGTGAATCACTAAATTGTGCACCTGAAACTAATATAACCCTGTATGTTATCTAATTGAAGTTTCAACAAAAGCTTTAAAAATATAAAATTTCTTTAAAAAAAGTGATGTACCATTTTTATTTCAGGAGAGTAGGTAAAACACAATAACATTTCAATCCTAACCAGGAATTGTCAAGTTTTGTTTTTTTTTTTTAACAGTATAGAATTTTATTTATTTTATTTATTTTTTAAAAAAATTTTTAATGTTTTTATTTATTTTTGAGACAGAGAGAGATAGAGCATGAGCAGGAGAGGGGCAGAGAGAGAGGGAGACACAGAATCTGAAGCAGGCTCCAGGCTCTGAGCTGCCAGCACAGAGCCCGACGCGGGGCTCGAACTCACAGACTCTGAGATCGTGATCTGAGCTGAAGTCGGACGCTCAACTGATTGAGCCACCCAGGCACCCCAGTTTAGACTTTTTAAACTGTGATAAAATATACACCATCTTTACCATTTTTAAATGTTCAAAAGTTATTGTTAAGCATATTGACATTTGCGTGTAACCAATCTCTCTCTCTTTTTTTTCTTGCAAAACTGGCACTCTGTCCCCTTCAAACAACTCTTCATTTCTCCCTCACCCAGCACCTGGCAAGCATTTTACTTTCTGTGTCTATGAATTTGACTATTTTAGACACCTCGTATAAATGTAATCATACAGTATTTGTCAGTTTGTGACTGGTTTATTTCACTTAAATGAAACCTTGAGTTTCATCTCTGTTGTGGCACGTGTCAGAATTTCCTTTAAGACTGATAATATCTCATCGTATACTGTTATTTGTTTATCCATCCATCCATCCAACCATCCATCCATCCATTGATGGACACTTTGTTTGCTTCCGTGAGTGATACTGCTAAGAACTTGGGTATGCAAATATCTCTTGAAAACCCTGCTTTCAATTCTTTTAGATGTTTACCCAGAAATAGAATTGCTGGGTCTTCTGGCAACTGTATTTTCAATATTTTGTGCAACCGCCATACTGTTTTCTACAACAGCTGCACCATTTTATATTCCCAGTAACAGTGCACAAGGTTTCCGTTTCTCCACATCTCACCGATACTTGTTATTTTCTTTTTCTTTTTTTTTTTTATAGTAGCCATTCTAATGAGTGTGAAATGCTATCTCATTGTGGTTTTGATTTGCGTTTCCCTAATGATTCCTGTTGTTGAGTGTCTACTCATATGCTTGTTGGTCATCTGCATGTCCTCTTTGCAGAAATGTCTGTTCAAGTCCTTTGCCCATTTTTAAGTCGGGTTATTTGGTTTTTGTTGTGAAGTTGTAGGAATTCTTTATGTATTCTGGATATTAACCCCTCGTCACCTGTATGATCTGCCCATTTTTTTCTCCCATCCTATAGGCTGCCTTTTCACTCTGTTGATTGTATCCTTTGCTGCTCAGCTGTTTTTAATTTTGATGTGGCTCAATCCATCTCTTGTTTATTTCTGCCGCCTGTTGTCCACATCTTAAGGAGATTGAGTGATATTCACAGGAATTAAAAGACTTCCCTAAAGTCATACTAAGCTTCAGAGCTCAAATTTGAATCCAAGTCTACCTGCTGTGGAATCTCTTATGCCTTCTATCATACTTCCTGGCTTCATAAAGAAAAAAAAATTCATAGGAAGCTACCTAGCAGGTATTAAACAGAAGAAAATTTGAAGACAATATAAATGTAGTTGTAGGAGATGAGGACAGACTCATGAAAGAACAGAAAGGGGAGAAGAAAGATATGAGTAACATGGCTGAAAGCAGAAAGAGGTATGTCCAAGAATGTTCGCTGCAATGTTACTTAATATCCTAGAAAGCTTCTATGTGTTCCCCAATAGGACGGGTTAAGTATATTCACTGAATTGTATAGCATGCCACTGATAAAAATTATCGTACAGAAAATCCAATAAAGGGCACTTTTGATGGATACTTTCATTGAACCCATTTGGCACACCCCCGTGTGTTACAGTCATCGTCAAGGGATTACCCATCAGCATCACTGCCACTGGTATCAACACACCTGCCCCACCTCCCACCCACCCAATCTTCATGCCCCCATCCCTCTTGCCACAGAGACGGACTCAGGAAGTATACTGTGGTAAGCCACCAAGACCAAGGTGTTCACCCCAAGTCTATGGATACAAGGATCATCCACAGGTGGTAGTGAAGCCTGTGGTGGACCAATCCAGTGAAGGAATCACTCTTGCCTTCTCAGTCACGTGAGCTAATTACTTCCTATTGTCTAGGAGAGTTTGTGTCATTTTATGTTACTTGCAAGTGAACACACATAAAATAATACATAGTATATATATTATTTCTCAAATATAACATATAAATTAAGGTAGAAAATCAGACTAAAAATATATGCTCAAAGTGTTAGCACTCTTAGGGGAAGGGTAACAGGTAATATTTGGGTATCCCCCCTCCCTGTATTTAAAAAATACTCAATGTCAGAAATACATTTATTTTGTAATTAATGACAAAACCGGCTTTCTGCTAGAGTATATGTGCCTCTATATGCTTTACAAATGTTAGCTAATTTAATTATTACGACAACACCGTAAGATAATTTTAGAGTCTGGGAAACTGAGACAGAGATAAGTAAAATAACTAAGCTTGCTCAGTGGGCAAGGTGACCACGGTAATCTAGAACCCAGGTGGTCTAGCTCCATTTTAGCTCATCTCTTTTTGGTCCTTATCTCCCTGAGTTAGATGCCCACATTTGTCCCAAGAAGGTTCTATCAAAGTAGTTTCTCAAGGAAGGCAGAATAAACAAAAGTGTTCACAACTGTGCCTGCTAGAAATCAAATGTTACCTCTCTTGTAATTGTGAGAAAATGATTAACGTAAAAATTCTTAAAATCTATCAAATATCACGAGATCTACCAAGTCGTTTTGTCAAAGGCAGACTTGGGGGCTCTGTATATGGGGGTTGGGTCAAAGTCAGAGGGACTTCCAGAGAGAAACCTATCCTGTGATCTGGGAGGTGGCCAGCTAAGCATCCAGGTATGAAAGACCATCCCGGGAGGCGGTATGCAATTGGCAGGGATGATGGTGACAAAGACACTTACGGACAGCCGATCTTCACAGGGGGATCTGCCATGGGTAGAGGGGTCTCATCCCCAGGAGGCAGTGTAAGGTTGACCTCTAGTTCCAAAGAGGACAAACACGAGGCTAACAAGAGGAAGTTAGCGCCCAAGTAATGACGGCCCAGGATGGTTTTCAAGAATGATACTGTGGCATTAAGGAACAAGACAGTAATACTGTGCAGAGAGGGGCATAGAAAGGAAGTGAGGTTAGGAATGAAGTGAGTAAGAGGTTCCTGAGCTCTAAGTGGTGCTGGTAACAAATGTGGTCAGTCCAAGGGACTGTTACTGGACAAACTTCACAAGGGCAAGACCAGAGGCCAAGCTGAGCCTCCCTCCCTCTACAAACAGGTGGGGATTGCAGCCAGTGCTTTTGGGATTCAGAGCCAGGGGACTTGAAAGTGTTGGCATTACTTTTTCTCCCATGTCTTACAGAATTCTCAAGGAGAGGGATGATCTCCCTCACCCCTGGCTTCCCTGGGCCCTGGTACAGTAAGTCTCCCATCTGTGGGGAGATAGGTCCCTCCCTTAAACAGAAGTCCCATTTATTGATTTTGTACACGATCAGCCAAAAGACTGGATTAACCATTTTCCCTTTTCAGGAGGCCAAAAATAGGCTTTCTGAGACATTTGTTTATTCCGAGTATGTTACATTCTCTTCCTTATCCCCTCCAGCCTTGATATCCAAGTGTTTACTGGAAAAGAGACAAGATGGATGCACACTTTTATTCCCAGCGCACGCACAGCTTTCCTAGATAACTCATGCGGATAATCTCGTGATTTTGAGGCTTTGCTGCGTTCTTACATTTCTCAAGGGATGTCACCACTAAAGAGCTCAGTTTCAAGCGGGCTAGTCAAATAACATCCTCTGTCCTCAAAAGCAAGAGGGACAGCTCTTTGATCACGGAGTTCACTAGACAAGGAAGAGCTGCCTTAGAATGTGCTTAGCACACAAGGGTCAAAGGGAAGAAGAATAATCAAAAACAGGCCAAGTGTCCAAATGTGTGTCCGTGTCCATATGGGGTCTCCCGGAACACGGTAACAAGACTGTGGCAGTGTATGAACTTCCCGAAATGACTTTAGTACGTACATACTCTTCTCATTCATCTATAACCAGCACTATCCAACCTTGACTTTACAGATATTATTAGGCAGAAAAGGCTGTGTTTACTTTAGTTAAAAGCAGTGAACTGTTTTTTCTTTTTCTTTCTTTTCTTTCTTTCTTTCTTTCTTTTTTTTTTTTTTTTTTTTTTTTGACAGCTTTTAGAGTAAAATCTTGAGGAATAAAACTTTAAGGGCTTTTTTAGAAATGGATTTCGGTGGTAATAATTTCCGGTCTTGGCTTTTGGACTCTGTGAAGTTTCCCCATGCTGTTCCCTTTAAACAGCTTTTTATTCCAATGTGGGCTGTAATGTGGGTACGAGGAAAATTCTGGGCAGAGCTTTAACATAGGCAGCTGGTGGTAAAGCCCCTTCCACCAGGCAGAGTAGAGGGAGGATCCAATATTTTCCACCTAAAGTGCTCTCTCCCAGACCCTTCCTTACAAATCACCCTCCCTTTCCACGCTCCCTGCTGGTCTCCCAGCCAGCCGGCTCCCCAGGAATAAACCTTACTGGAAAGGAGGCTCTGCCCTGTGTTCTGTTTATTGCTCTACTTTAAAATTTAATAACATCGCTTACATTGTTCTTAACGCTGAGGGTTTTTCTATAGTGATGAAGTACAATCCTGAGTTTTCATTTTTTAACAGTTTCTTGGTTAATGGAACACACTTTAAAGAGTAAATCAAGTCGAAGAGAAATATTAAGTGACCAAAATACAAGTTTAAAGAAGGTATGGGGAAATTTGTCACCATGATGTGCTCTGCCATTTGGGAAATGTGCACTAAGAACTGAGCACTTACTGGATGGAGAGATGAACTGATTATAAGGAATGAAATGGACTTGGAAAGTCTGATAGTAACCCACGTGCCGGCCCACTTACCCCGCACTGTGGGTGAGTGACTCTCAAAATACAAGAAGACCTTGGATTGTGAGTAACTAATTCTGTGAGTTTTCTGCAAGACCAGCAAACATTTCTAATAAATTTTAACTTGATAAACGAGCGAAGTCTCGCGATACGGGTAGTATGGGATGCCCAACGTCACACGACCGCAACTGGGCCAATGGTTCTTGAAATGCCCTTTGATATACGAGCGCTTTGATACACGGGCATGTTTCCAGAACGAATTACGTTCGCAAACCAAGGTTTTACTGTACAGTCTCATGTTTGTGCTCCTCAAGCTTGTTGATGCCTGGGATACAACCTCCTTTACTGGTTTTCCTGAATAGGAATTAGTCATTTCCTTACGGCGTGTGATCAAATAAGATGCACCCTTATTAGTTTGTCATCAGAACTAGTGTCTCCTTTCTGGTCTGTTCTGATGGTTTTCCTGTTTGGCCGAGCAGGGGGATGTCCCTCCTAAAGTCATTCTGGAGGAAGCAGGTGACCTGCCTGCAGCAGCGGTGGGCGGGACAGTCACAAAAACGTAGAAACGCACAGAGTCTCCTCAGGAAACGTTGCCATGAATAAAGGAAAACAGAGAGCCTTCCACTTTTTCTTAAATTGAGAATTTAAACCTCCTCTCACCACACTGAGAAGAGAGAGCCCTCAAAGAATTGACCAGAAATGTTACCTCAGAGCTTGACAACAGTTTCTTTTTTCTCCTTCCTTAATCACCTTTTCATTCTCCTTGTTTGCCTGTTTTTCTTTTCTTCCATCAATATCTTTTCTACGTAACAATTTATCATCTATTTGCATATTTATTCATGCCACTTAATCACTTTATGTTAATTCTGCTCTAATACCAAAAACGTACTTGGGTTTTCAGGCATCCAAAGCCGCAATACACGTAATTGCCCACAAAATTGCTACCAAATACTATGAATTAGAAAGCTACTGAGTATTCACCAGATTCTATTAAATCTAATTATCTGAGATCCTTTGAATTACAATGAGATTGTTCATAGTTAAAGACACGGGGTAGTGCATAGTTAATTTCTTAATTTCTAAAATGCTACTAATTTTACATGGTCCCATTACTGGCTTAACTAGTTGTAGGGTATATTTACATCCTGCTACGAGTAAGGCAAGCTTTCCAGAGAAGGCAGCGACCCCTACTTCCTTTCCTCAATGTATTTATACCGTAGGAAAAAAATGTTAACATTTAAGGAAATTCACAGGCCCCTGAGCAGGGCACCGATTGGCCTCTGAGGACAGTGAAATGCACCTAATAATAATTTTCAAGATGTTTTTGTGAATCAGCCCTTCCTTCCCATGAACAGTCACCTTTAACACGTAACTGCTCCGTTGCGGATATTTGTTGGGGCAAATCCCCGCTTCGAGGTTAGCCTCTCACTCGCATGTGCTAGAATTTGAAAAAAAAAAAAAAAAGGCAGAAAGAAAAAGGACAGTATTGGATCATACTGAAGAGTCAATGAATTTGTGCTGTTGGTGTGCAGGAAGATTCAACCAAGAAGACTCAGATTATTTCAAATAAAACTCCAGCCCCTCCCTGGGATGCTTCTTTTCTGGAGTATTTTGGTGCGGCTGCTGCTCCAAGAGACACAATCGAGGTCATTCTGGAGGAAGCTGGACCCTGCAATGAAAGACTTGTTTTCATACCACCGCAGCGGCTTCCTCTTTCAAGGCGTGCAGCAAAGCACACTCTCAAATGATCAAACAACTCGCTCCGCACAAATGGAAAACAACTCGACCCCTCAGGGAGCCAAAAGGAAGAATCAGGAAGCCAGAGAATCTCTTTGCCCAGATCAAAATTTCACAGCCACTAAGCCTCCTGGGGCGGCTGCCTTGGTACCTCCAAATCTTTTCCACCTTGCTTGGTTAAAACAATCGCTTTCAGCCGGGTGTACACGGAAATAAGATTCAGGCAATCAGGCTGGCAGTGTGGCCCTGGATGTGCAGGGAAAATCAGGCTCTTACACCCACTGGCTATACCAGCTCCGTGATGTGCGGGTAGGGTAGAAACTTACTTGGACCTCACTTTGCTTGTCTCTAAAAATCCAGATGAGAACGTTAGCTCTCAGAATTGTCCTAAGGGTCTAGCGAGCCAGGATCAGGCCTTTGTTCAGGGTCCGGTAGCTGCGATCTCACTACCTTTCTTTCTCCACACTGAATTTGCTAGAATGATATTAGTACAGAGGCCACGTCATAATCACCACATGCACGGATCAGAAACGGCCGATGCCTTCCAAAGCAACCAAAAGGGCTGAGCTCATTCTCTCGAAGAATATCTTACAAGTCTCCTGCGTCACTTTGCAGATGCATTAAAATGCATGTTACTAATGCTGACACGTAAAACTCTAGACTCTGGGGAGGATGCCACTGAGGCCTGGAGAAGTTCGGGGACTTGCCAAATATGACAGTGACAAGAAACAGCAGAACCGGGGCTCAACCTGGGGTCTCTTGTCCCCCCAAAGAACATCTGCGAAGCAAACCATGCCTCTTCCTCAATTAAGGTGTGTTTTTCTAGCCGAAAGGGGGCAGATCAGGAGGGGAAAAATAATTGCATGTAAGCTAATCCCCACCTTTGCCTGCACCCTTTCTACCCACACATGTGGGCTCCCGGGGTTTGGTCAGGCTGTGAGCTCTTGCACAGCTGTCAGACAAATCAAAGACCCACATGCAAAACGCAGCCCTCGCAAACGCTATGTGATGTGGTTTCCTAACACTTACTAGGGGCCTTGGGGTCTAGAAAATAGACGCAGAATTAGGCAGCCAAGGGCACTAAGAATAGAATTTTCATGTGTGACAAATGCAATCCTGCAGGAAGCAAAGGATAGTTTTCATGTCATTTAAAAGAGAATGGGGCTCACAGCAGCCCTCGATTTCTAGCACGTGAGAACTTGTTACCGTCTCTTAAGACCTCGTATCGCTGCGATGGGCGTAGCGGGTCCTGTTTCGGTGCTCTGTTTGACCAAAAGACCAGAGCATGTGTGGAAACCACTCCAGAAGGGAGACAGACGCCTGGGTGTGGCACTGGACGTGTCTGAGGCCACAGCGTGGGGTTGGAAAAGGCTCTGGTTACCGAGCGGTTCCTTTATGAAGGTGCCGCCACAGAGAAGCCGGGTCACCTGGTAACCTAGCAGCCACAGAGCACACACAGGGTGACTTTCTGAAGCAGCAAGCCCAGCGCAAACCCAGCTGCTGATTCCGCTCGCCTCAGCTCCCCACCGGCAAGACTGGAGTTGAACTGCGTTCAAAAGAGGGCTAACGACCCAGGTTTTCAAAACCGTTATGACGGGGGCGTGGGGTTCTATAAGGATGCAGCCAGCTCTCGGTGTCCCTTCCCACAGCTCCATGAATGCCACAGGGGAGCAGGACCAGAGAGTGGTAATCCACCCATGTGCTAGGTTACACATTCTCCAGCCAGCTCAGCCGCCGAAAATGATATCTCAAAATAAGTGCGCGACGTGCCCCCCGATTCCTTGAAACGGACCTTGAAAAGGACCTGTTATCCTTAGCTTCAGGAGAGATGTTCCCGACAACGTACTGGAGGCCAGAGTGCCGGGGCCAAGTCTACACCAAGACTCGGATCCAGGGACTTTCTTAGGGAAACTCTGCCTGGGAATCTATTGGCTCCAGTCTTGTCCAAATCACTTCTATCTTTGAGTGGTAAAATTACCATGAATCTGGTTTGGAGCTATTTGAACGGGAAGATCAATCAACTCTTATTCAGTTACTTTCAGCAACTCCAGAAAAAAATAGTAGCGTTAAATATGTCTGAAAAATCTCATCCCTCTGAACAAGTGTACTCAGCCTCCCAGGTTATAGGTTATCGATTTTCCTGGGAAGACAGAGCTGGGAAGGCAGCATCCAAACCTGGGCTGATAACTTCAAAAGGAAAAAAAAAAGGGGGGGGGAAGAGTAGGCGTCAGGATGACAGATCAGGCTAGGAGCCACGTCCCTCATGCTTTCTCTTCCCGGTCTTTTTGTTTTTTCTAGTTCCAATTCCGCAAGAGGAAAAATAGAGTGTGTGCGTGGGGGCGGGGGGGGGGGGGGGCACATAGGAACAGGTGGTGGATGCCTGGATCCTATTTGGCCCTAAGGCACCCGGTAATGAAGCACGTGTGTCCCACCTGGGTTTTTACTCACAGGTGTACTGAGCTCTGCCTTGCTTTTGAAGTTCCACGTCAGGTCCCGGTAGTCAGAGCACACGCAGGAAGCGACGGAAGAAAGCTTACTCCTCAATGGTGTCCTCTGGACGGTCACAGCCACAGAGCTCTGTGTTTGGGCTGCGGTTCCCAGTCCTCCGAAGAAAGCGCAACCTCTCTCTGGACGTAGCCGAGTCCCAAGAAACAAACAGCCCTATTAAAATGCAGGGATTCATTTCAGTGAATGCCGTCACCCTTGAACTTGGCCAGTCTGTAAAAGCTGCCTATCGGAGGGCTCCTGCCTCTCGGTGCACCTGGCCGGGCGGATGTCACCGGTGACCTGCACGCACAGAGATGCAACGTGTGTGTTAGATGATCAGCGTTAACGCCTCTCCGAGGGGTGTTCACGCTGACAACAAAACGCTGCATATTAAGGACTCTGCGTTCTATCAAACACGTTGTGGTGTGTATGTGCTAAACCCACAGTCGGCGTGGCCAGACCAGCCTTCTCTGAGCTGTATCCGCACAGCCCGTTTGAGATCCACGCAAAACTGCAGGGGAGGCAGGCCACCAAGCACTGGACCACAGTGGCCAGGTGTCAGCTTCCTAAAGACGCTAAGGGGAAAGCTTAAGTTGAGCTGCATGGAAATTTGCCTTTTGACCACGTCCTGTGAATCTGTATCTATCTTAATCTATCTATCTATCTATCTATCTATCTATCTATCTATCTATATCTCTCTCTATAGACAGATAGATATAATCTTCATCATAGCGATTCTGAATATTTATGAAATTTTAACGTTTTTCTCCCAATATTTGCTAATATGCTGCTAAACTTCCCATAACACGTTTAAGCACCAAAGAAACTCCTATGTATCACATGCTCATCGACATTAATTGCAAAATTAGTGTCAAAATATTGCACTCGATTTGTTTCCCTTCATATATCAGTTTTCATTCTTTCAGTGCTAGCGTGTTAATACGCAAAGATTCACAAAAATCCCAGTATTACTGTATTAGAGGCATGTTTTATGCCGGTGACAATTTAGCTAAGGCGATCCATGACCTCATATTTTTCCTATTATTTGAGCTGAACTGAACTCTTTGAAACTTGGAAACGTTCAGGAATCCCACTTGTAAAAATATCCAGGGATTTTAAGTTTGTACTAAAATGAGCAAGATCCATAATGAGCAGGAGGCCGCCTTTTCTTACCGCTATGTTTCTGGCAAAAACAAAACCAGGAAGCACCTAGACAAGCAAACCCAGGCAGGCCCTGGAGGTAATTATTCTATTCATTCCAGACACTTCTCATTCATCAGAGATGTGAGCAATCTTGATTGACAAAACACGATGCTTCCCTTGCTAAAGTGGAACATCAGAATGCAAATTTCTCGATTTATCGTTTTCTGCTGGGTGTGAGGTGACAGCAACTCATGGTGGAAGGCACTGGTGTTTTCAATGGCTTTTTCATTTTCAAACTTACTTTAAGGTAAGGACAATACTTTGATCATTTATTTTCAGTGATTAAAAGAAAACACTGGCCATTGTTTTTGTTTTTGTTTTATTTTTAATTTTTTAATGTTTACTTTTGAGAGAGAGAGACAGAGACAGAGTGTGAGCAGAGGAGGGGAAGAGAGAGAGGGAGACACAGAATTTGAAGCAGCTCAAGGCTCTGAGCCATCAGCACAGGGCCTGATGCAGGACTCAAACCCACAGACCGTGAGGTCATGATCGGAGCCAAAGTCGGACGCTCAACCAAGTTATTTTCAATGATTTATGTAATGAAGTCTCGTGTGTGTGTGTGTGTGTGTGTGTGTGTGTGTGTGTGTGTGTGTGGAGGAGGAGGTGACTGTGTAACCAAGTAAACATAGGTCAGAGGCTATTTAGGAAAAATAAAAGAAGTGATATGATGGAGTCTGGGAGTGCATGGGCTGTGACACTTACGAAATGTCTCTAGAATAAGGCAGTGCTGATGTTTGGGCTCAATGGTAAGCAGGAGGAAACCATACAGTCAGTAAGAAGGCCAGGTGTATTTGATGGAAATATGGCCTCAGGGTCTGGCCAGAGGCTGAGTAAGGCAGGAGGCCAGCTTCTGAAAGTCCCCATCAACCGATCGGTCTTTGCTGAGTGACTGGAGAGAGCCATGATGAAATAAACAGGGGCCATCATCTCAAGTGGAGCAGCCAGAGAGGGCATCTTTTAGGAAGTAACACATAAGCCAAGACCAGAAAGACTGGGTTCGAGTTTGGAACATGAGAGCTGAAAAGAATATTCTCAATGGTGGGAACCAGATGTGTGGAAGCTCCGGGATGGAAAAGGATCTCGTGTGTTTGGAAAACAGAAAGGGGGTGGATTCGTTCCTCAGGGCTGATGGAAGAAGGTGTTACTTACTAACGTGGCTTAAATAACAGAAATGTATTCCCTCACTCCTCCGGACACTAGAAGTCTGAACCTAAGATCTCAGCAGGGTCACAGCCCCTGAGATTCTCGCATCCTTGTCAGGCAGCTGTGTCTCATTTCCTCACCCCATGATGCTCTCCCTGGGTCTGTGTGTTCCCATGGCTGTCTTCCCCTCTGATAAGGACACCAGTTATACGGGTTTAGGGCCCATCTTAATGACCTCATCTTCACTTGATTGCATCCACAACATCACTGTGTTTAAACGAGGCCACATTCACAGGTTCCAGAAGTTAGGACAGATTTCGGGGGGTGGAGGGGAGTGGCACACGAGCACAATTCAACCCACAACATGGGGCCACCATGGCAGAAGTTGGTGAGCAAGTTGGAGAACGAATGGTGCGAGTTCACTCGGGGGAGATAGATGTTGGCTCCAGCCGTTCAGCCTGTGGTAAGCAGCCGGGACCCCATTCTACGTGAATAAGGTATCCTCATATAATGGCGACACAGGGCACAGCTTCCATTCTTAATGTTCTCTGGACATGGTGAAGGACTACTTTGGTGGGCTGCAAGAGCGATGGTGGAGAAAGACTACCACCGGGGTTTAGAGGAAGGAGCTACAGAGTGGTGGCCGAGGGGAAGCAGGAGGACCTGACCTATGTCATAGAGAAAGAAACAGGATTTGGCAATGGCTTAGGTCTTTGATGTGCAGAGGAGGGACAGAGGACTGGAGAAGCTGCCTCCTCAGTTTCTGGCTTGAGCAACGGGGTGGCTGGTGATGCCATATATTCAAAAAAGGAAGACAGACGGGGTGGGAGCCTGTCCGGGAGACTGTCAGGAGCTAGTCTGGACATGATAAATCGGAGATACTTGTGAGACATTCGAGAATACGTTTCAAGAAAGCAGTGAGGGGCGCCTGGGTGGCTCTGTCAGCTGAGCATCTGACTGCGGCTCAGGTCATGATCTCACGGTTCATGGGTTCTAGTCGCCCATCCCCCATCAGACTTGCTGCTGTCAGCACAGAGCCTGCTTCAGATCCCATGTCCCCCTCTCTTTCTCTTCCCCTCTCCCACGTTCT
This sequence comes from Felis catus, assembly GCF_018350175.1. Lineage (NCBI taxonomy): Eukaryota > Metazoa > Chordata > Mammalia > Carnivora > Felidae > Felis > Felis catus. The sequence goes on from NC_058368.1 coordinate 76,254,419, forward strand.
CTCTGTCTCTGTCTCTGTCTCTGTCTCTCTCTCAGAAATCAATGAACCTTTAAAAAAAAAAAAGAAAAGAAAAGAAAGCAGCTAGCCAGGTGAGTCTGGAATCAGAAGACAGATTTGAAGGGAAGATAAGAATCTGAAAGATCATGGAATGTGTGAGAAATATCTATAGATGCTGTTTTTATTGTTCATACTTTAATGCACTAGCATTTCTAGACCAGATTATAGTTGTGTGCACTTACATTAGCTAAATCTAACCTAATGAAAAAAACTGAAGTCCAATTCACCAATTATGGCTTTGGAAGACAACCCAGTGACACAAAAAAGGCGATAGGGTAATGTTTCTGGTACTTGCAAAAAAAATTAAATGGCGCCTGGTCTACAGCACTGCTCAATCTTTGATTCTGCTGTTATTGGGCAGTGTTTATACGTGTATGTTAATTGGGATGCATTTCAAATTGCATAGGAAGCAAAGAGGGTGTTACAGTAATAAATATTCCTGGGCACGTGAACGTATGATGCCCCGATCCTATCAGACCTGGTTTTTGTGAATTTTTTCAACTCTTTGCAAAATCACTTCATTATTAAGGCAGGACTCGAAGCCAAAGCTTCTCGATGGTTCAGGTTAAGACTTGTACCAACTTGTAAAATGCTTTTGCTTTGCACATAAATCCTCCAGAGGCCAGACTAAAGAGACCCGATCGCCGAAAGTCATCTACGGAGGGAAGAGGCTATACCTGTTAAGCATATGACTTTCCAATGCTGTCAATGTGAGCTTGAAGTTGTTCACCTCCCTCTGTTCCCTACCATCCCCTGCCATCCATGGGAAGGACAGTTAGGCCTGAAGGAACAAAGTCTTGATTCAGGCAAATTGTGTTTTAATTTATATTTCGAAACATAGCTATCCTAACCTAACAGCATGACAAGACAGGCAAAATAGCTTGAGCCAGCAACATCCTTGAACAGAATAGTATAAATTTATATTCACTTATTTGGTGGTGCCGTGACAATTAATGGTCGGCAAACCTTTCAGGGAAAAATATATCTTGTATATGGATGTATATAATATACCTCTATAACATAGTATAGGCATATATATGTTATATGGATGTGTATTTTTAAATTTAAGCAATGGTAAGTTTCTTTTTGCAGTAAAATGATTACCTCGGCCTAAAGTTGATCCCTAGCCTACATCATACGTTTTCAGAATGGAAAAAGTTTTCCATTTTTGTTAATCTAGAGAGACGGCAAAATGCTTTCAAATGTTACGTATTTAAAAAATAGAGAATCATCTCGGAGACTTTTGAGGGAGAGGGGATAGTGATGAATTGCTTTGTAAAATATGGGGGTTAAGAGCCAGGCTAATGTGGTTCCTGTGGTCACAGACTTTTGCCTGGATCAAAACCACACGTGTCAAGAACAAGTACAGTTCCAAGCATCACATCATTACAATAAATATAATTAACTACTGTAAAGAGGCCAAGCTCAGGAATCCGGGAGAGTCTAAAGATATTGAAGTATATTTTAAATTATTTTCAAGAACAGAAATTATATGGTCCTTGAAAGTAGTGCTCACACTCAATCTGATTTCATCCATTAGAAAATTCATCCTGAATACCCAGTGTCTCAAGTGAGCCCATGTGGCGTCCAATCTGGAGGCATTTGTTTGTTTGTTTTGGGCCTGACTTTAGCACTGGGTTCTATTTCATCATTAGAATCGGCTATTGTAACCGGTTGGCATGCGACTGGCCCTGATTGGCTTTGCCTGGTCTAGTTTAATAAAGGCGCTTGATTCCAGTGTTGGCAATGCTGACGGAATTGGAGAGAAGAGGGAGGGGAAAAAGCCTGATAAAATCAAACTGTGCCCAAAAGGTGAAGGACAACCGTTAATTTAAACCATCCTTGGCGATTTTCTCATCGCTTCGCGTCGTATGTTATTGTAACCAAAGACCGAACAGACACAACACCAAGAAACTGACAGGCAGAAAATGTGCCTGCAGCGGTTTTGACTCCAAATACAACAGTCTCGATTCTAAATGATGCTTTGCAAATGCAACTTCTTCAGACCCAGATCCTAGCTCAGAAATCAAGTGCTCTCAACCCAATACTATAAAACTAAAGCTTCTAAAAATACTGCAAAGACTTATCACCTTCTAATTACTCCTCAGACGCCTAAAATCTACTTGAATGAGAAGGCCAAGCATCCCATGTTGGCTGATGAATTCAGTCATCTCCTTTTTTTTTTTTTCTTTTTTTAATGATGTTCATTTATTTATTTTTGAGACAGAGAGAGAAAGAGAGAGAGAGGCAGGCAGGCAGAGAGGAAGGGGAGACAGAGAATCCCACGCAGGCTTCACACTGTCAGCACAGAGCCACGCACCGGGCTCGACCCACGAACCGTGAGATCGTGACCTGAGCCGAAATCAAGAATGGGGACGCTTAATGGACTGAGCCCCCCAGGCGCCCCCAGGCATCTCCTTTTAAAACAAAGTGTATCAATTCATTATCGCCCAGAACTTCTCTCCCCAGGATCCCATTTTGCCTGAATGTTACAGACCATTTCATTTAAAAATAACATTTGGATGTCTTTAATTCCTAACAACCACCTACAAGCCTCAGGTTCCTTTGCTGATAAGAAGCTGATTTTGTGGCTGTTCTCCTACGACGCACAGACCTCCCAAACTCAGCCCATCCTGTAGGGCGTGAGCTTTGACCACACTTCACCGTGCGTGGGATTCCTGTGGGGATCTTATCAGATGCTGGTCGCAACTCAAGAGGTCTGCTCGGGGCGGAGAGCCCGCATGCCTAGCAAGCTCTGTGAAGCCAATGCCAGCTGATTCCAGGATCAGTCTTTGAGCAGCAAGATCCTGGAAAACCCACGGTCTCTTCCCCCGGACTGCCTTCTGCACCCCGCACTCCACGGTTCAGACAGCAGCACGCTTACCTGCCCGACAGCACCATTCCACATTTGTCACACTCGGCTACCGTGCGCGTCGCCCTTCCCTACCTGCGCATGCAGACGGATCCTACCGGTTGCTCATTCCTGTGAATTCAACCTCAGAAACATCTGGATTTGTGCCCTCCACTCATGAACGTTGCCACTCTCTTATGTATGACATCCCAGTACCCAGACTTTCCTAATTATCTCCTACTCGACCCGTCATTTTTCTCACCGCTTTCTTCCCCTTCCATGTTCTTGTTGCGGATTCGGCCCCCGGTTGGTTACCTCTCAGTCAATGAGAGCAGGAAGAGGGCGTGTGATGAGGCCTTACATGGCAACGTTTTATTACAAGTCAGGGACAGGGGGAAGCCAGTGGTGTAGGATTAGGGACATGGGCCAAGGCGGAAACGCAAAAATTGTCAACATCGTCAGTAAGTGGCATTAATGATGCATGCCCTGGGTTGTCATTTGTCCCGAACAAGCAAACAAATGAACAGACCCAGCCGTCTCGAGGCAGACAGCTCCTGACGCTCGCCTTGACGCCACAGATCTCCGAAATCACGCAGTTAATAAAACACAGACCAAACCCATGTCGGGCACCTTCTCAAAAACCTATCGTAGTGACAGGCACAGTTTCTGCAGGTGGCAATGCAGAATTGAGAACCAACGGCTTACAAGCTGGAAGGACATTTGGAATCTGAGCTACCCATTTCTTTCCCCAAATCATTCCTCACCCGTGTTTGGGTTTGTTTTCAAGTCCCTGCCTCAGACCTCCTCTCCGGAAGCCCAGGAAAACGCTAACGTCTGCACCTATTATCCTGGCCTGTTTAATCGCTTGACCAGCTAACTACTATATTTTGATTGTAAGAGTGGTCTCAAGAGATTTGTCAGATTGAAAGCAGGTAATTTTCTTTAAAGGAAGCAAGCGGCATAAACAGAACACTGACAGGGCAGAAACCCGTGCTGTCAGAATCCACATGCTCATATTTTTAGAACAGGATGCAGCGAAACAGAAGGAAAGGGATCTAGATAAATAAATGAGACACGGTTTGTGACAAGCAGAAGCTTTTTTTACCTATTGAACAAACACGGAGACTCCAACCGTCTCTGGCAGGAACTTCACAGGACAAAGCCAAGACGCAGATCATGCTATTTACGGAGCGATCCAGTCCCTTTCCTGAACGTCTTCCTTTATCAAAGGCAGACCATGAACAATAGAATATTAACCAATTTACACGCAACGGCCTGCCCGTGTGGAGAACCTGGTGCTGACGTGGATGGCAACCACGTCTCTACGGATCCCTCTCTGACAGAGGGAAGCAGGAGTTGAGGCCACAAAGACTTTCCCCACCCCCCTAATCTCCACCGATCCGTGATGGAAATAAACAAGATGATGATGCTCCGATCCTATTTAATTGACCTGACCGTAATAAATTGCAGCGGGATATTTTCCCTTTATGGTGTCCCCAAGCCACTCACGCTTCGGACATTAGGAAGTTGTCGTATTGAAAAAGCCTTATCTCTGAGTCACAACGGCAGACAGCTGGAGCTGCGTGAGGCCTCTCTCCTTCTTCCCATCCTTTCCCAAAAAGCCAGGTTTGGGCTTGGCTGTCGGCCCATAAAAACCTTCCAAGCAGCTATCCAAGAACAAAATGGGATTTCAAAGTCTACATGATAGAACAGATAAAAGCTGCCATTATTTATGCTTTAAATGTGTAAGTAACAACTGCATACGTTTTGCGATACGGTTTTAAACGAACAATAAAACGACCCCCCCAAAATCCCACTGTTGGCAACGAAGAAGGTGTCTGCGAATAAACAGGTAAACTAGATCATTGATATCCGTTTTTTTTTTCCTAGCACAAATCACGACCCACATCTCGTTAGTGCTTTTAACTTTGCCTTGCCTTTAAAAGTATGAACATAAATACGTCTACATAGAAAAGCATGTCCTAGGGTTGTGTCTACCCGAGGCGATGACACTGAGTGGGGACCACGCGATTCGGTTCAGTTTAGCCAGAAGCTCACTGCCTGTTTGCACAGATGCCAAACAGCACGAATTGGGACTTGCACGGAGACATTCATCACCAACAGGAACATGCCTGAGCACAGCTTTATCTAATCCGGCACAGTCAGCAGCTCCCAGGAAACAGCAGTAATAACACAGGCACGCTGCCCCCCATGCGATTGTACCAGCGAGGGGTCCCCTCTGAGCAAGCGCTTCAGGTGTTCCCCCGGGGGAGGGCACGGGGCTGGACCAGTCTCCAAACCATGCCGACAGTGGCTGGTTACGGGACACAATAGTATCAACATTCACGGGGCTGTGGTTCAGGCACATTCCAACACAGGTAGTGTTACCTGGTTAGCAGAATTATCTCCAAATAATGATGGACTGCGGTGTCATTTTTGCTGCTAAATTCCGGCTGTTGAGTGAAGCGTTTTGATTAATTTATAGGCGTGTTCTCTCGGGGGATCACAAAAACTGTAGAATTACGGGGCCCCACGTCGTAGCCACTGGCCACGAGTAGCTATCGGCATTACAAACGGGACCAGTCCGAATTGAGATGTGCCCCGCATGTAAAATATGTGTGGGATTTTGAGGAGCTAGTATGAGAAATGAACTTAGAATATATAATTAATAGTTTTATATTAATTGTGTATTAAAATGCTATTTTGGACGTATTAGGTTATGCAAAATATACATTAACTTCACCACGTTATACATTTTAAATGTGCTGCTAGAAAAAATTAAGTTACCTGTGCAGCTTGTATTTGTGGCTCATATTATGATTCTATTGCACAGTTCTACTACAGAATGACCAATTCTCATGTCTAAAAATGTCAGTTTTATTCATTTTCACGGCCACGTTGGATACGATTTAACTTTTCAGCTGCATCATAAATTATGTCAGCATTTCGCCCAATCTCAAGATAAATTTTTAGGCTGCTGAATTATGGATTAATCAGTTTCATTGTAGATCAGAGAGGCTATATAACTTTTGCACGTAATTAACATTCTTAGAGGAAAATGTATGACACGCCGCAGACATACACTAATTAAACAAATCCGTGCGTTCACTAACATGAAAAAAAAAGAAAACACGCACGTTGTGGTCACTTTTGCAGGAGGCGGTGTGCTGTGTTCTGGAGGGGGTTAAAAGGCATAAGATAAATATCCTGCCTTCAAAGAAGGCTCCGTGCAGGGCAAGGGCTGACCTTGCACACAGGTAAAATGACAACGACAAATGAAAGCAGAGAGACGAGAACACAGTGTGTGTGCGAACGCAGTGGACGGAGCACCTCGCTGCTCTGTGGATGCCCCCCGGGTGCCTGGGGTTGGCCCATATGTCCCCTCAGCCTTCCCATTGTACAGAGGAGAAGGTGGGGGATGGAGGGGTGAAATTATTTATGTACAGACGCCGGGGAGCCACGACACAAACCCCACTGAGCTGACCCTGAATCGCATCACGGGGCCTCTCCACCACGGAAAGGCTGACGACAGGAGACACGCAGAGAGGGACCCTTTCCACAGAGGAAATACCATCTCCAAGAAACTCAGCTGAAAAGCTTCCGGGTGTCCAGGGGAGGGGACTAATTCTGTCTGCTAATCATCGAGTCTCCTGAAATAAAGCGGAGGGTCCAAAAATCTGTTCCATTCTTCGCAAGGCCACAATTTTCAAATTTTTAAGAGTCTCGGTCGTGCTGAGGGCCTACGTGCCCTCACATTTAGGTCCACCAGCACCCCCAAGAAGCAGCTTTGCTACCCCAGCACTCATGCGTATGAGCGGGGCCACCTGCCGGGGGTGAAGTCCTGGAGGCCAAAATATTCTCTCAAGTGCTGACACATCAAAGGGCCTCAACCTGGACCCCCCCCCCAAAACAAGATCGACAAAGTTTTGCCACAAAGGGTCAGAAAGTAAATATTCTCCGCCTTGGGAATATTGTCTGTGCCACATGGACCCAGCTCCCCTGTTGTAGCATGAAAGTGGACATAGAGACACAGAAACGAAGGGGCATGGATGTGTGTTTCAACACATTTTATAAATGAACATTGAAATCCCAGTTTTGTATAATTTGCATGTGTCGTAAAATATTATTCTTCTTTTGAGTTGTTTCCATGGATTTTTATGTGTTTGCTTTGGGGGTTTGTTTGTTTGTTTGTGTTTGTGTGTGTGAGCCGGGGAGAGGGAGAGAGAATCTCAAGCAGGCTCCACACTCAGCGCAGAGCCCGAAGTGGGGCTTGATCCCACAACCCTGGGGTCACAACCTGAGCCAAGAGCAAGAGCCGGATGTTCAGGGCGCCTGGGTGGCTCAGTCGGCTGAGCGACCGACTTCGGCTCAGGTCACGATCTCGCGGTTTGTGAGTTGGAGCCCCGCGTCAGGCTCTGTGCTGACAGCTCGGAGCCTGGAGCCTGCTTCGGATTCTGTGTCTCCCTCTCTCTCTGCCCCTCCCCTGCTCATGCTGTCTCTCAAAAATAAACATAATTTAAAAAAAAAGAGTCGGATGTTCAACCGACACCCCCTTCCCAATGATTTAAAGAACCTTTTCATCATGCCATCCCTGAACGTGCCTCCTCCGTGACAGTTATCTTCTGCAGGGAAACCTCACACCCTTCTCCTTGTGTCTTGGGTGAGGTCACTTTCGAGAATCTCCATCCTCCTGTCCCCTGAAATGTGGAAGCATTCAAGGATAATCTACGAACGCATACGAACGCACATTTAAGATGGCTCATACCATCTTAAATGTGGCAGCAAGAATTGATGCAAATCCTCCCGCTGTGGTCTTCCAGGGCTGGCCACGGTGGAATACGATATCTCGTTCACAGTCCAAAACTGCGTTCGTACTCTTTGCTGAACCATGTGTAGAAATGCCCAGCGTTGGGGTACCTGGGTGGCTCAGTCGGTTGAGCGTCCGACGTCAGCTCAGGTCCTGATCTCGCGGTTTGTGAGTTCGAGCCCCGAGTCCGGCTCTGTGCCGACAGCTCGGAGCCCGGAGCCTGCTTCGGATTCTGTGTCTCCCTCTCTCTCTGCCCCTTCCTGCTCCCATTTTGCCCGCCTGTCTCTCTCTCAAAAAAATAAAAATAAAAAAATAAGAAAGGCTCAACGAAAAGCATTCTAAACTTACAAAAATTGTTACGCTCCTTCTTATTTTCATGCCCGTTAGTATTCCTTGGCTCCCCAGAGGGGGGGGAAGCAAGCTCGCGTATCGCATTTCCATATGTGCACTGCCTGCCAGGCTCCCAGAGTGTTTTCTGGCTCCTCGGTAGGTACAAGTGACAAAGCTCCTGTAAAAGCCAGTTATTTAATGCTTGCAACCAAGCCGGAGGTAGGACCTACTACCTCCTGTTTAGAAATGAAGATTCTGAGGCTGGTACTGTGCTTGGCACCCTTCTCCCCCTGTGCTTTCTCTGTGTTCCTTTCTCTGCCTCTGTCAGCCAGTGAATTCAGCACCAGGCTCCAAATGTGCCCCAGCAGGCTGCTCCAGCGCCCCCCCACCCACCCCACCCCCGCCTCCGTGGCTTTCACTTACAAGCCAGGAAGATGCAGGAAACAGCCAGCTGCCTTGTGAAGCAGAAAGTGCCTTCAGAGAGAGGGAAGAGGGCCCACAGGGAGGGCAGTGAGGGCCAGATGCAGGGAGAAGTAAAAGAGAAAGAACATAATGGAGGCAGGAGAATGAGAACTTAGTTTGTGCTCTTGTCTTTTCATGCTTAGTACTCCTTCATGCCCTAATCTAATGTTTTGATATTTTTGTGGGAAGGAGGTTCAAATAGAGAAGCCTCTAAAAGCAGGATGGCCAATGGGTCTGTTTTAGGGTTGCTAAACCCTGAGGGTTTAAACCAAAAGAGAGTGTACTTAAGAGCATGTCAACGTAATTTCAGGACAAAAGTGTTACCTCTGCTGAACTGAGTCCACAATGTCAAATTTTCATGGCTCTGGACACTGGTGTTTTAAAATATCTACCTTAATTTCACGAAATAATATTTTATTCGCATGGAAGAAATATTTCCAATACAGACAAGGGAGTTTACATTGTGAAGCCAGGAAGCTTTGATGGTTAATACCAGCTGATTGCTCTGGTATATTATCATTTGTGAAAAAGTTAACTGTGATAATGTTACCATGTCTTGCCAACCTGTCATTAGTAAGGGGGTTAGGAGAAATACTTTTAGCCCAATTATCATTCCAGCTGCATGTCAATGTCAGTTGTATTAGCACAGCTGAGACTTAGCATTAAACCTGAGCTACAACCAAATGATTATTTTGTCTTTTATTTTTTTTTTAAATCAGACAATTGGTCTCCCCGCATTGAATGATATGTGAATTCTGTTCATTGATTGGAAAAAAATAAAGCCCTAATTAAAGTTAATATATGTAAAGAGAGCATTGTTTCTCACGTTGAAATTAATCAGATGCATCCACGTTTATATGAGTTGTTTGTATTAACAGAGAAAATGCAGAAGCATCTGAGGATAATCCAAAATGAATTCTCCAATTGAACAATCTAAAAAGGAAGTTATATTTTGTTTTTTGGTTTCACTGAAAAATTGCAAAAGCTCAAAACTGGCATTCCTATGCACTGAAGAAAACTTGCAAAGAGTTTAAAAATTACCAAGCCCACTTGGTTTCAAGTCTAGCAGGGCAATTTCAATTTCTAACAGCCACGGTGATATGTGACACACCATCTTCTTTCTTACATTTGACGTGAATATTTACAAATAAGAGAATCCGTTTCAAAAAGGCTGCAGCCATACTGTGAAGTTCTGACTCAAGTTTCTAGTACCAACAGACTTGCCAACCCATGGCTGAAAGGTTCAAATCTCTGAAAGAACCTGGAGCCGCAGTGTATGTGGATTGAAGCAAATTTCCAAGGACTGAATGTGAGCCCTGGAGACCCTCATTCCCACTATGCCTCCTGCCAAACTGTAGCCTCCTAGATCCCCGGTGTAAGGTGTATATATCCCAGAGTGCAGGCATGGGAAGGAGGGAACAAAATACCAAAACAGCAACTCATGCTTTTAATCTATAAAAGGAAAAAAAAAAAAAAAAGCTTTTATCTACAGTGTGGATTGACTCATTGGCCCCACTCTACCCACTTTTGCTAGTCGTCGTTTCGGTGATCCTAAGAACTAGCATTAATAAATCAACCCTTACAAATTGGACAGTGCCTTAATAACTCCCTCCCTGCAAATTCCAAAAAAAAAAAAAAACCCCGCAGCCTCCAGATCAAAAGTAATACTAGAAACGCAAACACATGTGAACAGTAAGAACACAGCAGAGAGCAAAGCTGACGCCTCTCCTACTTTAGAGGGAAGCCACGTACTTCATCTATTAAAATAAATCTTCCGAACGCTGAGTTTCAGTGGGATCTGAGTTTGTCGAAAGTAGAAAGGTGCAAACCGCAGTATCTTCCGGTGACTTTGATGACTAACTGATTGGCGTCGGGGAAGATTGCAACTGACCATCCTTGGGTCAGCGAAACCTTGATGTTAGAGGAAGCGAGTTCCCAGTAGTTCCTTGTTGCATTGCTTCTCTGTGGGATGGCTGCCCACGTGACCTCTGGCACCAGATGGGGGGAAGTATCTGGTGAGTGGGGATTTACATACTGATCTGCCCAACTCATTCTGGAGCAAATCACTCCTGCGTTTTCAAAAATCCCCGGACAGTGAGGCGGCTGACCCGATGTTTAAATCTGAAAGGCATGTTTAATTTTAAGGTAAATCAAATTTAAGCTAAATAAATTCACACAATGGTTATTTACAAGGCAAATGAGTACATTTACTGTATTATCAAGGTTAAGAGTGAGATGACCATTTACTTGCAATACTGAACGTGAAAGGTGTGACTACAGGGACATTTCCCCAAGGATGTCACTTCCAAGAGACCAAACAGCAAGTGTGGTTGGGACTGGTCCCAACACCGCATCCTGGGCAAGGTGGTAGATCTTTGACTTTGTAGATCACCCGAGGATCTGATCTAGCGCACATCTAAAGTGCTAAGGACACTTGATCTTCATATACATGCTAGAGTAATGAGTGTTTGAAAATAAGTTTAAGGCAAAGGAACTGAAGAAAAAATACAACTTAAATTCAAGACTGCAGTTGTAAGGAAATACGCCAAACTCATAAGCTCACTGTTCGCCGTCCACAGCGCTTTTAGCATTGACTCGTAACAAGTCAATAAGTACAATCCTGTGTGCCACTGTCAGAAATGTATTGCTTGTATTAATATTCATCCATTAATTTCAATACACTGGCAAAGTGAATTTTAATTATTTTGCAATCCAAAGTGTTTTGCCATAACGTGAATGCTGATAATATATAGCAAACACGGAGTGCTCTGTACGTCCTTGCAAAGCTCTAACTGATTAAAATACACACTACATTCCCATTTTGAAGACAGTCACATTATCTACCCTCATAAATGAAGACTAAAGCCATATACGTTTGTTAGTTTACACAGATCATCGTTCCATCCTAGAATACAAAACATCTTTCATGCAATTTCTCTTTCAAATGCAATTGTTATTAAAAAAAAAAAAAAAAGCCTGGTCCTCGTTTTCAAAGGATGTATGGTTTGGGGTGTTTCTAAAATGTAAGCTAATGGATAATTGTGCTTTAAGTGAGTGCTTGCGGCTTTAAATCAAAGGCCTTTGATGACACAATCTTCATGTGAGACGTGGAACTCTCTGCTTTGCCTGAGAACAGGAAGAAGGAAGAATGTGATGTACACATTTTTCCCAAAACTATGCTCCTCCAGTCGCCTTTGCCACTGTGTGCGCAGCAAATGATCTTCAGTGGAAGGAACTGTGTGCCTCACGGCACCAGCACCTTCTTCCCAGCCTCATCTGCTGAGGTGTCCCTCATCTGCTTTCACACCTCTTACCCCCGCAAGTGCCCGCCATCTTGGAGACGTCGCAAAATCAATGTTTGTGAAATAAATGAACGTCTGACTGAAAAAGTGTGAAAAGCCTAACTTGTTCTAGGCAAGTCCTTCAGTATCAGAGACTCCAAAGCATATGCTTTCTCGAGAATGGGGAGGGCATGAAGGCTTTTTGTTTTGTTTTGGTTTTGGTTTTGGTTTCTTTCCTAACGGGGCTGTGACTACGAGCGGAGCAGTAGGGCTGCAGGAACATAACTGCAAACACATGGTCAGCCTGCAAGACACTTTTTTTCTCAGCTGCAGCAGAAAGACAAAAAAGATGAATCTGTCCTTCCTTCCTTCAGACACCTCATGTACACACGTGTATATACATGTACATATTCAGGTATGTATCACCATCGTGGGTATGAACGTGCATTTGTGTGAACACACAGGGGTATGCCACTTCCAAGAATGCCTCGATGTTGGGGTGCCTGGGTGTCTCAGTCAGTTATGCATCTGACTTTTGATTTCGGCTCAGGTCACGATCTCATGGTTCGTGAGTTCGAGCCCCGCATTGGGCTCTGCACCGACAGCATGGAGCCTGCTTGGGATTCTCTCTCCCTCCCTCTCTCTCTACCTCTTCCCATGTTGGTGCTCTCTCTCTCTCTCTCTCTCTCTCTCTCTCTCTCTCTCTCTCAAAATAAAAAAATAAAAAATAAAAAAAAATAAAGAATGCCTCGATGTCAATTTGTACTCGTAAAATTATTAAGGAATTAAAAATTTTTAAATATGTGTAACAGTGGCACTGGTGGCTCGAAACAGAAGAGAAAGAGCAGGACATAATGAAACCATAAGCCCCAGTTCCTAAGGACTCCCAAGGAAGTCTTTAAGACAAGAATTTTAACATTTGGGATTGTCAATAAACAACGTTAGTCTCTCAACCTCATAATAATATTTCTCGGTTCTCCAGCTATTTGGTGGAACTTGTAAAAGTCTATCCTTATTTCCCAGGTTCCTTTGAAAAAACAAGATACATTTCAATATATGTAAATCCCAAAGTATTATTTTTCTTCCTTTATTTTATTCCCCCCTTGGGCTTTCTTATCTCAAGTTATAAAGAAACCGGCAGAGGCATAGAGGGGAGGGAATAAAGTTTAGAAAATCTAGTTATACAGGATGTTTTTCTCCACAGTAGAAAGGGGGAGGGAGGGGATTTTCTAACTTCCAACTTCTATATTTAACATTGCTATCTGAGAGCCAGCTCTGGTCACAGCCAGAAAGAAAAAAAAAAAAGAAAGAAAAAGAAAAGAAAAAACGCATGAGAAGACCTTCTCCTTCATACCTGCGTTAGGGCATGAGACGAGGGTATGAAGGCGTCAGCAATGGTGAGTTACGGCTGGCAGAAAGGAACCTTGAACCTGATAATACACAAAACGTCTCTTTTAGGAATGAGTTGTAAGATCTCTGGTTGCAATGAGGAAGAAAAATGAGGCATGGAAAATAGGGGAAACAGGTTTTCAGTACAGACGGGGAAGCTTTAAACGGCTGGGGTAAAGCAAAACTACCCTTTCATCCGGAAGTTATAGACCAATGTTGTTAGCTGCAGACGATGGAATATCTAGTTTCTCACTAGTTGATGCATAATGGGATTTATTAAAGAATGTTAGATGCCTCGGAACATCTCGGGGGGGGGGGGGCAGGAAATTGCACTTGGATGTAGTCACAGAAATTGAGCCTGGACTGATCCTCAGATCAGCTGCTGCCCAGCCCGTGCTGTTGGGGACAGTGAGAGAAAGCAGACACTCCAGCACGGGCTGGGAAACGCACCCCCACCCCCATGCATGTCCGCTGTTTCATCATCCTCATGTCTGTACTCAGAACTCATTAGATGCATCCATGTGTAGAAATGTAGCCAGACACGGGTCTTGAACTCGCTCTCGCCGATAGGCATGAAGGTGTGGAGTGTATGTTGGGTGAGGCAACCGCAGAGTGTTTGTCTCTGGTCTAGGATCTCGAGATACCCCAGTGAACAAGATGGAACAATGCTACTACCCATTTGCCTGAGATCATCTGTAGGCATGACAAAGAGTGCAGGGAGCATGACCTACCCGCAAGGAGACTTGGCTTCTAGCCCTCTTGGACCCCACGTGTGACTTAAGATAAGTCGCTGACGTCGCTGTCCTTTAATTTCCTCATCAACAAAATTAACAGCGAATAAAATACGCCCAGTTTTGTCGGTCAAGGTATAAGCAGGAAACAGAAGCCACTTGAGATGGATCCAATGAAGATGTTGATGAGGGAACTCCTAACAAAAGTGTGGGCAGATTTAAAGATGGCGGGACACGCAAGACTTTTCGCAGAGGGAAGCTGCTGTCCACCCCGGAGCTGAAAGAATGAACGAGGGAAAAATGCGGGGAGCCCACTGAATCCTGGGACTGTGGAGATAGGGTGGCAAGCGGAACCCAGGTTGGGGGAAGCAGCCACTCCCAGCAGGTGATCTCTCCATATCCACCTTGAACCTCCTCCTAGTGCTTCCTGACGACCACGCTGGAAAGCCAGAGAGAGCAGGCGGGCAGGAAACTATAGAGGAAAGACTGGGGAGAACACACGTGAACAAGAACCAACACACCTAAATATTCCCCAGAATTATTGCTGGGACTCCAGAAGATCACATATACACGCGTACTTTAGGAAGCATTTGAAGTGTTGTTTTTAAAGTAGGGCAATATTTGTATTATGGAGAACTTCTCTTTTGGACGTGTTATTCTTTATTCTGCTCTTACCAAAGAACTTTCGATTTTTCTAATTAGTTCATGAGACATGAGGAGCAGCTGGAATGAGTTCAAAGAAAGTAAATGAAGGAATAAGTTCGAGGAGTGGAAGTAGAGGCCAGGGACAGGGTCTTGAGGGAAAAGTTGTGAAACAAAGATTGTTGCGGCCAAATGGATAGGAGATGAAGGGAGGTGGAATTTAAGCCCTGTGCGAGAAAAGATCATCGCAATAAATCCTCTTGCTTCTCGCTGTAAAGTAAATATTATTCTCTGGCTTTGATGTAAATAATAGAGCGGTAATGGGATAGTAATGACAAGCAATACAATCAGTTCATCAACTGACACTTTTCCTCTGTTTAGAAATTGCGCCCCATCGGAATTCTGGCTTTGAGAAGGCACGGGCTTTCCTGACTCATTACACTGTTTTCCATACTTAGGTTCTTCTGCCGAAGGTGAGTTAAAGACAAAAATGAAAGGCTCACCACGATACGAAAAGAAAAACCTGAAATCCAGGCGTGTTTGTTCATACGTCGGTCAGATGTCACCTCGACATCCACCGTTGGAAACGTTAGACTAGGAGTCGCACAGGAATGAGACACTCCATCATGTTTCAGTAGCTTTCATTGGCAGCGGGGTCTGAAACTTAAATAGAATCCTTTGTTATGGTGGCGCTTCCATGAGAAATGAAAGCGTGAAACTAAGCTTTCAAAATCCTCTCTAAATCTGCCTTTTCAAGACTGTTACTTTGGGAGGTGAGATAACTCAGGGCATTGTCACAGTTGGCCCTTTGGCAGCGCACAAGGAACACATAAATCTCGGCGGATAATGACCAAAAACACTGAAAGTGATTTCACGATGTCAAGAAGGCACCAACTGGATATTAACCGCCTCGCTAAGCCTCAATACCGCCAGGTATATTTACTGAGCCAGAGTGAACAGGAGCCACGCACAGGAGATCCAGGCTAACAAAGATCGAACCTAAGGGTAAAAGCAAGACATCTACGGAAGTGATTCAGTTAAAAAGTGGGGTGCCGGTGTATGGAGGAATCATTGTTTATTTTATGAGGACTGTATTCACTTAAAAAAAAAAAATGAAAGTCTCCTGGCCACCAAGATACAAGTTTTCCAAAACCCGCTGACCACAAAAACGTACGTTCACTCCCTGCCGACTTGCAACTCTGCGTCCAGCCTCACACTCTGTCCCATAGATTTGAAGTCAATTCCCCACCAAGCTACGGATCTGTTTCAGGTCAGCCTTATGAATGGACACCATTGATGCCATTCATCTAGCTCGTGGCCTTTCTTGAGCAGAATGAAATATGAAGACTCATTGTATTACACTCTGAAGGTATAAGCTGTGGCGAGATTGACGAAATAATTATGTAAATAATGGCAGACGTCTACGGAAGAATAATGGCTGAAAAAGCTGAGTAACATTAAAAAGTTAATATATTTAATGTTAACCTTTGTAGCTTTCAGCAATAATTCAAATCTAGCAAAATTGTTGTAGAAAGCATAGTAATATTAAAGCAAAGGGAAGAACGTCATGGTAATAAATGAATCCCCCGGTTTTCCGGGAAACTAGCAGGATATTATTTTACTTTAACACTAAAAGCTAAACACAAGATTTTATTAATATTGAGTGCCATTCTTCTTTGTAATGTGTTGGACTTACCCAGAAAATGGAGATTTTTAATTTCTAATTCTTCAGTGTAATCAAACACCTAAAACATTTCAACAGAAAGGCTTGAAAATGTTACAATATAAAATAATCATAATTTAAAGGTCCGAATGCAAGAGACTTGGTTGGAGTTCTCGTGAACACACAATGAGTAACTCGTTAAAACTTTTCAGCAGTTAGGATGCCTGGATGGCTCAGTAGGTTGAGCGTCCAACCTCGGCTTAGGTCGTGATCTCACAGTTCATGGGTTTGAACCCCACATCTGACTCTCTGCTGTCAGTGCAGAGCCTGACTCGGATCCTCTGTTCCCCCCACCCCACCCTCTAACCCTCCCCAACTTGCTCTCTCTCTCTAAAATAAACAAACATTTAAAAAATTTTTTTAACGTTTATTTATTTCTGAGACAGAGAGAGACAGAGCATGAATAAGGGAGGGTCAGAAGAGAGGGAGACACAGAATCTGAAACAGGCTCCAGGCTCTGAGCTGACAACACAGAGCCTGACGCAGGGCTCAAACTCATGGACCATGAGATCATGACCTGAGCCGAAGTCGGACGCTTAACCGACCAAGCCACCCAGGCGCCCCTCTGTCTCTAAAATAAACAAACATTTAAAAAAATCCAATAAACTTCTCAGCAATGAACATTCTATAATTACACATAAATTATATTTTCTCCCACCCCAAATATTAGAGACCAATAATAACACAAGGGCAGAATGAGATTAAAGGGGTGATCATCTTTGTTTCAATTTCACGGATGAAAGATAGCTTGGGACTTCGCCAAAGAAAATAATGATGTCCAGGAAAATTCTGGGTTCCTGGAACAACCAGGGCCATCTTGACATGGAGGAAGTGTTTGCTTTCTCATTAGGTTCCCTCAGGTCAGACTTGAGATCATCTCACAGAAGCCAAAAAAGTGTGTGTGGGGGGGGTGGATTACGAGGAGTTTGTTTCATCTGGGAAGATCGAGAATACTGAAGATAAATACTGGAGAGTCTACGAATGTGCCCCTAACTCTTCTGTGGCTGCTTCCTCTCTCTGGGTCTACGTTCTCTGCCAAGGAAAGCAGACGAAAAATCATTGCTCACATTCTGAAAAGGAAATGAGTAGAGCTGCATTTTTCTATCTCATCAATAAGATAATAAAGACAGTGGTCCCTGGACAAGCCTGCATACAGTTCTAGTTCTTTTAATCCCCTTAATTAGATTTTTTTGGAATATCTGTAAATTGCCTCGCATTTGATTAAATCAACTTGTTGCCCGTGACCCAAAGAGACTAGAAATTTATCTCTCACTTCCCATTTTAATTTTTTTTAATGTTTATTTATTTTTGAGAGAGACAGAGACAGAATGCAAGTGGATTAGGGGCAGAGAGCGAGGGAGACACAGAGTCTGAAGCAGGCTCCAGGCTCTGAGCTGTCAGTACAGAGCCCGACGTGGGGCTCGAACTCATGAGCTATGAGAGCATGACCTGAGCCGAAGTTGGACGCTCAACCAACCGAGCCACCCAGGCGCCCCTCTCACTTTCCATTTTAAATAATATTTGTGGGCTTAGGGAAATTGATCTGTCTGAGGCTTTGTAGATTAGAGGTTACAGCCAAGGCAAATTCACTTTGATAACAACAAAATCTATGGATTGAGGGGATTCCATGAACTTTTGGATTTTGAGACACATGTTTTTTCTCTTTGGGCTCTTAAGTAGAGCAGAAAATAAGCAAGTCATAGAAAAAGTAGACCTTTGAGAGCACACTTGACTTGCTTACTGCTGAGGATTCTGGACCAGGAAAATATGAATGCCACACCTTTGTAATGATGCTAGAAATCTAGAAACATATGACTTATGACACCCACCTCTCCAGCAAGGAGACATATCGTAATGCAAGCTCTATGAGGAGCATATCCAGTTAATATTCCCCAAGCACATTACATCGCTTGGTTCTAGTCTGCTGGCTTGAATGCATATTGCTCCCTGGAAAGAACTTACAATTCCCTTTACAATGCATTTACAGTTGATTAAAGAATGGATTTGCAATTCAGAGTCTATAATTAGAGCAAAGGGTCTCTATAATTTGAGTTACCCTCATCCACTAATGATGATGTTATGGAGATTAGCCACTATTATAAGGACCCTTGGCCACTAAAATGATTACTGGAAAACATGTATTGAGGTGCAGTGGCCCATTCTTTTACCACAGGAAGCCTATTATAAACAGTGTTATGCAAGGCTACTAGACAGGAAAAATGAGATTAACAATTAACACCTTGCTCAAAGGATTAGTATATCTCTTATGCTCTTATGACTTGGATTCTAATTAAAATCTTCAGAGGTGTGTGTGTGTGTGTGTGTGTGTGTGTGTGTGTGTGTGTGTGCACATGTGCATACGCACACATACCCAGAAGTGTATGTGCTCCTTTCCAGGTGCCCGACACTTGCTTCGAGTTTTAGAAAAACACGGGTTGGTTCATGACATAAGCTGGAAGCAAACCCTTCTAGGAGGAGACATTTCTCATTGCTCTTTAACTGGAAACCGTGTACTGTCTTCCAAGGAAAATCTCAATATTAAAGTATTTAACTCTCCTGTAAGTCTATTCGGTTTTTCGTATACAATGCAATTTTGCCACTGATTTATGTAGTCATTTCTACAGGGTTCTGCAGCTAAGTACCTTCGCTAGCATTTAACGTGGGCAGGAAACAGAGGGCGTAAAGGTGTTTACAAACCAGAGCCCCTCCATGCTGGAATTAGGGGCTGTGAAACTATCATAAAGGTGTGGGGGGGGGGGGGAATGCAAAATTTCTATTTCTATTGTCAAAAATTCCTCCTTTTCTAATTTCTGTTTGTGCTTTTGAAAGTGCATGAATAATTGGTATAGTAACACATGTTATTATATAATTTATAAATAATTTGCATATATTAAATGCGTACAGGGTTTCTTTTCACTGAGAGGCGTTTGCAAACAAACAAAAAATATTTCTTGTTTTTTTTCAATCTTCGTCAGGCATGTGAACTTCAGGAAGCTAGTTCTAAGTATGTATGCGCTCACTCCGCTTCCCTTTTTGAATCCAAATGGGTAGGAAAATAGGGAAATTGAGATTCATTTTCTCCTCAGATCCCTAGTTATTCTTGGTTTCACTGACTTAGAATTATTCATGCTCTGGTGAAGCACTCTCATTGCTGGGGTGAAGACGGTAATGAGGAAAAAGTGTTATAAATAGTGTACATTAGTTGATAACTAAGTGCCATGTTTTAGGCCTCGTTAAAACTTCTAATAACTTCTATATAATCTCAGTAAATGAGAAAAGGGCGAGGTCACCAAACAGAAGAGGCAAGGAAAAAACCTTCCTCGAAACTGAGAAAACTTAGGGCACCTGGGTGGCTCAGTTGGTTGAGCATTGCACTTTTGAGTTCGGTTCCAGTCATGATACAAAGGTTGTGAGATCAAGCCTCACGTCGGGCTCTGTGCTGAGCATGGAACCTACTTTGAGATTCTCTCTCTCCCTCTACTCCTTCGCCCTTCTCTCCCACTCGCGAGTGAACACGCTCATCAATCAATCAATCAATCAATCATGAGAAAAATCAAACAGATTCAAATCTGAGACCCCAGTTTAGCCAGCATGGTACCTCTTAGCTTAGTACAGTGCCTGGGACATAGTCTGTGCTCAGTAAATGCCATTAAAATTTTTATTAATGTTTATTTATTTTTGAGACAGAGAGAGAAAGAGCATGAGCAGGGAAGGGGCAGAGAGAGAGGGAGACACAGAATGTGAAGCAGGCTCCAGGCTCTGAGCTGTCAGCACAGAGCCCGATGCGGGGCTCGAACTCACAAACTGTGAGATCATGACCTGAGCAGAAGTCAGACGCTTAACTGACTGAGCCACCCAGGTGCCCCAGTAAGTGTCATTTAAATAAATAAATGAACACATCTATGACATCACGGCAAATAATTTGAATATTTAAATATTTATCAGAAATAATAATAAAATTCTTGACAAGTTTAAAAAAATTTGGGGCGCCTGGGTGGCGCAGTCGGTTAAGCGTCCGACTTCAGCCAGGTCACGATCTCGCGGTCCGTGAGCTCGAGCCCCGCGTCGGGCTCTGGGCTGATGGCTCAGAGCCTGGAGCCTGTTTCCGATTCTGTGTCTCCCTCTCTCTCTGCCCCTCCCCCGTTCATGCTCTGTCTCTCTCTGTCCCAAAAATAAATAAACGTTGAAAAAAAAATTTTTTTTTTTTAATTTAACGTTTGTTTCTGAGAGAGAGAGAGAGAGAGCAAGCGAGCATGAGTGGAGGGGGGCGGAGCAAGAGGGAGACACAGAATCCGAAGCAGGCTCCAGGCTCTGAGCTGTCAGCATAGAGTCAGGCGCGGGGGGGGGGGGGGGGGGGGGGGGGGGGGGGGGGGGCGGTGCTTGAACTCACGAACTGTGAGATCATGACCTGAGTCAAAGTTGGATGCTTAACCGACTGAGCCACCCAGGTGCCCCTTGACAATTTTTTTTTAAATTTGAAGATACATAGGATGTTGAAGAATAAAATGAGAACTCACAAATACAGCAGGGAGAAGACACAGACGATGAATTGCATATAGGTAAAAGTCACTTCACAATTGAGGCAATCCTGAGCAACGTTTAAGATCTAATATAACTGCATACTACCTACTCTAAAACACATACACACTTGAAATGGCCATATTTTCTCTCCAATTTTGAGGGCAAATTTTCTATATATTAAATATCATTCTTTGGAAAAGGACAAAGACATAACAAAACAGAAATCTGGTAATTTTTCATTTCTATGAATTGTCATAGCCATTCTGCATGACGTTTTGTTTAGGAATTTTAGGAAATATGTGTGTCAATGACATTTGACAAAGGAAACACAAACAAGTTCAATTAAAATGGTCTATTAATGATAAAGCAGACTGCATATTCAACAAACATGGAATTATAGTAATATTCGTTACGATAGTAAAGTGGGAAGGATCATTTTCAGCCAGATTTATGATTGATGGAAAGAGAATTCCAAAGTGATTGTAAAAAAACAAAAAGCGAGCTGTAGTATGATCTCTAGGGGATTAAAAAAAAAGGAAGAAATGAAGATTATAGGCAGAAGAAGAGTATAAATTGTTTCTACAGAAATGGTACGATTTTTAATTATAAGTGAAAGAACGATAATAAAAATAATAAGTAAATAGGATACGAACTGCTTGTATAAAAAAGCGTGTTCACTTTGAAACAACACTAGTTAATAGAATATTAGTTCTAGCAAAGATGAAATTATTCCTCTCTTTATTATACATTAACATTTTCCCTCTCACATAATGCGTAATGAAGACATGAATGAGTGCAACAGAGCTCATAGCAAAATCTCAACTGATAAAAGTGTAGAATGAGGAGGTTGTTGGTTGGTTTGTTTGTTTCAAGTTAGGTACCTGGACAAGCCCTGTCTAGATAACATAAGCAAAGAGATGTAGTAAGTATCTGGAAAAGATTTTTTTTTTTTGAGAGAGAGAGAGAGGGAGCGAGTGTGAGCAGGGAAGGGGCAGAAAGAGAGGGAGAGAGAGAATCCCAAGCAGGCTCCATGCGGCCAGCACAGAGCCCACCTAAGGGCTCAGTGGCACAAACCGTGAGATCATGACCTGAGTCGAAATCAAGAGTTGGACACTTCACTGACTGAAACACCCAGGTGCCCCTGGAAAAGCTTCGCCACACATGATGGAGCAAATAAACCCAAGCAATTATTCCTGGCCCTCTCACAGGACAAAACTAGTCACAGGACTGAAAGGACCTGAGAATATTGTCATTTAAATGCACTGTCATGTTCCTCCGATATGTCGCATGAATAAGAATTGATCTTTGGATCGCCTTAAAATGATATTGCCATTCTGAAAATTTAAAAAAAAAAAAAAAAAGGTAGGGGCACCTGGATGGCTCAGTTGCTTACGTGTCTAACTCTTGATTTCAGCTCAGGTCATGATCTCAGCGTTTACAAAATTGAGCCCCATGTAGGGCTCAGTGCGGACAGCACAGAGCCTGCTTGGGAATCTCTCTCTCTCGCTCTTGCTCTCGCTCTCGCTCTCGCTCTCGCTCTTGCTCTCGCTCTCTCTCAGTGTGTGTGTGTGTGTGTGTATGTGTGTGTGTGTGTGTGTGTGTCTGCCTCTATCCCATTCTGTCTCTCTTTCTCTCTCAAAATAAATAAACATTAAAAAATGAGGAATAATTTTTTTTCAACATTTATTTTTGGGACAGAGAGAGACAGAGCATGAACGGGGGAGGGGCAGAGAGAGAGGGAGACACAGAATCGGAAACAGGCTCCAGGCTCCGAGCCATCAGCCCAGAGCCCGACGCGGGGCTCGAACTCCCGGACCGCGAGATCGTGACCTGGCTGAAGTCGGACGCTTAACCGACTGCGCCACCCAGGCGCCCCGAGGAATAATTTTTTCAGATGTGCCTGATTATTCCAGGCTTCTACACTATTTTAGGGTATGCTGCACAAAACAGAAGTGATTGGTCAATTTCATAAGAGAAAAAAATAAGCTTCCACTTTAAAATGATCTTTACAAGTTGTGTTAAATTTGGGGAGCCTGGGTGGCTCAGTCAGTTAAGCATCTGGCTTCGGCCCAGGTCACGATCTCACAGATCAGTTTGTGAGCTTGAACCCCCGCGTCGAGCTCTGTGCTAACAGCATAGAGCCTGCTTCAGATTCTCTGCCTTGCTCTCTGTCTGCTCCTCCCTGCTCGCTCTCTGTCTCTCTCTCTCAAAATGGATAAATAAATAAACATTAAAAACAAAACCAAATTGTGTTAAATTTGCAAAGCATGTTTGCCTTTTAAGATAACTTTACTATAAAATTAATTAATAATCAAGATAGAAAATTTAAGGGGCACCTGGGTGGCTCAGTCAGTTGGGCGTCCAACTTTGGCTCCCGTCATGACCTCATGATGGCCGATGAGTTCGAGCCCAGAGTTTGGCCTGTGCTGACAGCTGGGAGCCTGGAGCCAGGAGTCTAAACATCCTACACGACACAGGAGAACCCCACAAAAGGAAATTATCTGCCCCTAATGTCAATAGTGGGAACTATTTCAAGTAATGACAAACATTTTCTTATGGCTTAAATTATTTTAAAATATTTCAATAATTGCCTAACATCACATGATTTATCATAAGATATTTAACCCTTTCACATTTGGGAAACTAATGGTATTTTAAAATTTTAGTTTGGGGGCACCTGGGTGGCTCAGTTGGTTAAGCATCCGATTTTGGCTAAGGTCATGATCTCATGGTTCATGGGTTCAAGCCCTGCATCGGGCTCTGTGCTGACAGCTCGGAGCCTGGAGCCCGCTTTGGATTCTGTGTCTCCCTCCCTCTCTGCCCCTCCCTCGCTCATGTTCTGTCTCTCTCTCAAAAATAAACATTTAAAACTTGTTTTAAAAATAAAAATAAATAAATAAAATTTTAGTTAGTCCCAATACATGTCAAATATCAAATTTGATTTTTTTATTTGTTTAGAGAAACTCCATGACATTTCTTTCACCTTCCCTTAAGTCTAAAGGCCCTGCTGAGTTCATATTGTAATTTTTATTAGGTAATGTGAAGTTTGCTTCCCAAATGCTTGAAGAGGGTTTCAGAATATTGTGATCTTCTCTGCTCTTTAATAACTTCTAAAAATACCCATTTACATTAAGGGCCTGATACTCATCATACCCTCTGTTGACTAATAATAATAATAATAATAATAATAATAATAATAATAATAATAGATTCTAATGTTTATTTGCTTGATAAATGAAAAAAATTACTCTTCATACTATACTCTCAAATTAAGCCACATTACAGCCATTTTAACATGCCTGAGGTGGTTGCTACTTGATTCCTTGCTTTTTGAAGCAATGTAACATTATGCACAAACAGCTCACACTCGGGTCTCCCCAAAACCCAAAACAAAAAAGCCAACCCCCCCAAACAAAAACCAGATTGAAGACATGAAGACTTATTTTAGACATTTTCACGAATACACAAAACCACCCATTTTCTCCCCTATCAATTTTCCTAAATGTACAACTTATCAGTAGGTTTATACCACCGTTTCTATGTGTCACGAATTGTTAGAACATAAGTCAGTTAGGAAAAACAGTTTTTCTTCTGTGTCATTGTGTAAATGCCAGGGTGAAGGGTGCTTCCGTAAGAAACACAACATAGGTTTCTTTGTGACGTTTCAGTAGCTTTGTGGGCATTTTCTGATCATGGCGTGGACATCCATCATATGTATCATGCCCTACCCTATGAACCTCACATTATCGTCTCCCCCAGTAGCTAAATCAAACACTTTGATGAGGAAATGTAAAGGAGAAATAGGGCCACTCCCCCTTCCCCAAGTAAATACCATCAGACTAGAACCCCAGTTGAAATTAACTGCGACCTGATGAGAGCTCTCTGTCAGGTGGTCCCAACAACGGTCTGAAGCCTGTAAGGACAGACCATCATTGATGTGAGGGGGCTCTACATGAGGTTCAGGAAGTGGGGGAGAAGAGGCGAAGGGCACGTATACGAAAGATGTCACCTCTGGTGAAATGTTTCTGTCACCTTCCCTGAGTTCAGACAATGATTGCAGTGAATGAGTCCATGGCCAGCTTTCTCATTTCTACCTATCTGAAGAGAAGAGCTCTGGGCAGCCTCCCTCATATCCATGAGAAGCTAACATGTACTAAGAAGCACCCGTGTACAATATTCTGCACCGTAATAATTTTATGTTGCTCGTGTGTGTGTGTCCGTGTGTGAAACATCACTCTACGTCCAACCATATTAGAGATTTCCTTTTGTTAGTGTTTGCGGGTCCTATTCGATACCTCCTGACGTCACAGTCTAATTGATATCTTTGGAAACAGTCAGTCTGTCACCTAGCATACGATGCCAGCTAAAGTCTTAGTGTCTTCCTTTCTCTCTGTGTCCAGTTTGGTTGTGAAGGCATCGTTCTCATCAGGGTAGAGGCTCTCCTGTAGGCGGAAGTGATTCAACCAGGGTAAGTCATCTGAGGTATGCACCCCCATACCTGGTCACAGAGGGAGTGGTCCCCTCCCATGGACCTTCATTTTGCTCTGAGGCCTGATGCCACAGAGCTGTCATCTCACTAACAGTGGGTTGTTCTTTGCAATTGGACTTTTCTCCCCTTACCAAGCGGCCTGTATCTTTCCGCCCTAAACTGTATCTTCCATTTGAAGGCAATTTTCAAATTAAGCGTAAGTCCATGTGACTGAGATTGACCTCAAACCTTGATCACGCGATCTCTTACATTTAAGACATTTAATTTCCGTTATTAATATTTTTCATTGTAAAGGGGAGATCAACATAAGTATAGGTCTTTGAATTAAAGGCATTTGGAAACGTTAAATAAATAATATTAAGACCTATCTTATTTAGTAAGTTGCTGGAGACATTTGCAGTAGTGAGGTCTAGTATATTACATATCCATTGTTTTTTTTACAGATAACGGATCAATAATCCCCCTCCGTGTTAAGTAGGAACACTCCCTAAGGAGGGAGGGGGGAGGAGCTCTTACTTGTATACCACTTCCGGTTTCCCTCTCTGCCTCCTCCCTTCTGCCATATCTGAGGGCTGGTGTATTTTATCAGACCGGAAGTTTGGGTGAACGATGGAAATCCTCACTCTGCCCCCTCCTCCTGACGAGGCCAGCTGCCTCTGTCGAACTAACTGGAATTGTGTTGGTCAAGTCTGTGTGATCCTAGAATTCGGGGTGAGAAACTCGTTACCACAGAGCCGACGCAGTCCTCCAACCTAGCCTTGACCCTGAGGGAAGCAGCCATCTGCATCTCCTTCTACATGCCCTTCCATCTGTCACTCAGTCACTGAGCCTCTTCCAACACCCGAGTGTAAGGCCACCAGAGCTTCCCTACGGATCACGTGGCACCATTGATTCGGAGCAAGTGCACGGTTCCCACTGACATTCCTAAGGACTGTTGTGAACACCTGTTCTCGCGAAATAGCACTTCTGCAGCCCTCAGGTCTGCAACATTTAAGCAAATTTTTTCCGGCAGCATTCCATTCATTCCTGCCAAATCTGTTGGGATCTGGAGTTACTAACATGCGTGCCATTTTTCTCGACTTAATTTCATCTTGAAATTTGATTGAAACGAGCTTTATGTCTTTGTCAAAGTTATCCATGTCTGCTGACTAGGATGAGCCTGGTGAGGCTACCAGCACTCACTGAAAATGTCCTCCGCTTTCCAACTCAATCTATTTATCAGTCTTCTCTCTTACGGTCCTCCAAACTGTCCAATTTGTTTTATAACAGAAGCGTAAGTGCTATGTCGTGAAATGCACAGGTCTTAAATGAACACTTTAATTAAGTATAACAAACGCATACATCCTTGTAACACACCCCCTTTCGAGATACAGAACAATTCCTTGCCTCCAAAAATGGCTCTCAGGCCCTTTTATCAATTGGTTCCCTCCCATGGGGGCAACTGCTGTTTGATTTTTGTCACCGCCGACAAGCGTTTCCTATCACTTCTGACTGAGTTCTGTAGGTTCTGCGAATCCTTGTCTTTGGTCTTTGTCTTACATAAGGATGGCGCTGAATGGTTACTACTTTATGTCTTATTAACCAATGGCAGAGATCCGTAATCGGCTTAAGAACTTACTCAAAAATCATTCTAATACTGAAGTGTGGTGTTGACAGTTGTTTTGAGCTTAGATTTATCTAGCACGATCTACAAGGTATCTACTGCCTGTTAGTTATTATCCCAGAAATGGGGTTTCATTTTCTATGAATGTGTATCCCTCTCTGTTTTATCTCTGAACACTGCTCACTCAGCTCGCCGTGGATTCTTCCCACATTCAGGTGCCAAGCTTAGAAAAACAAAAACGATACACACAGAACTGGGTGCTCACTTAAATTTGAAGTTTTGACAAATAATAATATTTTACTCTGTGTCTCCAATGTTACAAAAGACATACTTCTCTTTTTCAAGAGCTATTCAGCATTCATCAGAATTTCAAGTTCAAGTGGGCATCCGGTATAGTATCTGAAAACCCTATCCCACATGAATTGTATTCCACTAATCCTACAATAATGAGGCAAATATTATAATCCTTTTGGCATGAAGATCAACTTCTCTTAGGAGTACCAAACTGAAAATAGATTTTCCCAACAGGATGAATCACAAGGCATGATACTTCCCAGGTAACACCATTTAACACGGCACCGGCTGTCGCACTTCATTGGTAAAACCTTTGATTTTTTTTCTTGAGGCTCTTTATGGTGTGTTTGGTTATGAGGGAGTTACGCAGAAAGTGAACGGAAGTCTCCACCACAGGCCCTCGGCTCTGTTTGTGGCTCTAGGAAGGCTTCTTGGAGGAAGTCAGGCTGAAATATTGATCTCCATTTCCTTCCGTGTCCCCTGTTACTACCACTCATGCTGTTGCCATGGCTTATCTTCAACCCTATATGCAAGGTTGCAGTTCTCAACACTGTGATTTGGAATCACCTGGGGAAATTTCACAAATCCCATTATTCAGGTTCTCTCCCCAATAAATTAGGTCAGAATCTCTGAGAGTGGGTCTAAGGCATTTGTAAGCTCCCCAGGTCACTGCAGCATGCAAGCAAAGTTGAGAAATAGTGCTCTCTACCAACCTGACGGGCTGCATTCCATACATTTACAACAAATGTGGGCTAGCTTTTGCCTCCCACAGTCCCCTCCCCAGTCAGCAATTCACAGCGATCTCTCAAACTCTTGTTTTGTTCTCTGCTGATTCTTGAGTCTATCCTTTATTTTTAAATTTGGTTTTGGAATGTCATCTCCCTAGGTTCTGATTCCCAATGATCTCTTAAGGACTTGGCTCAGGGTCACCTCCATGGCTTTCCCTCTCCAAACACCTCGCTATCCTCTGCTAGCCCGCCCATCAAGACCCCACTGCTAGGTCTGCTGGTAGCTAGGATCACGCCACAGCATGGCAGGCCTACCTAGGGCCTGTGCACAGAGGAATTTTAACCGTTCTGTTCCACACGTTGCCAATCCATCCCGTGATGGCTTCCTGAGCACTCATAAATCTTCTCTCTCTCACACTAATCATAGGGAAGATTTAAGCCCTCTGCCTCCCTCTAAGGACTCCAGATAATAGAATTCCCGGTTCATGGGTGCTTGTATTGAGCACCACAATTACAAATTAAGTCACGACTTATGGAGTGGAAGACCAGACCACAAGTAAACAAAGAGCGAAATATCACTTGGGAAGCACTCAACTCTTCCAAGTTGTTGTAGCTGCCCCATGTGTGTGGCTGGGGTAGAGCTCCACTTCTTTAATAAATAATGCGATATCTAGGCAGAATTTGGGAGAAAAACATTGCCACTCCTACCACCTTCTCTCTCCGTCTTGGTAAATGGACAGCGTTTATTAATTAGCACTTATTCTTTGGGCTTTACATTCAACAGAGAAACCTACCTAAATAAAAACAAACCTCGTAAACAGTCTTAGAAAACTAGCCAATCAAAACAGAACAGATGGTCAAGTAGCAGTATTTCTATCAGGGAAAATTATGTTGAAAGAGGTAAGTTATTGCTTTACACATCCTTCAGGTGGCTGACAAAAAGAAAAGAAAGAAAAAGAGAACAAGAGGAAAATTTCAGCCAAGTTGGTTTTTTTAAACACTTGATTTGGATAATGTAAAAAACACATGTGTCTCTTAAATGAATTTTACCATATATGGGTTTTTAAATGCAGTGACTAATGCTCACATTTCTAAGAATTATTCTTGGCACCGAATCTATTTAGATACCGTGTTTAAGCCAAGAGAAACACCATCATATGCCTTTCTAGATATTGTACACAAAAACACTAAAAGGTACACCACGGCTTTTCGTATAAATGCTATCTTACCTTAAAAATCTGAAAGGTTGCTTTTGAATTACATTGAAATTTATTTCTCCATCATTGTACATAAAAAAGTGCTTCCCTATAGTAAAGAGATAATAATCCTTTACCTCTGTATGTCACTTTTTTCTCCAAAGAAAGTAACACAAATAATAATAATAAAAAAACTTCCACTGCCAGTTACTTTACACACATGTATGAAAAGAAAACAGAATGAATAAAAGCTAAAAGCATGTCCATATCCTGAAGTGCCATTAGCCAAAGAATGGAGTGATTTTTGACTATTTATTTTCCCCTGTATGGCTAAGAAAACATAATATTACATGTACATTTAAACAAAACTTTCTCTATGGTGGAACATACACATATATATTCAAGGTTTAATTCAAGGTGTTGACATCATCCTTCACACCACTCGATACAGTCTGGATCCTGGTTTCCGCAGGGATTACTTCAGCAATAACTAGTAAGATAACTTGGCTCCGGGCACTGCCTCGAGTTGAAATATCTACCCTGAGAACCAAGGCATAAGTGCTTTAAACTGGGCTCCACCAGAGACACTCACACTTAAGACAAATTATCAGTTTCCTGTTTTTCTTGGTTTCTCAAAGGGATGTCCTGCCCCAAATAAAGCATAGTTTTAACCTAGGGAGACAGTTTTTTTTCTTTACCCTTAACTGAAGATCCATTCCTTCCTACTTACTGGGCTGGCGAACCTTCCTAATGGAAGGACTATAGCAAAGGCACACATGGAACAGGGATGAGGAAGCAAATGTGAGTCTATCCATCCAGCCAAGTGAACAAAATCAACTTTGGCTATAAAGAGATGTTGGACTTGTAGGCTTATGTCTCTCACTTTTATTCTTCTATCCCACAGCAAACGCAGAACACCAGTATGTTAGTCCTTGCACGATGGGTTGGGACCCACCTCTGCCATTTTAAGGCTTACAGTTCGTGTCATCCTATGTCAATGTTCACTAAATAATGAGTCAAGAGTTCATTTTAACATCTCAAATATTCACATACTTTGTTTAAAAGAATAAGTATGATGTCAGTTATCAAGAAGCTATCTAATACCTTAACGTATATACTTTTAAAACTTTTAGAAGCATATGAGCTTACAGAATACAGGTAGTGAAAAGGTCCCTGATGATTGTCGCTTTTATAAGAAAAATGAGCATGTATTCAGGCTGTAAAATCAACTATACGTTCTGCATTTGCCCATCAAAGAGGGAAAAAATGAACTAATGGGCCTTCTCAAACAAATATGGCTGAGCTGATATTAAATGGTTGTATTCTCAGACCCTAGTCACTGCTTAGCTTATAGCAGATGATATAAACCAATATCATATAGCAGATGATATAGACCTTATATGGCTACAAGGGTCTTCAGTTGAACTTGGGGAATTCATACATGGAGCACTCCAGATTGTTAGAGTAGTGATTATTTGTGGAGGGTGAGACCTTGTCCCATAATCTGAAGGAGAATTTTGGTTTAAGGGGATTTCACCCAATTCCTCTTAAAAGATAAACCTGAACATGGATAATTAGAACACATAAAGATTTCAAAATGTTTTGAAACCAAAAGAAACAATTCTGTATAATGCTTGACTTCTGAGAGGCCTCGTATCAGCCAAAACTTAGTAGATAATCAGGAAAATGACAACCAGTGTTGGCTCTTCACTGGCTCACTCTCGCTCAGACCAAGAAAATTTTCCATACTGCCTCCGCCATATTGTCCAGTCTAGGTGAACGCATAAAGTTCCTCTCTTAAAATTCAAAACTTATTAGGATGAGGTAACAGTCACTCAGAAGAAAGGCAATGGCCAAAAAGACTAGCGCACTTTTCCAGAACTAAGAGAAGTAGGTGAGCCCAAACGGGGAGGACTGATGAGAATGGGAGATTCAAAAGAAACCGGCACAGCAAGAACACCCCGAGAAGGCAGAAGACAACACAAGGCAAACACAGGGTCCCAAAGACAAGGCATGAAAATCGCCAATTTTGTTCAAGGCTGGACATACATTCACTTCGCATATTTCTTGGGAACTTAAAAACATCTCAGTACTGCTCAAGGTTATACCCTCAGGTGAATCTGGTTTTTCTATTCTTGAAAATTGAAGTCAGTAAATACCATACTGTCTTCTTTAGTTATTTGCTCCATGGCTTGAGCTAAATAGACCCCACATAACTATTTTCCATAACTTAGGAAAGACTAACACGTTTAAGAATTATTTCTAAGTTTATTTATTTATTTTGAGAGAGAGAGACAGAGAGTTTGGGCAGGGGAGAGGCAGAGAGAAAGGGAGAGAGAGAATCCCAAGCAGGCTCCTGCACTGTCAGCATGGAGCCTGATGTGGGGCTCGAACCCAAGAAATGTGAGATCATGATCTGAGCTGAAATCAAGAGTTAAATGCTCAACCAACTGAGTCACCCAGACGCCCCATTCATTTTTATTTTATTTTATTTTTCCTTTCCAAGTTTTTATTTAAATTCCAGTTAGTTAACACACAGTGTAATAGTAGTTTCAGGCATAGAATTTGGTGATTCACCACTTACATACAATACTCGGTGCTCATCACAGCAAGTGCCCTCCTTCATCCCCGTCACCCATCTAGCCCATCCCCCCACCCACCTCTCTCCAGTAACCACCTCTCTATAGTTAAGACTCTGTCTCACCAAAACTGTAACATACCTAGGAATAAAGCTAACTAAAAAGATCTGTACTCTTAAAACTATAAAACACTGATGAAAGAAATTGAAGAAGTCACAAAGAAATGGAAAAACATTCCATGCTCATGGACTATAAGAATAAATATTGTTAAAATGTCAATACTGTTCAAAGCAATCTATATATTTAGTGCAGTCTCTATCGGTATGTCACCAGCATTTTTCACAATACTAGGACAAACAATCCTAAAATTTGTATGGAACCACAAAAGACCCCAAATAGCCAAAGCAATCTTGAAAAAGAAAAGCAAAGCTGGAGACATCAAAATTCTGGACTTCAAGTTATATTACAAAACAGTAGTGATCAAGACAGTATGGTACTGGGGCGCCTGGGTGGCGCAGTCGGTTAAGCGTCCGACTTCAGCCAGGTCACGATCTCGTGGTCCGTGAGTTCGAGCCCCGCGTCGGGCTCTGGGCTGATGGCTCAGAGCCTGGAGCCTGTTTCCGATTCTGTGTCTCCCTCTCTCTCTGCCCCTCCCTCGTTCATGCTCTGCCTCTCTCTGTCCCAAAAATAAATAAACGTTGAAAAAAAAAAAAAAGACAGTATGGTACTGGCACAAAAACAGACACGTAGATCTATAGACCATAATAGAAAACCATAAAACAGAAATGAACCCACAACTATGGTCAATTAATCTTCGACAATGCAGGAAAGAATATCCAATGGAAAAAAGACAGCCTCTTCAACAAATGGTATTGGAAAAACTGGACAGCTACATTCAAAAGAATGAAACTGGACCACTTTCTTACACCACACACACAAATAAATTCAAAGTGAATGAAAGACCTAAATGTGAGACAGGAAACCATTAAAATCCTAGAGGAGAACACAGGTAAATATTACCCTCTTCGACGTCGGCCACAGCAACCTTTTACCAGATATGTCTCTTGAGGCAAAGGAAACAAAAGCAAAAAATACATTCTTGGGTCTTCATCAAAATAAAAAGCTGGTCCACAGTGAAGAAAGCAGTCAAAAAAACCTAAAAGGCAACCTTGGCAAAGATATTTACAAATGACCTATTGATAAAGGGTTAGTGTCCAGAACTTCTAAATCTCAACGTCCAAAAAACAAATAATCCAGTTTAAAACATGGGCAGAAGACACGAATACACATTTTTCCACAGAAGAGATACAAACATACACATGAAAAGAGGTTCAACATCATTCATCATCAGGGAAATACAAATCAAAACCCCAATGAGTTATCACCTCACACCCGTTAGAATGGCTAAAATTAACGTATCAGGAAACAATAGATGTCGGCAAGGAGCAGAGAAAGGGGAACCCTCTCACACTGTTGGTGGCAACGCCAACTGGTGGGGCCACTGTGGAAAACAGTGTGGAGGTTCCTCAAAAAGTTAAAAATAGATCTACCCTATGACCCAGCAATTGCACTACCAGGTATCTACCTAAAGGATACAAAAATACTAACGCAATGGGACACGAGCACCCCAATGTTTACAGCAGTACCATCAACAATCGCCAACTTATGGAAAGAGCCCAAATGTCCATGGACTGATGAATGGATAAAGAAGATGTGGTATATATCTATAATGGAATACTACTCAGCCATAAAAAAGAATGAACTCTTGCTATTTATGACGTGGATAGATCTAGAGTGTATTATGCTAAGCAAAATAAGTCCATCTGACAAAGACAAATACCATATGATTTCATTCATATGTAGAATTTAAGAGAATTTGTTTTTAGAACAAAAAAGATCAACTCTCTCAGAAGAGAGTTCTGGGATGATCCTCCAAAGCTGGCAAGAGGTATCTCAGCCAACCCGAGTCTGTTTCTGTAGGTTCATTCTTTGTCTTGAGTTGTCACATTGAGATGACCTCTGCAACCACCAGGCATCTTGTTCTTATTGTGAATGGCTTTGGCCCTTTAAATATTTTATCTAAAATTGGACAAAGAGGGGCGCCTGGGTGGCTCAGTCGGTTGAGCGTCCGACTTCGCTCAGGTCACGATCTCACGGTCCATGAGTTCGAGCCCCGCATCAGGCTCTGTGCTGACAGCTCAGAGCCTGGAGCCTGCTTCAGATTCTGTGTCTCCCTCTCTCTCTGGCCCTCCCCCCGTTCATGCTCTGTCTCTCTGTCTCAAAAATAAATAAATGTTAAAAAAAAATTTTTTTAATAAAAAAATAAAATAAAATAAAATAAAATTGGACAAAGAAAAAAATTAAAAATAAATAAATAAAATAGGACCAAGAAATCCCTCAGGACTGCAAATAAGCTGGCATTTTCAAAACCATCTTTAGTAAATAGCAAAAGCATAGAGAAAGGAAAGGAAAGTTGTGGAAGATTTCTTGAGTATCAGCTCTGAATCATCACGGGAATCATCCTTCCTTTCCAAAAGGTTCCCTAGATACAACTTCTAGAAGCTTCTGGCCCTTGCACTGCCTGCTGTCTCCACTAGACAAGAGCTATCTTTTCTCCTTCCTCAAGTCAACTGCTCTAGCCTCAGGAAATCCCTGAATTAACTTTTGACCATAAGATATGAGCATGATCACGTGAAGAATATTAAAGGCCGTGCCAATGCCCTGTGCATCTCTGAAATCTATCTGCATGCATTTTCTAAAAGCCGTATTTAAGGAAGCCAAACATCTGGGGTCCACTGGGGTGTTGTATTCTTTAGAATCCTTACATATGAAAACAGGTATCTACATGATGCCCTTGCTTTGCTACTGAGGAGATCATGCAGCCCAAGCAATTTGACATCTTTTCTGTTTTCCTGCTGTAGAATAGGCAATTAGCACCAACTGATTGGATCCATTATGATAATCCGAATCAGTAAAAATAAGCAGGTTGGCTCTGTTTAGGCTTTGTATTTAAATGAGAATTAAGTCCTTTATTGCTTTATAATAATACTGGTAATTGCTCAATTACTTTTGTCCAGAAAGGTGTGGGGGCAGATTTAGACTCTGACACGGCGCCTGGAGTATCTCACACCAATGTCACTGATTTAACAATAGAAGAAAGAATGTATTTGCATCTACTGCAAAGGCAATTTACTTTAAAGAATACTCTGCAGAAATAGGTTTTTTTTTTTTTTAAGGAAACTCAAAATGGCTAAAAACAGATTTACAGTCATTAACAAAGGGAATCTCTGTTGGCAAATGATGTCACATTTCAACACACAATAGTATATATAGTCAGGTAATCATATGCCATCATGTTTCCTGTTTCATTCACCAGCATTACAGTGAGGATCTGGGAACACTGCATTTCCTTTCATTATTTGCTTTATGTTCTGTGAATTTTCCCTCTTATTGTAGTGTTTGCAGGGAAACAATGGTGTCATGAAAGCACAGCGTATTCTTTCCTTTTCTCTTGTTCATAACCTTTACACAAAACAATCCCCTTTCAGATTAAATTTCAAGAGTTGGTCTTATTCCAGAGGTAAATTATCCTGGAGAAGTCGAAGGAAATATAACCAGATGTATTTGATTTTACATGATTTTTTAAACACACCTTGTTGATTTAAAAACAATCTGAAGCAGACAATATTCTGGGACATTGATAACTTAGAAACGAGTCCATGTATTTTCATCAAATTTTGAGGATTATAATTTAAGTAGTGTCCAGATGAAAAAAAAGTGCTACCAAACCTTGTGATTCTTAAACTATAAAACACAAGGAGTCACATTGCCCCTATGTAGCCTCTGTTCTTTCAGATTCTATGAAGGAAACTAAAGAGTAAAGTTAGCATTAAGGAGATACAATCGAATTTTCTTTTGTAAACAGTAAATATGTTCATATTTATCATATATTTTAATGGTAATAGTTTTTATGCATCATTAGCTAATTTTAGAAGATAAAAGAAATGTTAGAAAAACTATGGTAAAATAATACTATAATAAAACTATGATACTACTAAGAATACTAGGATAAAATAAAAGTCTGATAAATGTAAAAAAAATCTAAATAGTCATGGCAGTAAGCAGTAACATTATTCAAAGGAATATGTTTTTCTATAGTGAATTTAGAAAAGCAAAAATTGAAACTTTTTTCCCATAAACTCTGTTTTCCTGCATACTCCTCTATATTAAAAAAAAACCTGCTTAAAAGGAAATGTGAGTGGGAAATCCATATTCTGAATTCCTATTTTTATATAGTATATGTCTGAGACTAGTTGGTTCATTGACGAGACAGTGGATAGCCTGTTCTTAGAATAAAGATAGGTTCTACCTTTTGTAAATGAAGCTGCTTATCTGGAAAAATTGCTGATTTTTTTAAATTGCTAATTTTATATTTCTCCTCCTATTATGGTGTTTTCAGGAAAATACAAAGGTATCCTCAAAGCACATCATGCCACACTGCTGTTTTCATTTATTCCTAACTCTTCCACAAAAAGATCTCCTTCACATTAACTTTCTAGGCTTGGTTTCAATCCAAAGCTGAATTATTCCAGAGAAGCAACATTCTTTCCAAACCCAATTGCTCACTATAGCAGGTGGATAAGGATGAAAAAGTTTCAGTGCCTGATATAAATCCTCCAACGAGCCTCTTGGATTGGACATAAGCCTCAGTGAGTTAAGGGCTGAGAGCCAACAACTCCAGGGACCATTTTCAGGAGAGAGTGGGGTCTCAGAGACCAAATAGTTCCTTTGCAAAAAAATGAAGTATGCAAGGAATTGATGAGAAGACCCATCACCTCATTTCTCTGTAAAACCCAGAACTTGCATTAATGGACTCTGACCAGTTGGAACAGGTTACATTATGCTGTGGTAACAACTGCAAACAACTCCCAGCCCCCAATAACCCCAAAAGGTTTTTGTTGTTGTTACTTGTTTGTTTGATTGATTGTTGGTCTGCCTTTTCTCTCCTCACCTCTCTCTTGTGGTTCACCTGGGGCCCTGGCTTCCCTTCATCTTCCTTTCAGGACCAAGGTTGGCAGAGTGGCTTCTATCAACACTACTGTCTCTCTTGAGAAGAAGACAGAGAAAGTAATTCATGACAATTAAAGCTTCTGCCATATTTGTGCGTGTATTCCATTCACCAAAGCAAGTCAACAGGGCCAAGCTTTATGTCAATGGAGCAAAGAAGTATATCCCTCATGTCCCTGATGAATGTTGTTTTTTTTTTTCCTTAAGCAACAAAGTCTGCTACATGGATATCACTGAGATAGACAATGATGAGAATTTTTCCAGTGGTACCAAAGAGAACAGAGTACCGCTCTTTGACCTGGAATCCCTACCCTGAAGTTTCGAGACACCCCAATCTGGCCTCCCTTCTGATGAGGCAAAGAGCCAATTGAAAACAAAAGGGAAAATTAACAAATCTGAATATTGGTTTAATAAAAATGTTTTAAAAACTAAGACACTATTAGCAAGATTGATGAAGAACAAAGAGAGAAACTTTAACAACAATATCAGGAACGGAAAATTATGCCAGATCCTGCCTATGTTGCAAGGATAATATGGGAATATTATGACTCACTTCACTCCATCAAATGTGACAATTTAGGCAGAAATGACAGATTTTTTGAAGGACAAAAGTGGTCACAATTAACAAATAAGAAAAAAACAGAAAATCTAAATAAATGGAGAAATATACTATTGTCATGGGTCGAACACTCAGTATTAATAAATGTTGATTCTCGGCAAATAGATCCATAAAGTCAATACAATTTCAATCAAAATGCCAATGGCTTTTTTTAAAAGAAAAGAGCAAGTTTATTATAATATAAAGGAAAAGAAAGAGATCTATATCAGCCCAGACCTTGACAAAGGAGAACAAAGTTGGAAGACTCACAGGAAAGTTAATTTAAGACTGAACCATAAGGCTACAGTCATCAAAAGAGTCCTTTTGCATAGATGGAGAGATGGGTCAATGGAACAGAAGAGACGCAGAGCAGAACATCTATGAAAATAGCTTCGATTCATTTTCAACAAAGGCACCAAGGATATTCAACAGGGAAAAAGTATTTCCCTAGAACTGGATAAATGTGTACTAATAAATAGACCTCAGCCCCTACCTAACATCTATGCAAAAATAACTTGAACTAGATCACTGAATTAAGTGTAAAAACTAAGTGTATGAAGCTTCAAGAAGAAAATAGTAAAATATGTTTATCTTTTGGGGGGTAAGCAATATTTTCTTAAAGAAGAGATACAAAACATATTTTAAATGTTTTTATGTCTAATGTTTATGTTGTCATGTTTATGTAATGTTTTATGTTTAACTGTTGTGTTTTTAAACACAACAGAAAAACCGTAATACATTAGACCTCGTCAAAGTAAAGGAAACATCTGTTTATCAACAGAAGACTTTAGGAAAGTGGAAAAGCAAGCCATAGAGAAACAGAACATAACTTTAAGGTATCTGTATAGATACCTGACATAGAATTTGCATCCAAAATATAAAAAAGAACTACAAGTCAATAGCAAAAAGACAGATAACAATTAAAAAAAGAAAAAGGCAAAAGACTTGAATAGTTACTTTGAGAAAGAAGATATATGTCCAAACAGCACATAAAGTGCTCAACATCATTAGTCATCAGGAAATTCACATTAAATCCACAATGAGATACCATTTCTCACTTACTAGAATGGCTAAAATTAAATAGGAAAACACATAAACACATTAAAGTTGTGAGGTTATGGAGCAAGGGGGACTCTGACACATTTCCACATGGGAGTGTAAAATACGACAACAACTTCAGAAGATGTTGGCTGTTCCTTATAAAACTAAAGCTGCACCTACACTCTGCCTCAGCAAGTCCTCTTTTCACACTTATCCAAGAGAAATAAAACTATGTGATCTAAAAGATATGTACAAGTATGTCTATGTCCTCTCCATTCATAATAGCAAGCACTACAACTAAAGCCAATCAGCATGAGATGAGTAAGCAAAATGTGGTATGTTCATGCAATGGAAAACTTGTCAACAATAAAAAGACATTGAGTGGTGATTTATATACCACATGGATGAAGCTCAAAAACATTAGGTTGAATGACAAAAAGGCCAGACACATAAAATTTCATACATTGTGAATCCATGTATTTAATGGATATAAAAGTAAGCAAAACTAAAATACAGTGGTAGAAATCAGAATAGTTCTTGCCTATCAGTGGTACGTTTGTTCCAGAAGAAAACACTAGGGAACTTTGGAAGGTGATGATACATCTTGATTGAGATGGTGGTTGACTCAAGTGTGCACATTTATCAAAGTTCACTGAACTGTATCTCAAAGAATACACACATATCTTCTCAAGTGCACATGGAACATTCCGTGTGAGGATAGACCACATGCTGGGCCATATAAAAACCTCAAAACATTTCAAAGGATTGAAATCATACCAAGCGCATTCTCTGGCTGCAACGGAATGAAATTAGCCATCAGTAATGAAAGAATTTTGGAAAATTCTCAAAATGTAGAAATCAAACAATACACTCCTACATAATCAATCGGTCAAAGTGGAAATCACAAGCACAATTAGAAGATACTTTGAGATAAATGAACAGGAAGACCCAACCTATCACAATTTTTAGGATACACTGAAGCAATATTTAGATAAAATCAGATAGTTGTAACGTCCATATTAAACATAAACGAGATCTCAAAACAATGACATAAACTTGACCCTGAAAAAAGGAAGAGTGCAAATAAATCTAAACTGATCAGAAGGAAGGAAATAATAGGGGAGTCTGGGTGGCTCAGTCAGTTAAATGTCCAAGTCTTGATCTTGGCTCAGGTCATGAGCTCATGGTTTGTGGGATTGAGTCTCGCACTGGGGCTCTGCGCTGAGTGTGGAACCTGCGTGAGATTCTCTCTCTCCCTCTGTCTCTGCCCCTGCCCGCCTCAAAAAATAAATAAGTAAACAAACATTAAAAAAGAAGGAAGGAAATAAAAAAGGTAGAGTAGAAATTAACGAACAAGAGAATAGAAAATGATAAGTAAAAGAAAACAAAGTTGCTTTTTAAGAAAATCAACATATTTGACAAACCTTTAACTAGAATGAGGAAGAGAAAGAAAGAGAAGGACCAAACTCAAAGTACTAAAATCAGGAATGAAAGAGAATCATGGCCACGTGGAATTTATCTCAGGAATATAAGGTTGTTCTAACATGTGAAAATCAATTAACCCCGCACTCCTTATCCATAGAATAATGAACAAAAACCACAGGATCATCTCACTAGAGGCAGAAAAAGCAGTTGACAAAATCCAATGCCCATTAATAATAAAAACACAACAATCTAGGAACAGAATGCAACTTTCTCCACCAGGTAGAGTGTCTGTGAACAACTTGCAGTTAACATCTCACTTAATGGTGAAAGACGAGATGCTTTCTTTTTTTAATTTTTTTAATTAAAACAATTATTTTTTTGCATTTATTTATTTTTGAGAGAGACAGATCGTGAGCAGGGGAGGGGCAGAGAGAGAGGGAGACACAGAATCCGAAACAGGCTCCAGGCTCCGACCTGTCAGCACAGAGCCCGATGGGGGGCTCGAACCCAGGAATCCTGAGATCATAACCTGAGCCGAAGTCGGACACGTAACCAACGGAGCCACCCAGGCACCCCAAGATGAGATACTTTCTACCTGCAATCAGAAACAAGGCAAGATGTCTGCCTTCATGACTACTATTCAGCACCATGCTAAAAACTCTAGCCTGGGAAATTAGGCAAGAAAATCAAACAAAAGCATCCAGCTTGGAAAGGAAGAAGCAAAACCATCTCTATCTGCAGATGACATGATCTTGAATACAGGAAATCTTAAGGAATTTAAAAAAAACTATTAGAACTAATAAGAAAAACTTCAGCAAGGCTGCACGGTATGTGATCCATATACAACAATCAATTGTATTCTTGTGCACTGGCAATAAGCAACTTGAATATGAAATTAAGAAAACAATTCCAGGGGCGCCTGGGTGGCGCAGTCGGTTAAGCGTCCGACTTCAGCCAGGTCACGATCTCGCGGTCCGTGAGTTCGAGCCCCGCGTCAGGCTCTGGGCTGATGGCTCGGAGCCTGGAGCCTGTTTCCGATTCTGTGTCTCCCTCTCTCTCTGCCCCTCCCCCATTCATGCTCTGTCTCTCTCTGTCCCAAAAATAAATAAAAACGTTAAAAAAAAAAAAAAGAAAACAATTCCATTTGTAATAGCATCAAGAAGAACAAAATCTGTAAAAAAAAAAAAGTTGATAAAAGAAGTGTCAAGTTTATACTCTGAAAATTACAAAACATTGTTGAAAGACATGAAAGACTTAAATAAGCAGAAAGAAATCTGTGTTCACTGATCAGAAGTCTTACTATTCTTGAGAGTTCAATAGTTCCCAAATTGACCTACAAATTTAGCACAGTCATTATCAAAATCCTAGCTCTATCTCTTTTTTTTTTTTTTTACAGAAATTGATAAGCTGCTCCTACAGTTAATATGAAAATGCAGGAACCCCGGAAGAGTCACAACAATCTTGAAAAAGAGCAAGGTTGGAAGAGTCACAACATCCCAATTTTAAAACTTATTACAAACCTACCGTTCATCAAGACACTGTGGTACAGGCATAAGGATAGACTCACATATTTCAATGGAATGAAATTAAAAAATCCAGAAGTGAAACATTACATCGACAGTCAACTGATTTTCGACAAGGGTGCCAAGAAAATTCGATGGAAAAGAACAGTCTTTTCCACAAATAACCCAGGGACAACTGGCTAGTTTCATGCAAAAGAATGATTCCATACCCCTTTCTCACAGAATACACAAAAAGTGAACTCAAAATAGATCATGGACAGAGATGTAAGAACTATAAAGTAGAAGAAAATACACGAGTAAATCCTAGGTAAATCTTAAAGAGGACGCCAAAAGCACAAGTAACAAAAGAAAACAGAGATAAATTAAGTTCATCAAAATTAAAACCTCTTTGGTTCAAAGAACACCATCCAGAAAGTGAAAAGACAACCTGCAGATTGAGAGACGTGATTTGCAAATTGTGTATCCGACAAGGAACTTGTATCTTGAATATATAACTTTCAACTAATAACAGACAAGTAACCCATTTTAAAAAGTGGGCCACAAACCCTGAATCGGCATGTCTCCAGAGAAGATATACACATGACTGGTAAATACATGAAAATATGCTCAATATTGGTAATTTGGGAAATGCAAA
Organism: Felis catus; assembly: GCF_018350175.1. Lineage (NCBI taxonomy): Eukaryota > Metazoa > Chordata > Mammalia > Carnivora > Felidae > Felis > Felis catus. The sequence goes on from NC_058368.1 coordinate 76,296,390, forward strand.
TCAAAACTACTCTACGATACCACTTCCTGCCTACTACTGTTGGTTAACAAATTGGTCCCCTTAAAGGACCACAGAACAAGGAGAGACCAAAGAAAAAGTCAGGCCACTCTAGATTAGTAGGTGGCAGGTTTGACAAGTGGGCTTATCTTGGGCACCAGCAAAGTAAGCAGATGTCTGCACCCACCTGCCAGAATCTTCCAAGTTTATATAGACACCTTAATGGGTTTCAATCATGTATTCAGTAGAGACAGTCTCAACACCACTTTATTCTGCCAAAGCTGCATCTCTGAAACAGCTCCTACCGTAGGGAGGAGGGAAATGGAGAAAAGTTGCTTATGTGAATAGGAATAAAAATGTCTGAAACTGATTGTGGTCCTGGTGGCATACTCTTAGTAAATATAAAGACATTGAATTGTACCCTTAAAATGGATAGATTGTATGGACTGTGGATTATAGCTCAATAAGGGTATTTTTTTCAGTTTATTTATTTATTTTGAGAGGGAAAGCACATGCACAAGGAGGGGAGGGGCAGAGAGAGAGGTAGAGAAAGAATCCCAAGCAGGCTCCACACTCTCAGTGCAGAGCCCAATGTGGGGCTCAAACTCACAAACTGTGAGACCACAACCTGAGCTGAAATCAATAGTTGGAAACTTAACTGACTTAGCCACCTAGGGCTATTTAGTTTCACACACACTCACACACACACACACACACACACACACACACACACACACAAAACTCATCCAAACTCTATTAAGGTGACGTTTCTCAAATGATAATCAACATTTTCTCAGAGTGGAGCCTTCTCTAGGTGTGAGTTCCTCCTGGTGTCACCATCGAGCGTAGAACAATGGCGGAGTAATGAGCACCAGTGTCCGGAGCTTGGTTGGCAGTTGTGCTGGGCTATCTAGACATCTGTCTACTTTGGCAAGTCCTTTAACATCTCTGGCGTTCGAGGATCTCACCTGTAATGTAGGGTGTCTGGGCCTGAACGCCTCCATGGTTCCCTCTAGCCCCCAAATTCTATGCATTTTCCAGTGAACAATTGGACGTGCACTTTCATCAACAGAATGCTACCTTCCTATTCAGCATGTCTCTTAGAGTTTTCCCCATTTACTACTAAACTATTTGAAGCCTTTTTCCTAAACAGATATAGGTGTAATCTTGCTTCTAAATCAGGGCAAACTCGTCGACTACTGGCATGCTCCTTGCAATTGTGTGATACCCGCCATTTTTCTTGGAATGGAAAGTCTAGTTAGAAGAAAAACACCGAGGAGATGAATAGTCTGGAGGGCTTCATTTTACAGCCACAGAGGTGTTAATTTTGGAGTTAGCTATATGTTTGAGAAATCAGTCCCCATGCTCACGATATTTGCTCAGATTTTAGAGCATCTGAATACCAGTTGGCCGGTAACGCAGATATTTGTTATTCACACTCTTCTTGACACGTAATACATTTCCAAACATAAAATAGCAACTTCCAACCATGCAGAATAAAGTGGTTTCTGTGCATTACTAAGAAATTGAATACTGTGTCGGCAGAGTAGAGAATGGACTTCAGATAGAGGATATGTTAAATTGTGCGTAGTTGTCCATAATCTTGAGTCTGAGGCAGGGAAGGGGGCAAACTGTTTAAAGTCTTCGCAGTCTGGCAAAGGTCAGTGGCTCCATAAAGTGGGAGAAGATGTACTTCAAACAGTTTATTACTAATAGTTGAGTCTATTATTATGTAAGTTATTGATGCTTATGGTGGAAAGCCTGGAAATTGAATTCCTGAATTGAGTTTCACATACAACCACAAAAACTCACATCAGACATTCTTGCATATTAGTTTAAAGTGTCTTTTAGAATTATGTCTATCCTGCTTTCATTTCTTTTATTTTGCAATTACTGCATAACAACAAGAATAGCTCGTGTTTTCCTTAAGCATCTCTCTTTGCCCGGATACAAGTTCCACAGTGACTATGTTTGCTTTATCTGCAAAGCACGTATCACTTCTGAAACTCAGTTCCTTTCTCAAACGTCTGAGTCTGTGACCTGCAAGGGAGAGGTCAGGCTGCTATAAACCCTTAGAGGAAGAAGTACTCTGAAGTTCTAGCAGAGGCGATAATAATGAAGTCCTTAGTTGGGAATGGGGTCTCCTTAGGGAGCGTGGGGCACTTGAAGACATAACTCTATAGGTTCTTTCTCCCTCATTCCCTACTCTGATTATACACAAATAAAGCCAAGTTACAACATACGCTCACCGAGGGCTTGAGTGAGGGAAATATTATAAAATGAAGTCTATCAAGGTAAGAAAAAGAGAGAGTTGGGCCCACAATTTTCTTTAGATGATGTGTATGAGCTGATTGTCTGTATAAGAACTAGAGGTTAATTTATTCTCATTAAATGACTACCCAGGACCATTTCATTAGGGATAAGAAGGATGTTGCTGAATGCACGGCTCCCAACAGTCATTTCAGCCTTCCATGACTGATAGGAAACTTTGCTTACATTCATTAATTTCACTTCTAAAAAACAGAGAAATGGATGATTGCCACTTATTATCCCATGGGTCACATTCCTATAAATTACTTGAAAATCTGCCCCAAACTAGTAATTGTTCAAAAGAAGTACTAGGTTGGGGTGCCTGGATGGCTCAGTCAGTTAAGCCAACTTTGGCTCAGGTCATGATCTTGTGGTTCTTGAGTTCAAGACCCATGTTCAAGACCCAGCACAGAACCTGGAGCCTGCTTTAGATTCCGTGTCTCCCTCTCTCTCTGCCCCTCCCCCACTCATTCTCTCTCCCTCTCCCTCTCTCAAAAATAAACATTAAAAATTTTTAAAAAACAGATACTGGGTTGATCATATCACCCTTTCTTAGGTATACATAGACTTTTTCATAAAAAAAATAAAAGAATCAATACGGCCACAATTCATTTCTTCATTCATTCAAGGTTTTTTTTAAAAAAAGTGTTTATTTATTTTGAAAGAGAGAGAGAGAATGAGTGAGGGGGGGAGAGGGAGAGAGAGAATCCCAAGCAATCTCAATCTCAGGGCAGAGCCCAATGAGGAGCTTGATCCCACCAATCATGAGATCATGACCCGAGCCCAAATCAAATCAGATTCTTAACCAACCCAACCACCCAGGTACCCCTAGAGACTTTTTAAAAAACACAAACCTGTGAGTTGAAAAAGGCTTAGAGGACCGCCTGCTAAAGGTGTCTAAGCCTGCATCACAGAATCTGTCCCAGTGTAGTTAGCATAAATCAGTAATGAAGCAAGAGATACAGAATCTCCACTGTGGACCAGAAACATTTTCTCCCTAAAACTCAGAAGGTCTGTTCATAGTGGAACTCTGTAACCTAAAACTAATTTAAGAACATTTTGAAATGCACAAGAGGAGACATTATTAAGACCTCTCCAGAATCTTCACAGTATCTATGGAGGCTGTCTCTGATGTGTTACGTGACCATTTTGGAAGCAGGGTAGTTGCAGACGCAACCAGTTAAAAATTTTTTTTTTTTACATTTATTTATTTTTGAGACAGAGAGAGACAGAGCATGAACGGGGGAGGGGCAGAGAGAGAGGGAGACACAGAATCGGAAACAGGCTCCAGGCTCTGAACCATCAGCCCAGAGCCCGACGCGGGGCTCGAACTCACGGACCTCGAGATCGTGACCCGAGCTGAAGTCGGCCGCTTAACCGACTGAGCCACCCAGGCGCCCCGAAGACACAACCAGTTAAAATGAGGTTCCACTGATGTAGGACAGACCCCTAATCCAGCATGACTGGTGTCCTTACCAAAAGAGCCCCACATACTGAAGGAAGATGATGTGAAAACATGGGAAGCACACCGTCCCTAAGGCACCCCAACGACTGCCAACAAACCAGCAGAAGTCAACAACCTCCTCTCACAGCTCTCGGGAGGACCCAACCCTTCCCACACCTTAATCTTGGCCTTCTGGTCTCTGGACCGTGAGACAATGAAGGTCTGCTGTGTGAGCCACCTTGTCCGCAGAAATTAATATAACACCCCTTGTAAAACTTGCCCCTAAGAGTGGAGATTAGTGGGAATACACCTGATATTTGACTGCCTCTTGATCTTGGCAGCATTTCAAAATCACTGTTAAGTCAGTTGAATTTGAACTCACAAAGGTCACCAATGATAACTAATGTCCAAATAGGGGCCCTTTCTTCATCCTGCATTCTTTTACAGCACTGCTGCCCTTCCCTTGGCTCTTGAAACTTCAGTGAAGATCCGGTTCTCTTTTCCACTCGGTGCTTCCTTGTCTTATTCAACCAAATGATTTTACACTTATTTTTCAAGTATCATTATTTTGATGTTACGAATCTAACATCTCAGTGTGATGCAATGACCCAAAATGCTTCACTCTCAAACTCTGAATCCATCATCAGATGTTTCGGGACCTTTTGTCTCACAGCAGCCATAATCATGATCGTCAAGTACACACCCTTACTGGGCATTTTCTAGATGCAGCACTCTGTGTGGGCAACACAGCGAGCTGAACCTGTTACTTGGCCTCTGTGATTAATTACTCTGTGTGTAGTTTTGTGGTCAACTTGACTGTTCTATGGGGTGCCCAGATGTGTTTCTAAAACTATTCTAGGTATGTCTGTGTGGATGTTTCTAGATGAGGGTAACATTTAAAGCACTAGACTGAGGAAGCAGATTGCCCTCCCTGGCCGGTGTGAGTGGGTCTCATCCAATCAGTTGAAGACTGAATTAAACAAAAAGGTGGAGCTTCCCCAGGTAAGAAGGAATTTCCTCCTGTCTGACTGCTTCATGCTGGAACGTTGTTTTTTGTTTCTTTGTTTTTTTGTTTTTTGTTTTGTTTTGTTTTGTTTCTTTCCCACCTTCAGATCTGAGCTGAAAAGTTGGCTCTTGGGTTTTCGCTTGATGATTTTTGGATCAGAACTTACATCATCTGCCCCCTGGGTTCTTGGGATTTTGGACTCAGACGTAACTACATATCGGCTCTCCTGGGTCTCCAGCTTAATACTGCAGATCTTGGAACTTCCGAGTGTCAATAATCACGTGAACAAAACATTATAATAAATCTCTCTCTCGTTTTCTATACCATAGTGTTATGTGATAGATTGATAGACAGATAGGAACACACATGCACACACACCCTATTGGTTTTGTCTTTCTGGAGGACTCTAACACAACCTCATGTCTCTACTGGAGATATCCTATTCTACTTCAGTTCTACAGATGAAAAAAAAATTATTCCAGTAATATGTCCAAGGATGACTGTTGAAACAAGGCTGAACCAAGATTCAGATCCGGTTCTGACACTACACCTTAACCCTACCACAACTCTTCTTTCCTTTTATTTCTGTTGGGAAGCATCACGGGTTTTCTGTGCAAGTCAACTCCAATCCTCAGAAATAACTTTGTCTCCTTATCTAACACTAATGCATCTTCCAAATCTATTCACGTGTCTCCCTCCATTTATATTCCAGCTGCTCCAACTCTGAGTCTTGGAATACATCACAGGTGCAAAAATCAAGCAAACTGGGGTGCATGCCTTTTCCCTTTTCATACTTTCACTGTGGTTTATCAGCTTTTTCTAAAAAGCATATTGATTGCCTCATTCTTGGGTTCAAAAGTCCTAAGTGCACCCCCACTGCCTTACCAAGGGCCATGGCAGGACTTCTGATTTGCCCCCGCTCTGAATGGGTCAGGGCCCATGCTGTACCAATGGTTAAATATTTTCAGCGTCCCTAGAGCGCATTAACATCCATCCTGGGGAGCTTTCTCAATCTCCACGTCTCAATACACCTTCCACCCGAAATTCTTAGGTGGTAATGAATATCTATCTTCTGATATATTTTCTCTATTGTAATTTCCTGCCGGAGGAATCGATTTCAAGCTGGCTCTGTGGTCACCATCTCAGCTCTGATCTCCCCTTCCAAGATTTCAACCCATTATTTTGTTGCATCCACTCTCTACTCCAGCCTCTGAGCACAGCCTTGGATTTGCCCTCTCTATGCATCTCTATATGCCAAATGAGTCACTGCAGGGGCCTCTGACTCCTTACCGAAATCCAACCCATTCCCAGTGTCCAGCTCACAGCCTCCTTCCTCAGTGAATCTCTCTACTCCATCGACACTGAAAGCTATCTCTTCCACTACTTGACTCTAATTGCCCCTCGGCTCACAGGGTGGTCCCACTGTGCCGTGGGAGACAGCGTAACATGATGCTGCCGAGGTGAGAAGGCAGGTAAAAGCCACACAAGTAAGAGACCGGGATGTGAGGTCACTGAGAACAGATATCTGCACCCGGTTCAGGCGGTCCAGGATTTACTTAAAGCACAAGAGGCAGAGGACACAGACCCAGCCCCTTGCACTATGTTACTCCCCCTACCCCCCACCCCGGCCCCAGAGCCAGTGAATCCACTCCATAGCTGACCGCACCTCCCAGAGCCTGCTGTGGTAGAAAGACCCCTTCCTCTCCCTGTGAGGTCTGAGACACGGCAAGCTGGGGACATACCTGGGGGCCACTGACGCATGGGTTTAAGCAAAACAAAGAAGTACAGAACAGAGAAAGGTATTCCCTTACAAGGCCATCAGCCCAGCCCAGACTGTGAGGGCTCTTTATCCCATCGGAAAGAAGTATTCCAGACCCATTCTCAGGTGGCTAAGTGGGAGTGTCTTTCCCAGCTCTAATGGCCTTGCTGTTCGTACAGTCTGAACTGCACAAGTGCATGCTTATCGTTTTAGAGCTATAATTCACATACCTATGTCTTTGACCCTCAACTGGACTGCATACTACCTAAGTAACATAACAAGGCCTAGTTTGCTCTCTGTTTCTCAAAGGACCTTGTATGTGGAGATAGTCAATACTTCTTTAGCCATAAACATGCTGAGGATGGTCGTCCGAGTTCAGGAAGTTAGCACTGGTCATGAGGATTCTCCCAGGCCTCAAGACCAGGGGGAGACGGGCCCTTACATTGTGTAACTTGTGCAACTTCAGTATTTTCACACCCGTGAGCCTCCCTCTCCGGTCACGCATGTCTGATGCCTCCTCCTCTGCCAGCTACAGACGTTCTGGAATCCTTTCTGCATCTAGAAACTACAGGAACTTTCACTTTCGTCCCCAATTCAAAAAATTAGTGACACAACTGCTCAAGGTGCATAACGTACTTACCAAAAACCGTACAGACCACTTCATGGCTTTAGATCTTCTTGGTTTTCATGAGACACATCACCGGAAATAATTTGACGATTTACGACTGGGTAGTGAATGTCACTTTATGCCGGATTATTTATGCCACGCTGAGATTTCAAAGTTAGCGCGAGATTTCAATCAGGATAAATTAGGGTTCACATAGTTTAAAGTGAGGGAGAAGATTTCACCAGCTAAATTCTTCTTGCTACTTCAGGTAGAAAATATTTCCCCCAAATTATTCTCTAATGCTGACATTTATGTTACTTGCCTTTAGAAGATCTTTAAAGAATGGTTTTCCATAGCCCGGTGTCCTAGTTACGAATCACCATTATCAATGGTTTGAAAGGAGATCAGGGTGTAGACGTGGGGCAGTTCTACACTAAGGCACTGTTTTCTCTTGGACTCTCAGCTTTATAGAGGTGAAGGTGACATTTACCTGTTTGGACCCATTTCCACTCATGCCTCACTGAATGCCTCTTACCAACCCCCAAACTGTCAAACCTTAGTGAGCCTTGGACTCAAGAGTAAACTTGGTTCTTTTGTATATTGAAACTACCTCCCTTCCCATGCATTAACTACATGGATTGAAATAATTCGGGTTTACCTTTCAAACCCCGATTTGAGGTTCCAATGACCTGTGATCAGAAGTTACAAGATGATTATACCCAGTACCCCTTTGAAAAGCCCCACCGAGGAGAGAATGGCTGAGAATTTCCCCATTGTGTTCATGCCAAAAAAAAACCATTTAATGGAACACCATGTGGCTAGAATCACTGCTGAAGCTAGCAGTTGATGAAACAAACAAACTACGAACTTAAGCTTGGAGTTCCAAAGCTATTTCTAAAAAAAGAAGTTTCTGGGAGGCCAATAGCCTTTTCATTTCATCATGGTGCTCAACTCCAACAGAAAAAGCTAGATTTTCTTCTTAATCTCCTCCTCACTCTCGGTTGCCCTTCAGGGGGTCCTAGTCCACCTACTTGTGATTTATTGCTACAGAGTTTTGGGTCTTTTCCCCCCCATTTAACTGTTCCACTGTGCTGCCGAAAGCTTAACACCCAGGAAATTTTGGCAGAACCTTCAGCAATGTCTTTATAAAATAAAAAAGCATTCATTGGAACAGACTACCCGTGGCAAGCATAATGCTCCTGGTGCAAAAAAGACAATACCAGTTTCCAATTTTTTGATGATCATGTATTTTGTGAACGGTTCTTATTTTTCACTTGCATTAAAAAAAAAAAAAAAAAAAAGACGAAGACCTCCAGAAGCTCTTTCCTCTGCATGTCTAGCAATAAGGGTATTCACAAACGTCTCCCATCCAACACAGAGCCATGAACTCCTAACTCCTCATAAAAGAACTGGGAAGTGGCAACCGGTAGAAATAACAGTCATTGGACCCTCTTCAAAGTGGAGATATGGAGTCACCTTCACGGCCTCAGGAAGGAGGTGTTGACTTGGAATTGTGGATAAAAGGAATGCTACTTATTTTAATTGTTTTTAATGATTACTTATTTTTTTTTGAGAGAGAGAGAGAAAGAGAGAGAACGAGAGAGAGAGAGAGAGAGAGAGCATGAGTGGGGGAGGAACAGGGAGAGGGAGACACAGAATCCAAAATAGGCTCCAGGCTCTGAGCTGTCAGCACAGAGCCCGATGGGGGGCTTGAGCTCACGAACCACGAGATCATGACCTGAGCCACGGGATCGTGACCTGAGCCCAAGTCAGACACTGAACCGACTGAGCCACCCAGGTGCCCCAGAACACTACTTATTTTATACCGTAACCAGGTAGTGCCTTGTGAAAGCCTCTTCGATTCTCTAGTAGGTACTGGGGAGAAAGTCTGTGCGTACAAAGCTAATCTGAAAAGAAAAAAATGGAGGGAGAGAAGGAAGTGGAGGAGAAGGAGGAAAAAGAAAAAGAAAGGGAGCAGGGGGGCAGGGAGGAGGAGGAGACAGTAATTCTAAAATCATGGCATCGTTGGCCATTTTGTGTCGGAGTAAAGAACGTTCCCAAGTCATTCAAGTATTGGAATATTGCAATAAAATACTTGATGTCTATAAAATAACCTTTGTCAATCAAAACATGTATCACAGTATTAATTCAGTGAAATAAATCATACATTTAGGAAGATTACCATCACTTTCCTTACATAGGTTTTGACGTTTCAAGAGTGATCACTTAGCCATAACATCTTCAAATTCAGAAAACTAAATTCTTGATGACATCTTCATTGAATATCCTATTTTGTCAGTAAAATTCTATTATTTTCTCACAGTCCAGATCACTCTTTAGCACAAGTATCCATGCTGCTTTAGTGGAGACAGTGGTTACAGGGAACATTTGAGAGCTCCATATTTGAACAAATATTAATATTGATAATAGAAACATGTACACAATGCTTGGAATTTGCCACTGTTCAAAGAACTTCACATACATTAACTCATTTAATTCTTACTAAAACCTTACGTGTTATGTCCTCTCCAATGCTCCATTTTAAGATGAGGAAATCACCCACAGAGAGATTAAGTAATTTGCCCAAAGTCTCACAGTGGACCATCTAATACAGGGTTTCCAAGTATCTGAAAGTTCTCTAGGCTTCAAAAATAAATTTAGTACCAGCTTCTTTGCCTTAAACCCGAAAGTGAATTCAAATCTAAATGTTTTCAACATACGGTTTCATGGGCTATTGCCTATTGAACTGTTTTAATTAAGTGTTTCTGTTTCTTCTGAGGACAGAAAATATTCTACTCATGTATTTATGTTTGCTGTATCTTTCAAAGGAGAGTGGTAAAAAATAAGACGTATCAGAAAAGAATAGTAAATTAGGATATATTAAACAATTTGGGCCATTAATTGAGCACCTACTCTGTCTTGCCCCCAAACTACCATATCCCCACCTGGTGGTCACCCGGTGCTGCAACCTTACATTGCATCTACAACCCAATAAAATGCCTGTATCTATTTTGCTTTCTAGACAACACCTAATATACCCAAGCTACAAATGCACATGGTTCTTACTTGACGGATATTGGCCCTACAGGTTTAAAAGAAGAGGTGCCAATACTCATTTCTGAGATCCACAGACCCACCATGCTTAGAAATGATCAACAGCATCTTGTTAAATGTCCCTTCATGAGCATGTCAGCCACGTCCCGTAAGTTTACTTGTCATTGCACAAACAAAAAATTATTTCAGGAGGAAGCACATTTATGACTTTATCCAAAGCCTGTACCCAAAGTTGTTATTCCAGCAAATGGAGAGATGAGTCTTCATTCATAAGCAAGAATGACAGATTTCAGGGCTCAGTTTCATAAGTGAAATATCTAAATGTCCTCTTGTCAAATGAATGGATATTCTCTGGCAGAACTGTACAGAAAGCAGCCTGCATTATCTAATAATAATAGTACGCATACATTTACCATAGTTGCAAAGTTTGAAGTATTTGAAATTGTTTTTAAAATGTGTGGCTTTTAAAACAGGGTTGTCTTAGAGGTGCCTGACTGGCTCAGTGGTAGAGCAGGTGACTCTTGATCTTAGGGTGGTGAGTTCAAGCCCTATATTGGGTGTAGAGCTCACTTAGATTGATCAATCGATCAATCAATCGATCGTCTACATGGTAATGAAATTGTATCATTTCTTCAAAACAATGTCTACCTAAAAAATCTAAGAGTAAAAAAAAAAACAACCCTGTTTGCATTAAATAATGGAAATCTTGGGGCGCCTGGGTGGCGCAGTCGGTTAAGCGTCCGACTTCAGCCAGGTCACGATCTCGCAGTCCGTGAGTTCGAGCCCCGTGTCGGGCTCTGGGCTGATGGCTCAGAGCCTGGAGCCTGTTTCTGATTCTGTGTCTCCCTCTCTCTCTGCCCCTCGCCCGTTCATGCTCTGTCTCTCTCTGTCCCAAAAATAAATAAACGTTGAAAAAAAAAATTTAAAAAAAAATAATGGAAATCTTAGGCACAACAGGCAAAAGTAATTGAGTAAATAGTTTATATAGGGGCAATTCAGTCGGTTAAGCCTACAAATTCGGCTCAGGTCATGATCTCAGAGTTTGTGGGTTTGAGCCCCACGTCGGGCTCTGTGCTGACAGCTCAGAGCCTAGAGCCCGCTTCGGATTCTGTGTCTCCCTTTTTCTCTGCCCCTCTCTCGCTCGCATTCTATCTCTGTCAAAAGTAAATAAATGTTAAAAAAAAATTTAAACTATACAAATTATTTCATTGAAAATATTTGAGTTCTATCTCTAGAAAGAGAAAATTTAATTTATAGATTAAATGATTTATAGATTATAAGAATCTATCATTTATAACTTATAGATTAAATAAAGCTTCAGTTTTTAACAGATGCATGCCTAAGTTTTAAACCACTTGGATAAATACGCTCAGAGGCTCTATCGTTAAATAACCACAAGAAAGAGAAGACTGTGGCTTTTCAGCCAGGTCTAGCTGGGCACGGCGTGAAACGCAATGACCGACCCGTAATTATCCTGTGGATTTAGGCAGAGGAACTGGGCAGTCAGGGTAATTCAAACCCTAATCATCTGCATTTTCCTCACCCAACTGGCTAATTGAAAGAAGATTGAAAAGAGGCAAGAAGAGATAAAACAGTGACTCTTGAGTTCACGAGGGGATGGGACAGGCAAGAAGGCAGAGCAGACATTGCTTCCTGTGGCTGTGTGGAAACACTCCGAAAACACGCAGCTTGTGTCTGCCAGCCACACTCTGCCTTCAGGAAAACAGGAGTAAATGTGGGTGTGGAAAGCAAGATAGCTCAGGAAAACCTTGTTCAAACCAGTCTGTTCCCTAGCCGAGAGGGGAGCTTGCTGGTTATCTTCTAGAGGTGCTGAATGGCTCTTCTGTAAATAATGCTTTGACGCCGAAAGGAAAAAAAAAATAATAATTGACTACTGATTTACAAGAACTGCCATCACAAAATTATTAGGCCTCCTTGGTTCCAGAGGCTAATATTCAATCCTCTAAGGCAATGATAAAGGAAGGCTGGGAGAACAGACCACGCCAAGGGGGAGACTGACGATCAAACATCTCAGGGGGATGATCGCGGGCGAAATGCGACGCGGTCGTTTGACTCCCTCATTGAAGTTCTCATCATTCATAATGCACCCTTTGACTCATTCAACAAATACGTTTTAGGTGCCTTCTATAGCCAGGGGACAGAGATGAATGAGATACAGGCTCTGCCTCACACTTCCAGAAAGTACATTTCTGCCCAATTATCCAGCCGAGGCACGAATCCCTTCCACAAAGTCTCTGCCAAAGCTTTGTACTACCACACTAGAGTTAGCATTAAATTGCTAAGATGTATTCGCATTTTGACGATTACGGCTACCAGGCCACACTTCCTCCCTGTCATATTTATGTAGATTTTGTTTGTTTAAATTTAAGTGCACTATCTTATGGCTACCCCTGTAATGTACCCTCTTTCAAAAAGCGTCCCACTGGGGCGCCTGGGCGGCTCAGTCCGTTACGCATCTGACTTCGGCCCAGACTTCACGGTCTGTGGGTTCGAGCCCCACATCGGGCTCTGTGCTGATAGCTTGGAGCATGGAGCCTGCTTTGGAATCTGTCTCCCTCTCTCTCTGCCCTGCCCCCCCCCACTCATGCTCTGTTTCCTTCTCTCTCAAAAATGAATAAACGTAAACAAACAAACAAATAAATACAAGCATCCCATTGTTCTAGCTTGTTAAAAACTTCTTGGAGCCAGAGTATTCACTAACCCTCCCAACACTGGGTAATTGCACGTGTCACACACAGGCCCACCATGACTTCATCTAAGTCTTTATAAAGATACGGACCAGAGGATTCACAGTTGGGAAACACGGCTGGCCTGCCAGGCTGAGCCTCAGTGATCAGCATCTACAGATGGGTCAGCGGGTTTCGCCACCAGGCTCTTAACTGAATGCTATTCTAGTAACTTATTCAGGGCCCAATTGTAAAAGAAAGGCCTTTAAGAATCCCCACCAATGTAATGATAATAAATTATACAGAAAAGAGACGGTTTAGTTAGGCCCCAAAATACACATCAGGTATGTGTAGAGATTAATTACGTGTACTGATCTACCAAGAAACCCCAGTTCACACCTGGGACCCTGATTCATTTGCAAAATATCCGAACGCAGATAATAAGTTATTATTTATGGCCCCCTGAGTTGCCGAGCAGATGAACTAAGTTTTTACAACCGTCTTCCCCTGTAAATCCCTTGGTCACCCCTCAAGCAAGTTTAGGGGAGCGATTTTCTCTCTTTCTGGTCATAATATCTGTGAGTTCTCAGGCACTTCTGCCCCCGCAGAACAATAAACACTGGAGGGCTGCGATCAGTCACCACTTTATTCTTTGCAGCTAACATGGTTCCTGGCACATAGAGGCAGGCGATACGTATGCATTGGGTGAAGACTAAATTAATGAATACTGCTGCTACCCAATGGCCTAATCTGTCCAGTGTGATTCTGTGACTTTATGAATATGTTCTTAGGCTGGTGAGGACATGTGGATGCAAACGTGAAGGCTGCCTGCGTGGACTTTCTCTGCCTTTTGGCACATTCCGTTCTGAGCGTTTTATTTGTTCCGCTCCTTCACGCGCTCAGCCTGTCAGGGGGGCCCTTGCCTCCTTCCACGAGGCCTCTCTAGACTTTAATGAAGTGTTAGATCCCCTTGCAAAGGTCCTGGGAAACTGAGTTAGTGGGACGTCGGTTTACCCCTCTGCTCCCTGTCTCCCCACATATATGACTGAAACATTGGGATTCAACGACAGGACCTACCGCATGGGACTTCTGGTCAGAGACGATGATCCTTTGTCTCTACTCGCTTCTATTTGTCGTCCAAGATTTGTATAATCATTTATCATTCTAGTTCACTTGTTTGCCATGATATACATACTCTGTACAAAGAAAAAAAGGATAGTTGAAATATGACCCATTCTAACTCAGAAGAAAAAAATATCCTGTATTTGGTGTTTATAATTATGCTCTGTGTTCAGGGGCCGTACTCAAATTATGTGATGCCTTTCAAAAGACATTCAGTTTAATTAAAACCTCATTATTGAGTCCCTACTGTGTGTCACACATATATTTCCCTCTACCTTCGGAACAATAGGAAAAATGACATATTCAAATGCCAGCGCATTTTTCTCTGAAGGGAAAAACCTTCTGAGATGAGATCTTTGTGCATTGGCTAGCAGATGCCAGGAATCCAACTTATTTTTAGAATAATTTTAGGCTCAGTACAGAAAACAGTTGAGTGCATTTTCATAAAGTCCTCTGGTTTCCATGGCAAATGGGGCCATTATTTCTTGTGAAATGGAAGGCTTTTACTTACACTTTCCAAATGCTTTTCATATTGTGCCAAAAACTCAAGTCAGTCCAGAAACAAGTACACCAGTGGCTTATTGTTAAAAGCAGTTCTTAAGTAAAAATGTGGAGCAGGTCAAAATGACTTTCCATTCAGGCCTGTGGAGAACACCAAATAATACACTCCAGTCAAATGGCATGCATTCATCTTGGGTGTAGACAGTGGGGCACATGAAGAGATTCACGACCCCAAGTACTTCATCACGATGAGACACGACTACAATAGGTTTAGATGTCCTCCACGAAAACTACCATGTTTGTTTCTTAAGTTACAAGATGTGGGCTCCAAAAGCCACTTACATGCAAATCTGTCTAATACCTAATACTCATTATGCATATTAAAACATAAAATACAAAAACTATATAATTTTGTAAGCTCTGCTTAATTTCACGGTAGGTGATGGTAATTCTTTCTTCGGGGATCACGGATTTTTTTTAATATTGAATATTAAATGGATTTTGGAAAGGCAACTAATTAGACTAATAAATATCAACATGATATTTATATTGTTCACCGGCTCTTTGCTTGTAAGAAAAAAAAATTATACTATTACTATGGGAAATCAGTTACAAATTAAAACCTTTAGGCACAAATTGGAGTTGAATCACCTTTTCCTTTCAGCACAGAATTTAGTGTTTAGTGTCAATTTTTTAAATTAATGGAGTTAAATCTAAATAAGTTTTGTACTAGAGCGCACCCTTTCCCTTCATATCAGTGTTTATTAGCCACCCTGTAAACTGTTTATATTGACTGCAGTATCTCTCTATAGGAGATCTCTACCCACTAAGATAGGACTGATATTTACATATAACAAATATATAACTAACCAAGGAGGGGGTTATTCAATTATTAAATCCTTCTTCGATATGGAACCTGGATGAGCCACCTGGGTCAAGAAAGGTTGGTGAGCTCTTCTGTCTACTGGCCACTGCCCAAGAAAGCAGACTTCAATACAGGTGGCGAGCCCAGCTCAACCAGTCTTTGGTCCTTATTCTATGTGCCAAGCTTGCAAGCCACTGGTGCCTCTCCTCTCTGGCCCCCACCTCTGTACCAGCATAAGCAGCTCCACTTTGCATTCTCTCAAGATCTCAGATCACAATGGATGATAACCCAGCCCGATGCTAGCCTCTGTCATTGTCATCTCCGTAGGAATGAAATCATTTTGGATGGGTTTTAAAACCACGGCCAATTCAATATGGATGCGCGAGCCTCGCTAGCGTTCTCTGTTACAGAATAAACATGAATGATGACGAGTTGACGGTTCATTTCAAAAGTGTGATTCACAGCCATGCTTTGTCTGCCGCAGCCTTCCAGATGAGCCAGGTCAGTGCTCAGCGACACCATCGGTAACGCGATGCAGTACACAAGAGGTCTACATTTGACACGACGGAAGTGATTTCACTTTTCTGATGAACGTCCCCTTCTGTGCTACATTTAGCATCTCCTTCCCAGAGCAGGTGTCTCCCTTATGGCTATTGGGCCAAAATACACCCTTTTAGCCACTTTGAGTTATTGGAATAGTACTGAGTATTTAACACTTTGGTCTTTTTAATTTTATTGTCTTGTCTTGCGTTTGATTCAAAGTACCTTCCTTTCCTTTCCCCAAACTAGTAAGAATAAAATCTATGGGACCTACAGGGTTGGAGGACAGGAGTCGGGCCTTCTCTGCTACCTCTGACTTTTTTGGCTTATCCAGAACAGAGTGGGGAGGAGGGAGAGAGAAACAGACAAAGTTCTTCATTTCCCGGGCAAAGGTGGGAATCTCTCTGTCTCTGCTCTTCTAACATCCATTGCTGCCAATAATGCCTGCCTGCCATGTGTAAAAATGCTGACTCTCTCCTCTTGGAGTCCAGATGTGTTTTCTGCAGGGAGTCCTGTGGGAGCCTCAAAATACACCTTTTCTTAAAATGAAAGCTCAGTCTCTTGTTACTGCTTTCCGCTCTTCCTCTGTTCCCACCACAGGAGAATCAAACAGAAATCTTTTGCTACCTTTTTAAAGTATCTACAATGTAGATCAATCCCACTTTTCTCCTACAACGTCCAGTGACAATGAGAAATGCACGTATCCTTGGGGTGCTGGCTTCTCTTAGGATATCCACACAAAGAGGTATGTGACTAACTATATCTTAAGAACTGGGTTTTTTTTTTTTTACCTGTATTGGACATTGTAGGCAAAAGGAAGACATTTTTGAGGGGGGCGGGGGGAGAGAGAGAGAGAGAGAATCCCAAGCAGGCTCTGCATTGTCCATGTGGAGCCTGATGTGGGGTTTGGTCTTGTGAACTGTGAGACCATGATGTAAGCCAAAAATAAGAGCCAGATACTTAACCAACTGAGCCACCCAGGCACCCCAGGAAGACATCTTGTAAAATGACACTTCACTGGGCCACCTGGGTGGCTTACTTCAGTTAAGTGTCCAGCTCTGGATTTCGGCTCAGGTCATGATTTCCCAGTTCATGAGTTTGAGCCCCACATCAGGCTCTGCACCGGTAGTGTGGAGCCTGCTTGGGATTCTCTGTCTCCCTCTCTCTGCCTCTTCCCCACTCGCGTTCTGTCTCTCGCAAAATAGAAAAAACCAAACATTTGTTTAATGACGCTTCAGATAGTTAGCCAGAAAAGCTTTAGGAGACAGGGAACAGGCTTCCTGGTATCTGTAACACCACTTTCAGCCTTACATGAGGCTAGCCTCCCCCACCACTATAGATTGGTGTCTCTACGAAAGCTTCATCAAGATCTTTCCAAAGAACAAGGCAAAACAATAATAGTGTGATCTGATTTATTCTACAGCTTTCCCCCAGATAAAATGCTAATGGTTTCTTTTCACCACCTTCTCATGTCTGAGTGAGCAACACAAAACCAAAAAACAATTCAGAACAGCCAGCCAAGGCAGTGCTCGGTTTAGGATGCTGATTGGATGTGTCTTGTTCGAGGCACAAAACCACCGGGGCAAGAGTCTGGCTGGAGCAAATAGATGGGAAAGATTATAATTCATGAAGTACTTTGATGGTACAGATCCAGGACTGGCAAGCATGGTGACATGTTACAATGTGCAGTAGGGCAGAGATGGTCCAACTGAACGTTGTCTGCCAAACTTCTATCTACAGGGAACTTAGGGACAAAGTACACTTGGGCTAGGAAGACTAGAGAGGCAGCTAAGTGGCTTCCCTTGAAATGCATGACGTGGGGCGCCTGGGTGGCGCAGTCGGTTAAGCGTCCGACTTCAGCCAGGTCACGATCTCGTGGTCCGTGAGTTCGAGCCCCGCGTCAGCTCTGGGCTGATGGCTCGGAGCCTGGAGCCTGTTTCCGATTCTGTGTCTCCCTCTCTCTCTGCCCCTCCCCCATTCATGCTCTGTCTCTCTCTGTCCCAAAAATAAACGTTGAAAAAAAATTTTTTTTAAAATAAAAAAAGAAATGCGTGACGTTAGTAAACTCAGTGTTTTTCACGAGATCACATGTCGATTTGGGTTGCTTGCGTCGCCCACTGAAAATTCCAACAGGGCCAGAACTTCTAACCAAGCACTCCTTAAAACACAGCAAGACAAAACAGAATAACTCTAAGTCACCACTGATCCATTACGCTATGTAGAGAGGTGGGGATAGCAGAAGGGCTGAACATCCCTTCAACAGAAAGCCTTAGAGGGATACCTGGGTGGCTCAGTCGGTTAAGCGTCTGACTTTGGCCCAGATCATGATCTCACAGTTAGTGAGTTCAAGCCCTACACTGGGCTCTCTGCTGTCAGCACTGAGCCTGCTTCGGATCCTCTGTCCCTCTCTCTCTCTGCCCCTTCCCTGCTCATGTTCTCTCCTTCTCACTCTCTCTCTCAAAAATTATAAATAAACATTAAAAAAAGGAAAGCCTTAGAATAGCTGAAACAGGCAACTGCATACAGCAAGCATTATGCCCTAGGCATTGGAGATGAAATCAGGTACATCGACATTCACAAGGTTTGTAAACGATACTATGCATCTCTTGGAAGGTTAACTAATGGAAGAAGAGGCAGCAGATCGAAGATTGCCTGGAATTTTGATACTAGAAAAGAAGAAAATACTGGGTCATATGTTTAAACTCCCTTTTAATTTAATAAGTACCTGCTAGAATGGCTATGTTCCCAATTTGAGAAATAATGCTGATTTCTACGATGCCGCTGGCTTAAACCAATAGAATATATAGGTTTACAAAGATGATATAAGATACAGATTCACTCATCTTACAAATGAAATATTAAGTACATAGAGTTTATACTACGTCTTAAGAATTAAATGGAGGGTGCCTGGGTGGCTGAGTTGGTTAAGCATCCGACTTCAGCTCAGGTCATGATCTCATGGTTCGTGAGTTCAAGCCCCGTATCAGGCTCTCTGTTTTCAGGGGAGAGCCGGCTTTGGATCCTGTGTCTCCCTCTCTCTCTGCCCCTCTCCTACTCGTACACATGCTCTCTCTCAAAAATAAATCTGCATTAAAAAAAAAAGAATTAAGTAGTTAGATGGAGATGTTCAAATTTCATCAGTGATATTTCGTATTCGGATAGAGGAAAATGGGTAGCATGTGTTTGAAAGCCAACTTTTCGTGAATCCTTGTTAATGTTTATTGCTTGAGGTCCTCATTCACTGCTTGCAGGGTATCTCCTTGCACAGGTTACCAACCTTGACAAGCTCTCTACATGGAGGGCCTGAGGGTCTGGCCGACAATACAAGGTGCGTTCAGCAGGTCAGAGAGAAGGTATCGTTAGATACACACACCATCTTGGCAAAGTGATGGACTATTTCCTAGTACACGGCCCAAGTACCATCGCGTCCATCAGACTGGGAAAAAAAATAAAAATAAAAGCCCACAGTATTTTATTTAAGGGTTCTACTTCAGTTGAGGGGAAGCATTAAAATCAGCAAAGCGGAGCACCTGGGTGGCTCAGTCGGCTGAGTGGCTGACTTTGGCTCAGGTCATGATCTCATGATCCATGGGTTCAAGCCCCACGTCGGGCTCTGTGCTGACAGCTCAGAGCCTGGAGCCTGCTCCAGATTCTGTGTGCGTGTGTCTCTCTCTCTGTCCCTCCCCCACTTGTGCTTTGCCTGTTTCTCTCTCTCTCCCTCTTTCTCTCTCTCTCTCTCCCCACCTTCTAATTTCATCTCAGAGAGAGTATTACTTCCTAATCAAAGAAGGCAATGAATACAGTTCCCATTGAAAAATAGAAGTATGTTCACAGCTTGTGTGGTAATAACGTGCCAATAAATGATAACAGGTCAGTATTTGACTTCAACATTTTTAGGAAAAGCTTTACCTTAAGATCTTTTGGTTTCATTGGAGGCAATCCAAGAAGCCATACCCTAGGTTCCTGCTCCCCACTTTTCCTGACAGAAGGGAACTTCCTTTAGAGTTATACCTGCTTGAACAACCGTCACATAGATCTCTGATTCATTAACAAATTACGTTCCTTTAGTTCTTATCCAGAGAAGATATAATAAACGCATCTGTTTTCCTTACACTCAAGTCTTTGAAAAATGATACTGCACATGTGACTTTTTCCATGTCCAAAATATAAGGACACTTTGTTTCCAGTCCAAGAGGAAATCTTGACTCATTTTCAAGGGCCATTTGAATCCACGCACCCCAATGGACAGAATAGGCATCCTAACCAGACTATCATCACATTAGTGTTCGCTCTTCCCAAAGAGGGAAAAAAAAATTCTCAAGTCCTTTTTTTTTTAATTTTTTTAATGTTTATTTATTTTTGAAAGACAGAGAGAGAGAGAGGGAGGGAGGGGAAGAAAGAGAGGGAGATACAGAACCCAAAGCAGGCTCCAGGCTCTGAGCTGTCAGCACAGAGCCCAAAGTGGGGCTCAAACTCACGAACTGTGAGATCATGACCTGAGCTCAAGTCGGACGCTTAACTGACTGAGCCACCCAGGTGCCCCTAAGCCTCTTTTTTTTTGAGATTTTTGTGTTTATTTGTTTTTGAGAGAGAGAGAAATAGAGTATGAGCAAGGGAGGGGCAGAGAAAGAGAGGGAGACACAGAATCTGAAGCAGGCTCCAGGCTCTGAGCTGTCAGCACAGAGCTCCATGCGGGGCTCGAACTCTCCGACCCTGAGATTATGACCTGAGCCGAAGTCAGACGCTTAACCGACTGAGCCACCCAGGCTCCCATCTCAAGTTTTAAAAGAACTGAAATAACGGTAAGCATGGTGTATGTTGACTTTAAAATTAAGAATAACAATTTTACAAAAAGAAGCAATTTCCAAATTGATTCTATGGTATGTTACAATATATACTTATTAGCAATTATATATTAAAGGCAATCGACATAAAAGGAGCCCACACACTTTTGTTAGCTATCCTTGATATTTATACCATCCCTCTCCTAAATACTAGCTTAAGCAAAAAAAAAATGTGTATTTCCAAAAGAGACAATATAAGATAGTATTTTAGAACTTACTGCCTTTGCCTTCTGCAAATTACTTAACATATTCCCTATGCTTCAGTTAGTTATCAATAAAAGTAAAGACATTAATGTCCTATTATACAAGGATTTTGTAAAGTTTAATAAAAAAAGATGTTTGAAACATGCTTAGCAGAGTTCTTGGTGCTTGGTCAATAATGGCTATTATTTTTAATAAAGTGAAAAGTGGATTTTTAAATGTATATATACATAGTGCTGATTTGGGCTTTGTTCATGTCCCTTATAGGGCTCCAGTGATAAAATTGTATTTGGAATGCTCTAGAAGCTTCTATTCTAGAAGAATGTTTGCTCATTGAGAGAAAAGTAAATTAAAAAGTTAGGACAGAGCCCGAATAAAGAGATCTACAAATAGTAAAAAAAAAGCATTGGGGCTATTTTTCAGCGCTTTGGATAAATGATGCACATAAACTAGGATTGCTAGCTGTAAGTGTACTCTAAATAGATTCATTAAGAAAATCGAAGAACATGTTTTTAGGAAGTATTGGAACAAAACAATTAATGTATAGGCTCTTAATATTTTTTTGTTTATTTATTTATTTTGAGAGAGACAGAGACAGCACGGGTGGTGGAAGGGCAGACAGAGGGGGAGAGAGAGGATTCCAAGCAGAATCAGCGTTAACAGCGTGGAGCCAGATGCCGAACTTGAACTCATAAACTGTGAGATCATGACCATAGCCAAAAGCAAGAGTCGGATGCTCAACTGACCGAGCCATCCAGGCACCCCTAGGCTCTTACTATTTCCATATGTGTACACACACACACACACACACACACACACACACGCGCGCGCACACACACACACGCACACACACACACACAATTTGATGATTCAAATATATACATGACAGTAGAACACACTTTGAGAGGAATTCTACTTTGTTCAGTGTCATAAATAAAAACAAGATCATCTTACCTCATTATTCCCACCATGAGATTCGTTCCAATTTATGTTGCCAGACCCAAGATTTATCACTGCTTTTGAAAGTCATCAAAGATCTGAAAACTAGATGGATCATTAATTCTAAATTGCACAGAATTTCTTGGAGATAAATGTTTTCCACCATGTTTTCATTATTTTATTAATAGGTTATAATTTGTTGAATATTTCCAGTGACGTTGAATTTCATAGAGGAAAAAAATTCTGCATGTCTGCATACAGTGGTTTACATGAATGCTTAGTTTCTTTTCATTTTTTACTGAAAGTTTCACTGTTAATTTTATTAAAAAGCCCTGGAGTTGTTTTGGCTTCTATAAGCAATCGAACTGGCAGATAATGATTCCACTGTTTTCTCTCTGTTCCTTTCCCTCTCCTCTCTCCTGTTCTTTCACGTGTGTGTGCACACACGCGCGCGCGCACACACACACACACGCTTGGACGTATAAACACATACACACAGCTGTGTGACACTCACAGGCCAAAAAAACCAAAGGATGTTGTAACCCATTACAAATCCCTTCCTGGGGCTCTTTAATGCAACTAAAATTAGAGAAATCCAAACTAAATTCAGAGCAGGCTTCTCACAACTGCACTCAATGACCACAGCTGGCGACTTAAAGGAGAAAAAACTCCTGCAGCATGCTTGCATTGACCATAGAAGCCAGTCTGAATGGAGACAGTCCATGGCCACCCAGGGTGGGCTGGGGAGGGTCATCTGTATGCCAGTCGGAGTACTGATACGGGTCAATCTCTTTGAGCTTTGCCCTAAGAGCAACAGAAAACACCTGATTACACTCACTTATCTTTGTTTTATTTTGTATCTTCTCTGAGGCACAAAGACCACAAACTCATTCTCTAAGAACAGTTTCATCATTAATTTAGTGGGGATTTTTTCATGAACAACTATTGGCTAGCTCACTTGCCTCCTGGAGTGCTGATGGCCCATTTACATCCTGTATGCATGAATTCCCTTGGGGGTTACCCAGAGCGAATCTGGCTCTGAGACCAGCCAAGTGCTTCTATTATCCAAAATATCTAAGCAGTGGAGGATTCTGGAAGGCTTAAATATGGCCGGCACCCATTTGGCAATATCGTTCTAAGTCTCAGATTTCTGCAGAACCTTCCAAATAACAAGTTGAAGAAAGTGGAACTGTGTTTCCAGATGCCTTCCAGTTGATAAACTTATTTTTCAAAGCTTTATGAATATAAACATAGACCATTCTTAAGAGATAAACTTCAGTATTGCACATACTCCAGCAAATATTTCTAGACCGGTGGTAATGGATATAACAGGTAGATGTACTTTGAAATTAGTCAAATAATCATGTAATCCAAGGAGCAGGCTGTTTATGTTTATCAGAATCCCATAACGGTGCTAAACTTTCACAGCTATTTGGTCATTGTTTAAACACTGAAAGTTGTGAGATATTACTGGTCCAGTTGAGGATGACACAGCTCCTGCTATGTAGCTGGGGTTGTACAGAGAAAGAGAAGGAGGACCGTGACCCAAAGAAATCAGGAATTTTTGAGGCATCAGAAAATCTGTGGTCTAGAATCTATTCCATCTGAGATCGGCTGTGTATAACTTTAAGCCAGTTACATTTCAAGACTTGAGTTCCCCGTCTGTTAAGCAGACATTGTAAATCCTGTTCTACCTGCCTCCCAGCATTGTTGTGAAAACTAAAGGGACATCTCATGTGAAGCCACACTGCAAATTACAAATTGCCATAGAAACACCATTTAGGAGAATTCACTCATGCTTGCAAAGTTAACACATGCATTAATTTGGCAAACTTCCCTAGCGAGCCTGTCACATGCTGGGCTGCATGCAGACTGTTGGACGGGTCCCTGTTTAGACAATTACGACTCCAGGACCTCTTTGAGTGATCCCCAAGTCTGCTCAGAGGACATTTGTCAAGGCCAAAAACCATGCATTAAAATATTTCCTCAAGCCTGCCACCCAATAGGAAAGCTCCACATATACACTGTTCATATTGTTTGATAGCTTTCCTCTTGCTACAGGAACAGGAAAACAAATAGGACAGGTGATCCCCATAAGCTTGCCAGGCAGCGAGTGAACAGACTAATGGCATTAAACCTAGAGATAAAGCAAATGGAGGAAGGAGATCCTCAGGTGCTTGAGGCACTAAAAAACCAGAAGCCATCAGAGCGCTAAATAGTCAAGACATCCTATGGATGAGACACAATACACCAAACATACAAGAAACTTATGTAATACACATGAGCTCTCAGGCGAGGTCTTCACTCGGCCACTTTTTAGTGACTACCCATGCTGTCCCCAGAGCTTTCTATCCCAGAAATACTGATTAATCCCATGGCTGTTCAGCGGGCTGCCAATCACTGTCCAGGCTAACTTGTCCCTGTGTCTCTCCAAGAGAACAAGTGTATGTCGCTGACCCAGGACACCTTGCTCCAACCTCAACCACCCCATCTGCAGCAAAGACAGAGGAGGCAGACAGACAGACAAAATGGGTGAACATTACCTGCCCCGAATTCTAGGTGGAACACTTTGGTTATACTGTCAGCTTACCCCAACTTCTTCCCCTCACATCAGCCTGTAGGTTTTAAACTGATTAATAAACCATGGTCTGTGAGCATTTTAAGTTGGTCTATGAGGGGTTTGTTTTTTGTGCGTTTTTTTTTCCCTGCTCTCTGAACCCTAGGATCGATTTCCTAGGGCTACCAACACATGGAGGTCATTGCCCACGTGACACCGCTCTTGGAGCAGGCGCAGCCTACGGTTCGACTCTTTAAGTCAATCCTAATGATCAGATACCCTTTCACATACCCTCTGTCTGGCTACTGCTACAATAGTGACTGGTCCTGTTTCTTAGTTGACAAGAACTCTTAAACCATACTAATGTCACTGCTGATGCTAACGGCTCCCATGAATTGAGCTCTGCTGATCTCTATGCTTCTATCTATGCTCATATCTATCGGGCCCCATATATCCACGATTCCACTGAATTCTTGTGAAAAACATATGAGGTCAATGGCATAATTGTGCCCTCAGTTTTCAGATGAAGAAGATAAAGCTGCTTGCAAAGGTGTTTTCCCAAGATCATGCAGCCAGCAGGCGGGAGAGCTGAAATCCAACCGGAGTAGCCTTGCCCAAGAAGCCTTGCCTTAACCATCAGATTGAGAGCCGTCTGTAACCTGCACGCATGGCCTCTGATGTCACGGTCTTTTAGTGTACTCTGTCCCCTTGAGCTGTCAACAGAGCCAATGCCTTCACATTCCCTACTTCCCAGCGCACACTGGGTAATGGTGCAAAAAACACGGAGGCTATTTCAAAGGAGAAGACTGAGGAAAGACGAGAGCCCACGTTGAGGACTGCAGCGTGGTTTTACACTAAGAGTGCACATACAGATACGAGTGATTTTAGAGCAACTAAGCCCCTGGGGAGGGTGAGAGGGACGCTGTGTTTCCCTGGCAGACCATTCTTTCCTCTGCAGCCTTCACCGCCCAGGGAGGCCTACGCGTGGTTCAAATGAAAGGAAACTTCACTGTGACATGCAAATGACTCAAGAAGCTTCAGAAGAAATTGCAACCCCTTTCTGCTCTAATCCAGCTCCATAAGGCTCTTCCTGGCACTTGGGTACTCGTGATCACATTCAACCCACACCCGAGCCTATAAGAGGCAATGGCTCTATTTTAGAGATGAGGAAATGGAGATTCAGAAACACTCTGTAATAGCCCCAGAAGGCAAAGCTAATAAATCATAACAGTTGATTATGAACTCAGGTCTCGATGACAGCAGAACACATGTTCTTTCCATCATATTTCATCACTGGTGGGCCCCAACCGATAAGAAATGCCAAGACCCACAGTGTCACGCCACCCTTTCACCCCTATTCACTGAGACACTCCCTGACGATGATTCATTTCTGCTGCGGCCCCGTTTCTGGAGGGTTGGGTCTGACTGGGCTGAGCGTCCCACTGTCCTCCTGGGAGACTAGAGAATACAGAGACGAGCAGAAGACACGGAGCCATAGGCACGGGTAAGGCTCGGCTGTAACTGTTCTCTGAGAGTGGTTGATTTCTGCAAGCTGTAAAATGCTTCTCTGCCCACCTCCACCCCTACCCACAGCCCTTGAGTTCTTTCGGCCGGATCAGCTCATACAGCAGTCAGCTTTCAAAAATATCTCATTGGCCACCTGTGGCCCACATGTTCAGACATTCCGGAAATGTACTGTTTGATCCGTACATCCCCACAACTAACAGATCCCTCAGGCGGTGCTGACCTGCAGAGAAATGGCCCCCCACATGTCCTTTACCATCTGTACTTACCTTGTTGCAAGAAACAAGAGAATTCAGAAGATGGCAGGGATTTGTTCCCGATTTACGGAACCGGAACCGTTAGGGGGCAAACAGCACTGATGCGCTCTTACGACAGGGGCCAATTTTGCCTGTAATTCTAATTTATCACACTGGTTATTATTATAATTCTAGTTATCAACTCGTTGGTCACAGTTGCTTCTGTGGATTGGAAAACACATAACCTGTCTATGAAATTAGTAAACATTTCATAAGACTAAAATCATACTATTCTCATACACTGTAACCTTCCTTAATAAATCCCCCGATGGACTCTTTCTAATTAAAATCTGGATCGGTGGACGGACACTGAAGTGTAGAAAAGGGAACCCTGGGGGACTTTGAAGTTATTGCAAGATTTCCAAGAACCCACATAAATTGGGGGAAAAAAATAGGCTTTGCACATGTATGTATTACTACTTTTCAAAAGTATGCTTATCAACATGCAAATTTTCACCGACAAAAATGCAAATACTCACATAATTGATACTGAAATCATGGCAATTCTTGTCCTTAACCATTTATTTAATTGATTGATTCTAAAAAAAAATGGATTTACGGGGCGCCTGGGTGGCACAGTCGGTTAAGCATCCGACTTCAGCCAGGTCACAATCTCGCGGTCTGTGAGTTCGAGCCCCGCGTCGGGCTCTGGGCTGATGGCTCAGAGCCTGGAGCCTGTTTCCGATTCTGTGCCTCCCTCTCTCTCTGACCCTCCCCCGTTCATGCTCTGTCTCTCTCTGTCCCAAAAATAAATAAAAAATGTTGAAAAAATAAATTAATAAATTAATTAATTAATTAATTAAAAAAATGGATTTCCTGTTATATGGAAAATTCTAGGAGACAAGCATTAAAAAGGCACCCTTATATTCTAAGAGCCTGGGAACCACGGATCTAGGTGGATTATCTTTTTTTTTGGTATCACATCCATTTGAGTCATCAACAGTGAGCCTTTGACCCAAGTTGTCAAGATTTCTTCATAGGCACAAGTAATCTACATCTGACCTGAATCAGATGACTCAGGCTGACTGGGAGCTCTCTGCTTTTTCCTTTTCCTTTAATTTTATCAACACGAATCAGCACTGTAAACCCTTTTCCAGTACGTTTTAATGGAGGCCCCGGGGCAGAGGTCACTTCCTCTTTGGAGTCACCCTGACCCTGCATGCAAAGCGTCTGTCTGTCCTCTGCCCCAATGCCAGGCCTTATAATCCCCCTATTATACCACCGACCACGTCTGTCCCCATACCTCGAGTTGAGGGAAGGAGCAGAGACCCTCTGCCTTGGGAAAGGAGGCTATTGATCCAGAAGTCTCCCTGTAAAAGTACTACAGTGACTGTCACAGAAGTTTCATCTAGTAACTACTGGATGAGTTACAGGTAATAATAATAATTAATTCTCTTCACAGCATGTCTTAATTATGGCTCCCCCCCCCCATGTGATTTAGAGAAATCAATAAACCAGTAAATCGAGAGAGCAGTGACGATAAACACAGATAACAGAGACCCAGAAGAAGGTCATGGGGTAGGTCTGCCACCATTAGGAGAAGAAAGGGGACATATACTTTTTTTAAAAAATTATTAAAATAATAGTAAAAATGGTGAGGCAAGTCAGGTGAGAAGGCTGGACGCAGTTAGTAGATGGGTAGTAATCATAACTCCTATCGAGAGCTTATAGTGCCCCATTCTGTTGTTCATGTTCATGCAAGCACCAACTCACTTCTCTGAAAAACTCCAAGGGATATATACTATTATTGCCCCCATGTTGAAGAAAAGCGAACCTGAACACAGAGAGCTTAAGTCACTTGTCCCAAATCCCATTCACAATCAGTGAGTAGCAGAGGGGGACTCATATACAGATGAGCTCGGCTTCTGCAAAGTACACTGAGCCAGTCCAAGGGAGGACACGGATCCCTTTAACCCCCTACACCATCCCTAGTTCCTGAGCGTATCCTCAAAGTCTAGAATGAAAGGCCAATACAGAGAGGAAAAGGACAGCCATCAGGAGGACACTTGTTCTGAGACACGACCTTAAGCGGTTTTACTTCTGTCCATCAGACAACCCTATCGGGAAGGTATTGTGATCTCCTATTTAGAAATAAGGGAACTGAGACAGGATTTATTAATCCACCCAAGATCACACTGGAAGGAGGTGACAGAACCACTTCTGAGCAGAGACCATCTTATTTACCCTTATCACATGATAAAGCAGGATGCCTGGCTTAAGATAAAGCATTTTGTAAGTTCATTAGGTAGTCAGTTTCAAGGGCAGACATGCCCTCCGGCTATAGGCAAGCCAGTGGGACTAGGAAAGAAGAGAGGCAAAAGACCAGGATTTCTTCCTTCCTCCCTCTCTCCATCCTCCCCTCCTTTTCTTTCTTCTTCCTGTGAAAAATATACATTGAGCATCTACCATTTCAAAAACTCTAACAGAAAGTCTAACAAAGTGTGGCTCCCTAAGCCCCTCGATGCTTACAGTAAATGGGGGCAGAAAGCCGCCATCAAATAATAAAAATGCAGAAATGCCGTGGTAAATAATACCATAGAGGTCCTCATGAGTAGCGACACTTCAGATAATGCTGAACACCGCGAAGAAATGAGAAAGACAGAAAGTGGGGGCGGGGGGTGGGTGGGAATTCCTTGTGGAGAGAACACAGGCCTGAGGGATGAATTCACACCATAGACACACGCAAGTTCTTCCCGTGGTCAGAATGAATGGGGGAGGGGGGTGGAAGATTGGAAACCCTCGGCTAGAAGACCCCCACGCGCTGAGCTGAGGAGTCAGAGCAAGTCTTGAGAAGCTGAGAGAGCCCCCAGTGCTGGTGATGAGGAGAATGCCAAAAGGACCGGACCTGCAGTTTAAAAAACCTCCCTAGTGGGGCGCCTGGGTGGCTCAGTCGGTTAAGCGGCTGACTTCGGCTCAGGTCCTGATCTCGCGGTCCGTGGGTTCGAGCCCCGCGTCGGGCTCTGTGCTGACAGCTCAGAGCCTGGAGCCTGTTTCAGATTCTGTGTCTCCCTCTTTCTCTGACCCTCCCCTGTTCATGCTCTCTGTCTCAAAAATAAATAAATGTTAAAAAAAATTTTTTTTTTAAATAATAAAAAAATAAAAAATCTCCCTCGTGGGAGCGTGAAGACCACGGTGGTAGCGGAAAGTGGGGACAAGAAGAGCAGTTGGAGTTTCTGATAAAGGCTGGGGGGTCGTGGCGGGGGAGGGGGGGGTCATAAAACCACCGATCACAGGAAGCACCTTCACAGAGTATTCAGGCATTCTCAGCGGCGTGGAGTTGAACCACTGTCCCCAACAGGTCTAGAATGTAAGGCACAGGGAAGAATGCATAATTTGAAGAAACTTAAGATTGAATATCAAGGTTACGTGTTTTGACTTTTACTAGAGATCACTTCAGATTGTGTCTCTGGTTGTATCTTAAGTTATCTCTCTGGAACTTCTTTTTAAGTAGGGAATCACAGGAAAAAAAATCCTACAAGGCTTTCTTTCCTCCCTTTTTTTTTTTTTAATATGAAATTTGTTGTCGAGTCGGTTTCCATACGACACCCAGTACTCGTCCTCCCAATAGATGCCCTCCTCAAGGCCCATCGCCCACTTTCCCCTCCCTCCCACTCCCCTAAAAATCCTAGAAGTCTTAAGAAGGATGTATTGCAGTCATCAAGGCAAGAGGAAGGAATAAAAAGGAATGGGCGAGCCCCAATGACACTAGAAGTCAGGCCCACAGGACATGGAGAGAGAGTGGTGAGACAGAGATGGGGAGATAGGAGAGAGAGACCAGCGTGGCTGAGGTTCCTGCAGGGCATAGGAGAGTTAGACAAGCAGCAGACACAGAAACACAGAGTGCTAGTGAGTGCAGTGTGGACAGGCCACACCAGAGGTGCCCACGGGACCTTGAAATGGAGAGAGGTGGAGATACAGATTAGAGTCAACGGCGCACAGCGGCAGTTGAAGCCATCAGCGTCAATGAGCTTCATCCTGGAACACGCGTAAAGTCATGAGAGAAGAAAGCCAAAGACGGGTTCTCGGGCAACATGGAAATTTAAGGTCTGCACAGGGAGGGCACCTGTGTGGCTCAGTCCTTAAGCATCCAACTTGGACTCAGGTCATGATCTCACAGTTGGTGAGTTGAGCCCCACATGGGGGCTCGTTGCTGTCAGCACAGAGTTGGCTTAGGATCCTCTGTCCCCTTCTCTCTGCCCCTCCCCTGCTGTCTCTCTCTCTCAATAAAATAAAATAAAATAAAATAAAATAAAATAAAATAAAATAAAATAAAATAAAATAAAATAAAATAAAACATTTAAAATAAATAAGGCAAGAGGTCAAGAGTGGCCTCTCACTTTGGCCCCTGGAGAGTCACGATGACCCTATGTAGACAGTACAGTGAGGGTGCACCTGCAGAAATGTGCCACCAGGTGCCCTGAATGCTGGGGGCTGGGGGGGGGGTCCTGTCCTCAGCACCCGGGAAGAGGGCCAGACGACTGGGCATTCATAGGTATCGACTCCAATTTCTTCCACAGATCATGTTAAAGTAGTCACGCAAAACGCGTGAAGGCGTGCCTTGGTATTGTTTTCCCAATTTACATACATTTCCTTTTTCTTTCTTTATTTCTTTTTAATTTCTTTTTAAAGCGCATTTATTTTTTGAGAGAGAGACAGAGCACATGAGCAGAGGAGGGACAGGGAGAGAGAATCCAAAGCAGGCTCCATGCCACCAGTGCAGAGCCCAACACGGGGCTCGGACCCACGAACCGGGAGCTCGTGACCTGAGCTGAAGTCAAGAGCCAAACACTTAATTGACTGAGCCACCCAGGCACCCACTTCCTTTTTTTTGGGTTTTTTAAAGCAAAGGAGAAATCCTCTAACCACTGCCCTTTTTCAGTGTTCCTTGGGCAACGCCAGTCCAGTCCTGTAACTTGTATTGAGCGTTGGAGAAATCGACAGACGACTTGTTCAACTCTCCAGACACGAATTTTTAAAAGAAACCGTAATAATCCATCTCTAGAACAAGAAAGCAGAAGAAAATCGTGTCCCTGGATTTGACCTTATTACCTAATGTTGAATAAGGTTGTGGTCACTTTCCCTGAGTTTTCCTTTGTTGCCACCAGACTCAGCCTCATTCAGAAGGTGTCAGAAGGAAGACTCTTGATGAGGGGTGTCCTCTATTTTCCACACACCAACAGTTTGAGCCCATCAGTCACTGGCAGGGGTTGGATGGAGACTTTGCGTACACCTGGAAGCCCTGTGTTTGGCCCCTGAGTTCAGTTACCCTAAAAACAGCCAGGTTCATATTCAAAAGCCAAGGAATATCGACCAGGCAATCCAAAGTGATATTGACTCATCCCCAGCAGCAATCCGCCAACGCTTGGTGGGCACTTATTGCTGTGATATGGGAATAGCACAGGAAGCCACCGAGGCCATGTTTTGTCTGCACTTAAAAGGGCTGGCGGGGCTCACTACCTTCCGTGGTCATGGGGACCACCGCTCCCACAGCATTAACATCGTGTCACGGTATCGTCTGTGACACCGTCTCCTGATACGGTTTTGCAGAACAGCACTAACATTGCTTGGAAGTTGATGATTATTTCTCCTAGTTCATACCAGCTCTCTTCTTTTTCTTTCTTTCTCATTTAGAAGGAAAAGTGCAAAGTGCTACTGTTGACAGAAATGATGCGTTCTGTGCATCAGTAGGACTCTTTCGTGTTTTCATAGCAACTTGCTGGAAGCCTTCTGTCCAATCTGGGCTTGTGACTCCATCCGAACTTGTACAAGTTTGCTTCACCACTGTCATCCCTCCGCGCCCAGATACGCACTCACACCCGCGTGCACGGAGGCATGGCTGCAAGGTCCTCGTGCATCAGACAGAAGGAACAAATGTTCTGTTTGTACAACCACTAAAGCATGACTCACGAGCCATTACTGGGGATCATTTTGTCTTTACTGGGCTGTAGAGGTTGTACGGGTACTTGTGCAATTTGGCTCTATTCTTGGCGCTGGAAAATAGGCATAATCTCATTTTCTACGTCTGGAGGCTTTTGCTTTGCAGTGACTCTGACATAGTTAAGAGGATTGACAACGTACAGCAGTTGAGTGATTAGGTCTCGGAAGGGGATCGTGTGTGTGTGTGTGTGTCTCGTGTCCCTGTTCTATCCCACACTGCAGACTTCTGTGATACCTTTTTAAGTAACTCTGACACATCTTTGGGGATCTTCTGAAGTTTTTCCCCATGCTCTTTGAGACCCTCTATTAATCTCCTTAACATAGACAGCCTTGTTCTTTGCAGATCATTTTTCATTGGGGAAATGTGCTTTACTTCCTATTTGCCACGGTCTTCTTATATAGCAAACACTCAGGTGCCTACACTTTCCCTTTTAATTTACAAGGGCACTTGAATTTCTTTTTTGGGCGCGATGTCAAATTCTTAAAAAAATAAAATTTGTCAGGCACTCTTCTCAAATTCCTCCGTGGAGCGAGGGATAACTCACTTTCTTGTATTTTGCTCACCTGAACTGGTAAAGCGAATTGCATTTTCTCCTAACAGATGTTCGTATTCTTTCAGCGCTTTGAACGAGATATCCCTGGACTGATACTGTCTTTCTTGCTTGACCTGTTTATTTTTCCTCTCTTCCCTAAACACACCCTCTTCCCGAACTATTTTTGAATAACTCAGCGCACTGTTTTCTCATCAGCATGTAAAGCTACCTAGACTAGGTGTGCGTAAGACTGAAAAATCTACCTTCCTACTCACAGCTTGGCGTGAAATCCTCATGTGCCAGCACCCTTTGTGGGGGTACCAACTGCTAATGCATTTCTCAACTCTACTTCATGCTAGTTTCACTCAAAAAAAACAAAAACAAAAACAAAAACAAAACCCAACAACAACAAAGGTTTAACACAGACCCTTGAGGCCTTGAAGATGCCAACTCTCAAAGTATGATGATCGTGTCTACGTTTTGATACTGGTTTGCTAGAAAAATCCCTTTGGGGTGAAGCTTTGGGCAGAACGACGACACCGTAATTTGTAGCAAACAACATCCCGGGTGAGAGGGGACGTGCCTGTGAAACCAATAACGAGACTAAGAACGAACTTGGGAGTTCCTCACAGCTGAGTATCTACATGTCACCCTGAAGGGTCAGAAAATTCAGGGAGCACAGCCTTACAGACGATTTTGATGTCAGAAAGCAGCTTTTAAATGTACAGAGTTCGGGGTTTAATAAGATCCAGAACAAGTTGTGACTCTATCCCTACAGTTTTGCCCTGACCTTTCTCTCAGGCAGGCAGAGAACATTCTGGGCTTGAAAAAAGGACCCATCTCAATCTTCAGGCAAATCTTAAGTCTATACGTTATTGTACTCTTGGCCAATTCAGATGAGATTTTTGCTTACGCTGGGACTTTGAGTTTTTAATGCTTAGGAAGAATGGTGGGAGGTCGCTAATTATTTAAATGTAATGTTTTCCCCATTCAGAGCAGTGGTTCTCACACCAGGGTGATTTTGCATCCACTCCCAAGGGGACATTGGCAGACGTCTACAGATGTCACAACTGGGAAGAGGTACCACTGGTATCCGGTGGGTAGAGACCAGAGATGTTGCTTAATATTCGACGGTGCACAGCGTGCCCCCCCCCCCCCCGACAACAAAGAATTTATCCAGGTCAAAATATCAGTAGTGCCAAGGATCAGAAACTCACGTTTATACCAGCAGTGATGGTATTTTTTAACTGACGATAGGCAAAGATAAAAATCTTTACTGATTTTTAAACAAGTTCTGTGTTCATTCCAGTTACAACTTAGTGCACATAACTGGGGTTTTTCCCTAAAACATAATTACACATCAATTG
Organism: Felis catus; assembly: GCF_018350175.1. Classification (NCBI taxonomy): domain Eukaryota; kingdom Metazoa; phylum Chordata; class Mammalia; order Carnivora; family Felidae; genus Felis; species Felis catus. The sequence continues at coordinate 76,330,480 of NC_058368.1, forward strand.
TTCATTCTCACTGCCGAATGACAGAAACAGTGAAAATAGTTGTTCATTTTTCTCAACCTGTAGCTCAGTAATTTTTAGACACTACACAAGGAACAGGTATATGTTCCTAATGGGAACCTGGGAAATAAGGCCTGAGGCATTGAAAAGAATGAATTCCAAATTACTCAGTTCTCATCTTTGAGAGCACTTTCTTATCTCAGTAGTCAGTAATGACTATAAATCTTCGCATGGTGATGAAAGTGTCCATTCTTTCTGTAGTTGTTAAAATCTCTAAATTGGTAACTTGCTCACTATGGTTTTCCTGTCTTTAGCTTTTAGATGGACGAGACAATATGGGTATTGAAATTTCTAAATTATACTGGGTCCGGTTTCAGAAAGGCTAGTATTACACGTTAGAAAAGCGTGCTGTGTCCTGTGCAAATCAGTCATAATCTGATGCCTGATATCGCAACGCTTCTCAGAAGGCTTGGGGCCATATAGACTTCGCCCTGGCCTACGTCCTTCCACAGTGGGGTGTCGCTTGCTCAGGAGGTCCCTGTTGGGGACAAGGCAGATACCACAGGAATAGTCGGTATGTATGGGTGCACGTGTGCAAGATGCACGTGGGCCTCTGGTTTAGTTTTGAATATCATTGTTTCCCAAGGCAGCTTCTCGAGATTTCTCTGGGGGGATTATGCCCGGAGACATCTCAAAGGTCTTCTTTCATACCATTTCCCGTCTCAAATACTCACCCACAGACATCTGCTGAATCCAAGTTTCCACAGAAAGCCACGTCAGTGTTCTCTAGAGTGCATCCTGAGCGCGACATAGTGGGACACTAGTAGCAGGTGTTTCTTACTCTGGTTTCCCTCCGGAAAGGCAACTGTACTTTTGGTGACTGCGGTCGAATGACGTCAGATCTCTCAGACTTGCAGCCTCCAGAGTTGTGAGACAATAAATTCCTGCTGTGTGAGCCCTACCGTCTGTGGTCTTCTCTTACGGCAGCCCTAGCGGACGGACGCAAGTGAGCTCCTACCAAGTGCCGAACGTGGCGCTGGGCTCCGAATTATCCCACCTCATTTCAATATTCAGTGTGTCCAGGTGATGCTACCAGAATAAATCACTGAAACAATTGCATCTGAAATCTATTATCAGATGCATTGTTTCTCACGAGGTCTTCGTAGGTTTCTCATCAACACCCTCGAGTGATGCTTACATTTCGTTGGGCAACACTTTTTCACTGAACTAGAATGTAAATCCCTTCCCAGGTGATACAGTGAAGTCCCTAGAATTGATCATGAGAAACATATTTCTAGTCTTTTGATGTGCCCCCAAGAGGTGTTTAAGGTATAAGTAGACTAATAACTTAGTTACGTAAGTTATCCTGGTTTGGCAGACTCACGGTGATGTGACAGATTCTTCCCATGGACCGCATGAGATGCTCCTGAGATAGCGCACATCATATGCTATGCTTTATACCATTTAATAATAATTCATTTTCTGGCTTGTCCACTAGACTATATTTGATGGAAGTGGGGGCTGTTTGGGTGTCCTCGTCTCTACAGAAGGTATGCTACAAACACTTGTCTCGTAGGATTAAATGAAATGACAGACGTAGTTACGGCACTCAGCGCCACGCTGGCATGCCGGGAAGACGAGACAAGCATTAGGTACCCTTGCAGTTCTGTTGTTTTCTTCATTACATTACCCCTCACTTTGCAAACTGTGCCGAGCACCGTGCCTGAGCCATTAGAGTCCCCTGGTGTGATGAGTGAATGAAAATCATTCTGTTTTCAAATACGGGAAAGGGACATCCGTTTATACTAGAAGATAGGCTGAGGACAGGGACTGTTTTCATTTGGTTTTGATCGTGTTATTGTCTGCTGCACTATCCCAGTGTTTGGCGTTCGGTGAAACTCAATCAGCATGGGATGGAATGCACTGAAAGCCAAGTATGTAGGCGCACGGAGGAAAGACTTCTGCAGATGACTCAGTGGTAGGGAAATTTTCCTGACTGATCTGGTTCCCTCCCAAATTAAGAAGGGCAAAACATGCAGAATTATTCTTCCAGGTGGCATTATAATTAAGTTACTTCTCCCTTCCCGAGAGGGGTCCGTAGTAGCAATCTCAGTTCTGTTTGTCTAGCTTTTTTACTTCATTAACCAAAGACTAGGTACATGACAAACACTGTTATCAATTAGACTCTATCTCCTTATATTTATTTTAGTATGTTTCAAGAGTTCTATTGATCTGAATTCAACAGATTTATGTTGATCTGTTACAGGTATGCTTTTGAACCTTTCCCAGAGTGATCTTTGGTATAGTAGCGTTAACTTAAAAAAATAGGTCTTTAAATTATTTAATATTCTATTACAACACCTATTTAAGTGCCACGCCATAATATCCATAACATTTAAAGACAAATTTCAGGGGCACCCAGGTGGCTCAGTCGGTTAAGCGTCCAACTTTGGCTCAGGGCATGATCTCACGGTTCATGAGTTCAAGCCCCGTGTCGGGCTCTGTGCTGACAGCTCAGAGCCTGGAGCCTGCTTTGGGTTCTGTGTCTCCCTCTCTCTGCCCCTCCCCTACTTACACTCTGTCTCTGTCTCTCAAAAATAAACATAAGAAAATAAAAATAAATTAAAAATAAATAAAGACAAATAAAGACAAAAACGATAAAGACAAATTTCCAACCATGGTACATGCTTCCATTTACTGTTAAATAATTATATAAAAATAATGCGTTTTTTTTTTCCACCATGTAAATACAAAATTGCATATTGTATCATTTTGGGTTGGGTACTGAATGCATGCACATGCATGTATTTCAAATAGCAGACTGAAACTTAACTATAATTATAACATCAAATATGTTTTCATAAACTGATGCTTGTAATCCTTTTTCTGAAAAAAAAAAAAAGAAAGCGGTATATTTTCATAGTTGTGTGTTGTTTCTAAATTAAGGGATGGGAGTTTTCGGGATGCTCTTTGTAAGCTCTTTTTCTAAAAATAATACATTGAGGACATGGAAAGTCTTTATTCTCAACAAATGAAAAGACAATTTGGGTATAATCATCACTACATTCTCCCCTTTCAACATTAGTTCTTTTGAAGAACTGGAGCCATCCTGAGAAGCCACATAAGAATTTGGATTAGATGAATGCAAATGATTGACCTGCTCATCAATTCGTCTTGAGGCAAATTTGCAGAATTAGTACCATTTTGTACCCTTCCATACTTACTGTGTTTGACCATCAATGTGTTAAAACAGTAACACACGCAGAGTGAAGATGATCATCCAGTCGCTCTTAGCACCATTCAGCTCTGAGCTTGATTCATTTCGATACCCATCCAGTGGCCACCGCGCATTACGAGCTATGGAGGTTCTCAAATCGCCCACTTTAAAGGAAAAAACCAAAATAAAACTCCAAATAGTTATTGTATTTACTTCTTTACAAAGCAGACACCGAGGCTGACCGTACTGCTGTCTTTGGTAAGGGGAGCCCCGGGGAGTTTGTGACATGACCGGCCGGTTGGGGAGAGCTTCTAGAAATTCTTCCTCTCTCTCTGGATCGGCACTACATTTCAAGGACTCACGGAAGTTGGCCGCCACCCTTTAAGGTGAATAGGAGACAATGAGCAGTCCCAATTCTCTTTTCAAAAGGAAGAGGAGAGACCTATGAGGTGGGGGGCTATCGTGAATAAATACAGTAACGATGCTATCCTTAGAAGTTGCTTTCTTGTTGGAGCCATTTCATTTCCCAGATGCTATAACCTCCTCACACCCAGGATGAAGACGCAATTACTAATGAGATTTGGAAATCCTCCTCCCGTTCTCTGCGTGGACGTGGTGGGGAGAGGGCGTCAGCACGACAACATCACTATACTTCGTGCTTAGAGCTGCCCGTTCGTAGGACTCCATGCTGGGCTGATCTGTAGCATCCAGTGGGGTAAGTTCTCTGAAGTCTAATTCAACTCCATCTTCCCTGGGCCTGTGGTTGCCCTCTGCCTTGAAACCCACATTCTCTATGATATCCTTGGCCAGAGGCACTTGGGTGGCTCAGTCAGTTGAGCGCCCGAACTCTTGGATTCAGCTCAGGTCATGATCTAACAGTTCATAGGATCAAGCCCCGCATCCTGCTCTACACCGACAGTGCAGAGCCTGCTTGGAATTCTTCCTTTCCCTCTCTCTCTACTTTTCTCTCTCTTTCTCTCAAAATAAACTTAAAAAAAATGATATCCTTGGCCATCTCCTCTGAATGCCCTATACACCTCCAAAACTATTCACATAATTTTCCTCTTTTCTTAACCCGGCTCTTTAAGATCACTCAGGGGCTCCTTCCACTGCTCTAAACTTCTTACTTTTTCCTTTAACACCATTTCCATATTTCTCACCTCTCACCCCTTGCCGTAGTTCAGGATGGTAGGTCCTAGCATTTTCCTTGGGGTTAATCTCACCAATCCAAATCTGGGCTTCTGTAGAAGCAGAAACGCACAGAAACTTCTGAAGTGCCATGTTTCCAATCCTTATAACTGACTTTAAAGTTCACCTCCTAAAATAGCTCTTGCTTTTTTGCAATATGTGATGATTCATATGTAGCCACTTATCAGAGTCTATTCTTACCGGATTAATCTTCTAGTGAAACTGCTCTTATTTTGTGATTACTCCGTCTGCAACACCAGTCTGTCTGGGTTTCAAAGCCTACCATCAGTTGAACAAATTCAGTTCAATGCGTTACCCAATAATAAGGTAGGAAAGAGGTCCGAAAGATTACAGAAATTTAGGAATTATGTAAGTTAGCAGAAAGGGACACAGATGTAGTATGACTGCATTTATTTATTTAATTATAAATTAAGCCCTGAGAATTTGCATCACTCATCTGAAGTTGACCTGAAAAGTTAATGAAGAGTTTGAACAGGGACTCAGAACCCAACAAACATGTCCTATTTATTCCTGCTCTTCTGGACCTCATTTTTTATGCTAAAAAAAAAAAAAAATTTGAGTCGAGTTGAGCACCCAACTCTTGATTGCAGCTTGGGTTATGATCTCAGTGTGTGGGACTGAGCCCCGCATCAGGTTCTGAAATGAGCATAAAGCCCGCTTGAGATTCTCTCTCTCCTCTCACTCTCTGCCCCTCCCCCACTGTCTCTCTCTCTCTCTCTCTCTCTCTCTCTCTCTCTCTCTCTCAAAATAAATAAACATTAAAAATATTTTTAAAGTAGATTTTATTTTATTTAAAAAATTTTTTAACATTTGTTTATTTTTGAGAGACAGAGGCGGATCGTGAGTAGGGGAGGGGCAGAGAGAGAGGGAGGCACAGAATCTAAAGCAGGCGCCAGGCTCTGAGCTATTAGCACAGAGCCCGATGCAGGGCTCAAACTCATGAACCATGAGATCATGACCTGAGCTGAAGTCAGATGCTTAACCGACTGAACTACCCAGGAACCCCTGAAAAGTTTTTTTGATTGAAATTCTTTTATACATGGGGATGCCTGGGTGGCTCAGAAGCATCCCACTTCGGCTCATGATCTCGGAGTTCATGAGTTCGAGCCCTGCATCGGGCTCTGTGCTGACAGCTCAAAGCCTGGAGCCTGCTTTGGATTCTGTCTCTCGTTCTTTCTCTCTCTCTCTGCCCCTCCCAGCTCTCTCTCTCTCTCTCCTTCTCTAAGGTAAATAAAAATTAAAAAAAAAATTTTAAACAAATTCTTTTATATATGTGTGCACACAGAAAATACACATACACTCATACCTATTCAAAGGCCTTATATCCTGATAGATGAGATCAGTGTCTGGAACACCTCAATGAAAAGTGGAAAGTGCCTAGGGGCCCCTGGGTGGTGGAGTCGGTTGAGCGTCTGACTCTTGATTTCAGCTCCGGTCATGATCCCAGGGTTGTGGTGTCTATTAAGCATCTCCCATGCTCACTGGCTCGCTCGCTCGCTCTCCCTCTCCGTCTCAAAAAAGTGCCTAGGATCAGGAATCAAAGAAGGAATTCTGATTCTGCTCTCAGCCTTTGCTCAAATGCCTTCCGATCTTATGAAACTAAGTGAATGACGTAACCGGTTTTGAACTCCAGCCTCCGCACCAATTGTCAAAAATTGCATCATTTGGCTCGGGTCGCACCATCGTACGTAGCAGGCATGACCCTCTTCAGGAGCTTCATGAACGCATACAGCTACAGCTCTCTTTTTTCCTCGCAGTTAATTACTTACCACCTCAAAGCCTTTATTAACAAGAAGTCCTTAGCTCCTCATGATCAACCCCTTCAAACCCAAGTGCTCTAGAGACACAGTCAGCTCAAGAAAGGTCAGTGCTACTTCCAAACACTAGACAAAAAGAACAAGAAAGTCCGATCAGTCCACGGAACTGCTATTTTGATTGCTTCCGCCGGACATTGTGTTGAACGGACACTTCAGAGACTCCGATGGCTCTCCGTGTCTTGATTCGAGCTGCCTCGGCTAGTCCAGAACTCACCAGCAGCCAGAAGGGAGCTTCGCGCTTGAGGTGTGGACACAACACGGAAAGCAAGTGTTATGTGGAATTAAAAACGCGAAGAAGGCTTAAGACGTCCAGATATTAATAACCTTGGAGCTCTGGGCACCCCAAATTGTGCTAAAAGCCAGGCAGCGTGCTCTGGGGTCACGATAGGAACCGTGGAATTCCAGTTCCTCTGTGGCAGATCTTTGCGGAAACTCTAGAGTATGCGGCGAAGGGTATTTTTGGAAAGCTGGTGTTTATTTGAATCGGGGCTCAGGCTATTGGAGATGCAGCGTGCAGACCGACGTGTATAGACATGCTTAATTCTTCAGAGGGCTATTCTGAGGGTGAATGAATAACAAAGGTAAAAGAACATTAACCCATACTCCTCAGGGAACCACACTAGCCACTGAAAATACAGATACGGCGTTTTTCACCACCCTTGACAAGCCTTCAACAGAGGACAGTAAACATGACTTTCAAGCTCATTGTTCTCTTGTCCACACTGAACACATGCAGATGCTGTTCCCCAAAGCACAGCGCAGCAAGAATAACTGGGTCCTCCAATGGTCTCCAGCCTCAGTATCATGCTCTGCCAAAGCTAGTTCTTCCCCTGAATACTTCGGTCCAAGGTCATGCGAAAAGCAGGTCATGATCTCAATCAGAGTCGGACTTTCCTCCTGGGGAGTCCCTTTTTGGAAACTGCATCCTGTCAGGTTCTGGTTATGGACACCTAGCTCAACACTAGAAAGTGTTCCTCACCTAAGGGCTCCTTGTCACCTGCCTCTACCCTGACAGCCCCTGAACTCGGCCTAATTCGGAGGAGGATTCGGCTAGGCCAAACTGAGACCGGGTTACTCTTCTTCCCCAAAGCAAGGACGCTGCCTAATTAAAGAAAACCCAGGGAAGCTTTCCAAAGGAGAGGTGTCTTACCTCGAGAAAACAGAGAAATAGCTGACATATTTTAGGACGTACTTCACGTCTTCTCCCCGGGCTTGATGACAGGTGGTTGATACAAAATATAGGGAAATGAAGGTGCTTTGCAATAATTAAATACATGACTCACCTGCCCTCCTTTTCTTTTGAAACACTAGAACATTGATTAAGTGAACCAGAGACTTTGGCAGGTGATGTGCCATTTGCCTAGCTGTACAGGTGTCATTCCAAACTTGATTGCACATTCCCTGGGAACAGAGGCGATGTCTGTACGCCATGTGACAGTTCTCGAGCATCATAACGGGAAGGGCATGTAAAGGGGTCTAGAAACATTTGTCAACTTACCGGTTTATAGACACAACTAATCGTTGCTATTTTCAAATCGTATCTCCTCCGCTGAACTTTTCGCATCCAAGGCATCACCGCTGGTTGTTAGGTCCTTCAATATGTACTCTTCTCTGCTGACAGCTTTGCAAGGTCGATTAAAAAAAGAAGAAGAGGGGCGCCTGGGTGGCGCAGTCAGTTAAGCGTCCGACTTCAGCCAGGTCACGATCTCGCGGTCCGTGAGTTCGAGCCCTGCGTCGGGCTCTGGGCTGATGGCTCAGAGGCTGGAGCCTGTTTCCGATTCTGTGTCTCCCTCTCTCTCTGCCCCTGCCCCGTTCATGCTCTGTCTCTCTCTGTCCCAAAAATAAATAAACGTTGAAAAAAAAAATTTTTTAAAAAAGAAGAAGAGAAGAAAAACACCGTATCCGTATCTCAGTAACATGGATGATTCTTCGATGGCTGTGTCGTAAATCTCATTGGCCTCACTATTCACGGTCCCCGCCGCAGCTGAGCGAAGAGGCAGGGCTTTACCCACATCTCGGTGATGAGCCATTTGCCTAGCTGTACAGGTGTCATTCCAAACTTGATTGCACATTCCCTGGGGGGACATTTCAAATGTCCAGCAGGTGGACATTTCAAATGACAGGAGCTCTGACTGCAATCAACTCCCAGGGTGGAAAAGCACACTTCACAGCCTCCACCACGGCCCTCCTTCAATTACACGCCCGAACGGAAGAAACTGAGTGCCACGTGGCCATGGTTAAGACGGGCCCTGCTGCCCATGTGCAGAACAGGATGCAAATCCAGAGCCCAGGCCGGAAGAACCGGAGTCTTTTAAGCTCCAGCTGGCGTTCTGATTCCTTGTAATCCTTACATTTTGTGTCATCCCCACGTCCGACAGTATTTCTTTCTGTGCCGCTGCGAATGAGAAAATGAACTTGTAGCTGCAACAAGACCATATCAGAAACACGTTTCAAGCTTTCCTCGCATACAGTAGCTTATTGTTGCATGAGGTTTTTTTTCCCCCAGGTAAGAGGTTCGTTTTCCACCCGGCCTTCTGGTTGACTCAGCACGAAAGCGTCCACAGATGCCGCCTCTGCCTTGAAAGGGAGCTGCTCACGCGCGCCTGAGTCATGTTTATGGGGAGTTACGTTAAAGTGGAGTTGAGACGGGGGCATGTTACCCCGGTTCTCATTTCAATTCCAAAGCCACGTTTTCTCTCACTTACCAGGAAGCATAGCTAGCGAACGTGAAGTTCACCCGTGGCAGGGAACCAACTCCCGCAGCCCCAAACCTCGTGGGATCCCCGCCGATAACATCAAACAGGACAAGTAGAGCAAAACACTGGGGTGAAATTGAATGTATCTTGAGGAAAACCCTGACCAAGATCAGAGGTTCTATGAACATGTTAAAGAATGTCAACGTTGCTGGTTTCAGAGAGTTTAACAAAATGCACACGGACTTAAGATAGAGTAAAAAAAAAAAAAAAAAAAAATCAAGTTCAGCATTGCTTGGCTCAGTTTTGGTCTCCCAAACAGGCAGCTTTTGGGTTTTTCTTTTTTTTCTTTTTCTTCTTCCTCCTCCTCCCCCTCCTCCCCCTCCTCCTCCTCTTCTTCTTCTTCTTCTTTTTTTTTTTTTTTAAGATCAAAGATGGGAGAGAATAAGAAGTGTTTGATAAAGGGAAAACAGGGTTGGTGGGAGACAACAGCACATAGAGAGGAGACAACAGCACATAGAGAGAGGAGTCAGAATGTGTCTGTCAGAAGGGCCAGGGGGGAGCAAGCAGAGACCAGCCGGTGGTGGACCAGGTCCCTGAGAACAGTAATCAGGGAATTACGGGAGTCACAGCTTGGACTCACAGCCGGCCACACCTGCTAGGGCACACGCCTGGCCTGCATAGCTCGTCCCTGAGCCCACACAATCCGCTGCAAGGAAACCGCTTCAAACCCCATCCCCTTACACCTTCAAATCCTATCCCCGGACGCTCAAAATTCCTCTAACAGAACTTAGTCTGGGATTACCCAGTGGTAATAAGATCCCTCAAGGGTAGCGTTGTGTACAGCTCACATTCAAATAAAATTATCTGCATCAGATGAAGGGGGTTTTTTTTGTACGTTGCAGAAAGGAACAGAAAGCAAAAGATGGGAAGACGGGGTACAAGGAGCTTGTAGGCAGGAAGTTGGAATTCGGGGGAGCTTGGCTGATTTGGGGAATTTACCTAGCATGGTCGGCCAAGAAATGGGAGCAAGGGTTTTGATTCCCCCCCCCCCCCCCCCAGTGAGCGCCCAGTATGGGCCAGGTCTCCTGCTAGAGCCCAGAGCATTCATGGAAAGGCAGACAGTTGTCATTTCCCCATCCGGTGAGACCCACATCAACCACAGCCCTCTGACTGTTCAACACCGGGAGGCTGTGCTGAAGCAGCCTCAGTGCCCCCAAAAGAGTGTGACTGTTTCAGAGGCCAGAGTTCTGCCTTCATTCTCACTTTCTTCTCAAACTCCTCCCACTTGGTTCCCACCACGAGCAAAAGGGAATAAAGTCACCAAATGATACACACATTGATCGAAAGATAGTTTTCAACACTCATCTTTCTCTAGCCCGTTCCTCGAGGTCCAGGTCAAATGCTATTTTCTGTGAGGAGCCTTCCTCAGTTTCCCTTGGGAGGCTGAGTATGGCACCCCTTGATTGAGTTTGAGGCTCCTCGGGTATTGGATTGTCTCCAGGGGAGGAGCTCGGCACTGAGCTGGCGCTCAGCTGGGCACAGAAATCAAGTTAAGGAGAGTAGGAACAGCTGAGTTGACAATGAGCTTGGTCCCTATTTATTTCTACCATTTTTTCCCTCACATTTATCATAGTGTCGTCACTCTTTTGTTGTTTACTTATTTTCTGAGACCATGGGTGGGAGGAGACACCCAGTGGCATTTTCCCCTCTCTCTACAATGCTATCAATAATATATTTGCCGATCATTCATCTAACCACCATCGGATGAACATTCATGCTGTTATCAGCAGCAAAGGCATCCATCCTATCGCTCCTCAGAAAGTATCGCCAGGGGCGCCTGGGTGGCTCAGTTAGTTGAGCGTCTGACTTCGGCTCAGGTCATGATCTCTCAGTTCATGAGTTCAAGCCCCACGTCGGGCTCTGTGCGGACAGCTCGGAGCCTGGAGCCTGCTTCAGATTCTGTGTCTCCCTCTCTCTCTGCCCCAACCCCACTCACATTCTGTGTCGGTCTCTCTCAAAAATAAATAAACATTAAAAAAAAAAAGGAAGTATTGCCACATATGACCCTCCACGAAGATCCCCAAAGTTCCCGCCATTACTACCCCCTTTCTGCCATCATTTTCTTCCCACTCACCTCTTATCTAGCTGTGAAGCAAGCAGACAGAGTTGAAAATAATGAGCATCTCAGGGAATCATTTTTACAGACACCAGACTGCTTAATTATTCCAAATTTCATCATTTCAGCCTACATAGATGCTTTCTGAACTAAGGTTTATAGGTCGTACTAGCTCATCAACTCAAGACTCGCAGCAGCCAGACATGGTCCACCCAGCCTTCAACAGAGGAGTAGGAATGAATGCATGGGAAGAAGAGTGCTCTGGGCATCTTGATACTTGTTAACGGGGAAAGAGAAAATCCAGGGCCCTATCTCCACCCTGGAGATGAACACTTCGTTTCATGCATCCTTGGGCTGAACATTCTTTAAAGAGTAAGAAGCCTTAAATACACGGGGTGGAAAGGGGTCATCCCAGCATATCTTGAATGATTTTTTACTCCACATACATATGATTGCAAAAAAGCATGAAGTATGGTCAAGTATGACTCTTGTGCTTTTCAGGACCTGCCCAAATGCCCAGCACATGAAAAATGTTCACGCTATGGTTGCCGAATGGACTGATGCCAATAACACTATTGTTAGTCTCTTGGAGAAAGGGGCAAACACTGCTGGGTGTTTCTTCTTACCCACACTTTGAGAAAATAAATAAGTAAATAATAAAAGGGTGACAATGCTATGATGAATGGCAGACAATGTCCCAGAAATGACTGAGGAGCAAATGCTAGAATGAAGACTGAACTAGCTGTCAACTCAGCTGTTTGCACTCTTATCAACTCAGTCAACGTCAGCAGCCCATCTGGCCTCAGTTTCCCAATCTGTTTTAAGGGTGTTGCAATTACTGGATTTCTAGGGCCTCTAAATTCCTTTAATCCCAGAAATACCGTGCTTTTTCTTTTAGCTCTCAGCATGTGAAGGCTTTTGAAACTTTTTTTAAAAAGAACAATTTTTTTCAAATGAACTTTCTTGGAAAACTATTTAAAAAATAAAAACAAGCCAATATTGCCAATATTGTTGATGTTTCAGAGGAATTCCCCATTAAAAAAAAAAAGACTTCTCATTTATACCCTAAGAAGTTGGGGGATACATTGAAAATGAAAATCAAATATCAGGTGAAAAATAGAGAACAGCAACTCCCTCCAGCTCTAAGAGCCAAATGGGGCTTGGTAATACTTAACCTCCAAATTAGGCAGCACTGAACTGAAACAAACCTCAAGTCATGGAGAGGTGGGCAAAAACAGGTGCTCTAGGTTCCCTTTGAAATTCTGATGTGATCTTTGATAAAAAAGAAAAAAAAAAAAGAAAGAAAAGAAAAAAGAAACATAGAATCTTGGCAAGGCTTAGATCCCAAATAGCCTTACGACAATCACCCAGCAAAGCAGGCGCCCCGAGGACAAAACATCACTTCTTTTCTCCAAAGACAGCCCATTCTGTGTATCCAGTGGGAAAAATCGCTGTGATGTTTCATGATGTGTGAGAATGCTTCTTTATTATTCTTAGAAATATTCTACATTTTTGGACTGGAAATAAAGATTACATTTGGCCTTTAAAATGGCACAGTGATACCCACCGTGTCCAAAAATAAATTTCGGCGTTAATTTCTTGTAAAATTGTTGCAAAATCAAATTGTCTATATTGTGATTTTTACGATACTGGAACATTTTCCCGGAAATATGTAGAGATTTATAGTTTTAAAAAGTACATCAAGAAAAAAATGCTTTTGTAGGAATCAAACGGTTGTAATTTTCTACGAAACTTTAAACTAGCCTCTGATGGTTTCAATTTTACATCCAAGAAAACCAAGATAAATTTAACAGGTATATGAGAGCCTTCCTTGAGCATATAAATGCTCAGGATCATCATGATATATTAAGAGTCAGACTCCATGGACCAACACAGATATATTCGTCTGAATGACATACCCTTAACATGCTGGATCAGAGTATCTCTAATTTCTTGCTTAACATACTTGAGGAAGAATAAAGAAATTTTTCATTTTAAATGGCTCATGGTGGCAAATCAGGAATCTTTTCAAAACTGGCTGTTCGATTGCAAATTTGAATAACATGGATGCGACGCTCAACCATATTGAGTTTTTGAATTCCTCCACCGAAAAAGAATTTATGGCAACAGGATATGATTAACCATCTACTAATTTTATAATCACAAAATGACTCATGTGAGGCTGAGAGTCAGAATTTTGATAAAAGAAAGCACAGTCTAGTGGATGGAAGTAATGACAGGAAATTTACAGATAAAATTAATAAACGACTAGGCATATGCAGTCATGATGCTGAGTCATTGTTTATTTGCTATCTAACTTGAAGGTTTTTTCAGGCGTCTAAGCTTATGATTTATATTATTTAAACAAACATAAAATAGGTGAATTCTTCCCTGTGATGGATATCAACACACAAGAATGTAAATTAAACTTAATAACACGATCTGAGTATTCACGGCTACAAGTGATCAATTAATGCCATGCCACCTCCCAATCAATCATGGCCTTAAGATTGCAAGAGGTGTCCTGAGTAATACAGAGCGGTATTTCTGTGGCAATAAGGGGAGAAATAGAGGTAGCTTAAAATAAAAGAAGGAGAGTGAATAGTAGGCACAGAAGGGAAATTCCTAACTTGACTTCTCTTATACGAATCTAATTGTTTCTTTCCAAGGATCTGTCCTTCATTTCTGCAGCACCAGTGTCTATCCCAAGGCCTGACCCAGAGAAGGTTTTCAATAAGGCATCTGATAAATGAATATGTGAATGACTGACTCAGGATATTAATCATTCACCACCCGAGGTATGAATGTGGCAGGCATGCGCATGGGCCATGGTGGGAGAGGGGGAGGAGTGGGGGGGGGGGAGGCAGGGAGGATGTAGAACAGCAGAGATGGAGACAGAATCATAGAAAACAGCCCCATTTTGAGAAAGGGAAGGGGGAGAGGAAATAGTGAACCGGAAGGCCGAAGGTAAGGGAGGGGTATCAAGCATGAGAAGTTAAAACAGTGAGAACAAAGGGACGTGGACACTCAAGAGCAGTTGCGGGGGAGGACTGGAACAGACATTATGTTCTAGAGTTTAAACGGTGAGGATGGGGAGTTCTAGAAGCAGTGAGTGGAGACAAAGAACCCTGAAGAAGGCCTAGACAGTGCATCAGAAAGAAATCAAACGGGAGCACCCAGGAGGCTCAGTTGACCGACTTCAGCTCAGGTCATGATCTCACGGCTGGTGAGTTCGAGCCCCACATCGGGCTCTGTGCTGACAGTTTGGAGCCTGGAGCCTGTTTCCGATTCTGTGTCTCCCTCTCTCTCTCTGCCCCTCCCCATCCTGTGCTCTGTCTCTCTCTCTTCAGCACGAGCGAGGGAGGGGTGGAGAGAGAGAGAGAGAGGGAGACACAGGATCTCAAGCAGGCTCTCTCAGCACAGAGCCCGATGCGGGGCTGGAACCCATGAACCGCAAGACCATGACCTGAGCCGAAGTTGGACACATAACCAGTTGAGCCACCCAGGTGCCCCCCAAAAAATTGTTTTAGAGAAGCATGTCCAACAGAAGCAGACATTCTCAGGAGGAACAGAGAGGTGCATTGATCCTGGGAGCAGGTGGGCTTCCAGTCTATGTTCACACCTGTGCCAGCGTGCTTTGTAAATCACGCTGAAGCATGATTTTTTCCTGAAGCATCTTGCATGCAAAGAGCTATCCTAAACGCCATCACATTACAGCAAAGTAAGTCCTGGCGTGTCCTCCAGCTGAGACAAAAAAAGTTGACGGAGAAATTCACAGATGAAAGAAGGAACGTCCTCCTTTTATAACTGGAGTAATAGATGAAATGGATACATTCCTAGAAACTGATAACCTACCCAAACTGAAGCAAGAAGAAATAGAAAAGCTGAACAGACTGACCCGCAAAGAAATTGAATCAGTAATCCAAAAACTCTCCCAAAAGTCCAGAACAAGATGGATTCACAGGGAAATTCTACCAAACATTTAAAGAGTTAATACCTATTCTTCTCAAACTCTTCCCAAAAACAGAATGTGAAGGAAAGCTTTCAAATTCACTCTATGAGGCCAGCATTATCCTGACACCAAAACCAAGTAAATACACCACGAAAAAGAAAAGAGAGAGAACTACAGGCCAATATCTCTGATAAACATAGATGCAAAAAATCTTCAACAAAATACTAGCAAACGGAATCCAACAATACACTTAAAAAATCATTTGGGGCTCCTGGGTCGCTCAGTCGGTTAAGCATCTGACTTCGGCTCAGGTCATGATCTCACGGTTCGTGAGTTTGAGTCCCGCATTGGGCTCTGTGCTGACAGCTCAGAGCCTGGAGTTTGCTTCCGATCCTGTGTCTCCCTCTCTCTCTGCCTCTCTCCTGCTCGCATTCTGCCTCTCTCTCTCAAAAGTAAATAAACATTTTAAAAAATTTAAAAAAAGAATCATTTACCACTATCAGGTGGGATGTATTCGTGGGCTGCAAGGGTGGTTCAGTATTCATCAATCAATCAACATGATACATCACATCAATAAGAGAAAGAGTAAGAACCATACAATCATTTCATTAGATGCAGCAAAGGATTTGACAAAGTACAACATCCATTCATGGTAGAAACCCCCAACAAGCTAGGTTTCGAGGTAATAAACTTCAACATAATAAAGGCATTTTTTGGAAGACCCACAAGTGATATCATCCTCAATGGGAAAAACAAAAAAAAACAAAAAACAAAAAAAACAACAACAAAAAAAAAACCCAAACCAAAACAAAACAAAACAAAAAACAACCTTACAGCCTTTCCCCAAAGGTCAGAAATAAGACAAGCATGTCCACTGTCACCGCTTTTATTCAACATAGTACTGGAAGTCTTAGCCACAGCAGTCAGATAACAAACAGAAATAAAAGGCATCCAACTCAGTAGGGAAAAAGTAAAATCTTCCACTATTAGCCAGTGACATGGTCTTATATATAGGAAGCTCCTAAGAGTCCACCAAAAACCACTAGAACTAATAAATGAATTCAGTAAAAGTCACAGGATGCAAAAGCAATGTACAGAAATCTGTTGCATTTCTATACACCGATAATGAAGCAGAAGGAGAAATTAAGAAAATCCCATTTACAAAGGCACCAAAAGTAATAAGATATCTAGTAATAAACCCAACCAAAGAGGTGAAATGCCTGTCCTCTGAAAGCTATAAAATACTGATGAAAGAAATTGAAGACAGCACAGAGAAATGGAAAGACACTCCATGCTCATGGGTTGGAAGAACAAACATTGTGATAATGTCTATACTACCCACAGCAATCTATGCATTTAATGTGATCCCTATCAAAATACCACCAGCAATTTTCACAGAACTGGAATAAACAATCCTGAAATTTGTACGGAATCACAAAAGACCCTGAAGAGCCCAAGTGATCTTGCCAAAAAAAAAAAAAAAAAAAAAAAAAAAAAAAAAAAAAAGGAAAAAGAAAAGAAAAGAAAAGCTGGAGGCATCACAATTCTGGACTTCAAGTTTTATTACAAAGCTGTAGTAATCAAAACAGTATGGCACTGGCACAAAAATAGACACCAAGATCAAAAAACAGAATAGAAAATCCAGAAATGACCCCACAATTATATGGTCAATTACTCTTTGACAAAGCAGGAAAGAATATCCAATAAGAAAAAGACAAGTCTCTTCAACAAACATTGTCTGGAAAACTGGACACCAATATGCAAAAGAATGAAACTGGAACATTTAATTATACCATATACAAAAATAAATTCAAAATGGATTAAAGAGCTAAATGTGAGCTCTGAAACCACAAAAGTCCTAGGAAAGATTACAGGCAGTAATTTCTCTGACATTGGCCATAGCAGCTTTTTTCGAGACAGGTCCCCTGAGGCAACAGAAACAAAAGCAAACATAAACTATTGGGAATCAAAATAAAAAAGCTTCTGCACAGTGTAGGAAATAGTCAACAGAACTAAAAGGCAACCTTCTGAAAGGAAGAAGATATTTGCAAATGACATATGCAATAAAGGTTTGACATGCAAAATATATAAAGAATGTATGCAACTCAACATCTCAAAAACAAATAATCCAATTAAAAAATGGGCAGAAGACATAAACAGACATTTCTCCAAAGAAGACATCCAGATGGCTAACAGACACATGAAAAGATGCTCATCATCACTCATCATCAGGGAAATACAAGTCAAAACCACAATGAGATACCACCTCGCACCTGTCATAATGGCTGAAACAACCCAAGAAACCACTGGTGTTGGCGAAGATGTGGAGAAAAAAGAACCCTTTTGCACTGCTGGTGGGCATGCCAATTGGTGCAGCCACTGTGTACATCAGTATGATGCTTCCTCAAAAAGTTAAAAACAGAACTACCCTGTGATCTGATCATTTCACCACCTGGCGTTTACCAAAAAACACAAAACACTAATCCAAAGGGATACATGCACCCCCATGTTTATAGCAGTATTTACAATAGCGAACTTAGGGAAGCAGCCCAAGTGCCCAACAAGAGATGAATGGATAAAGAAGATGTGACACACACAATGGAATAATATTCAGCCATAAAAAGGAATGAAGTCTTGCCATTGGAAATGACACGGTTGGAGCTGGAGAGTACCATGCTGAGTGAAATCAGTCACAGAAAGACAAATACTATATGATTTCGCTCATACGTGGAATTTAAGGGGCAAACCAAGAAACAGACTCAACTACAAAGGACGAGTGGATGGTTCCCAGAGGGGCAGGGTGGGGAGATGGGGAAAACAGGTGATGGGGATGAAATAGTGCACTTGTTGTGACGAGCACTGGGTGATTATAATAAAAAAAAAAACGGAGTTAGAGAAAAGGCAATGTAAATACATTCAATAAACCTTAAAGTATAATATTTTTAAACGCTGTAAAGTGATCTCCATTTGTTTTCCACCAGAATAAAGGATCAAAAATCACAAGGATACAACCAAAAATTACACACAAAAGTAAAATATCCAAATATAAGCCAGGGTCTTTTTTACACAGAGTTGATTTCAAAGAGAATCCATCAGCCAAAAGTAATGTTAAAAATAGAATCATCACTTCAGTGTTGTGAGGAACGCTGAGAGAACCAATCCACAGGCTGCTGCAGTGTTTCAAACTACTTTTCTCTTGTCTCTGATTTCCAGGCCTCCTGAAGCTGTGCCAGAAGCTTCTCTCACGGACCCCTGTCCCTCCAACCCATCCCCCCACCTGCCCCCAGGTTCTGGCCTGCCCCCAGAGCCCTCTCCTGGGGATACCCCCTTACTTCTTTCTCCTCTCCACTTGCTGCTTCGAGAAAGCCCAGGAGTATTCTGGAAAACACAAGCCAAAGTGCCTTTTTTTCTTTTGCAATATAGGAGAAAGTGAATCACATCATACTACTTAGAGTACTTCCATGCTAATAATAGCTACGTTTCCATCGGAAAACTTATGCCAAGTTAAGGAGGCTTTTGAGCCATCCACAACCACTTCACCTGGCATAAATGGCCCCAAAAAACAGTATACCCACTTAATTTCTCCTGTTTGTTCACATTCCTTAGCTAATGTCCATTTTGACAACCATATATATATATATATATATATATATATATATATATATATATATGGTTAAGGAGGGGAAAAGAGCAAATGCTCATTGCAAATGGAAAATGAACCCCTGTCTACTGAGAAAAAAAAGAATTTGAAGGGTTCCCAGGTGGCTCAGTGGGTGGGCATCTGACTTTGACTCAGGTCATGATCTCTCAGTCCCTGAGCTCGAGCCTGTCGTTGTACTCTGTGCTGACAGCTCAGAGCCGGGAGTTTGCTTCGGATCCTATGTCTCCCTCTCTCTCTGCCCCTCCCCAACTTGTTAAGAGAGCGTGCGCTCTCTCTCAAAAATAAACATTAAAAAACTGAAAAAAAAAGAATTTGATAACTCCATTTTCCTGGCTAAGGTACACAAGTGTATGCCTATGTGTGCATGTGTGTGTGCAAGTGTGGGCCTATGTATGTGCACGTACAAGCATGTATGTGTATTCCAGGGAGGGTATTTGTGCATTTGTAGGGCGCATAAGTGAATGCCCTGTGTTTTCACTCGGATTAGGGAAATGTAAACCTCCTTCATTTCTCTAAATTTGTTCTAAATGACTATATGCCCTTTCTCTCTGCAAATTTGACCTCAATGAAAAATAGAAATTTCACATGGATAAATCCATCATGCAATTGTAATTAACCTCATTAAAGATATCAAAGGATCCAACCAAAAGACACATATTTAAGGACAGCCAAATTACTATTTCAAACTAAGTTGAAGAATTTAGCAAATTTCAAGTCCTATCTGATGGCTATCTTGTAGGACTAAAACCAAGAAAGTAGCGAATTACACGTACTAACAAAAGTGCATCCGCCTTCCTCAAACAGCCTCGATTTAAAACTTAGATGAAGCCATTTAGACTCACCACGGTACAACAGATAAAACCTATTTTGCACAATAAAGTTGAATTTTCCATCATAAAATACGGTGGGGTTTTTAAAAATTTACTTACATGAGCTCAAGCTTTCGAGACATTGCTTCCTTGTCTGTCTCTGCTCAGATCGAGTGAAATGAGACTCAGATAATAATAAAACAAATATAAAGATAGAAGGGGATCGACTTGCCTAAAATGGAAATGGCTTCTGGGGCAAATAAAGAAAGCAAAGTTCACCTTTGACCTTTATTTGCTGATCCCTTGTTTTTGGTGACTCCCCTCCTCCCTCAACAAGATTCTTCTACCCTGACAGGTGTCATTGTTTTTAATTCTGCACAAAGCATCTACGGGGGGGCTCTCTGGGAAAACACGGTCTTAATACATGTTCTAAATCCTTCCCTACATCTTCTGTCCAGCCACGTTTGCTGTTCCCCCGGGGCTTTATTTTTGCCCATTCAAAATGCACTCCTGAGAATCACCAGGAGTGTGCTACCCTGAATGATGCTGGTCTAACAGGAAAACATACTCAACAGTCAGAGGAAAACCTATGGTTATGTGCACCATACAAGATGATGTAAGCAGGTGGAGGCATATTTGGTGAAAAGATGCTGACTTAGCCTGCGGCATGGACCATAAAAAGCCTTTGAAGCTTCGAGAAAGGCACTTAAAAAATCAGGTACTTTGGTATCCGCCTCAAATGCCATTGCCTTATCAGTTAGAATAATTTATCAGTTTGGACTCTTAGCTGCAAGTGAGTGGATGCAACATAGAAAACAAATGTGGCCAGGGGCCGCTCTATCCCAGAGGAGGAGGTGTCCCAGGCAGCCCCGGGCCCACGGACCCCCACAGCACCTCGCTAACACAGTTGTGTCTCCAACAAAGGCGTCCCCACTCTTACAAGCTCATTGTCTCCCATTTTGCTCAGAGCAACCTCAGTGAGAGAATCTCATTAGCTAGTTTGGGTCCCATAATTCACCCTCAACTTAATAAGATAGAATGCAGCCCCATAAGTGGCCCAGGCAAGGCAGCATGACCCTTCCTGAAGTCAATGTTAATTATCAAGGAGACGCGAGAGGAGAAATCTGGTGCAACAGACAAGAAGCAAAAACACCAGCTAACACATTCCACTGCCCCAAGCACCGAACGGATGCGCTGCTGGTTTGTGCTCGGTTTGGGGTATGATCTTGCCCTTGAGAATGAAAGCAAGCAAGGCAGGAGGAGAACAGTTTCCTCCAGTGGAGACAGTCAGACTGGGGTTCTCAAGATCATCAGATCATGCCCCCGCCCCGCCTCACCTACGTACATGGACCTTACGTGGTCAGTGGGCGTAGGTGATCTCTGAACCACTCTGCTTTCTGTTCTTTTCCTTGCTGTCCATTCCTCTTTTTTCCTACATTGCAAAACAAAACAAAAGCAAGTGCTTTGACCATCTGGGGGTTTCCATCTGCTGCCATGGCTGGTCCTCCCTGTTGTAACCATAATATTGGTGAGCATTCAGCTCCCTTTCCTTCTTGCATTTATTTTGCCCCTCCTGTTTCAAAAACAAGTAAATAGGAAGAGGTTGGGGCACACGAATTTGCTTCACATAAACACATGCATAGGGAAGAATTTCCCACTGCCATCAACGTGGAGCACCGCGTTTCTGAGCCATTTCCAATTCCTGAGGGCGAGGGGGCACCAGAGAGCCCTGGGCCGGAGGCAGAAGCTCTGTGAACGTCCAGCTCTGCCACGTTCTAGAGGTTTCCAGGCCACTCTAAATCTCATGGTCCTCGTAAAAATCGAAACACTGCCTCTTCTGTCACAGGGGAAGGATGAAACAAGAGAAAAATATGCAAACGGGTAATAAATGAAGAGCCAGACAACTGTAGGATATCCCATGAAAGTGGGTCAGTGGCAGTCATTTTAGAAAGTCAGGGTTGGCATCTGTCTCTGGGCAGCCTCAAATGTGACATCCACCCTGGAACGCACCTGCCCGTAAACCGCAATCCCAAGCGCAGGTGTCTCTGGATGCAGGGCCTTCGTGGTACCGTTCTCAGGACTGCACATCATTTATTCCTGCCATCTTTCCTAATGACCCCGCCAGCCCTGCTTACGCCCTGTAGAGGAGGACCAAGACGGTCCCACGGCTGGACTCTGCTGGCCCCAGAATTATCTGGTTAGCAGATGCTGCCCAGTGTGACTCCTCTAGGAATGTCTCTACCCAGGCTCTGGTTGCTGTTTCCTGCCTCTCTGCGTTTTTGGACAAATGGATAGAAAAGTGGTCTCTACAGGAGTAAGAGGGAGACAGAAAAAGGAAGAAAAATTGTCTATTATGTAGGATTTCCCATAGGCTGAGCTGCCACATGCCTCACCCATATTTTTCCATGTTATCCTACCTACAAAATTTTTAGATAGATAATATTACATAAGAACAAACTAACATGGAGAAAATGTAAATAATCGCAACCCTCCCCCGCCCCCCCCCCCCCCCCCCCGCCAAGGTCACCCGGCTGGCAAGTGGCAGAACCAGACTGGCCTGTGTCTATACACCGTACACTTGGCACACAAACGTAGCCCAGCGTAGCCTGGAACTGGAGCACGGGCCTCTCCTGGGAGAGGGTTAAAAATGCAGATATTCAGCCCTCCCCCAGAGAATGACTAAATCGGAATCTAATCCTGACATCATCCCAGAGGGATTCACACACAAGCTACGGTTGGAGAAGCCCTATATTAGGTTTCATGATAAGGGGCAAGTGGATAAAGGAAAGGTTGTAAGGAAGCGAAATTCTAGCAGGACCCTTTGAGGACTCCGGGCAACAGAACAGGTAGGATTTGGCGCAGCCAGTTCTAGCCAAATACATTCTGCTCAGCTGTTGGGCTGTCGCGTCAATAACGACGTGCCTCCTTAATGTACCTCTCAGAAAGAGTCTACCTACTGCTCGTAGGAAGGTATTGATCTACGCAGAGAAGGAAACATTTTGAAAGGTTTGATTAAAAATACAGGTTTTTAACGGACACCCACAGGCCTGGCACTAAAGGATTTCACTCACCCTGTCTTTTTTTAGAACCGTGTTGCTTTGAAAAACACGAAATGCAGAGACTCAGGACTCTTGCAAAAGGCTCTTTTTGTTAATTGATTGCCACCAGGACTGGATTTTTGGACGTGTACCTGGTAGGCGTCCACGTTGCCAAGAAGGAAACTATGCAGAGTACACCGGGCCCCCCCCAAAAAAATGCGATACAATTTAAAAGGCAATAAATTTAGAATCATCGAAACTTCTGTATATAGTTCACGCTGTGTATTACGCACAGAAAGGTAGTTCGATGATCCTTGAGGTAGGAATGAAAATGAAGAGTGCTTTCCCCCCTAGTGACTCGCAGCCTTAAAAAGCAAACAAACAAACAAAAAATTGCCTGAAACAACACTATGGATGAAAGTTTGAATCCGCTCTGGGGGACAGGAAAACAAGTTGCCAAATTAGGTAAAATGTTTTCACAAATTTAATCCACTCTACAACTGGAGGTTTTGGGTCCCGGCCAGAAGGAAACAAAGACACATTGACTGTGATCGAAATGGAGGGGCGGCTACGCTGTCCATTGGCCCTAATCTCTCCGAAGCGAGGTGGGCTGTGAGGGAGGCAGGTGAGGGAGGCAGGACACGGGAACAGCTGGGGACCAGCTGAAATCAAAGGGTGGCCTGTGGCCAGTAGGGGGTAGACAGCGGACCTGGTCAATTTCGAGCAACGCTGTATATTTCTGATCTGGAAAAGGGAAGGAAACAGCTGTGCTTTGAGCCGGGGTCCCTGTTTAAACCCCAGGACTGGCCATAGCTCATTTGTTCCCTAATGAAATCCAGAGTGGACACTTTTATATGGAGAGTCTCTCTAATCTGCAGTCCAGGAAACCCAAGTCCACATCAACATCTGGCCCCGCAGAGAGGCCCGATACATCATTTACAAAAAAGCGGGGAAACTGTGAAGATTGATTCAGCCAGTAAGAGGCTGCTTTCAAATATCTCCAGAGTTGAAGCCGCAGCTTTATTTAGAATAGTCCTAACACTCGACGAGGAGAACATTCATTCCTCTGTGATGATCCCACATTTTTTGCATTAGTCACATGGACTCTGCTCTACAGACGGAAGGATCTTTCTCTAAAGGTTTTCGTTTTATTACATGCATGCGCCACAAACGCTCCCTATTTAGGGTGTTTGCTTATGGTGTGATGCTTGTGGGTGGATCAGCTGGCTGTCTGGCCTTGGACAACTCCCTGCCCACACTGGGGCAGGAAGGGTCTTCCGGTTAATCCTGGGGCCATTCGGCTCTGCAGTTTAGGGGCTTAAAGCAACACACATTTGCTCTCCCACAGATCAGTAGGTTAGCTTTCCAGGTTGGCCAGTTGCTCTGCTCTGCTCTCGGTCCTCTAAAGTCCAAAGTCCAAGTGTCGGCCTCTTGGGCCCCCATGGGAAGCCTCTGGAGAAGAATCTCCTTCCGCATTCTGTCAGGATGTTGGCAGAGTCCCGGTCCCGTCCTCAGGGGATTGAGGTCCCTGCTTCCTTACTAGATGTCAGCTGGGCCAGAATTCAGCTCCTAGAGGCCTGTCCCTGGTCCTTACATTTGGCACCTAATCTCGGAGCCACAAAGGCACTTGGGAACCTCCTCCCGCTTGGAATCGCTATGATGTCTCCTTCAACTGCATTTCTCTGCTTCCAGCCAGAGAGAGTTCTCTTCCTTCCACAGCTCACATGATCGGATTGAACCCATCGGAGAAACCCGGGACGGCTTACCTATACTAACATCCATAATACTAATTTCATCTTAAAGCCTCTCCGTCACATAACGTAACATATTCACAGGTTCCAGGACATATTCACAGGTCATGGACATTTGAGGGGAAGGTCTGAGCATCATTCTGCCTACCCACAGTCTCAGAGTCAGGACAGGTGAAAAATGGCTATGCACAGCTGGTAACCATGAAGAAGCGTCCCCTCTGGGGCTGTCTTGAAAGGGTGGATGATCTTCTAGCAAACATGCTTTTTTTATGGGGCCCCTGTATTTTTAGAACTATAAATATTTTGTCTTTAAATAGCATAACATCTTGCCTTGTGTTTAATACTATGCATCTATATACGATATACTCTAGGTATATATACTATATATTATACATATACTATATAGATGTAAATACATCGATATACTATAGGACTATGCATCTAATTCTGTGTCTTTGTGTGAGTGTGAATTCTTCTCTTAAATCCAGGAGTTATATTATACTAGCTTTTCGGATTAAAACCCTGAAATTTAGAAAGGATAAGTAAAGGTGTAAGTTTTCATTATAAATACATCTAGAGCTAGCCCCTGAACCCAAGCATTCTGAACACCGATCCAGGGTTGACCATGTCATATCAATTTGCACAAAATCATTATTCATAGAAACCGTGATGTAGTAAACTCATAAAATGAGGGAAAATACATCATGATGTAGCTCCCCATAGATTATCAACATACAAACATTACAAGCCCCCCCACCCCAGATATTTGGTAAAAATAGAAAACAATGAAATAAGAATGCCTGAAATCTTTTTGCAGATTGTATAGTTCAAACAATTAAAAAAGAGAGAGGGAAGGAATTATAAGCATTCTCTAACTTTTGTTTACAGAAACAACCCAAGTCCATCAGGTAAAAATTTAACACCAACTAAACTTTTTTCTCCCCCTAGGTTTTTTCTTTTTTACTTTTCAATCTTGCTTAATTGACAGAGGAAGGACGTGAAATCTAGGTCATGGGTATTTCTCTGTGACTGTTCAACCTTCAAATGCCAGATTCAAGTATTGATAAGTGGGGAAAAAACCCTTCTCAGCTACCACAGAGACCTTGGGGAAAGAATACAGTCTCTTCTTACAGTCTGCCCAAATGTACCTAAGCATTTGCACACAGAATTTATTTTGAATAAGATTTCTTATTCTTTTTAATGCTTACTTATTTTAAGAGAGAGAGAGAGAGAAATACTCAAAGACAGACATGAGCAAGGGAGGGGAAGAGAGAGAGACAGGCTCCAGGCTCCAAGCTGTCAGCACAGATCCTGACGCAGGACTCGAACTCATGAACCATGAGATCATGACCTGAGCTGAAGTCCGACTCTTACCTGACTGAACCACCCAGTCGCCCCCAAGATTTCTTATTTTAACATATCTTTGTGATCATTCATTTTTGAATCTGTCCTAATGAGAAAAAGGTAGATTCAATGCATATATTTTTAGAAATTTATAGAACGTTTTGTTTAAAGGGTTGGTGAGCGGTTAATGCAAGATCACAGATGTGTGGTTGACAGTGTAATCCGTTGCGTTTAAAACATTTCACAATAAAATGTGTCAAGAGTCAGAAATCATACTGGGGGCGGCAAGGGAAGGCACATAGCACAACACCAAGAGAATGTGAGTTTTGAACCATTTTCAGGTGAGATAAAACCCCTTTCTGAATGTATTAACTGCCCATAACCAATATCACAATATGGTAAGAACCAGACTGATATAAACCACAGTTAACTGGACAGCTAAAAATAATGTTGCAGTGACAGTGACAGGGTTTTGGAGTACGCAGAAAGAAAGAAGGCAAGATTTAAAAAGGAACAGGAAAGTAGCTGCCTCACTCGGCCCAAACCCTCAAAGTCAGTGTCCACACTTGGAAGGAAAAAAGATGGAAGACAAAAGGAAAAATTGCCCCTGACCGCAATTTTAAGCAAAATAAACACAGAAGAAAAAGAACTTTCCCTTCAAACAGTCCAGACATGACTCAGGCGGAGAATAAAGGTTGATTTGATTTCAATTGTGTGTTTTCTCACTAACGGAGGTTGTCTGCATAATCCGGTTCAACTCTTTTCTGGGGAAAAATTGTAACGCTTGGAGGTGAAAAACTGGCCTCTCCTGGTCTCCACGTCTTCTGATTTCCACGTTAGTGCTCACTCCACGGCACCAGGCAATGCAGAAAGCAAATTTGATAAATGACGTGTCAGGCAGCAAAAAACAAACAACACTCTCATTAAATTTTTTTTTAAAAATCTAGAAATCGCCCCCCAAACTCCTTTTCTTTTACTCTCTACTTGAAGTCTCTCCTTCTCCCGTCAATGATGCTAGATTTTCAATAAAGAGCGATCGATATGCGTTCATTACATGTCTATGACTAGAATCTGCTCTAAGTCTTAGAAAGTAGCCAAAGAAACACTGTTTCAATCTTGAACAAGAAAGCTCCATTCTGATGAGGACTTGAGATTTCAGACACGGATAGTGCTATGCAATCAGAACCTGGATGGCATTTTCTAGGACTATTCTGTTGTTAAAAACCTTTACAATTTTTTTTTTATTGTATAGAAGTAATGTTTGGGGATAAATTTTTCTATAAAGCAAAAGATATTTTTTTTATTTCCCCCTGATTCCCTAATGCCACTGTGAAAAATAACTATTAGATTAGACATTCTTTTTTTAATCTTCATTTCTCAGAGAGAGAGAGAGAGAGAGAGAGAGAGAGAGAGACTGTGAGGGGCAGAGACACAGGGAGACCCAGAAACCAAAGCAGGCTGTCCGCACAGAGCCCAACATGAGGCTCAAAGCCACAAACCATGAGATCATGACCCGAGCCAAAGTCAGAGGCTTAACCGACTGAGACACCCAGGTGCCTATGCATTTGTGTCTACACCTAAAAATACTTTCTGCTGCCTTTCTACCGAAAAGACAGTTTGGCTTAGTGGACAATCTTTGAGTCTCTATTTTCTTGAGTACGTTATAGATGAAGTTCTGGCAGTTTTCATTACTGAACATTGTAATGGAGAAATTATTAGCCAGCCAGAGTTTTCTTCTTTGTAGAGGACTTAATTTTCGGTCTCTATGCCCTAAGGACTTTTAATTCTCATAAATTTATGGGCACATATCTCATATTTAAGCATCATTTCTATTGTTACCTCATACATAGGAAATATTGTCAAGCTAGAGAGTCACTCTTTTATTTGGGGAAAGTTTTCTTGAACAATATCTATAAATGTTTCCTCCAGATTTTTTTCTGAAATGCCAATCATGCCTGTGCTTTCTCTTGACTTCATACTTTATCTGCTTGTGTTTTATTCTTGTACAAGTGATTAATGATAGTAGCCACCTCCCTCACAGGGTTGCAGTAAACATTAAGCAAGACATAAAATATATAAAATGTTTACAATAGTTCCAGGCACATATAAGCATTACATGATTGCTCACAGTGCTATTTTTTTTTATCCTGTCCACCTAGATTTTTTTTTTTTAAACTGTGTTTCTAGTAGTATCAATTCTCTAGTTTTCTGCTTCCAATGTGGCCTTCGTTCCGTTCCTTTTACTATTCAACATATTTTGTGATCCGTGTCAGCTTATCTTTTATCTCCTTCTGTTGTCCGGCCATGACTTCTTTCAGCTCTGCTTTATAGACGTAGGGGGTTCATTTTCTTGTAGTAGCTTTGCATGCATTTTCTTTCTCCTTATCCTTTCTTTTTGAATGAAGGTGAGTCCTTCCAGAAGAACCTATCAGCAGGAGCTTTCTGTGATGGGAGGGCATGGCATCTCCAGCCCAGAGGGATGTGCTTGATTGTAGGCAGACTGTAGTGAGCGCCATGGGAGCTTGGTAGAATGACACCTCCGGTTGTCGTGACCATGCGATTTTTCACGGGATTGGAATTTCACGGTTTCCTGGGAGAACAGGGAGGTCATTGGAAGTAGACAGGATGGGCATGGAGACGCGGCCGGTGGGGAGGGAATGAGAACAAGAGACCATGTCGTCAGCAAAGGTAGAATAGGTAAGTATGTTGTGTGTTGAAGCAACGTGGAAAGACAGCCACGACTTACTGAAAAGCATCTGTATCTCACCGTGTCTCTCACATTTTTTCCCACAATATACTCAAGAAATAAGTCATAACATCCAGGAATTGTCTGCCTTATAAAATCACAGTAATCTTCTGACAGCTACGAGAGAAGGGGAACCCTTCAGGCATCTTCCCAGCTGTGTTGTTTTACTCTGGAGCAGATGTAAGTGCAGGTGATTCTTTTCTTAGCCAATGTTAGAGTTCTTCTGACAGGTGAGTTTTTAAAAAATCTTTTGATTCTCTATAAAACAGTGGCATGTTCTACTTAAGAGGCTCTATTTTTAGAATTATTTGGTGTGTTACATTCTAGACATTTTACAGTTTTGTATCTTGAGGGTAAATGTCTTCCACAGAATACATTATTTTTAAAAAGTCACAAAAGCTTTTGTGACGTGACCTCTCTCTATATTAGCGTTTAGTTCATCGTAACTGTATGCGTATCAGACACGGTCTTTATGTGAAATAAAATTGGTGAAGGAATGGTGCCCGGGTGGCTCAGTGGGTTGAGCGTCCGACTCTTAGTTTCAGCTCCGGTCATGGTGGTAGGGTCATGGGATTGAGCTCCTCATTGAGCATTGAGCCTGCTTAAGATTCTCTCTCCCTCTCCCTGCTCATACTCCTCCTCAAAAACAAAAACAAAAACAAAACCAGAACCTGGAGTGTGCCTGGCATATAGTGTTGACGATTCCCTCATTTGAAAACCAAACACGAAGAACATGACAACGTGTATAAAATTTATACATGTGAGATAAGTGGTTTCACAAACGTGAATGAAACCACGAGTGGAATTCAATAACTGTCACAGGAAATCATAAAACTGTGTAATAAGGTCAAACCAGCAGTTGTGGCCCGAGACGTATTTACCGCTCTCCTAGATTACGTGTGGTTGTACTTTTCCAAATCAAATAGTTTGGTAGAACAATGCAAAAAAAAAAAAAAATGCACATGTATTCACTATTCCTTTCTGTTTCATGCTACAAATACTTACTGGCCACTGTTTTCAAGTACTTGCAGAAAAGAATCCGGTCCCTGATGATTATGTAGAAAAGGAAACAGAAAACATACAGCCCCTACCGACAATTTCTGGAGGGCAAATGAGTACACACGTACTTGAGAATAGAAAGGCAGGAGGGTAAAAATCAACATATACATCAAGGGTTATGAAAACATGGAGAAAATCTGGGCAAACCCAGGGTAGAGGCTTCACAGAGAAAGCCCTTGGTTGAGAGTAAGTTCAAGGATGGGTAGGAGGCTGGATGGCAGGATGGGGCATCCAGGCTAAGAGATAAAAAGGTGAATCTGAAGCAAGAACTGAACAAAAACTTCAGTGAGAAGATCATGGCAAGCGAGGGAGGGAATCATAAGTGGACGTCTCGGTGAAGATAGTGCGCCACCTGGGAAGGCATTTATCCTACTGACGGCCGTGTCCAGACCGGGCGGGGTGGGGGGTGGGGAGGCATTTCTCCCACACGTAAAGCTGTGTCAGAGTTGGCACAGTGCAGGTGTTAGTTAGACTCATCCCGGTTCTGAGTTGGCATCTCTGTTCCCTGGGCCTTTGCCTTTCCCTTGTGGTTGCAGTATGGTTGCAGGACCTTCAAACTTCATGGACTCAAGCCATGGCACACGAAAGCTGAAACAAAAGATGTGGCCCCGTTCGGAGAGGAAATCTCTGCCCCAAGCTCCCAGGAGGTTGTTTTCAAATGCATCACACAACAGAAGAGGCATACACGTTCAACCCCAAATGAGTGAGATAAGGGGGTCTTTCCCAGAGGCCTCATAAAATTGGGTTCTGTAGACAAGGAAAGGGGTAGGGACTGCTGTGGGCAATAAACAATGTGTGTCACATGGAATCTGGGGGATTATGGACTAATTATTTGACATGCTAAGTAAATGGGGTTCAGCAGGAAGTGAATGAATAACCATTGAAAAATATGGGCAGGAAATCAACACAAGATGATAATTTAGAAGATAACCATTGGTCATGTGAAGACGAGCCTAGGCAGGAAAAGAGCAGAGAGAGTTAAGAAGTATGCACAGTAGCTTAGGGGAGGGAAGGCAAGGGCCTGAACTGGGCAGAATCAAAGATGGAGGACAGGGGCACTTCGGTGGCTCAGTCGGTTAAGTGTCCAACTTTGGCTCACGTCATGATCTCATGGCACATTGGGCTCCGTGCTCACAGCTCAGAACCTGGAGCCTGCTTCGGGTTCTGTGTCTCCCTCTCTCTCTCTGTCCCTCCCCTGCTCGCACTCTGTCTTTCTCAAACATAAACAAACATTAAAAAAATTTTTTTTTAAAGACCAAGGAAAGTAAAGGAGTTGTGATTATATTTTCTTGATGGTATTAAAAGGAACGGATTGGCTGGGTGTTAGGGAGTACGCTGAAGAGGAAGAGGAGTTGAAGTTCTCAAAGGTGGTTTGTTTGGTTTCATTTTTTGTTTTTACTTTGTCACTAACTGCTGAGGCCACTGGAAAGGAAGGGATCTGTACAGATGTGAGAGACCCTCCAGTTGATAAGGTAAGGAATTTGAGTTTTGATTTGGGGGCATTGGAGTATCTGAGCAAGAAGTCACCAGTTAAGCTGGGTATTTAGTAGTTAAGGACATCAGAGTACCCTTACTTGCCCTACGGTTATATTTGTTTAGGGTTTTTTTTTTTTTTAATGTTTATTTACTGAGTTTGAGAGAGTGAGCATGTGAGCAGGGGAGAAGCAGAGAGAAAAGAATAAAGAGAATCCTAAGTAGGCTCCACACTGTCAGCGAGAAGTTCAACACGGGGATCGATCTCATGAGCCATGAGATCACGACCTAAGCAGAGATCAAGAGTCCCCAGGAACCCCACCCTATGGTTGTATTTAAATTAGGCAAAGAGGACCAAGGGCAGAATCAGGGGGAGACACAAGCATGACCTTGTAAATGTTAAAAGATCCAGAGCAAAGGTATTTAAGATGGAAAAGAAACTGGGAAACAGAGTATTACAAACTATAAGACTTTCAAGAATAGCGGTGAATGTACCAAAAAACATAAGGGTCAAAAAGGAAAAGACTTAGGAAAAAGTATATACATATACAAATTAGGAGATTCTTAGTAATATTATTGACAGCGGACTTCATAGAATGTTGGGTGTAATCCCTAGATTGTGGTAGGTTATAGAATAACTGGAAGGTTGGAAGAAAATTGGTATTATTTCCAAAAGTTTGCAGAAATGTGAATACAAGAAGCATTTTGTGAAGACATCAGCACCAAATGATAATTCTAAAAGAAGTGGTTTATGTATATCTACAGACAGAGGGAAAGGAAAATTCTAAGGATGGTACAGACGGACAATATTGAAGATGCAGGAGTATTTGAACAAATGGAAAGTCCCCAAAAATAAACCTAGAAAAAAAAAAAAAACAACTAGGGGCACTTAAAAAAATTTTTTTTTAATTTTTGTTGATAAAGCATATCTTGAACTGCAAAGACTTTAAATATAGGGTTTGCAGAGTTCTGACAAACGCCATTTCTCATGTGACAATACCCCAATCAAGTTAGAGAAATTTCTATCACCCAGAAATGTTTCTCTTGCACTTTCTTCTACCCTCCTGCCAAGAAAACCACTAGTCTAACAAGCTTTTGTTACCGTAATGTGGTTCGAGTTGTTCTGGAACATCGTATGAATGAACGCACACAGTGTGTTCTATTTTGTGTCTAGCTTCTTTGCCAGATTTGTCCATGGCATACAGTTGTCCATGTGTGCCATTTTCCCTCCTAGTGTAGGGTTTTCCTCTGTTCTATCATCATACCATTGTTCGCTTATCCATTTGTTGGATCGTCTTTAAGATCTTATTAATAAAGTTGCAGTGAACATTTGTGTCTTATTCTCATATATTTTCATTTTCCTTAAATATCTAGGAGTGCAATGGCTGGGTAATAAATTAGGTGAACGTTCAACTTTTAAGAACTTGCCAAACAGTTCACGGAAGCACTGACACCTGTTTGCACCACCAGCAGCAATGGATAGTCCAGATCCTCACCAACATTGGGATTTGCCCATCTTTTTCAAATTTTAGCCTGTTCAGTAGGTGGGTAGAGGTGTCTCTTGCAGCTATAATTTGCTTTTCAAGTAAGGATACCTGTAAATGGATATGTAGTCTCCACAAAATGAATTTTTTAACCAAAAGCAAGACTGGAGAGAGAGAGTATTGGGGTTGACTGTAATATAGACTTTTAAGATAGAGAATATAAATGGAATGAGAAATTGTTAGTTTGAGAGCATGCATGTGAGATAGAGAGAGAGTGGTGGGTGGGGAGAGAGAGAGGGAAAGGGAAAATCCCAAGCAGGCTCTGCACTGTCAGCATAGCGCCCAATGCTGGGCTCCATCTTATGAACCCTGAGATCATGACCTGAGCCAAAATCAAGAGTCAGATGCTAACCGACTGGGCCGCCCAAGTGCCCTAGAAATTATTTTCTAAGGCATCAAGTAGGGGGATGGGAATTATAAAGGAGTAGGCTGAGAATGGTGGGCAGAGCCTGGGTCAAATCCTGAAACTGAAGTTTAGAGAAGGGAAATGACCTAGTAGAGAAGGGAGGCATGGTTCAAGAGTTCAAGGTTTCTGACATGTCCAGGTGATGACAATATCTAGGTTTTAGTACAGAGACAGTTTGCTAAAGGACAGAGAAGAGAGATGTCATTTGAAGTGAAGGAAGTCAAAGATTTGTACCGTTCAGGCATCGGCTCTACTGTATCATGAGAATTCATAAGCAGACTGTCAAACGTTATGACCTGGAGAGTGAAGGCAGTTGGATATTAATTTTCAAGAGAAGCTCTCTGGCTCATAGAGCTCTGTCTCCTAACGCCACGATACAGCAGAGAATTGGGGCCATAGACAGAATCTTCTGAGATGTCTCCCTGTATATGAAATGTGTGGGACCCTGCGAGTGAGAACAGAAGTCGCTTATACAACTACTCTCTCCCCACGGCCCTAGAAAAACCCAGAACACACATGGGACCACCCTTTCTATACAACCTGGAAGCGATTACCGGTCTTCATTTCGCCAGAGAGAATGCGCTCAATATGAAGCCGTAACGTTAAGTCACGTACAAGAATTGTTTGATATACTTGTTCACATTTGTTAATCTTCATGACTCTGAGAGGTTAGGAGTAAGTTGTGATCGCAGAGCAAATGTCCGGGTGGCGTTCTAGGAGGACGCTCAACGAAGATCAAACAACACTACTGCTTGTTCTGGCCAGGACCAGGCTGGGCCACCATTCAGACGCTGGCATGAGACCCAGAGGACCTTCGTTATTCATTAGAATCAGAAAGCCAGTTTTGCTGGCAACAGCCTAAAGGGGCCAATTAGGACGGGATGGATAAACACCCCCATTCTCATTGGTGCTGCCTCATGTTGACGCATGGCCGTGGTGACAGCAAGTTAATGTATTCATGGCACCCCCTGGAACGTATTGGAAAAGACTCATCATCCCTCTGATTCTGCTAAATACAATCCTAGAAATGCTTTTTTAATTTTATCCACTTACTTGAAGTAGCTTATTCAATTGTACAACGAGCAAGGCAAAAATTAATATCTCGACTTGTCAAGAAAGGATTTGGAGCCATTTAGACATTCTAAAGGAGTTTTTGTTGTTTTGATTTGCATCAGACTGCTCTGTTTCTGAGGCTACCATTCAAACACCTTCCTGGTTTTCCTCACTCTATTATTAAATGGTATCGATACCCCATCCCTGAATGCGACCATCATTGGAGAGTAAGAAGGTGGGGGTGAGCCAAGAGTGGATGGCTAACTTGTAAAAAATGAAACCACCAACACATCTTAATAAACATCCCTTTTGGTGATGATTTTATTACAGCCTAATGGAGACATGCTGATTTTTAATAAACTATTTTCCTATGTTGGGTCATAGGTTTTCGACATTACAATTCCACAAGAAAGTTTTAGGTTTTGATCACTATTTTGAAGTTTCAATTTTTAAAAAGGCCGTCGAGAACATTTTTATTTTGACGTAGATCTGACTCCCATATCTGAATAATGCACATAAGCAACACAGAGTCAGGGGACCTGCCATTCTAGGTCATGCTCACATTTTGCATGCATGCGAACACTCTCCCTTCACAATCTCACTGGTGGGTGATAAATTAAAAGGAGATTTACATTGTCAATTAAGTCAGAATTCACTTTTAATACATCACAAAAATGGAACAAGTCTTGAGAGAAGACAGTATAAAATGACTTTCAAATTCTGAATTGCCTTCCATCTCTGGCAGGAATTGCCTTGAGGAAGGAATGTTTGTGGATTTCCACTGTGGAAAGGTACCAGCCCAGTCCGTTGTACAAGACGGCCTCACCTGGTTTCAAAAGCTCCTTCAAGGCTTATTTCTGCCATGGGACTGGCCACACAAGTTCCTACCATGCCACACCTTCCCATGAAAAGCTTACCGTAATTCAGTAACCGGGTACATCAAGCTAAACTCGGCTCACCGGCATTAACAATGTGATAATTGCCAACCAAATCTTCTTCATCCCATTTTGGGGGAAATCAAATGGAAGACGCGGTCCCTTCTTTTCTGAAATATGGAATGATCATGGGGCTGACTCCAGTGAATGGAAATGACATGGAAGTCATAGTTTCCTCCCAAACTGGAAACAAGTCAAATGTCCATTGGCAGGGGAATGGGTAAGTAACTGCACACTCGTACCATGGAACATTACTCAGCACTGAGGTAACTGATGATTTATAAATGCAGCAGCCTGGAAGAATCTCAAAATATTACCGAGTGAAAGAAGTCCACAAAAAAAGCTACATACTGTATTAATCCGTTAACATAAAACACCGGAAGATAAAAACTAACCTAAAAATGTTTTCTAATTTTATATATTTTATTTTATATATTTCTATTTTATAAAAATAAAAACTAATCTAAAACAACAAAAAACAGATGAGTGGTTCTCAGGAAGAGGATGGAAAAGAACGGGAGGGCACCTTTATAAAGGGGTCTGGGAAAACTTTGGGGTACAATGGTAGGTTCTCTGCCTCGACTATGATGATGTTTCCATAGGTTTATACAAAATCAAAATTTACCACATTGTACACCTTAAAGACGTGTTGTTTATTGCATACCAAGTATACTTAGTTAAAGCTATTTAAAAAGAGCTAGGTAGAGGTGCCTGGGTGCCTCAGTCAGTTAAGCTTCTGACCTCATCTCAGGTCATGATCTCACGGTTCGTGAGTTCGAGACCCGAGTCGAGCTCTGGGCTGACACCTCGAAGTCTGCTTGGTATTCTCTCTCCCTCTCTCTCTGCCCCTCCCCCACTCACAGTGTCTCTCTTTCTCTCTCTCAAAAATAAACACACATTAAAAAAACAAACAAACAACTATCTACCAGAGCAAAAGGCAGGTGAGAGTATATCCAAGGCATTTAAAATGGCCAATGTCAAGATTTGGTGTACAAAGGTGCATATGCGTATGTTCAGCGTTTGAAACTTAGGGTAGAAACTTGATGCTTCTCTGCGTCTCCTTATATCAAGTCCAGATCCCATACTTCCGCTCAGATTTTATCTACGATGGCTCCCAATTCACATACGCCCACACTGAACTACCCACTGTCTCTTAGATGATGATGCAATTTCCTATGCGCTACCCGTGTTTATCATTCACCTTTCTTCTACTTTCTCCCTGTGCATAACACTCAAAGGAACGTCTCATCCTTTCTGGTATCTTCTCAAATTGTGTTCTCATTTTTAAAAATTTTCTAGTTCCAATAAGGCAAGGATGCTTTCATCCATCCTGTGTGCCCCTCAACTACCCTGGCGCGTCAGCAGCTGTTAGGGATCCTCCGGCAGGTGAGTGGATGAAATAATACGTGAATGAATAATCTGATTAAAACATTTGTAAAAAAAGAAATTACTTGTAGCAAGATAAATGTGAGAGCACTTCAAATTGAGTACTTCTGAATGTCATAGTAATCCCACAGGATGGTGTTACAAATAAAGAAATCGAGGCTCAAAAGATGGATGAGTTTTGGGAGGCCATGGGGCTGACACACGACACAGTTGGGAGCGCAAGTCAGGTTTGCTCCTGTTTCGAAGTCTGCACTGGGCAAGTGGCAAAGGAATCCTCGTCTTCGCCCCGATACAGGGTTTTTTCAACCTGCACATATGCCCTTCGCCGCACTGATGTCACTGTTTATATTCTAGACTCCAACTTCTTCATCTCCAACTCTCAACTTTTCTTCAAGACACTTGAAGTTTGGCTTCAGATGCAGGCACATACTTGGGTGTCAGCACGATGGATGGGCCCTGAACATTGTCCTCGACGCACACGCACCTGGACCTTCAGAAGACCCCACCGTTTTTAACACTTTCAAGCCACATGCCATCTTTCTTCAGGATTGAAAGGTATACTTTGGGAGCACCTGGGGGGGTCGGTGCTCAGTTGCTTAAGCTTCCACCTTCAGCTCGGGTCACAATCTCACAGTCGGAGAGTTCGAGCCCCGCGTCGGGCTCGCTGCTGTCAGCCCAGAGCCCACTTCCAATCCTCTGTCCCCCACTTTCTCTGCTCCTCTTCCCCTCTTTCAAAAATGAATAAACATTTTTTAAAGTATACGTTCAACAGAACATGTAACATATTTAACAGAAGCAGAGGACACAGAGATGAGATGGCTACACATTCCCTAAGGACTATTTCAAAGACACGTGTGGGCTCTCACTGAGACAACACGGGTTGCATGGTAAGGAGGAACGATGGTGTCAGCGAACTGATGGCTATTTGAGGTTTCCGCAGAAATACAGTAACGAAAAGATCGTTCGAGAAGATAAATGCAGACACTCTGAGAACGCGGTGTAACTGCAGAGCCTGTAATGAGGCATGCCTTCAGCACCTGGCCGGTTGCTCAAGCTAGATGCCAGAAGTCACATTGAACTTCCTTCTCTCCCTCAACCGCCACATCCTTCTCCGACAGCTGACACCACCTGCAGGTCTCCTCTGGATCTGGCATCGCCTCTATTCCTATGCAAGGCCCCCGCCCACTCCGGCTATCACCTTGTGTCCCCTGAGGCGTTCATGGCCTTCTAATCGGCTTAGACAAGTCCACTCTTGACTTCCACTCTCCACCTGGAAGACAAGGTGATCCTTTCAAAATACAAAGCAGGCTGTGCTGCCTGCCACCTGCTTAAACCCCAAAGGCCTTCCGTCAAGCACAGGATGAAATCCGAACTCCTCACCATGTCTCACAAGACCCAGTGTGGTCCGTCTGGCCCCGGTGACCTCCAGGGCTCAGCTCCCTGTCCCTGCCTGGAAGGGACATTTGAGTGCCACGAGGTGGTCCCAAAGCAAGCATGGTTCCCGCTCATAGCAGAGCAGCTCAGTGCCTGTCTCCTTATACCAAATCGTTCTGCAGCATTGTTCACTTCATGACGTTTTCATTTGAGAGAGAGAGAGAGAGAGAGAGAGAGAGCGAGCGTGGGACAGGGACAGAGCAGGAAGGAGAGAGAACCGCAAGTAGGCTCCCTGCTCAGCACCATAGCCCAACATGGGGCTCGATCCCGTGACCCTGGGATCATGACCTGAGCCGAAATCAAGAGTCAGACATTCAACCAACTGAGCCACGCAGGCTCCCTACTTCGTGATCTTTTCTGAGTCAAGGCACTTAGAGTTTCTATCTTTGGTCTAGTTGGTTTTAAAGTGTTCCTGAACACTGTGGTTAATATCCTTCTCTTTGCCACTTGTAGAATCTCTGGGACTCTCATTCTAGACTCAGGGCACCCTGGTGTCTGGGGGCTTAGATAAGAGGAACTTATAGTCCAGAGTTCCAGGATGCTCCCCCACCTGACACACAGGCTTCGACCTTGGACCCAATTCTGTGCCTGCTTCTAGGCTGTGGTTGCCTGTCTAGGGCCTCAATTTCAGTATCCAGCATGGGGACTGCAGGGCTCCTAACAGGTGAGACTTTGTTGACGCCGACCTTCTTGAATTCCCACATATGATCTTCTCAGGAGCTTCCAGGCACTGGACCCCATTGTCTTGTCCATCTCAAGAATCCACTCCTCTTCTTAAACCATCCCACTTTTGTTTAGTAATAGTTTATTCTAATATTCTTGGATATACTTAATGCTACACATCTAAGAGTACATTTATTTCCACTCTTAGAAGTTATTGTTATAATTAGATCAAAACATACTACTGTCAATATTAACATGTAATTGGGTCTTGTAACAAATGTTAGAGTGCAATATTTTACTAAAGCATGCTCTATCATGTTTCCTCTGGGCAAGACAAACAACGTGGTTTATGCGAAAGTAGTATTAAGTAGAAAATAATACTAAGGTGGTATTTGCTAAATATTCTAAACTAAAACATTGATCCTAACATATAGTGTGAATTTAACTCAGATGTGAAAAAAACAAAGTCAACTTAAAGCTATGTGATTATGGGACACCTGGGTGGCTCAGTCAGTTAAGCATCCGACCCTTGATTTCTGCTCGGGTCACGACCTCACAGTTCATGGGATTGAGCCCCACGTTGGGCTCTGTGCTGACAGTATGGAGCTTGCCTGAGATTCTCTCTCCCTATAACCCTCCCTGATTCACCCCACCCAAAATAAATAAATATTAAAAATAAAATAAAACAGGGGTGCCTGGGTGGCTCAGTCAGTTGAGTGTCTGACTTCAGCTCATGATCTCACAGTTGGTGGGTCAAGCCCCGCATCAGTCTCTGTGCTGACAGCTCAGTCTGGAGCCTACTTCAGATTCTGTGTCTCCTTCTCTCTCTGTCCCTCCCAAACGTTAAAATTAATTAATTAATTAATTAAATTAAAAAAAATTAAGTCGTGTGGTTCAATTTCAAAATATCTACATCAGTATTTAATGGATTAATCCATAGCTAATGATGTGCGTAAAAACAGAAATTTCCTACCACCCTATTTCGGACTAAAGTAAAAAAAAAAAAAATCCTAGAAGATTTAAAAAGTAACCATAAATCACAAAGCCAGATACTTTTCAAAAGCCTTCCAGAAACTTGAGATAGTCTGAAAAAGTCAATAACAATGGCCCAGAATCTGTGATACTGGGATACTTACGTGTAGTTTTATCTAAATTTAGTTTAATCTCTTCTTCTAGTGAAACCTGACACAAAGCTTAGACTGTCTACCACATGTGATGTACCAGCCGTCTCGTGCTAGCATGACATCTCTATTAAGATTGTAAATTCCCCAAGGACAGTATTCCCTTAGGTAACTTGTTCCAATATATTCTTAAGTTTGATCTCAGCTGTCACTCAAAAGGACCAAGAAGATTTCTAAAATTAAAAATTAGAACCCAATTAATCTTTAGCATAACGTCAACACGTTTCATATTTCCTCCAGTGAGCCAAGAAATTTTGGAAGGTGACATCATGTCTGCGAAAATGTCACACCCGGCAGGAAAGATTCTTTGACTAATTAGAGTAGCCCCTTCGAGGTGATACTGTGCAGAAAAAGTGTTGAAAACGTACAGTTGTCCAAAAAGGGATGGATCAGTTCACTGTTCTTCCACATTACCCAGTATTTTAAATCCATTCTCAGGAACCCACAATCTCGTGAAACCACTCTGTTTGGGGGCAACAGAGGCCACAGAGATGATATGGTTATCTTCCTGCTTCCCAGTATATCAATGAGAACACAGTGAGAGAAGCAACGAGTAGCTACAGATCTAAGGCAATGAAAATTAAGTGTAGCAAATGGTTATTCTCATTGTTGGAAAGACCAGTGAATTTTTGGCCCATTGCAGTTCTAGAGGGCTGAACACAAATCCTCGTTTCCTTTCATGCTACTTGTCCTGAGAAGAAGAAACCAAAGAGAGAACCATCGCTCAGATGTAGTTAAAAAAAGGCCAGCTCCTTGAATCCCAATAAAATATCATTGTGCAGTGTGATTTATTAAAAGATTAATTGATTTCTGGCTGCAAGATAGTATAAGTTGGTCAAAATGATATTAAACAGCGTAAATGTGTTGTTAAAGACCTTGCTTTATGTTTATGTCATTGCTAAAATAAACATGAAATAAAGGCGAGGGTTAATATAGGAAATCTTTCTTTTTTTTTCTTAGGATTAATTTGTTCTTAGAGAAATATTGCCAAAAACCAATGTGTTCCAGTTACTAGGTCCATCTCATCTCTTCAAGAAAATAAATACGCTTTTAAAAATAGCATGTGTTGGTATTTTGAAAAGCTTAAATAATTCATAAAGTATACATTATGTGTTCCCTCTCTTAGTTATCTCACCTTTTATTTTGTTTAAGTTTATTTTGAGAGAGAGAGTGTGAAAGCGGGGGACGGGGTGGGGGGGAGGAGAGAGAGAGAGGGAGAGAGACAATAAACGAATGAATGAATGATTGAATGAATATCCCAAACAGTCTCCACACGGTCAGTGCAGAGCCTGATTCAGGGCTCGAACTCATGAACCCATGAGATCATGACCTGCGCCAAAATCAAGAGCTGGATGCTCAACCAATTGGGCCACCGAAGCGTCCCTATCATCTCATCTTCTATAATATAAACAGACTTCTTCGTGATTAACTCTGACATTTACTTATACACTGACCCCTCTCCAAAAGTTGGCCCTACATTTCCAGCCGCCCACTCGCACCTCCACCTGGCTG
The DNA here is from genome assembly GCF_018350175.1 of Felis catus. NCBI lineage: Eukaryota > Metazoa > Chordata > Mammalia > Carnivora > Felidae > Felis > Felis catus. The sequence continues at coordinate 76,371,479 of NC_058368.1, forward strand.
CCTCATGCACACTCCTCATGACAGCGCTGGTGGCTGGGCTCACCACCTTCCTCCCCAAGACCACAGGTCTCCCTCCAGCTCCCATCCTGTCTTCCCCCCAGGACCAAGTTCAACACCTGGCCTTCCATGACCCTGCTTCCACAGTCCTCCGTGCCCATCTTGCCCTCATGTCCACGGCACTCCCTGCTTCAGGCCCCCACTCATAGTCCTCGCTCATCTCAGTCAGGACCGTCTTCTCCTAGGTTGTCCCACGAACTCCACTCCTTTCCTCTCCAGTCAGGCCGGCCCCTGTCTTCTAGTTGGTCCTCAAAATGTACCAGTTCTGCCCACTTGTCCTCTAACACCTGTGCTAGCGATCACAGCCCGGGCTCCCAACCACAGCTTCTCAGGCCTGGTGTGATCTAACTTCGTAGATTATTTTCCAAGACTTCCTTCGACCTTCCAAAGCCACAGCTTGTCACATTTTGCCTTCCTGCCTCCCTATATTGCTTTTGTAGCTGCTTAGATGTGTAGATACCCAGACACTCCACATCCTTCAGGCCCCACTCAAATGCCACTTTTTCCATGACCTTCCAGTCTTGAATGGCTCTTTTCCAGGTTGCAATGGCAAGGTAATGTTACTACTTCTGTCACTTACCATTTTCCATCTTGTGCCATCATCATTTCTCTACGGATTCCAGCTTCCCCCCACCAGAATGTAAATTTCCTGAACGACAGTATCTTCGTAACTTTTCTGCCCCATTTGTCTTAGAGATGAAAAGAAAATACTTATTCAGTTAAAGATGGTCTTTCTCCTATCATAAACACAGTGCATCATTTTTAACTCTAACAAGGGATTGCGATTTACTGGTTTTCATCAAGGAAGAAGTCGATTCTTCAAGGGTTGTCTTATTGTCAGAAAGAGTCCATTGAAATAAAAACACCCATAGTGCCTTATAGCCGTGATAAACAGGAAACCTACGAATACTTTCACACGAAGCTGAGGGCACTCTGGTCTGCCCGAGACTTTGCTTGTTCTTCCCATGTTTTACAAAGCATGACCTTAAAATTAGGAGATTGATTCCACAAGCCAAATAGGAAAATTGGAGTAATTATTTAATGGGCATATATCAAATGATACCCAAACATCGTAACCACTGTGATTAAGAACATTAAGTGAAGGATGAAGATCTACTGAACAGAAACACTTAGCCATATGGGAAGGAAATGAGGTACTAATACGCATGGGCTCAAATAAATCACGTCCTAATAGAAGTGAAGTGGGTTCTAACGATCATTACCATTCCTTCCCTCCAGTTAGAGATGGCGCCTCCCCCCAACCTGAGGAATAATCTTCCAGCCTCTTCTGGCGTATTGTTCATGATAAGAAGCTAACCACCTTTACAGCAGCCCTTTGTGTTACTTATACGATTTAAGCAATCGTAAATGCCATCCTTATGTCTTCGAAAATTCACCAAACTTTGTTGCCAGTCCCGCATCTCTAGAGAAAAGTACAAAGTACGTTCTAGTGTGTTTTCACAAAATGCTTTCAAAACTATCAAGACAGCGATTGTGTTTAAGAAACAACCTCCTTGCAGGCACCTGGGGGACTCAGTCAGTTAAGCGTCTGACGTCGGCTCAGGTCCTGATCTCATGGTTCATGGGTTCGAGCCCCGCGTCGGGCTCTGTGCTGACAGCTCAGAGCCTGGAGCCTGCTTTGGATTCTGTGTCTCCCTCTCTCTCTGCCTCTCCTCCACTCGCTGTCTCTCTCAAAAATAAACATTAAAAAAAAAAAACCCTCCTTTCTTTCAATGGTTATTATTTTATACTATCCATGCCATACCCCATCCTGGTCAATTTCCCCTAACATGCTCCATTTTGTTTATTCATTTGGTGCTCATTTGCTGAGCAGTTTACAAGCATTAGCCTCTCCACCTGAGGGGGATTCAAAGATGGACAAGGTGATTTACTTGCAAATACAGACTTCTTTATTTCTAATGCCATTATTCCATTATACTTGCACTGGGAATCTCAGATCATTTGTTTTTATCTGGACAACTGCAGGTGTGACAGCCAACTTTGAAATATGTGGGTCTGAGAATTCTTCCAAAAATGTGCCATTGGCCAAAAGTTCCAAGAAAAACTAATATTCCGTATAAAACCCCGGTGAAAGTTTAAAGCATGTCATATATACTCAAAGAATACATTACTTAGTATATGTGTGTGGCCTCTGTGGAATGCAAATACGCAAAAGCTATCTTTTAATATTTGCCCCACATATGATAAGGTTAAAAAAAAAATCTGTGCCATGTGTTCATTCCTGATTTTGATTTGGCCACCTGTACTGTGAGAGCACGTCCAACAGTTGGCAGAGAGAGTCCATCTGAGCATAAGAAAACATCCAAGTGTGGCTAGATTTTGCAGAGGAAGGGACTTCTTCCAAGGATCACATAATATGATATGTGTACCCACTCTTGGGGATGGAAACCAGTTATATATTCTAGCTTTTACTATTTTTTTTAAGCCAAAGCAGAGATGTGATGAGTCCAGCTCATAAAAATTCAAGAGAATATATATATATTTTTTAACAGATGTGGTGGCCTGCTATTTCAAACAGCTGAATTAGAGTAACTTGGAAGTATAAATGCAGCTCCCCGACTGCCTCTCTGAAGCCAATCATATAAATGATTTTAATCACCCTGCATAAGTGGGAACCAAAGAACAAAGATGGCGGGGCCATCGCAATGTCAGTTCCTACCACTGGCTTTCAGGACACAGGTATGTGGCGAGTGAGGTTCTGGACTTTAGACTTCCAGTGGCCTGAGAGCAAAGCCTCTGCTCAGACACGCTGGTGGAACCCGTCCAGTGTCCCGTGGTTCTCTGTGTTTCTGCTGCCTCCCCCACTGGCTATGCACCGTGCATTCCTACTACAACGTCAAGAAGAGGGATCTGATAAGCTCGTAAAATGGTATTAATCATTTATCGTCCCTCCCGGCACTGCTTGCATTTTTACAGGAGTCAAGTGTGTAAAACTTTCATCTCCGGGGGTGGAATTTCAGGCATGATTGGCAGAGCAGACTGGGGACTCGACGCCCTTTGTGTCACCACCCCCCCCCCCCAGACAGCTCTCCACTCTGCCTATAGGTAAGGGCAGCTCTGAAGACTGTCATTCTATGGGACTCATGAGATGAAACGGTTATCTTGGGTTCTTAGGTCTTAAGGAAGAAGAGACATATGTAAAATTACCCCATAGCATCCTTATCACTAAAATTTTCCCCTTCTTCCCACAAAAAAAATAAAATAAAATAAAATAAAATAAAATAAAATAAAATAAAATAAAATAAAATAAAATAAAATAAAATAAAATAAAAAAATAATGGATTGGCCATTATATTCTTTTCTGTACTAGAAGGTTCTTCCTCTCAGCTAAGAGCTATGTGTGTAGACCGTGATGGCATCCTGAGCTCTGTCCACAGACAGACCACAAACCACCTTTGAGGAGCTGGTAGACGGCGGGTGGTTGGACTTGACCTGTGATTAAGGCTGCATTTCTCCATGAACCAAACACCCTGGTCCAGATCACAACACTTGGTAAACTAGAGGTAACCCTCTGACTCACCGTGCAGTTCCCCCAGCCGCCCCATCAGAACCACATGCAACCACGTTTTTTTTTTAAATCACGGTACATGTGGAAGAAATACACTGACATCAAAGTCTTCTGAAAACAGAGGCAAATATATTTAAGGGGAATTTCTGCTATTTTAAACACTTAAAATAAAGCTGATAACAAAGCACCCACCCCCAAAAGACCAAACTAAATTAATCATGATCTCAAGATTAGAAACTAAGCCATATATTAATAAAGGCAAGACATCCATTCAAAGAATAAAACGTGAGGGAGCCTGGGCAGCTCAGTTGGTTAAGCATCTGACTCTTCATGTTGGTTCGGGTCGTGATCCCAGGGTCGTGGGATCAAGCCCTGTGTTGGGCTCCACGCTAAGCATGGAGCCTGCTTGAGATTCTCTCTTTCTCCCTCTGCTCCTCCCCCACTCACATGGATGCACTTGAATAAAATTTTTAAAAACTTAAAAAAAAAAAAAAAGCAAAGAATAAAACACGAACTTCCAGAGAACTAGGCTGTTGGTGTTTGCGTAGCCCTCAGATACATAGAACGGTTCTTTCTCTCAGTGTCTTCCCTTTCCACCTTACACTCTACTCTGCAAACAGAAGTCAAAAGGATCCTGTCAGTATGGAAACCAGATGACATCTTGCCTTTGAACAGACCCTCCAAGGGCTCCCTTTTTCTCAGACTGAATGTCGGGTCTTGACAATGGCCTGTCGGGCCCTACTTGCTCTGGCTCTGGACGTCTCTCTAGGACATCCCCCTCGTCTCATGTTCCAACTCACTGAGCTCACTCCTTCTCTTGCCCCAGGACCTTTGCACTCCTCAGCTCCCTGCCTGGAAAGTTCTGCCTCCCATAGCCGAAAGGCTTAATCAGCCACCAAGTTCAGGCTTCTGTACAATTGTCACCTCACCCTATGGCTTCTCTTGACAGGCCTGAGACAGCACACACACCGACACTGTCTGCCCCATTTCCCCTCCTTGCCTTGTCTTCACAGCACAGTACCTTGGGCCGACACAGGTGTATGTCTTGTCTTTCTCTCCCCCAGTAAAACTTGACAACAAGAATCACAGCCCTCATCCCCTTGCTTTATTGTTACGACTCCTAAGGATGTCCAACACATAACAGGTGTTCAGTAATCGTTGACTAATGACATGACTAAAACCATCGTCCCCATGCGCATAACTCACACACCACACCAGTTTTTAAACCTTGATGATAACCTCGTGAGTCGGTATCGTGAACCCTTCGCTTGGAAAGATCAGGAAATGATGGGATGCTGGAGGCACATCGACTTCCCCAGTCTGGGATCTGGCCCCCACCTCTGCTGACTGCTGCGGAGAGGAGAAAAATCACCAGCGCCTGTGCTAATTCTGACGTCCCTCGGTAAAATAACACCCTTATGTTTACGACTATTATGTATAGGAACCTCTGAAGGATGGCCAAAAGCCATTGGAAATTGTAAGGTTTCTCGGGCCCATCCACGGCACCTTGGGTCTCAACTCGGTTGGTGACATTCTAAGCAAGACCGCTTGAAATTACGGAGTCTTACAATGTCGCTTGTCTTGAAGGGGACAAAATAAAAGGGGGAGCAAGAGAGAGAATGAAAGAAAGGAAGAAAGAAAAACTTCCCCTCACCAGATACACTGAAACAGAACTGTCAAATGCAGCAAAATCTTGTAAAACGTTCCTCCGCTGTAGGCCGTAGACTAGAACTGTAATAAACTCTGACCCATAAAAAGTCATGTAAACATTATAACCTGTTTTTACTAGCCCTTTAAGCACGGGGAGCAATTGATCTAAAACAGCTTGGCTCTCCTATGTTCCCAAGTCTCCGGGAGAAGCCAGCCTCCAACATGGGTGTTCAAATGCCTCCGGCGCTGAAAGCCAAAAATAGGAACGAGCTCGAAATCGCAGCTCTTTAGCTATTTGCCCTGGGCAGATGTTTGATATTTCCAAGAGCAAAACATCCAAAAGGAAAGCGACTGCAACACCTATTGCCGCGGAATTATTTAATTCGCAGCGCCCATAACCGAAATAAATAGCCACGTGGTCCCGGGCCGCTGGTTTGAGCTGTCCCTAAAAATCACACTAAGAAAGTCTGTCGTGCAATAAAAGTAGTCACATCACTGCCTCAGGACAGATCGGCTCCGACTGTCTCCCTACGGCTAAAAAGCTTTACCGTATAAAATATAAATGTGGAAACATTCAAGTGAGATTTTCACAGGTATCAACATGAACACTCCTTCCATCACCCATGTGCGGAATGCTAGTTAAGCCTCCCTTGAAAGTGCCCTTTTCCTCTCCACTCCTAGCATCCAAAAGAAATGCAACAGAACACAGGGAAATTAGGCATGAAGCCTAGAGGTACATCAGCAGCTTATCAATTGTTACACGTTTTCCAGCCTTTTTTTAACAGTCCTTTCAAGGGATCTAGTGTCTATGAGTCGGCCTTAGTTGCCAAGCGGATGGTCAGGTGGCCCAGAGCAGAGTCAGCACAGTTCCGGAACAGAGGCGTTGGCTAAGTGACGGTGACTCCGAGGTGATGTACCGTCACGGCCGCACAACCACCTCGGCGCGAAACTTTGCTGTCGCGGCTCGTCTCCAGGGGGCCTCACTGGCACTCGCTCACCCTGCTTCGTTGGTGACATCACGTCACGGATGGGCGGAGGGCCTGAGCTCAGCGAACACTCTCACTGCCTGTACAGAGCCAGGGACAGCAGCGGAGGCTGGTGAGTGGCACGGGCCCAGCTCTGAAGGCGCTCTGGAAACCCAAGGCATCACAGCGAGCCGCTGCTGTCTGCCTCTGCTCAGACACTCTGGGCAGCTTGACGAAGGCAGGTGCTCGCATTCCTGACACCCGGTGCAAGAAGCAAAGGGGCCAAGTGGCTGGCTAAGTGCTCAGCGCAAATTGCCGTCAAGCAGAAAAAGAAAACGCAGACCTGGGAAAAGACATTTTATTCACTCACGATCTGAGACTTTTCTGAAATGCTGAGGCAGACATCAAAGTTTTGGTTTTATGAATGTGCTTTCCATAAATACATGCATGAATACATTTCGTAACTGGGACAGTAACTTTCCCTATGGAGGATTCATGTTTCCGATTAAAAAAAAAAGAAGAAAGTGGTAGAAACCCGAATGTATCTCCATTTTTCTCTGCACACAGAAACTTAGCAACGTGCCGAGTTACTAGATTTGAGAGGGGAAAACATTTCTTTCCACCTTCTGGTATCCCACAGCACTGCAGAAACAAAACAAACAAACCAAAAAACACCATAATTTACCGACGTACAGTCTCGGTGGACCACTCAGACCCAGGAGATCGGCTGGTTAAGATGTTATCTCCGTTTTTGAGATGTACAAAACTGAGGGGTGTGGGGGAGTTATTTATAACCTCAAACGTTTAGTGTTCTTTCCACGGTGGCAAATTCGATGTCAACACCCCAGGTCCCCCATTGGCTGCTGTTCTCTTTTCTGACCATCCTTCTTGAACAGAAGCAGGTGAAGGCGATAACCAGAGAGAAGAGACTCCACCCAGAAAGAACCGTCCCATTTTCTAAACCGTGGGCTGGTGCTCCATCTACTATCCATGATGAACGTAATCCTTCTATCTTCTCAAAATAGAGAAACTGCTCCATATTTATCACTACACTTGGATTCTGATGAGTGCTCCATGGAATATTTGGGGGAATTAACACTTGAGATCAAATAAATATGGTTATCCCGAGTGTTTGTTATGTGCCGGGCACAACGCAGAATGCTTTCCGTGGATCTCATTTAAACCTCGTAAAATATACATAAAATAGGTTCTGTGATTATTCCCATTGCACAGCCATGGGAATTGAGGCACCAAGGGGTTAAGTGACTGGCCTCGGGTCACACGGCTTATAAAGGAAGACAGCAGGACAAATACCCCAGTTTTAAATCACTGCATTGTGCAGACAGCAACTGCTATAGACTGAAAATTTGTCTTGAACCCTCATCCAGGTGATGGTATTTCGAGGTGGCTGGGTCATAAGCATGGAACCCTCATGAATGGCATCTGTGCCCTTCTGATGAGCCCTCAGAGAGCTTCCTCACCTATCCTGCTAGGTAAGGACACAGCAAGAAGATGGTCGTCTATGAACCAGGAAGAACCCTTACCAGACACCGAATCTACCAGTGTCTTGCTCTTGAACTTGAACTCCCCAGACTGTGACAAATAATTTGTTGTTCATAAGCCCTCCAGTCTATGACTATTCTGTTATGGCAGAATCTCATGGACCAAGTCAAAAATACAGTCAAAGGTTATAGCCACTTCGTGTTCGGACCTGCATCAGTGTGTTTACTTGTATAAACAGGTGGAGATACAAGGTGAACAACATTTGGCGGATCCGCAAATAAACTAACGGGTCTTTTCTCTCCACCTCAGGAAAATGACGAGGGCATTTGGGGCAGACGAGGTCTCTATGCCGACTGGGTAGCATTTAAGTGTCACGTGAGAAGGTGACAATGAAACAAGGGGCTGGAAAGGGAAAGAGGAGCAGAGAAGGGAGAAGGGAGGACGGAGGGAACGTGCTCTATCCATGGCATGATTCCCAGGCTCCCCATTTGCATATTTCCACAGCCACAGCAGATTAAATGCCCTTTAAGGAATGGTTCCAGAACAGGATCTGGGGAACAGCACCATCACATCAACTTCTACTTCTTGGGTAGAAGCTTGGACCAGAGAAGAGACTTCTCCGGTTTCTCCCATGGGTTAGTCTCCTCAGCACAGAAAAATAACGCTTCTCCATTTTTATTCGTCCCTGGCATACGCACGGTACCGTGAAAACTGTAAAGAAGGGTGGTGCTTGCCCACCGGGCCGCACTTAGACTCTCAGGAAGAGAGGAACCTGCCATCGTCCCTCTCAGGATGAAAGAAGAGATTAAGAAACATGCGGATAAATAAACACCTTCAAAGCCTGAGACTCCGTGTAGGAACATTACAAATTACCTACTGTCGTTCTCTCCTTCTCAAGGTCACAACGGAGAAAACGGGAGGATGAACTAAGCTTCCAACCACATGGCGTTATTTGTGTTTTCGTAAAGGGATCGTTAACCTTTCGAAATGATCAGAGCAGGTGAAATGGGTAAGCTCGTTCATGAACACCAGCAGCGGCCACGTGAACAGAATACAGCAGCGATGTGTATGTAGCTATGTGTATGCTTCTAATGAAAATCAAGTTGGATTCCACAGTATGTGTGGCAGGATCTTACCTAACAGTAGTTTATTTGGGCCAGTTGAGAGGGCAGGTTATAGAAGAAGCCTGAAAGAGTCTACTTTGGATGAGAAACTGTCTTGCCTTTCCCCCAAGGAGAGAGTGGGCAAGAATGGGGCACCAGGGCAGAAACACAGAGAAGGTGGATCCGTATTTCACTGATCGTCTGCAATTTGGCAGACTGGTGTTTTGGCCAAGGACCACCGTGTCTGTGGCCGTGAAAAAGCCTTCAAAAAATCATGTCCGGACATTTCAGATGAGTGGCTTGACGTGAGTCAGGATTTATATGAAAACATGTGTCCACACTTTGGGTTTAACCCACTGTATGTCCTGCATTGTTTTTCAAGTTCATGGGTCCGAAAGTTGGCTGGGAAGGACATCTCCAGCCTGATCTTCCCTGAGAGTCGGTTCTAAGGATGAGGTGGCCTGAGTTACTAAGGACAGATGCTGGTGGTTGCTTCATGAATCCCCGCACAAAGGAAACACGGAAGCTCACAGTCTGAGGCCGTCCACACTCTCAGCTGGAAATTGGGGGCCAGAATGAGCTCCCAGCAAGTGAGAAGCAGCATATTCCTCTCTTTTCCTCTGGAACATGTCCATTAACAGATTTAAGAGGGCAATTTAGCAGTGGTCTTGGAAGAGAGGTAGAGAAGTGAGGCTGATGGTCATTTCGCCTGCCTCCTGTTTGGTGATTTGAAAGGATCTAGGCGTCTTCAGTTCTGTCTCGACTATCAGACCGTGAAAAGAGAGGAAAAGCTAATGGCCGACTCTGACTTGAGGTTTACGAAGTGCCAGGCACTCTTCTGAGAGCTTTGCGTGTGTTAACACTGAGCTATCTACCGGTCCTACTCCAGAGGGAAGAGAATCCAAGGTCACATCCAAATCACCGCATGCAGGTCTCTGTGTAGACAGACGATTCGTGCATTAGGGTTAGCAGACTACCATCACTTCGGATGGTTTCCGGAAAAATTGGGGGAATTCATTTCTAATTAGAGATTCATAAACTTTAGATGCCTGTCTAGGTTTAATGTGTTGATGAAAAAATACAAAGTTTCACAGCTTACTGTAAAGTAAATGACTACCTCAATCCTAGGAAATAGCTAAGTAGTAAGATAAATAAAACTCTTGATGGGAGGAATAAATTTCGTATATGAGCAAATTCAGGGATAATTCCAGCAGGCCTGAGGCTGGCGCCACCTGGGGCAGAGGGGCGGTGGGGAGGGGGGGGGGGGAAGGTGCCTTTGGAATAGGACAGAAAGGCTAGAGAGGCCAAGGAGGGTCCTGTTAATTATGTAGGACCCTGAAATCCCTGGGATCAGTGTCTCACTTTGGATAAACAACCAGTGATTCCCAGCAAGGTCATTGAACGCAGCCCAACCTGCCTGCCTCCGGGTTCCCGGAAGGTTCGATGTTATCGAAAGCCTTCCTCATTTGGGAGCAGCAATGGCACAGCAAGGCTGGATTTGGGGGAGCAGACAAACCCTGGCTGGGCAGGATGTCATCCCAGAACCCAGTAAAATGGGCAGTTTCATACCGTTTCATACCTCTGGAGTCCCCGGGGAGAAAGGAATCAAAGGAAACAGCAGGAACCTGAAAGTGTTGTTTCTGCAATTTGAAAGCAGCCTGGGATTTACTCCCACATAGTTTACTCACCTGAAAGAGTAACCCTATAAATCCCACGTGGAAGACGGCCTGTCTCTGCATAATCCCATGCAGAGCACCCCACCCCCAGATTCCCAGCCAGCACCCAGGCACTCTCTCCCTCGGCTGTAACACCCTTGCCAACAAAGTTCAGGAGACACAGAGCAGCTCTATCAGAATAAATCCGAGTGTGTGGGGACGGACTGAGGGACACAAATGACTCCCCCGAAGCTTACCAGGCTTCCTTCCTGCGTTTGCATGACTCTGTTACTGGAAGACCTTCTGGGGGCCCAAGTGGCCTGGGCTTGTCAGGGAATCCTTCTCCTGGGGCATTGGGGGTGCGGAATGCCACCACCCAGACATTAAACCAGAAGAGACGAGAAATCTTCCCGGCAATAAATCTCTAGAACAAGACTTGAGAGCCTTTCACTACAGTCTGCTCTTTCGGGGGGGGGGGGGATGATTTATATGAAATAAATTAGGGCACAAATTTTGTAAGTTTCTCTTCCCCGTATTTTTCCTTCTGTGTTAACAAAAACAAATTCCTTTGATGTTTTGCAGTTTCTTTGTTTCTCTGTTGTGTTCGCTGTTGAGTTTTTGTTTTTGTCGTGTTAAGTTTTGGAGGAAAAAAAAAACCTCTCAAATATCAGATTTGAAAGTACAAAATCTGGCACTTGAGACACCAAATGCTTTTGTTTTTAGGTATCGCAAAACGCACAGATGTTTTGGAATACGCAATCAGTCTCAGGGACAGTTCTAGAAGAAAATAGCAAGTCAGGAGAATTCTCGCGAAATTCATGTTTGGTTCTTAGAATCGGGCCGCCTTTCTTCGGTGGCCCCATCTCTGTCCATCCTCCTTCCCCAGTTACGGGAACCTGCGTGGTGTTTAACTACTCAGAGTCTCCAGAGTGGAGGCCTGCGCAGAGGGCGGGGGCACATCGCCTACCCTCTCCCCCACCTATTTCCCAATCTGTCGCCAAGGAGAAAGAGGAGGCGGCTGAGTTCATTTGCGTGAGGGCAGCATTAGCTAAGACGCGATCAAACGCTTAATTCGCACCAGGGGAACACGTATCAACAGAAGACGACATCATCCTGAAGGGTGACGATGAAATGTGTGGACGGGGTTCCTGGAAAGGTCGAGTTCCTGCACAACACAGGGGACACCAATGAGAGCTGCCTCCATGCTACGCTTGTCTGTCCATCCTAGTCCAATGAAAATCTCACCGGTACTTTTGCAAAACTCACGTTCCTAATTCTGGCACTATGGATTGAAAGCCTTTATTAGCCATTCTGCCTTTATGGTAACTGATTAATGCCATATAAAACGCAAATCGTTATAAAAGCAGCATCCAAGGCTTCCCGTCAAAGAAGAACATTCATACCTCTTTCACATCTTTTTAAATATTTTATTCCCACTCTGTTGCTTTTCACACTATATAATTCAGTCATAAAATGCAATTGGCTTACAGAACAGTTTTCACGTAGATATGTCTCGGACACGTACCCTCGCCGAAACGATCAGAATAAAGTAGATGGTATTTTAAGCTTTTGTTATAAACTTGAATGAAGTTTTGCTTGGCTGTTGTATAAAAGGTATTTGAAGTATTAACTGCATTTATCATGCATTTTTCACACCAAATATTATTTCATAAGAAATAATATCACATTAGGTCAAACCCATGGTTTTTACTCAACTGGTGTTCTATTTGGACATGCACTGAAATATTTATAGAATCTAATAGAAAAGGATAATATAACAGGTCTTGAAAATCTATACCCTATCAGAACGTCCATCTCTGCTAACACCTTGGGTGGGCTGGCATGAAATACAAATTACACTATTAAATCTTGAAAAGGTTTGAAGAAAATCCGGAATGAATTCTAGGTATTTAGATCAGTTTCAAGGTACTTTTTTTAAGAGGAAAAATCAAACATATAAATAAGTGGAATATCATTTGGTGAATGGATTGACGTATGAAATATTAAAAACTAAAAGATTTGAGATCACTTATTTTTTGAGGTGACATTTGAGACTTGGATTAGAATTACAGATTTGACATCTACAGATATATCTCTTAACTAGACACAGCTATGATGAAAATATAACTACCCCCCAAAAATCAAGACTTGCTTTCTATAATTTACTATGATGAGTGCATCACACTGAAGGCTGAAGGGCTTGAGTTTACTTGTGACTTTTAGCAGCAGGACAAACCCACTTTTAGCTTGTATATCAGCAATACCTTCCTTAAACATTCTTTCTTTTTCCAGATTTTTATTTAAATTCTAGTTAGTTAACAGATAGTGTAATAATGGTTTCAAGAGTAGAATTTAGCATTTCATGACTTGCATATAACACCTAGTGCTCAACACAAGTGCCCTCCTAAATGCCCATCACCCATTTAGCCATCCCCCACCCACTTCCCTCCATCAACGCTGTTTGTTCTCTATTGTTAAGAGTCTCTTATGGTTCGTTTCCCTCTCTCTTTCCACCCCTCCTTCCAATATGCTGATCTCTTTTGTTTCTTAAATCCCATCCGTGAATGAAATCATATGATATTGCTCTTTCTCTGCCTGACTTATTTCACTTAGCATAATATACCCTAGCTCCACGTTGTTGCCAATGGCACATAGTTGCCAATGGCAAGATTTCATTCCTTTGGATGCCTGAGTAATATTCCATTGTGTGTGTGTGTATACGCATATGTATATATATATCTATATATGTACATATATTTTTATATATGCGTCCTCCTCTTTATCCTTTCATCAGTCAATGGACATTTGGACTCCCTCTAAAGTTTGGCTATTATTGATAATGCTGTATCAACATTGGGGTGCGTGTGCCCCTTCGAAGCTGTATTTTTGTATCCTTTGGGTAAATACCTAGTAGTGCAGTTATTGGATCATCGGGTAGTTCTATTTCTAACTTTTTGAGGACCTTCCATACTGTTTTCCACAGTGGCTGCCCCAGTTTGCGTTCCCACCAACAGTCCAAGAGGGTTCCCCTTTCTCCACATCCTCGCCAACAACCGTTGTTTCTTGTGTTAATTTTAGCCACTCTGGCAGGTGTGAGGTGATATCTCACTGTGGTTTTGCCTTGTATTTCCCTGATGATAACGTTGAGCATCTTTTCACGCATATACTTATTTTCATTCAATACAACTCATGTGTGCACAGGAAGATTGATGTGACAGGGATCCTGACAGTGAGTTTGGCTGATTATTTTTAATGTTTATATATTTGAGGCAGGAAGGGGTAGAGAGAGAGGGAGAGAGGGAATTCCAAGCAGGCTCCATTCTCAGCATAGAGCTGATGCAGGACTTGATCTCATGAGCTCAAGATCAAGGCCTGAGCCAATCATCAAGAGTCCAATGCCTAACCGACTGAGCCCCCCAGGTGCCCGAGTTTGGCTAATTTTAAGTAAACTTGAATATGTCAAAGATTACTGACCAAGAGATCATCCTAATACAATCTTTTATTGATTGATTGATTGATTTCAAATGCCTGTCAGTTGTTTTTTTTAATATAATTCATTGTCAAGTTAGCTCACATACAGTGCACACAGCGTGCTCTTGGCTTCAGGGGTAGATTCTTGTGATTCATCACTTATATACAACACCCAGTGCTCATGTCAACAAGTGCCCTCCTCAAGGCCCGTCACCCAATGTCCCCTCTCCCCTGCCCCGCCCAATCAACCCTCAGTTTGTTCTCTGTATTTAAGAGTCTCTTAAGGTTTGCCTCCCTCTCTGTTTGAAACTATTTTTTCCCTTTCCCTTCCCCCACGGTCTTTTGTTAAGTTTCTCAAGTTCCACATATGAGTGAAAACATATAATATCTTTCTTTTCTCTGACTCATTTCACTTAGTATAATACCCTGCAGTTCCATCTGTGTTGCTGCAAATGGCAGGATTTCATTCTTTTTCATTGCCAAGTAGTATTCCATTGTCTATATGAACCACATCTTCTTTATCTACTCATCAGTTGATGGACATTTAGGCTTTTTCCAAAATTTGGCTATTATTGAAACTGCTGCTATAAACATTGGGGTACATGTGTCCCTATGAATCCGCACTCTGTATCCTTTGGATAAATCCCTAGTAGTGCTATTGCTGGGTCATAGGGTAGTTCTATTTTTCATTTTTTGAGGAACCTCCACACTGTTTTCCAGAGCGGCTGCACCAGTTTGCATTCCCACCAACAGTGCAAGAGGATTCCCGTTTCTCCACATCCTTTCCAGCATCTGTTGTTTCCTGAGTTGCTAATTTTAGCCACTCTGACTGGTGTGAGGTGGTAACTCAGTGTGGTTTTGATTTATATTTCCCTGAAGATGAGTGATGTTGAGCATATTTTCATGTGTCTGTTGGCCATCTGGATGTCTTCTTTGGAAAAGTGTCTATTCATGTCTTCTGCCCATTTCTTTACTGGATTATTTGTTTTTTGGGTGTTGAGTTTGGTAACTTCTTTATAGATTTTGGATAGTAATCCTTTATCTGATATGATATTTGCAAGTATCTTCTCCCATTCTGTTGGTTGCCTTTTAGTTTTGCTGACCATTTTCTTCACTGTGCAGAAGCTTTTTATCTTGTTGAGGCCCCAATAGTTCATTTTTGCTTTTATTTCCCTTGCCTTTGGAGATGTGTCGAGTAAGACGTTGCTGCAGTTGAGGCCAAAGAGGTTGTTGCCTGCTTTCTCCTCTAGGGTTTTGATGGTTTCCTGTATCACATATAGGTCTTTCATCTGTTTTGAGTTTATTTTTGCATATGGTAGAAGAAAGTGGTCCAGATTCATTCTTCTGCATGTTGCCATCCAGTTCTCCCAGCACCATTTGCTAACGAGACTGTCTTTTTTTCCATTGGATACCCTTTCCTGCTTTGTCAAAGATTAGTTGGCCATACTTTTATGGGTCTAGTTCTGGGGTTTCTATTCTATTCCATTGGTCTATGTGTCTGTTTCTGTGCCAATACCATATTGTCTTGATGATGACAGCTTTGTGGTAGAGACTAAAGTCTGGGATTGTGATGCCTACTGCTTTGGTTTTCTTCTTCAATATCACTTTGGCTATTCGGAGTCTGTTGTAGTTCCATACAAATTTTAGGATTGTTTGTTCTAGCTTTGAGAAGAATGCTGGTGCAATTTTGATTGGGATTGCACTGAATGTGTAGATTGGTTTGGGTGGTATTGACATTTTAACAATATTTGTTCTTCCAATCCATGAGCATGGAATGTTTTTCCATTTTATTGTGTCTTCTTCAATTTCTTTCATATATTTTCAATAGTTTCCAGCATACAGATCTAACATCTTTGGTTAGATCTATTCCTAGGGATTTTATGGTTCTTGGTGCAATACAATCTGTTATTTAAAACGACCTAGAAAATTTTGGAAGGGTTAGACAATAGACTCTTAAGTCTTGTGAACCAAAAGATTAAAAAAAAAGTCAATAATAGAAAAAATCTGATGGGAAATAGACTTATTTTTTTTAGAGAATTTCGTTTTCATTTGGGGAGATACGAAAGAGGAAAAAATTTTTAGGACTTCATAAGATTCTTAGTTTATGAAAGTAGCATACATAAAGTCAGCGTTATTTTTAAAAAATTAGTATCAATTTACAATTCCTTGTTGACTTTGGGGAGCTGGGACTTTCCCTTCTCTTTCCTGAGTCTGGCAGCTAGTTCTAGAATTGTGATTATAAGAGGCAAACACAGGGCAAGATAACCCCCGCATGCAGTCGGAGCACAGAGAACAAGATCACCTTGGGGAGATTTTGAAGGAGAGAGAGCTCGTTTGGGATGTTTCCCTAGATGCTTTCTTTTCTCAGACTCCAGACACACCCACTGCCCTACACCAGCCTCTCCTCCAATCCTTTGTCTCCCTCCCTCCACCCTTGAAGTCCCAGGACTTTCTTCTTCCTGTTAACCTGAAGATCGGCTACAGCCAACACATTTGTGACGAGGGCTCAAGAACAGACCTGTGCCAGCAGTATGGACACTTACAGAGGAGGGAAGGTTTTGGAACTGTACTCAGAACACCACATTGGACAATCAGTGGGGTTTCCCAGAACACCTTTCCACGATTCCAGTGGCACCGCTATGCCACACGCCCTGCACCACCACATTCAGCTTCCCACTGGGGAAGTGGGGCGCTAAGTGGGAATAAGGGAAGACAGAGCTGTACAAGAGGCCTGGCTCCAAAAATCAAACCCCACAAATGTGCAATCTTGGCCCTGCTGCACATGAGCTGTGTGGATTTCAGGTGCCATTTCTGTAGAAACCACCAACTGCCTCCTGCCTCCGAACAAAGACACGAACAAGTGTGGCCAAGGACAGGGACTCAGCCCGCACGTCACCTCACCAACAGGTGAGACCTTTCCTGGACCGGCTGCTCAGCTGAAGGCTGAGCTGAGGTCTGCTACAGAGAGCCTGGAGAGACGAGGCCCAGGGTTAGCCCGCGGTATACATGCGTGTCTGATACACACTACTTGACAGCAAGTGGTAGACCTCCTCTTGTCTGAGGAAATTATTCTTCCTCTTGGCCAACCCACAACGAGGACAAGCAGCCTGCAGGTCTTGTAAATGAGAATGTACATAACATAGGAAGTGTGGGACCTATTCCCTGAGCCGACTGACATATGTGAAAAAGGGAAGTCTGGGATTTGCACAGAAATGCGCATTTGGGGTCCCTAAACGGACATATGTAATGACTGGCACATGGAATATGCCCAGTGGCCTGGTTTCAAGAGCAGGGACAGTTGCCTATTAGTCCTTGATGTCACCTTATGTCGGAATTCGCTGATTTCTTATTTCTCAGAAGGAACTTGCCGCACAGGATAAGTATCTGGACAGGGAGCAGTCTAAAAACCAATGAAAATTGCCACACAAGGAATGGTCATTAGGCCAGGATTTTTTTTTTTAAGACCGTGCCTGTATATCAAATTGGATGCTAAAAATCATCTACTCTGTCCAAACATAGTTGTTATAGGATCTTGATCCCTCTCTCTCTCTCTCTCTCTCACACACACACACACACACACACACACACACACACACACACAATGATGGAGGGAATCTCCGCATAGCCACAGTAAACTTCAAGTTCAATACCAGATGCCTTTCAAAGATAAGCAGATTCGTTTTGAGTCTCCAGGTGAAACACAGCAATAAAAATAGTTCCAACATGGAAATTCAAGGCAAGGAGACAGGAGTTCCAGGTGCCAAAGATGGAAGTTTCAAGAAAAGAGCCAGCCGTCAGTCGTCGTTCCCTGATGTCAAGCCTTGGCTCTGTCTACGTGCATCCTACACGCGTTTGTTTATATCAAGCATTGGGATGTTATCCTCTCCTCAGAAGCGAACCAGACTTGCAATCCATCTTTGACTTGTGCCAGTTCCCCAACTGGTAGAATTTGGGTTCACCTCTGTTTCTACAAGCTGATAAGGTGAATGGACGGCTGTGGAAATTGATGTTTGTGTTTAGCTATCCCTAAAGCCTCAAGTACTTCCAACACCTGTGGCAGAACTATAAAGAAACAAGTCTTCCAATACTGATCAACTATTAAGTTCAATGAATACATCAATTTTGCCAATAATAGATCTTGGCAGAGAAAAATAATGTTTTCTAAGCACACGTTTGGTGTCTTATTGGTAACTGGCTTTCTGAAATCTTGTTACAGTTTGTCACCAGGTCTCAGGGAGATTTTGAAATAGGTGACTCCCTTCTCTTACAGAGAAGTTTTGTCATGGAGAATTCCTTGGCTTTGATGTAACAGGACTTCAGAGCCAAAATAAATACGTTCCTGATAATGGTGTAGAGCACCGTTCCCACCTGAATGGAAAGTTCAGAATATTGGGGCCCAAAGTCCCCAACTTTCCTACATGGACTTTGAAGACAAGATCATTAAACCCCAAAACAAGCCTCAACAAAGACCATGTATTTTTTTTGGAACCCACCCCCCGCCCCCCGCAACCTGGCTGTATTTTGACCTCGCTCTACTCCACACTGACCATGTAGGTGTGTCGCATGCCCTCTTACTCTGTCACCTCAACAGTCACACGCCCTCCTTATTCAAGATACTGGAATGGCCAGAATATACCTGCTGCGTGCGTCTAACCTCAAGAACAGAAGAATGGCAGAGGTTCGGGGTAGCCATTTTTTTAAGTTCTATGCCTTTCACCATGAAGTTGACCGCCTACGGAGAAACAGCAAGTTTACAGCGTAATCCAGTGGCAATGTCAGGGGGTCGGGCAGCATATCTTCACCAGCCAAAAACATTTGGAACCCTCGTGTGTCCATTGATGATGGTGTCGCCTGGCCAACCACCAGGAACCCAGCTATCACACCTCAGCCAGGCCACACTCTGAAAAGCTCATCTGTTGTCTTTTTAATGACATCTCTTCGTTTGTGCGTTATCACCCATTCTCAGGAGGTCCCTCCCCAATCACGTTGATGGAAATTACTGATGTGAGTTTTCTTGTGACGTCTGTGAGTTGTGGCTTCCTTCACATCCCTCTTGGTGTGACTCTTACTATAACCTATAATGGAGTTATTGCTGAGAACACAGCAATATCATGCCATATTTCAACTATCCCTGCTTGGCAAGCGTGTTTAAGTGATTGGCACTTCCTTGTGAAACCAAATGAAAAACTGGTTTTACTTGGCTACTCTACAGGTAAAACCTCCTCCTGAGTTATCTGGCTGATTTCTTCTGAAAGGGAGATATAGATAAAGAGCTGTTGTATTCTTGTAACCTACAAACCTCAAAACCTCTCACTTGTATTCCTACACGATGATATCAAAATGGCATCCTATGGTTTGACTGATTGGCTTTTAATAACCCAGTTTCTTCAGCCCCTCCCTTGAGTCTACACGTACTGATTTTATTAATAAAATCATTATCGTAAAATGTAAATAGAAGAAAAATAAGTCAACCCTAGAGACTCCAGAGGGAACCAATCCCGCTGATAACTTGACCCTAGCCCATTGAAACTGATTTTGGACTTCTGGCCTCCAAGAACCACGAGAGAATGAATTTGTGTTGTTTTCAATGACTCCGATCATGGTAAATTGTTACATCAACAATAGGATTGCAACACACGCCCCTCTGTCCAGTAAGTAATTCAAAAGACTTTGTTAATTTTGCCATTTGTCAACACTTGAGATTTTCTTCTTTCGTGAGGTACTCATTTATGTTTTTATGCATTTTTCTATTGTTACCCTTCTCTCACTGATGTGTAGGTGTGGCTTATAAATTTGATACACTTAATCTTTCCTGGGTATATAAATATGTCTGTAGTTTTAGAAGTGGAGATAGATATCTATATCTATATATGTCTATATAGATATACAGATAGATACATAGATATCTCACTACATATTAATCTTTTCTTATATGGTTTACTTCAATAAACAGAAAATCTTACCTCTGATGTTTATATTTATTTTTGAGACAGAGCATGAGCAGGGGAGGGGCAGAGAGAGGGAGGGAGACACAGAATTGAAGCAGGCTCCAGGCTCTGAGCTGTCAGCACAGAGCCTGATGTGGGGCTCGAACCCACAAACCGTGAGATCATGACCTGTGCCGAAGTCAGGCACTCAACCAACTGAGCCACCCAGACACCCCAGAAAATCTTAACTTTGATGTTGTGACTCATTATCAACCTGTTCCTTAATGATTCAGGATATTAATAAAATTAATCTCCTGCCTTGAAACCATAAAGATACAATTCTACATTATATTCTGAGAGTTTTACAGTTTTATTACACTTATGTGTTTCACACAGCTGGCATGGATTTTGGCTAGGTGGTGAGCTGTGTGAGTTTTATTTTTCTTCATACAAATACCCAATTTTCTCACCATTTGCTAAAAATCTAGCTGTCTTTTACTACTGCAATGCCACATCTGTGTGTGTACATGTTTTTTTCCACCAACCTATTTATATCCCTATATCTATCCTACATTGTCTTTATTGCTGTAGTCCTCTTTAATTCAGGATATCGGATTCATCCTCCCACTCGGTTCTCCTATATTGTGACTATCTTAGCTATCCTTAGTCTTTTGCTGTTTTATACAAATTATAGATTTAGCTTATTAAGTTCTACCAAAAACCCTGTTTCGGTGTTCATTGGACTCCATCGAATGTATAATTCAGTTGGGAAAATGTAGCCTATCCCACATATATATATGGACTATCTTCCCATGTGTTTAATGCCTGTCTATGGGGCTTTATAATTCCTTTTATAAATAACTTTCAACTTTCAGTCCTGTCATTGTGTGTATTCTTATAGGATATGTATATTTGATGCTGTAGTAATTGGTGTCTTCATTTAAAAAGTTTAGTAATATTCAGGTTCTTACATTTATTTTAATAACATCCTATACTTGGGGTGCCTGCGTTGCTCAGTTGGTTGGGCGTCTGACTTCGGCTCAGGTCACGATCTCATGGCTAGTGAGTTCAAGTCCCACGTCCAGCTCTGTGCTGACATCTCAGAGCCTGCTTCAGATTTCGTCTCTCTCTCTCTGCCCGCCCCCCACAACTCATGGTGTGTGTGTGTATGTGTGTGTCTCTCTCTCAAATATAAATAAACATTAAAAAATTGTAAATCCTATACTTAATTTTAAGCTTAATTTTCAACAGTAAATTCCTATCCTAATGCTCTAAGTAGGTTCCAGAACTGTAATCACACCAAATGCCAATACTAGAAGGCTAATCAAATGACTGCTAGAGCCAGAGGAGCCGGCAACTCTGGAGGGGAAGGACCAAAGAATCAAAGCCAACTGCTTGTTGCATTTGATCTAAATCTGCATTAGCACCGAAGCTCTCTATATCATTAAAACACTATACACATTTTTGCAGAGCAAGTAACACCAGTCTACATGAACTCAAAATAAACTGGTGATTTTGGAATTCAAATTTTCACACGTAAAGAAATGCACGTTTCAAAAACAAGAGTCTACTGTTCACCTGACAGTGATAAATGGTGGCAGGAATACAGAAAAACCAACCCTCTTCCACACCGCTGCCAGTTTCGTAAATTGGTGTAAACGTTTCAGAGAACAAGTTAGCAATTTCTATACAATGGAATATGCTTGTACCTGCTGTCCCAGAAATTCTATCATTAAAAAGTCATACCATGAGGGGCGCCTGGGAGGTTCAGTCGGCTAAGTGTCCAACTTCTGCTCAGGTCATGATCTCACGGTTCGTGGGTTTGAGCCCCACGTCGGGCTCTGTGCTGATGGCTCAGAGCCTGGAGCCTGCTTCAGATTCTGTGTCTCCTTCTCTTTCCTGCCCTCCCCCACTCACACTCTGTCTCTCTCTCAAAAATAAATAAGCATAAAAAAATATTTAGAAAGTTATACCGTGAACATATCTTCACATGTGCACAATGAGTGTGAAGGGGGTGCTTGGTGTAGCTGAAGTGTTTATTGCACACACACCATTGTGCAGCGGTATGAGGTGTGCTTACGTAGTTGAGAGCAAGGCAGAAATTAAAACAAGGAGTCTGGAAAAAATGCTCCCATGAGTACTTTTCTTAAAAGATCATGTAGGTAACAGAGGAGAGAGAGTGCGTTATGGTTCTCCAGAGGAGAAGAACCGGTAGAATGGATAGATAGAAACGCCTGGAAGTTCACAGAAATTTTCCATAAAGAGACACTAAAAACCGATAAAAGTTGCTTCCAGTGAGACAAAGTCAGGAAGATGGTTGACTTGATTTTATTGTTGCTTCTTCTGTGATATTTTCCTTTTTAAACCCCGTACATGGGTTAGTTTTTCGATAATTAGTTAAAATGTTAAATCCCGTTAAGCAAGTGATGAACGTGGAAATACATGGAACCGCTCTCACTAGTCCCATTTTCCTCCACTCGTGTCCCCACCACCACCTTCCAGGCCCTCCCCTTCCCCATACCCGCTGTTTCTCAGCTAAACTGAGATTTTCACGGGAGGGATCATTTCGGATTGTAAC
The DNA here is from genome assembly GCF_018350175.1 of Felis catus. NCBI lineage: Eukaryota > Metazoa > Chordata > Mammalia > Carnivora > Felidae > Felis > Felis catus. Next base: position 76,393,917 of record NC_058368.1, read on the forward strand.
TTGTTTGCTTCTGTGTCTTCTAGTGCAATGCCGGCCAGAGGATCTTGTGCTATTCTTTCACGTGTCTGCCCCAGCATCTGGCAGAAGGCTCTAGTTGACTCTGGTTGAGCATCAGAATTATGCATGTACCCGACTAACAGTATAAAATTCCGGAGAGTCTATGGCCCAGAAATCCGGACTTTTGCAAAAATATCCACCCAGACTGAGTAGACTCTGTCCATATTAAGGCCTCTCGGTTTAGTTCACACCTCAACTTTCTCTCAACCGTCAGTGTTCCACATCCCCAGGGCTATTTTCATCACCTGTCTTCTCCAATACTGGAGTAGATACTCACCAGCTGCCTCCTTTTTCCTTCTTTGGAACTATCACGTATTGGGGATCTGCTATTTGGCAAGTGATCTGCTAACCACCTTGTGTAAGCGAGCTCTAATCTTCACAGCCTTACCAGGTGAGTATTACTGCTTTAAAAAAAATTTTTTTAATGTTTATTTATTTCTGAGACAGAGAAAGACAGAGCATGAGTGAGGGAGGGGCAGAGAGAGAGGGAGACACAGAATCTGAAGCAGGCTCCAGGCTCTGAGCCATCAGCACAGAGCCCGATGCGGGGCTCGAACTCACAAACCGTGAGATCACGACCTGAACCGAAGTTGGTCGCTCAACCGACTGAGCCACCCAGGCGCCCCGTAACTGCTGTTTTTAGATGGAGAAGCTGAAACAGAGAGGTTCAGTCACGTGTCCAAATTGGCACCCACCACCAGTAGGCGGCCACAGAAGACCCAGTTCTGCTGAACTCCAGGATCCTGTGTTTTTTCTGCTCGGCCCTGTTGCCTGTCCTGAGACTGTACCACCACCGTAGGCTGCCAGGGGCACATTCCTGTGATGCACCTGTCTCTGTCTGCTGCGTGGGTCTCTTCTTTGCCTCCTACCTCTAGAAGCAGAGTTGACAGTCGAGGGTAGAACTCCCTCTAAAGCCAAAGTCTTCTGTCTCCTGGGTCTACATGCAAAATCATTTATATTCTGTTTTGAAACACTTCCGAAATCTGTATGTACGTCCTTGATGTGATTTCTGTTTTTCTACTAGAACCATCTAGGTCAGCCTTTCTCAGCCTCAGCTCCAATGACGTTTTGGACTAGATCATTTTTTGTGGGGGGTGGGGAGGTGCCGGTGCCTTGCAAGGATGCTTACCCACTAGATTCCAGGAGCCCGGCCTGCTCCCGGTTGTCACAATCAAAGTGTTCCCAGGCGTTCCAAAATATCCCCGGGGGGAGGTGTGTAAAATGGCCCCACTTGGGAACCACTAGATTTTAACTGGATGTCCTCCCGGCCCCTAAACTTCTCTTTGACAAAAATGAAATTCCTAGTCTTCCCCCAAACATCTCCATTTTACTTCCTGATTTCTATTAGTGGGTCTAGTTTGCCTCCGCTATTCACACTCTAAACCTCTACACCATCGGTGTCGATTCCAGCTTCTACCTGCAACCCATCGCTAAAATACACAGCGCTGAATTCAAATCCTAAGTCTCTCATTTCCAGCTTCTCTCCCTGGTGCTGGCTTCCATACCCTCACCCTAATTCCCTGCCTTCAATTTCTCCTAGCCAATGACGCTGGATAAAGCCTTCCCAAAGGTAGCTCAGGTTATGGCTTTTTATGATGATGATGATGATGATGATGATGATGATGATGATGATGATTAGAATCATCATCACCTCCCTATCATAAGCTCACTGCAGTATCAATTGCTCACTCTTGCATTTCAGGGCCCCTCCATATGGCACCAGCTCCCTTTCCAGCCTCATCTCTTTGTTTTTTAAGTTTGTTTATTTCGAGAGAGTGAGGGAGTGAGTAGGGGAGAAGCAGAAAGAGAGGGAGAGAGGGTCTCCCAAGCAGGCGCTGCGCCGTCAGTACACAGCCCAATGAGGGGCTCGAACTCACAAACCGTGAGATCGTGACCCGAGCAGAATCCAAAAATCAGACGCTCAACTGACTGAGCCACCGAGGCACCCGGCGCCTCGTTTCACACACCTCCTCCTCAAGTGCCAACGTGGATGCTTATTGTTCATCAAAAATAGTCTGTGCATATGGCCTGATGCCTTTCACTTAGGCTGTCACCTCCGTTGGGGAGTTCCTCTTCCATAATTTTCCCCTAAAAAAAAGGCTGTTTTCTCAAGGCCAATCTGCAATCCCGCACTGCACACAAATCATTTCATGGTTGACCCCTCGGAACGTATTTGCTTTCTCCTGAGTCCTTTTAACCGCTCACACGACCTCTCTCGTGTCACCTGCCCCCTGATGTATTTGTGGTGGCAACAGCTTGCCTGCCAGATTGCAGCCTTCCTGATGGCAGAGACGGGGTCCCAGTCTTCCTACACCCTAAGTCACCCAGCACAGCCAGGTGCGCTTTAGATGTTCTTAATTATTCTCCCAAACGAGTAACGAACGAGAACTTACCTACTCTCTTAGTTCAGTTCCTTGCCATTCCTCATGTACGGATTCAGTCTCTCCCCTGGTTTGCTGATTCACTCCTCTCCACCCCATTCTCTGCCTGCTACGCCAGTAACCTCTCCAAACACAAGTCCGATCAGGGCAGACACAAACTCCTTTGTGTGGCATACAAAACCCTCTGTGTTCCGGCTACCCTGCTTTGTCTCTGCAGTCCTATTTCCAATCACTTCTTGGGACATGGTGGGGAGTTTCCAGTCCCAGCTGTCATGCGAGGCTTGCTTCCCCCATATGTTCTACACCTTTGCTCACACCTGCTGCTGTTGCCAAGAATGACTTTGGCCAACCATATCCACCTGCAACATTTGCTCGTGCATCGCCCTGTGCCGGGAAAGCCCTTGAACTCCCAGTGAACCTCTCCTGTCTGTGGACATCCACTAATACTTGATTTAGCTCCTCTAATATTTTATTTTTTTTAGACATGCCTAAACCGAACTACCACATGATCGCACAGAGACAAAATGCACAGTGTTTTATAGGATTTTCCATTCCTGATGCCTAGCACAGTGCCTCACGATGAAGTCAACTAAGACCATCTTGCTGAGAGACTGAATCGATGAACCTAGACCAGAAAAATCAGTCGATTTTCGTTACCGATAAGAATAAGAAGTCCATGTATGAAGCGTCACCTGCCTAGTAAAGCTGTTTTGCAAGACCTGAATATCTGACGACATCATCGAGAGAAGGGACAATCTGAATGAGGCAATTTGCCAGTTTGTTGCCGTTTGTCAGATTTATATTTTTAAAATCCTAAACTGGCATTATATATTTCTCTGGCTCGGTCAGCAAGATACCCAGGAAGTAGTTTCACTGTTTTTTTCTGTATCGCAGTTGTCGTGAAAATAAATTTCTCCGTGTGTTTACCTAGTTCACCCCCGCAGATACCACAAGAGAATAACCATCTCCTGAGAAGCACCAGAACATTTGCCTTTTTCCCTCTGCTTCCTGCTTTGCCAGCAGCTTCTACTTCTCATCCTGTTAGGAGATCTACTCGAGGCACCAGTTGGCTCCTTCAACCACGTCTTGACCCCTTATCTGCATCTATCTTCTGACTCCGGCGGGTTGTTAGGACACACCAGAAAAGCAAATGTGTAAATCACATACCTATTCAGACACTTATCAGTTGATACTCTCCTGAGATTACTATATATCTGTCTCTGGAGAATAAAAAAACAAAAACAAAAAACAAAAAACAAAAAACATGTGAGTTTCATAGAAGCTGATCCCTGAGTGTCACAATGGGTTGGTACCCGTGTTTCTGTGTTTGACCTCTGGTCCCGGTTCTTAAAGTTGCCAACAGACTGACCACCAGGGGTTCATCTGCCCCTGGAAAGAGGGAGTCGGACACAGTTAACAGAGGCTGTTTTCTGTTTGCATTTTGTGTCCTAATCCTAAGAAGCTAAAAAGGGCTGTTGCAATTAAAAAAAAAAAAAAAAAGAAAAGAAAAGAAAGAAAAAAAAAAAAACTTTTAAAATAGCACCGAAAAGAAGTGAACAGATTGGAGAAGATCAAGAATCTATAAAGAGCTATAGAAGCGTTGCATATAATAGAATATAAAAGCCTATACTCATGATTGAGGAAGAGAGAAAAATTTATCCTAATCATCTTTAAGAGGACAGAAGAGGGGCGCCTGGGTGGCTCAGTCGGTTGAGTGACCGACTTCGGCTCAGGTCATGATCTTGCGTTTTGTGAGTTCAAGCCTCGCATCGGGTTCTGTGCTGACAGTTCAGAGCCTGGAGCCTGCTTTGAATTCTGTGTCTTCTTCTCTCTCTGCCCCTCCCCCGCTTGTGATCTGTTTCTGTCTCTTCAAAATAAATCAACATTAAGAAAAATTTAAAAAGAGGACAGAAGAAAATAACTGAAATTAAGGCACAAAATGTGGCTTAACAACATAATTTGCTCGCTAAGAAACAGAAATATAAGTTCAGAGGAAGGAATCTGTCCAAAAGAAGAATATGGCCAAGTCAAGAATGGGAAGAGTCATGGCAGCCCCCAGTGTCCAGATGGTAATAACCAACATCCCCTGGGTGTGTTCTCTGTGGCAGGCCCCGAGCAAAGTGTTTTGTATGCATTGTATCTTTTAACCTTCACGGAAACTTTCGAGATAGTGGCAAATATTTTTGCTTAATTAAAGATGAGAAACTTAAGTGCTTCTTTTATCTATTGCTACAAGAACGCCACCTATAAACATCCACGAAATCTCCGTGGCATAGAACGATAATTATGTGCTCAGGAGTATTCATTGCGATGCCGATCTGGCCTGGGCCTCTGCACACCTCGGCTGCACCTGCTCGGGTGTATATGGCCAAATGCAGGTAAGCTAGTCACCCGTGTTTGGTAGTGGGCTAGCTGACAGCTATTGCAAGAGAGCCTCAGATAGACCTGGAGCAACTGACATGGGATCCACACATTCCATTCTTCAGCAGGCGACCCCAAGCGTGTCTTCCCTATGGCAATGGCAGAGAGCAGGAGTGCGAATAGGAAAGTGCAGGTGATGTTCAAGTTTCTGCTGGCTTCCCATCAGTCTAAGACAGTCACCTGGCCAGGCCCAGAGTTGGAGTGGGCGGACAAGGCGACCTTTCCAAGAGTGCTGCTAAGGGGTGGGCTTAAGAATGGGTCCTCAACGCAATCAATCCACCACACTGTAGATTTAGATCAACTGGGGTCACATGCCAAAGGTCGCCAACTGCCGGAAGCCTGGATTCCGACGAGATCTATCTGACTCTATCACCTGCCTTTCAATGGCTAGAGAAGACAGAGAATCCGTAATGTGTCAGGCTGTGAACCTGTACGTCAGTTAGCAAACAACATATCCAAGAAGGTATGCAGATACCGCAATTTGAGGCAGATGAAGTAGAAAATTGCAGTTAAAAAAAAGTTAAAAGCAAATGAGATCAAAACCAGGCGAAGATTGCAGGGATAAAGCCACCGTGAGCCCAGACATTCTGACGCACCCGACTCTAAGTCTGCAAAAAGAACAGAAGTCATTCGGCCCTCAGGGAAGAGTATTCTATGGAAGGAATAAATGGAGAAATAAGGGTACATGGTGAAAATATAGGTTTAGAGCATTTATATCTCAAGTGTGATTAATGTCGTATGCCTGGATATTTTTAAAAGGTTTTTTCTAGCTTTGAGGTATAATTGATAAAATTTTAAGATATTTCAAGTATACAGTGTGATGACTCACTATCCACGATAGAAGGGTTTCACTCCCCTATGGAGTTAACATTGGATTTTAGTTTTGACTAAAGTCTTAGAAGTCTGCATCATGTAAATAGACTTCCTGATACAAAATACTATACAGTGGACCTTTCTGAAATTTGCTAACAAAACGTGCCTTCCAAATTCCCTTTAGAAATTTGGGGAGGGGCGGCTGGGTGGCTCAGTCGGTTAAGCGTCTGACTTCGGCTCAGGTCACAATCTCACATTTTGTAGGTTTGAGCCCCGTGTCGGGCTCTGTGCTGACAGCTCAGAGCCTGGAGCCTGCTTCGGATTCTGTGTCTCCCTCCCTCTCTGCCCCTCCCCTCTCACGCTCTCTCAAGCGAAAATGAATAAAATGTTAAAAAAAAAAAAAACCTTAAAAAAAAAAAAGAAAGAAAACTAAAAAAAAAAAAAAAAAACAGAAAAGAAAAGAAATTTGGGGAATTATTCATCCCAACAGAGCCAACCACCATTCTCAAATCAGCTAGAGTGGCTATTAACCTTCTGAGTCACCTTCTGTTTCCAGAATTTTGCATGACTTTGAAGGCAACAGAGATAGCTAAGGTAAATATATTTGATGACTACTTCCTTAAAAGTAGTCCTGATTGTCCATTAAAGTGGTGTCAGGGCTGAACAGCATAAAAAGCAAGCAAAGAGATCCTTAGTGTTAATTTGTCTAAAATAGATCCTTTTTGAAGGAACCTACGTGAGATTATCACCACCCACCTTCAGATTCGACATAAAGTAGACAGGGAACGTTTTCCATAGCTAATGAGTGACTCCATTTAATTTTATCCCGTGGCTAACTTTTAACTCTGCATCTCGTTTGACAAAACCACTTTCCTTACAGGGCTCATCTGACTGTCACAATGATATTCAGGAGTATTAGCGTCACTGTCACTCGTACCTATTGGCCCTGCTGTTCTGACTTTTGCCTTCAAAGTCTCTGACGTTTCCTTACCGGGCAAATGAGAGGCCACAAGGGAAAGCTGGATTCTTCCTTGAGGCAACTGCTCAGGACAGACAGGAATGGTGCCCGCTAATAGGATCAGCGCTGGAGAAAGCCACACTCTACAGCGGGGGACGCCAGGCTTCTCCGGTTACCATGGCAGCCGTTTCTACCTAACTTGTCCACACTTATCTTTGTCATATTCTCATTAGTAATCCTAGTAGGAACATTAACAGTTAACCATTTTTTGAGTGCTGAATTTGGCAGTGTACCCACATTGTCTTATTTAATCTCCCAAACACCTTCTCACAAGCCATCCTTATGGGTATTTTTCAGGCAAAGAAATTGAAATGGAAAGACATTGACTAACTGTTCCAACCAGGGCCTGGCAGAGCTTGCTGTCCAAGCTAAGCTAGGGTTCTTTCTCCCAAGCAAGCCTACCCTTTTTCTTTTTCTTACACCTTAACCTTGGAAAATAGAGCCAAGAGGGTTGGGATCCTATGGTTCCTCCATGGTTTTGTGTTCACCCTTACAACCTTTAAGAAGTCAGACAAACTCCTTGGTGTAGTTTCGCAGGCTACCCCGTGAGGACCAATGAGGATAAAGTACGGGAAAGTGTTTCACAAACTGAAAGCAACACACACATGCTATTGTGATATCTGCCTTCTTGTTAATCTCCTGCTCGGGCCTTGGAACAGCTGTGTCATGTTCTGTTTCCAGAAAGGACGCATAGCTGGGCAGTCAGGCTAATATTATTCCACCTTTAACTAGATTACCCTCCCGCTGACCCTCTGCGCCTTTTCCCATGCATGTTGATTTATCTTGTAAAAGCAAAACAATATGTTCTGGCCACTTCCCTCCTTAGACTACGCTTGTCATTCTCTGCCGGTCAGTTGCGTGCGTGTGTGTGTGTGTGTGTGTGTGTGTGTGTGTGTGTGTTTGCATATGTTTTAAGAGGGCTCAAGGAAGGGGAACCAAATGCAAACCGTCACCACCAATTAACAGGCTCACCCCTCTTCCAAGTGATTTTGTTCCTCTCCCCCACAAAACACAAAGGGCAGTTTCCTTCCTTAACTTTTTCTCAGCTACGAGACGCAGAGATTCTGGACCTAGGAGCAAACTGTAACCGTTCGAGTGACGGTCGTTTGTAAAAATGATCAGTGCTGTCCCGAGGGCCTCAGGGAGGCATCCCACAAAACCTGTTTATACCCTGAAGCTACCTTGTTTAGAGAGTATCTTTGACCTAACACAAACCCAAATGGAAGCCTCCGCTGACCCCAACTGAGGAAAATCGTAGGGTGACCAGCTGTCCTGGTTAGTCGGGGACTTTTAACACTAAAAGTTTCCCAACCCTGCAAATCCAGCCCCCGCATGGGATGGAGGGTCAGGCACCCCGGAGATGGATCCAGAGGCTTCCTGCACCTGCCCAGCTGTATTTCACAGGCTCCCCACGCCCCAGGTCGTGCTCACCTCTCCCCTCCCACTGGCAGGAAGCCTTTTGGGAACAGTGTAAACCTTCAACGCTTTTCTTTTGCTCTCACAAAACACCCTGTCCCCCAGGAGCTGCAGCCGAGCTCCCAGGGCCGCCGTGGGTGTCCTCCAGAGTCACTCTGGGTCCCTTGCTGCATATCCTGTATTCAGGCCCTCTTGATCCACTATCCGCTGGGCTTCATCTCTGTCGCTCTCCCCGAACAATAAGGCAGAACCCTGTGTCACCCCTAAAGTACAACTGCAAGAAGGGTGTGGGAGTGATAGCCACATGGCAGCCAGACAAGGGGAGGGGGGACTGGAAAAACGCTGTTGACAGAGGAGCCCGCACTTTGGGGCAGGGGTCCACCGGAGCTCCCTCCCGGAGGACGGGCCCCACCCCGCTGCAGCCCCGGGTCCCCTGCGCGCACCGGGGTCCCCAGGCCGGCGCCTCCCACCGGCTGGGGCAGCTGGAGGCCGGAGGGGAGCGCGCTGGGGCTCGCGGGTGGCCGGGGCGCCCTTCACCCCGGGCGGGGCCCTTCTCGGCGGGGCTTTGATGCCCGGTGTCCCGGCCGGGCAGCCGCGGGGACCTGCCTCCCGCACGAGGGCCAGCGGGGCCGCGATCCGGGCGGAAGCTGGCGTTTGATCCTCGGCCCCCGCCCTCCTCCTCCTCGGATCCCCTCCCCCTGCCCCCACAATGTGGGAACTGGGGAGAATCCAGCCACAAAGCCGCATTTATTCGCTCTTCTGAGAGAGGCCGGGCCCTCCTCTCTCTAATCACTACCCAAGGAGAATCTCAAAGGTTTGAAACTCCTGCCCCGGACGGGACATCCTACGCCATCAACCCAGAGTTCACAGCTTCAAGACCACGTGCCTCTGTTTTCAGATGCTGTCAGTTGTGTGTGTAGTTTGTTCCGCTGCGGTTGTTTTAACAAAAGTCAGTGGAGGATGCTGAGGGCCACCTTTCAAGGATGGAGAGCTTTATCACCTGCACGCTGGAAAGATCCACAAGATCTTCTTCTTAAAGAAGAAGAGGGGGAGCCTGGAGTTGAGCGCCTTCTGCTGACTTACCCTTCTTAAGGGACAAAGAACATACGGGGTGCCTGGGTGGCTCAGTTGGTGAAGCATCCGACTCTTGATTTCGACTCAGGTCACGGTCTCCCCCTTACTGAGTTCGAGTCCTACCTCAGTCTCCATGCTGACAACGCAGACCCGGCTTAGGATTCTCCCCCCACCCCTCTACCCCTCCCTGGCTCAAGTTAGTGCTCTCTCTCACAATAAATAAACTTAAAACAACTTTTTTTTTTTAATAAAATTAAAACAAGAACAGAGAACATGCTCACTTGGGAGGGGGGAGATCACGTGTCCTCACTGAGGCCCGGAGTCCTCAACCCTAGACAGCCTGTTCCTGGATCTTTAAGCAGAGCACACAGCAAATCACAACAAGTAAGAAGAGCTTCTCTGCAGTTCACAGAAGGTTCTAGAGACCCTGAGACCACAGAGCTGCTGCAGGAGAGCAAAGGTTGACTGGGGCTCCACAATCCTAAGCTTGAAGGTGTATTTTTGCCCCTTAGATCAGGGGTAACCTTGGCACTATTGATATTTGGGGTTGTACTAACTCGGGTTGCTGTCACCAAGAACCATGGACTGAGTGCCTTAAACAACAAACACTGGTCTCTCACAGTTCTGGAGGCTTGGAGTTCAAGATCAAGGTGTCAGCACAGCCATTCCTGGTGAGGGCCCACTTCCTGGTGTGCCCATGTAGGAGAGAGACCCTGTCTCTTGTGCTTCTTCTTATAAAGGCACTAATGTCACTCATGAGGTCTCCATCCTCATAACGTAACTACCTCCCCAAAGCCAAGTACCATCACAATTGAGGAGGAAGATTTCCACACAGGAATTTGGGAGGGGCACTTAATAAGGCCCTCCCTCCAGGGACTACTAAGCAGAATGCACACACAGATAGGCCAGTAATCCCACTAGCTCCCCTCTCTGGGTAGGGCGAATCTCAGTTTTTGCTCCTAAGGTCTTCAGCTGATTGGATAAGGCCCACCCACACGAGGGAGAATAATCAGACGTGAAGTCCACTGATTGCAGATGTTGACCACATCTACAAAACACCTTCACGTCAACACCTAGATGGAATACATAATCGGGTTCTACAGCCTAGAGGAGTTGACGCAACTAATCACAGGTAATTGTTTGTTGAGGGGGTCTGTCTGGTATCCTACGGGACGTTTAGGAGAATTCCTGACTTCTATCTGTTAGCTAGCACTCAGCACTTCCCCCTGCCCCCAGTTGTGACAATGATGCTTCTGGATTATGCCAGAAGTCCTGCGAGAACCACTTTTCCAGGCCACAAGGTAAGGAACCTGGGTTTCATGCATTTTTCCCACATAGAGTCTGCACTCTCCACCGTTTGAGGCAGAGAGCCCAGGTAGTAAGGCTCGTGTTTTCAGAATCCTATATTTTCATTCAGATGCTATTTTGACACACTGAAGGTTAAGGAGCTTAATATTCTAAGTCTACAACGAGCAGGACATTTAAACCTTTGGTGGGAGCAGTCTTTTCTTATTTTTATTTTTTTTAGAGAGAGAAAGAGAGCATGAGCAGGTGATGGGCAAAGAGAGAGGGACAGAGAGAATCCCAAGCAGACTCCACGCCCCAACACAGGGCTGGATCCGATAACCCTGGGATCACAACCTTAGCTGAAATCAAGAGTCAGAGGCTCAACTGACTGAGCCACCCAGGTGCCCCAGGAGCAGTCTTAAGCAGTAAATGAGTTCTACCTTCAAGTACTACCTTGAACTCTCTTGTTGGAGTGACAGTGGCTTCTCCCCTAAATAAAGATAAAATCATGCAACCAAAGGGGAAATTTGTCCCAGAAGTCTCCGTTTACCTGTTTGAGCTGGGCCCTTGACCCAAGAAAGGGTCTCTGCTGAACGTTCTGGAACGTTCATGTCACAAGTTTGATATTTCATTGAACAGAATATTTTTACTTCCTGAATGCATAAAAATAGCTTTGAGCTTGATATAGATGAAGGCAATTTGACAAACATTCACTTATCCTAAATTATAGAAAATTTTCTTTTTTTGGTGCCTTGCTATTAACAGATTTTTATATGTACCCTTCTAATGTTTAAAAAAAAAAAAAGATGTCCTGTGTTCTTCCAACCATCTGGTATGAAATGACACATGGGTGGCAAAGTGCTATTTTAAGCACTGAATGCATTATCTATAAGGAAGGCATGATTATCTCCTGCATTGTTAATTTCCTGCTGTGCCGCTGTAATTCCAGTATTTTCCTGGTCACACACAACTGTTTGGTATCTTACAAGCAGTCTACATACATTAAAAAGAAGAGGGGTGGGGGGGGAGGCAGAGAGCTCTTTTATGGGACTTTAACCACAAAGTTCTGGTACCTGAACTTGGAAATGAATACCCCAAAAGGCTAATAAGCCATTGTTTGTAACTGAGACATACATATTTATTAAGTGGCTCCACGCAAGGCAAAGAAAGCACCCAATTTAGAATTTTGAGCCATTAAGCATCATGGCAGGATATGGAAACTTCTTTTTGGCATTCCTCTTTGCCCATTAAAAAACAAACAAACAAAAAGAAAAAAAGAACGGGAAACGAAATCCCACATGTTTTACTGGGCTCGTAAGTGGCTACATCTCCTGATTTACAGTGTGGGCAGCTGAGAACCAGACGCTGAACACGTTTATTGTAAAATGCACTGGACGGCAGCCCTGCTGGTCCGATAAAGCATTCGTTCTGCTAACCGAGTTTGAAGGAGCCTACTTGGACCCAGGCAGAAACAATACTCTGGGTTCATTTCTGAACAAAGGCTTGTTTTCCTGCAAACCTACGTCGATGTTAGAGTGAGGCTACTTCCCAACAACAGATGGGTGACGAGAACTTCTGTCCTCTTGCAAATGTTTAACCAGAAATGGATCTGGCTGGTGAGGGAAGGAGCAGTCAAGATGTTGAAGGGCTTTATTTTTTTTCATCCTCCATCTTAATCCTCTGTGTGTGACCCTTTTCATGTTGCCTTAAGAAAAAATGAAAGTGATTTATGCATCTTTAGGCACCGACGCAAACACAGATACGTGCTCTGCATGAGTTAACTGGTATAAACTCTCCCAGGTTAGAGGTTAATCTTACACACTCAACAGTAAAATAAAAGCAGTATTCTTCATGATGAGGATGTCACAGATTAATAGTTCTATTCGCTTCAAGCCTTCGAGAGTCCATCAATGACGGCCCCACCTACTCTGAGGACTGGCATTCTGACAAACTGATTTGTCACTACAGACATCCTGGATTTGTCGCTTCACATACCTTTCTCAATTTCTCTCTCACAAGGATCTTGCAAAGCAGCTAAAGTGATTCCCGTTGCCAACGTGGAAACCGAGACTTGTCAAAGAATGTGCCATTGACGAGAAGGGATTTTAGGGGCACCTGGATGGCTCAGTCGGTTTAAATGTCCAACTGTTGATCTCGGCTCAGTTCATGGTTTCATGGTTCATGAAACCAAGTCCCGCATCAGGCTCCGTACTGGCAGTGCAGAGCCTGCTTGGAGTTCTCTCTCTCCCTGGCTCTCTGCCACCCCCCCCCACTCACTTTCGCACTCTCTAAGAAACAAACTTTAAAAAAAAAAAAGAAGCGATTTTAAGAACTATACGATGATCAAACCCGTGATCTTGCCACTAATCAGGTAGGCTCTAATTCATTAAGATGTCTAAATAACAAGCTCTGGACAGTTGCAGCCCCTGAGCCCCAATATCCTCTTGCTTCTGGGCCCGAGGACATCAAATGTTGGCATATCTACCACAGGTTATGATAGGAGAGGTCTAGTATTAAACGTCTCGAAAGGACAGAAGACAATGAGGGCTTGGAGAGAGACCTAAAGAATGAGCCATCAGATGACGCAAAGTGTCTTTCCATAAGGAGATTGAGAAACGTGAACCTATTTCTAGTTAATAGACCTAATGTGGCATTTTTTTTTTTTAAAGAAATACCCCACACTAAGAATCTGAACTTTTCCACAGAGTATGGCGAGCATTTGCCTGCGCGGGGGTTCCCGGAGCCACGCCTATGAATTACAAAGCACACAGATGGAGGAAAATCAAACTTGCAGCCCACACCCATTCACCCGCATGTTCTCTGGCTTTCTCACTCAGTCTTGCCCCCATCACATGTGCCAGAACCACCACCACGGAGTGCCAGAAACTTCTCCGTTCTGCCGTTTGCTGGGTTTCTACCCTTAAGCCAGTGCCTGGTATTTGAGACCTATTCGGTAAATATTTACCAAATGAGCGATGTAACAATGGATTAACGTGTGAATAAATGTGTTTTAGGTCACAGAGACTCAAGATGCTCCACGTTATGACTTTCTAAAAAATAGTTTAAGAGAACTGATAGCTTTAAAATATCAGGCAAGGGTACAAAAGATTTATCTCTGGCCAGAGGAGAGCCTAAACCACATTAGACATTAGTGAAAGCAGGGGCGCCTGGGTGGCTCAGTCAGCGAAGCATCCGACTCTTGGTTTCGGCTCAGGTCATGATCTCACGGTTTGTGAGTTGGGGCCCCGTGTCGGGCTCCGTGCTGACGGTGCGGAGCTTGCTTGGGATTCTCTCTCTCCCCCTCTCTCTGCCCCTCCTCCCTCCCTTCCCCTCTCTCACCTCCCCACTCCCCCTCCCAAGTACTAACCAGGCCTGACCCTGCTTAGCTTCCGAGATCAGACGAGATCGGGCGCATTCAGGGTGGTACGGCCGTAGACTCTCTCTCTCTCTCTCTCTCTCTCTCTCTCAAAATAAATAAACTTAAAAAAAAAGACATCAGTGAAAGCCTAAGTGGAAATACACGGAAAGGATTTTCCGTGTAACGTGAGTCTATCCTGAGAGGCGAGGAGTATAGATCTAGACCCACCTTGTGAATGAATAGCTGGCTGGAGTAAAAAGAAAAGATAAGAAAAACCTTGCAGTTCTGCCAATTTTCTCACTGTTGCTTAGCTGTCACCTACTGTGTAATACATAATTGGCTTAAGAGACATGGCGAGGGGGTTCTAATTATGGAAAAGCTAATGATGCAAAAAAAAAAAAACAATGACTCCAGAGCCTTTTGCAATGTGTGCTTTCCATTTTATGGTTTTAGTAAAGAGAATGGGGATATTCATCACAGCCATAGCCAAATTCCTTCAAGATGATGGAAATGTAGCACAACTTGACAGGAGAGAATTCTGCTCAGCAAGTTCACGAGCAGCCCCTCCTGCCAAACTCCCGGCCTTTCCTTCCCATCCCCACGACGGACTTCTTTCTAAGACCTGTCAACCGTCTCATTGCATGTAGGGTTCTTAAGTATATATGCTTGCCTGCCTTTCTTCATTTCCTCCCAGCACTATTTCTTCCAAAATATCACCCAGCCAATTTTCTCTATTTATCATATTTCAGCTATTTCGTATTTCCCGTGTGTCTTGCCAGCATCCTGGTAGGTGCGTCTCCTCAGCCTACACCCCTCAGACAAACACCCACAAGGTACGTTCCTTCCCAAAAGTGTTGGAGGATAATGCAGTCACTAATTCTAGAGACTTCTGGTTTTTCTCCCCCTATTTCCTCTTGTTAATTGCTCTGCCTCTAAGCTCCAGTTTCCCCACGTTGCCACAGAAGTATTCGTTTCCCCCAGGAACGCTGTGTTGTGTGCGGGATCGCCGCCGAAAGAGCGAGGAACTTGCCTTTTGGGTCTGCACACCCACTCTAGCCAGAAGCAGGAGCGGTGTGATTTATCAGGGACTTCTGACAACGTAGAAGCTGTCTCTGCGGCTGGCAAGGGTGCAGAATGCCTCCCCAAGGACCTTTCGACTTGGGAAAGAAACCGAGATATCTGGAATAATTTGTGAAAGGCAGTAGGGCAGCAAAAACTCTTGATTCTCTGGTCTTCCCAAAGCAAAACCCTGCTCCCGGGGCATTCCCACCACGCGGCACCTGCCCCCGATGCGGGGGTCACACGCTTTTGCAGAAAAATGTTGTCTGGCCACAGATCGAATGAGAGATAAACCACCTTGCAGTTCGTCCCATCTGAGGTCTCCCAAACTACAAGTATGTTACGAAGCAAGGATTTCGGGGCTCGAGATTTTAGTTTCCTTTTCTGCTTCTTTACCATTTCCCAAAGACTCACCAACACACCAACTGCCCTTGCCTAAAAGGCATCTATCTGGGCAGCTGACGCTTCCACAAGCCAAACGACATCTCGATTCAGAAAACATAAAAAAAAAAAAGCAAAACAAAAAAAAAAAAAAACACTTAACGCTGAATTAGAAAGCACCGTTAGCCTCTAAAACCGTGTGTCCTAAATTCTGAAGTCCCAGTTAATTCTGAAAGCCAGCATGCCAAGGTGTGGCAGCACACTTGGAAAAGCGTGGGTGCTTGCTTGTGTATCTGACACATTTCGTTCTAACACACACGGCAGCTGCCTAGGCCACAAGAGCCACGGAAGGTCAGAAAAAGACAACATATTCAGCACCCAAGAACGCGTTAGGGGTAAACGCAGGCTATTCTAATGAAAAAGTGTGCATAGTCAAAGAATGGGACTTGAGGAGAGAGGCTGTGATCAGGAAAATCCACAGTAGGATAGAATATAGAACAGCCTTGACAAATGTCTTTCGATTTAAGGAGATGCCGTCAGAGGTTGTATGGTCCAACCTCCTGCTCATCTACCAACCAGGCAAAACCCAGGCGCAGCCAGTGCTGGCTTCCTGCCACCTTCCCAGTGTGTCATAGCTAAGCTCCTGGAAGAGCTGGGATAGGAATGTGCAGGGTTGGAATTCTGATCCAAAGGTCATTGGGTGGTCTATGATGCCTCTTGGAAGGGAGAAAGTTCTCCTTGGAAGGGAGAGAAAGATTTCCATAGCTCCTTTAAAATACAAAGTGTGTAAAATAGAATTGAATGCTTACAATTCAGAAAAATCCCTCGACCGGCACACCTGGGGGGCCTCAGTCGGTTGGGTGGCCGACTTGGGCTCAAGTCATGATCTCACAGCTCATGGGTTCGAGCCCCGCGTCGGGCTCTGTGCTGACAGCTTGGAGCCTGGAGCCTGCTTTGGATTCTGCGTCTCCCCCTCTCTCTGCCCCTCCCCGGCTCACACTCTGTCTCTGTCTCTCAAACTAAACAAACATTAACAGAAATTTAAAAAAAAAAAAAAAAAAAAAAAAAGCCCTTGATCTAGATTACATCAGAGGACTGGGAAACATGGTCTCCCTCTTTTACTGGTTTTCTGCAAAAGAACAAAACATTGGGCTTTATTTTTAAACACCAAATTTCCACTGTAAGCTAGACCCCTTCTCCCTTAGTGCCACTGGTCAGAATAGTAGGGTTCTAATCCTTTAGCTGTGAGTTAACGTGGCAAAGAAATTCAACTTTTTTATGGCTGAGAAAAGCCAGCTAATTTTTCATCTTAACCGTTCTAAAATGCCAGACAATACAAAATGTAATTTTGTGGATTCTAGATTCATCCTGTGATTAATACTTAAACACCCAGGGCAGAGGTATTTGAAAGGTGCTCCCTGTTTTGGGCATCTCCATTTGGGGTTACAAATTAGAACCCCCTACACATAGCATATGCTTGGGGAATTATAATTCTGTGGTCCATAGTCTCAAAATAAGTTTCTAATTTTAGTCAGAAGCTCCTAAATGCAAAACTAAGGAGGTTGGTGGGAAAAGGGAAGAAAAACTAAGTCCTCTCGTGCAAAGGAAGGCAGGGATTTGAAGCGAAGGACAGCCAGGTTTATTCAGGTAAAATGCACACATGGCGAGATTCATTCTTTCTAGGTGAACAGTTGTAAGAATTCTAACAAGTGCACAGTAGTATAAGCATCACAGTTAAGATATAGAACAGTCCTATCACCCTACAAGTCTCCCTCATCCGAGGCAGGGAACCACAACTGTCAAGCAAAAAAGACCCCAAAAAGGAAATTTTAAGCAGTGGATAAGTAGAAAGCCAACGGGGAGAGTATTTTATCATTTAAGTAAAGGGAAAGGAACAGTTCAAGAGCAATGGCGGGGAAGAGGGATGGGGGTGGGGAGAGGGACAAATCTACACTTTAGGGCAACCTTTCAAGAGTTATTTTTCTTTTTCCTTGAATACCTGAAGCAGTTTCTCTATCTTTAGTATGGTTCTTAGACGCTGTCAACTAAATTATAGTTTTAATTAATTTCAACATCTATACATTGGCACTTATTAGGAGCTCTGAGACATGGTAGGCTGCATGACTCATCCGTTCAATTAGACCGTAAAGTCCTGGATGGCAAAATTTAAATTCCACTTTTGTATCTAGCAGGGTACCTAGCCCATCACCTGGTAAAAGGCTGATGTTTATCGGTATATGTCACGTGTCTGTGAATACATCTATTGATTAAAGATGCTAAGAGGAAGTACTTTTAAAAAGTAAATCTGCCAGCAGATTTTCAAAGAGTAAATTTTATTATAAACTTATTTGGAGGATTGCTTGGTTACTTACGATAGCTAAGATAAGGGAAACGACTTAGCTTTCCATTGATTGATGAACAGATGAAGTTCTGGTGTCTATATATACAGGGTAATATTATTCAGCCATTAAAAAATGAGAAAATCCTACCGTTTACGGCAACATGGATGAATCTTGAAGGCATGATGCTAAGTGAAATAAGTTTGACAGAGGAAGATCCACTGTATGATCTCAGCCACATGCAGCATCTTAAAGAACTCACAGACAAGGGTATCCGATTTGTGGTTGCCACAAGTGGAGGAAAGAAGGTAACCCAAGGGTACCAACTTCCAGTTAAAAGACCAAGAAATACTAGAGATACACATACAAAATGACTAGCGTTGACATTGCTGTACGATAACGTATGCAAGTTGTAAGAGGGAATCCTCAAAGTTCTCATAACCAGAATTTTTCTTTTCATTGTACGTATGTGGAAAATACGGATGTGTTATCTGTGGTCATCGCTTCACAATATGTGTAAACCGAACCATCAAGCTATCTGCCTTAAGCTTTTATAGTGACATATGTCGATTATTTTTCAACAGAACCACAATAACAACAAAAAGATGGCTTGAATCTTCCACCACGTATTATGTTTCCCTTCTTGGTCATTTGCTGGCTTGTGTAAATAATTATATAACCTCTGAATTAGTACACAGCAGAAAGGGATCAATACCAGACATAGACGGATGAATATACCTCTGAGAAAATGAAATCATTATGGTTTGTGAACTATGAAATTATGTACCTCCACCAGGCATATGCCAAGAGCTTCATGCAATGCGCCTACAATAAGGCATCATTAACTTCCAGAACTCAGCGAATGGAGCCCCCCTGCAGCTGGCCATTTGTTGTGATGGGCCCCAACTACTTTATGTTATTGACACATGCATAAAAATGATGCCGCCAATTGGCCGTGCACTAGAGGTAACCTTCGCCACAAGGTAAATAGATCCACTGTCTTAGAAAGGCAACCAGCTCAGGTTGTGATCATTGAATACCTCAGTCCGAGATCATTGCTGAGGCGACTTGAAAACTCAACCACCTCTCCCCCTCCACCCGTAGTTGGTTACGTGTTAGGAGGACCATAGATCTTTCTGTTGCTTTTCTTCAGTACGAGTGGGGGAAAATGTGCCAAGGAATACAATCTGAGCAAAGCAGACAACCATAGAAATTTCATAATTTTAAAGCTACTCTGACTTCTATCTGTTGCTGTCACAGAATAAACAGCCTAGTAACTGCACCTATCTCTTTCTACACTGGTCCAGGGCAACATCCCGGGAAAATGGAGGAAAAACAAAGAGGTCATGGCTTCAGGTCTCTAGGATATTATAAACGTCTTTCTCCTCGAATTCAAGGGTTGGTGCTGAAAACCTCTGTCTTCAAAAAGTGATTTTATCCTAAATATACCTCTAGGCTAAATTGCCTCTGAGGATTATTATTGGTCATTAGAGGTGTGTATGTGAGAAAGACCAAATCAACTTTTTTTCTGCCTGACAGTGAAAAATAATCCTTATCTTTACATTGACCAGCAAGCACAGTGAAAAAGGTGAGGTGCCCAGATCCTAATCATGTCAAAGTCTGGGAAGTGAATTGCTAGGGAATAAGTCTTTTGGTCCTTGGTTTCTTGGGCAAGACCAACTCCTACTGAAAGAATTGAGTTTTCCCTGAAGAGGGGATGATCTCACCATGAAACAGTCATTCCAGAGGCTCTGAACACTGTGAACAAGTAAACAAGTCTAAAAAATGGTGACTAAAGTCTGATCACTCCCCCACTGCCCCAGTGCAGAGAATGTTCCTGAAATTGACTAGTCTAGTTGTTTTAGGCAAGGTGAGATGTAACCCATCACAAAATGGGGGACGGCTGGGAGGGACAAGTGACAAGAAGGAGGATCAGACATAAAACAAACTACGTTTCCAAATACACTGCAGACCTTGCTTAAAGGGGATGGGGTGAAAGAAGGATGCCATCCTCAAAGGATTAGGATTGTGTTAATAATTATCATAACCTCAGGAGCCTTGATACATTGCCACTCACTGCTGGACCCCACAAACCATCTAAGGACTATCCTCCTCAAAGCTCGATTACTGAAATACCAAAATATTTTTTAATGTTAAAAGAAATTTAATGTAATTTTAATGTACTAGGTTAGGATCCCTCAAAAACGGATGCCCATCCAGAAACTCAGAATGTGACCGTATTTGGAAATAGGGTTTTTGAAGATATAATCAAGTTAAAATAAGTTCATACTGTACTAGAGTGGGCCCTAATCCAGTAACTGGGGTCTTTAAAACAGACGGCAAACTTGGACACAAAGACTCAAAGAAAAAGTTAGAAGAGGACGCACAGGGAGAATGGCATGGGGTTGGTGTAATGTGTCTACGAACCAAGGAACACCAAAGTAGATAGCAACCACCAGAAGCTGGAAAAAGGCGAAAAGAGCATCTGCTTCAAGGAAAAGGGCACCTGGGTGGCTCAGCTGGTTAAGCATCTGACTCTTGGTTCCAGTTCAGATCATGATCTCATGATCTGTGAGTTCGAGCCCCAAGTCAGGCTCTGTACTGACAGGGCAGAGCCTGCTTGGGATTCTCTCTCACCCTCTCTGTCTCTGTCCCTCCCCTGTTTGCGCTCTCTCTCTCTCTCTCTCAAAATAAATAAACTTAAAAAAAAATTAAAAAATCCTTCAAGGAAAGCATAGCTTTGCGGATGCCTGGGTTTCAGACTTCTAGCTGACAGAACAATGAGCAAATACTTTTCTGTTGTGTTAAACCACCCAATTGGTGAACCATTATAGATATACTACTGAAAATAATAATTATGATTATAGAAATAATATCTACCAGGGTGCCTGGATGGCTCAGTCAGTTAAATGTCTGACTTCAACTCAGGTCATGATCTCATGGCTTATGGGTTCAAGCCCTGCATCGGGCTCTGTGCTGACAGCTCAGAGCCTGGAGCCTGCTTCGGATTCTGTGTCTCCCTCTGTCTCCCTGCCCCTCCCTTGCTCATGCTTGGGCACTGTCTCTCAAAAATAAACATTAAAAAACATTTTAAAAATATCAAAGAAAACTGCCTTACCATTTAAACAAAAAGAGAAATATCCCATTAAAAGGATGGCAGGAAGCAAGAAATAGGCTCCACAAGTAGCAAGGACTTGGGTGGAACATTAATCATAGCGCTGACTCTCCCAGGACCCCTGGCTCCTTACTGCTAAAAGGAGGTCAACAAAAATCCTTGTGTATATTTCATGTAGTTTTTTTTTTCAACATGGACTTTTGAAAGGTCAAACAAAACATTTTAAGGCAATGGCAAGTGTAAGGTTCTATGCAGATATAAATCGCCATTATTAATAACCATAGGCCGGTTTGGTTCTTTAATAGCATTGAAATTTAAGAGAATAATTCCAGGTAAGTTGTTTAGAAATCATCGCTCTTTAACTCTCCTGGAATAAATTTCTCAGCCTGGATCAAAGATTTAATAAAAGGGCAAAGAACAAACGGATATTAGCAATCAAAAAAGAGAAAACATTTACAAAGGTCAGTCTACCTCTACAAGCAACAATATATTTTACAAATTAAAAATCTACATAATGGTGCAAATGTGTGGCTTAGGGAATAATGGACTAGAATTGTGTATAAATACAAAAGATACTTATAGATACAAATATGCACAAACGCTAATACGCACGTACTCTAGGGTTACGGCACATAGCATACCTGTCTTTAGTTGGGGTAGTCTCTTAAAAAAAAAAACAAAAACAGGAAATACCATTGACCTCCACAAATTGTGGTCAAGAAAATATAATGGCATCTCCAATCCAGGCTAAAAATGTCATTTGTTACTTTGTCCATCAGCAGTACTAGTCATGAATATTTTTTACCATGTTTGTAAATAAGTATGGTTAAGAACCGCACTTAGGTAGCCGCCACTCTGGAAAACAGAGGTTCCTCAAAAAATTAAAAACAGAACTACGCTACGACCCAGCAATTGCACTACTAGGTATTTATCCAAAGGATACAGGAGTGCTGATTCGAAGGGGCACACACACCCCAACATTTATAGCAGCGCCTTTGACAATAGCCGAAGTATGGAAAGAGCCCAAATGTCCATCGACTGATGAATGGATAAAGAAGATGTGGTGTATATGCGTGTGTGCATACACACACACACACACACACACACACACACACACACACACACACTGAAATATTGCTGGGAGATCAAAAAGAATGAAATCTTGCCCTTTGCAATAATGTGGATGGAACTAGAGTGCATTATGCTAAGAGAAATAAGTCTGAGAAAGACAAATATCATGATTTCACTCATATGTGTAATTTAAGATACAAAACAAATGAACATAAGAGAAGGGAAGCAAAAATAATATAAAACCAGAGAGATGGAGACAAACCATGAGGACTCTTAAATACAGAAAACTGAGGGTTGGTGGCAGGGTGTTGGGTGAGAGGAAGGGCTAAAGGGGTGAGGGGCATTGAGGAGGACCTTTGTTGGGATGAGCACTGGGAGTTATATATAAAGGGATGAATCACTAAATTCTATTCCTGAAATCATTATTACACTATGTGTTAACTCGAATTTCAAAAAAAAAAAAAAAAAAGAAAAGAAAACCAAGCCTACGTGGCTTGGTTTGTTGGGCATCTGACTCTTGATTTCAGCTCAGGTCATGGTCCCAGGGTCGTGGGATCGAGCCCCATGTCAGGCTAAGAACTAGATTAGCAGTAGCAACTGGAACTCTATCTCTTGAGAGGATTTTTTTTTTTTTAGTATTTATTTTTGAGAGAGAGAAAGAGAGAATGAATGAATGAATGGATATGGAAGCAGGGGGTGGGGCAGAGAGAGAAGGAGACACAGAATCCTAAGCAGTCTCCATGCTCTGAGCCTTCAGCACAGAGCCCAAAGCGAGGCTCAAACTCACGAGCCGTGAGATCATGACCTGAGCCAAAGTTGGATGCTTAACTGAGTGAGCCACCCAGGCGCCCCTCAAGAGGAAATTTAATTAGTATTTATTGAACAATTATATTTTAAAACAGTTGTGTGGCTCATAAAAAATGAAAAAATATATATATACCATATGTATTAGTGTCACTATGGTCAACATTAAAGTCAAACGTCTACCACATTCGAAGGGAGTTTTGAAACTCAAATAAATGAACAGTATTTACAATGTCTAAACAGGCCCCCTTACCTGGCCTCAGACTTCTCAAAAATTGTGTTCCTTTTTATTCTGAGCCCACATTGTCACATGAGAAAATGAAAAAAATATACACCATATGAAAAATATGGTATATATACCACACCATACTATTGTCACATGATCGCAGCTAAGTCTCACATCCAGCAAAAGCCCACTCATCCAAAAGGGCAGATGTGACAAATAAAAACCTTTCAGTGCCCTGCAGATCCTGCCCTAAACTCCATTCACCCACCTAAGCTCTTCCGACTGGGGAACTCTCATCTTCATGGTGAATTCTCTGAAAGGTCACGAGTGCCTGCTTTCTCATCAACTCCCAAGCCCATTTCCCAATGCTCAAGCCTGTCCCCTTTCTCTGATTGCTTGGTGTTCTTGATCGCTGGTTCCTGAAACTTATTCCTCCTCGACTTCCTGGGTTTCCATGTACTGTCCTCATCATCCCTTCCCAGGCTCCTTGCTGGCTTTGCTTCCTACACCCGATTCTCAAAGGTAAATGCTCTCCAGCCAAGGGTCTTCAGCTCTCTGCAGTTACCTCAGAGACCCCTCTGTTCTTCCCTAGTCTTGACCTCTGTCTTCAACTGGAGAGCCACAGCCACCCCCCGCTGCTTGCAAGATTATTTTCAAGAGGGTATATATGGTCTATTTGGTAATTCTTTCAAAATATTTTAGTATAACCAGTGGTGTGTCCTTTTACTATCATATATTAAATTCGCAATCTATATAGCAGCTACAGAAAATGCTTTAAACCCTATTGCCTAAGTTATATAGGCTTAGTATAAATTATGCCAGAAATTTTTCATTGATGAAACAAATATCCATGAAAGATTTCATAGAACCCACTGCCGTTACAGGAGACAGAAGATATAGGAGTCTCATACCTAGAGTTATGGTTTGCCTTCTTTTCTGCCCCTTCAACTCTACCTTCTGTTCCCTATCCCCAACTCACCTCACCCCTGTCCCTTTGCACCAACTACACAGAGGGGACTTCATTTCCCGACCTGACTAGAAGTTTGGCCAACCCTTCAATCGACTACCATTGCATCCATCTTAGAATTAACCTTTCCTGCAAGGTACTCGCCAGAAGGTGTGAGACAAAGGGGAGATGCCTGTGCACTTACGAGTACCTCCACTATGTGTTGTCGTTGCTGTTTTCCTTGCTTGCTAATTATGTTTTCCCTTGGGGAGAATTTTGGGCTGATAGTTGCTATAAGATATAAACACATAATGAGGTTGTGGCAGAGACAGGTTGTAGCTGAGAATTCATGTAGCCCCTACCTAGAAGTCTACTGTTAGGGATCCCCTGACCATTGCTGAATAGCAGAATTGGCTTAGGTCAGCATACAAATGCAATAAAAAAAAAAAATTCACTGTTATTGAAGTCACATAGTCGAGATCTCCCAGTTTTCTACCCTTTCCAAATGCCTGACTCCAGATTTCGTATTTTCTCTCCCTCCCAGTCTGGAAACATGGTAGGTCTCCCTTTCTCCCCCACCTCCACATCGTACAGCAGTCCTGTCTTGTTACCGCCTTTCCCATTACACTCCGCTGTCTGTTCTTGTTATGGATTGAATCGTGTCTCCATAAAGTGGTGAGGCTCTAGTCTCTTATACCTGTGTATGTAAATAGGTCATATTTACCTTATTTGTAAATAGGTCATTGGAGATGTGGTCAAATTAAGATGAGGTGGTTAGGACGGGCTTAATCCAATAGTAGTAGGGCTCTCATAAGAGGAAAAACACCGACACCAGGGAAGACAACCATGTGAAAACAGGCAGAAACTAGAGTCCTTGCTGCTATAAGCCAAGGAACCTTGGGGCTACCAGAAGCTGGAAAAGGCAAGGAAGGATCCTCTCCTAAAGGTTTTGGTGGGAACATGGCCATGCTGACACTTCAGAACTAGGTAACAATACATGTATTTCAAGCCACCCAGTCTGTACTTTGTCACGATAGCCCTAGGAAACTCTGGCAAGCCCCAACATTACTGATCCTGCTTAGCCCTCAGAATAAATTGGTGCCCAGTAATTGCTTGTCATACGAACGTCTGATGATTGATGACTTCAAGGCGCTGATCCCATTCGCCTCTTCATCCTTTGTATTGAGATGAGATTAATTTTCCTATTGTGTGGCTTTGACTCTTGTGATTCTCTTGCTCAAAATCCTTGAGGATTATTACCTACATTTAGAACAGAGTCAAAATCCTGAGCAGGTCTCCAAACTCTGCTCTCCAACTGTTTATCTCCTTCCCTAGACACTGGAGACCCCAGCCCTTCCCCCAAAGCCCTGTTTCCCACACCTCTACCCCAAACTGTTCCCCACTTGAACTGCCCTTTCTCTTTTCTCCACCAGTCAGACCTAACTTACAAGCCATTGCTTGAGTAACGGCTTTCACAATCGCTAGAGTAGGCATTTGCATCTTCCTGCTTCATAAAACCACAAGTATTCGTATCTCTATTGTAACACCCTACAATTCACTCTACAACACAATTTTCTATCTCCCCCACTGGGTTCCAAACTCCTTTTTGCGTGCTCTGCACTGCCTCCCGGAGACACCGGCGTATCGCGTAATACTGATTGAACTGGGGAAAAAAATGAATTGTGGGTCGTCTATCAAATTCAGTAGTCACTCGTTAATGAGGCAGAGTCCATCCTCCTTATCAAAAGGTGTCCACAGACACCTGTGCAGTCAGGTCAAGTCTTCATAAGTTGCCAAGCAATAGATCATGCGTCAGAGACAAACGACCCTCATGCAATTGCTTGGTAACATGCAAGTGTTTGGTAACGTGACCACTCTGCATGCCCGTGGACACGAACAGTCTAGTCACTGCTTATGTTTCCCTTCTCAACTTTTCTAAATGGAAAAAGGGAATAGGTTAGCGTGCATATACATGCATTCATATTTATAGATACATCAACAAATGTCAACTCACCATACGCCTAAGAGAATTTGCTAAAAAGGGAAGAGGTTATCAGAAATATGCTACCTAAAGACAGGAAATTGAGTCCTGTTACCTAATCTTTACAGAAACCTTGGAATTCTTTTGCTAGTGTCATGCCACAACACACAATTGACACAGGCTGGTATTTATCTTTGCAACTTATGGCAACAATAAGGCTGGATCATGACTAACTGCGGAATGCCATTTTATAGGAATCCTTCAGTTCCTTAGTGTTCAAGCATTCCAGTTGCTGTATGTAGCTGATTAACTGGACTTAATAGACTTTCCTTGCTAAGTTCCGTTGTTGCTTCTGGCTCTATGGATTTATTCTGGCTCAGCTAATTGATGCCCTGTTTCAAATGCTCGCAGTAAAAGGTTTGCACGTAAGAACTATTTTACTATTTTTCTGGAAGGAACAAAAATTAGAAATAAGTGGTGTGCAAGATCTAGGAAATGACTGGGAGTGAGGAAAACTGGTTTGCAAAGGTGTTGCCAAAAACGAATACCTTGAGATAAGTACTTTTATTACGAAAGGTAGTATCCAGCATAGAACAAATGGCGTCACCTGCAAAAGGAAACGTGAATCTCAAAACCAAAAAAGGCAATCTAGTTTGCATTTCCACGTCTATACTTCCCAGTGTCGAACTGCATTCTTCATTTCTGCCTCGCCCCTGTGCATTTCCAAGACAATGAAGAGCTTAAAAAGATGCAACATCACTAACTCCACCAATGCTCTGAGTAGAACACTTGAGTGTTCAGAGTTCAGTCTTGAGCATTAACTTCCCATTGCATCGTTTTGTTTTGCTTTAAACAAACATCACTGTGTCTTACACTCAAATCCTTTGCTATATATCCTCATAACTCCCAAAGACCAAACGATAAAGAAGATGAGTGACAGGCTTCCTCGTCCCCACCCCACCTCCATCATGAGCTAGCTGCTCAAATAACACAATCAGATCTCAGCAGTTCAAACACAACCATATATCCCGACTTTCTGTGAAAACAGGTTTGGGGAAGCGATGAAGACTTGATATCTATTCATTGTAAGAAACAGAACTTGAGTTCCGGCTCTCCCACCTTTGCATAAAGTTCTCATTGATTCTTAGGGGGTTAGCAATGTCATAGCTTTTAGAAAGTGTAACCAAGAAGCTCCCCAGAGCATTAGGTTTCACCATTTAGTTTTATTCCTTTGGGGATTTTCAACTTTAATTATCATCAATACCATGGTTTTATAAGGATAAGAATGTGGATATTCATAGGAAGGCGGGGAAACGCTGGATATATCTGAACTATGTTCATTAGCAACCAGTGGGATAAATTCAAATGTTTCACAGACTTATGTACATACCAAACTAATCTTCAGAGGTACTGAACATTTGGATTGTGTTTCCTCGTACAGCGGGATTGACTTCACAGAACACCGATCATATTGGCTTGTCCTCAACCTATTTCCGTTAAGTTTTCCTGTCCCCCAAAAGCATTTGAGAAAGCAAAAACCAGGTATGTTACTGGTCCTTGAGAGGCTAAAGTCAGTTTAGAGGTCAGAAGTTAGGGAAAATAGAGACATGGAAATTGTTAAAGTCATAATGATGTCGTAAAGAAAATTGTTTCAAAGAGTTTTTCAGTATAAGCATTTTCTATGGGTTATATTAATCTGGAAAGATAAGTGATCTTCCTATGAGCAATTTTAAAGGTATGAAGGACCACTGGTATTGTTCTTAGTACCATGTATAACATCTCAAGTAACAGCAAAACAACATAGCAACCTCATTACTACACATTAAACTTTAACGGCGTCATATTTCTATGTATAACAATATTAAAATAGGAGTGGAGTCATAAGTTGGTCTTTTTCCCATAAACATTCCATTTGACAGTAATACCTAGAGTTGACTTCCTTCCCACGTCCGAAATGTGAGTCAGTAAAAGTGAAACATATTTCTGGGGTGCCTGTGTGGCTCAGTCAGTTAAGCGTCCGACTTCGGCTCAGGTCACGATCTCGCGGTCCGCGAGTTCGAGCCCCGCATCGGGCTCTGGGCTGATGGCTCAGAGCCTGGAGCCTGTTTCCGATTCTGTGTCTCCCTCTCTCTCTGCCCCTCCCCCGTTCATGCTCTGTCTCTCTCTGTCTCAAAAATAAACGTTAAAAAAAAATTTTTTTCAAACATATTTCTAAAAGATACAAAGTTATACCAATAGACGGACACCAACTGACATGCATCCTTAGCATTCAACTTCACAGCTGATCTTGAAAATGATGCATCAGAAACGAGTGTGCTCAAAAAAGTCAGTTTTTTTCTATTTTTTTTAACGTTTTATTTATTTTTGAGACAGGGAGAGACAGAGCATGAACAGGGGAGGGGCAGAGAGAGAGGGAGACACAGAATCTGAAACAGGCTCCAGGCTCTGAGCCATCAGCCCAGAGCCGGACGCGGGGCTCGAACTCGCGGACCGCAAGATCGTGACCTGAGTCGAAGTCGGACGCTTAACCGACTGAGCCATCCAGGTGCCCCTCAAAAAAGTCAGTTTTAACGGATTTCAACTCCCCATAACAACTGGAAATCCAGTTTTTAAAGTTGACTTATTCAAATACTTTGTATCATGTAAACCAAATTATCAGAAATATTTAACAAAGAGCAATTTTTATCTCTTTGGCATGTTAGGTCTCAAACAACAAAAACAAAAAACAAACAACAACAACAAAAAAAAACATGCCAGGTTTCCTCAGTTAGGCTTAAGTACAAAAATTTCTGGTACCCAACTTTTCCACTTTTTTTTTTTTGCAACAAGATAAAAATAAAAATGTATCCTATTAATTAAAAAAGGCATCAAGACGACAAAATTCTTTGAGAAATGCAAGTTAAAATGGAAAAAAAAAGGTGGAAAGGGTACAAAAATTACAGCAGAAGTTCAAAGTAAATAACAAACTGCTTCATAAATACTGGAATTTAAAAGGAACAAAATGGAACGGATATTTCTGAAATGAACATATGGTGTCTTACCCTTTAATAAATTGGTATTAGTATCAACAGCAAAAATAAAAATAAAAGATAAAGGAGCTAATGCTTATTCAAAACCAATTCCAAACCGCAGACTACACAAAATAGACTTAACGCAATGCAGGAAACCCCACAAGTCTCCAGATTGGCACTTGTCATTGTTCAAACAGGAAAAACAGTGAAGTGTTGATTTAAGGATCTGTAACGTTGTCCATAAAGAAGTAGCATTGGGGTAGATATAATGGAGGTAAGTAAAGTGTTTCCCTTTCTCAAAGGATATCCTTTACTCAAAAAAATTTCATTTAATGGTTTCAGGGAAACAGCACACCGCTTTAACAGAGAAACCTCAAGATTCCGCAATCGTTCCCGTATTGAAGATATTCCCAAGCATAACAGGGAGCTCGCCAACCACCTGAGACAAGAAATTGATCCTCTACTGTAAAATGCATCTTAACACTATGGTTAGTCTCAAGGAATTTAGGAGACCCAAGAATACATCTCTGGCTTGCCTTCCCTGCCACAAACACGTGTAATTGTAGTGACATTTGAATCTGGATGCACATACCTCTCTAAAAGTATAGAATAGTATGTACGAATGCCACCAGGGGAAACCAGCAGGGAATAGGAATGTAACCGAAGAGCCTGTGTGGATATGTGTGCACACATACAGGTGAGATTTTTACGTCAGCAACATTTTCTGCGGTTGACTTTTCCTTTTTTTTTTTTTTTTTTTAAGCCACTTGGAGGTGTAACTGATATACACAAAGCCATACAGTTTCATGTGCAAAATCTGATGAGTTTGGAGATAAGTGTTCACCATGAAACTATCACCACAATCAATGTCCTAAACCTCCATCACCTCCAAAAGTGTCCTCTGGACCTGTATTTATTTATTTACTGTTAGAGGAACACCTAAGATCTACCTTCTTAGCAAGTTTAGGTCCACAACAGGGGCGCCTGGGTGGCGCAGTCGGTTAAGCGTCCGACTTCAGCCAGGTCACGATCTCGCGGTCCGTGAGTTCGAGCCCCGCGTCGGGCTCTGGGCTGATGGCTCAGAGCCTGGAGCCTGTTTCCGATTCTGTGTCTCCCTCTCTCTCTGCCCCTCCCCCGTTCATGCTCTGTCTCTCTCTGTCCCAAAAATAAATAAACGTTGAAAAAAAAAAAAAAAGGTTAGGTCCACAACAGTGTCAGCTATAGGCACGATGCTAGATAGTGCATCTCTGGGACGTATTCAGAATATTGTATCCCTTTGAATAATACCTTCGCGGTCCCTCCCCTTCACCCAGCCCCTGGCAACTGCTATTCCAAGCTCTGCTTCTATGAGTGACCAATTCTTCCATGGTAATGGTACAATACAGTATTTGATCTGTGTCTGGCTATTCCCCTTAGCTATCATGTCCCCCAGGGTTGATCTTAAAGTGACACATATACCTACACTAAACTGTGATCAGTATTAGTGGAATGATTCCCAACATTTCAACAATTCGAGAGTACTTTACTCTATGAATTTCATGACCTGAAAGGTCTCAAATTTTCCTCCCGAGGAAAATGGAATTTAAAATCTGTTTGCTACTGCATTCATTAGAGACAAATTTAACTGAAGCGACAGCAAAAACAGCACCTGGTACACAAGTTGCTGAAGTCTTATTCCATCGAAGGATTTAAAAGATCTTGTGCGCACTTAAGATTCTGAGAACCAGTGTCAGAGACCCTTTGACTTAGAAGCAAGAAATCCTGCTGTAAATCTTAGCTCTCATATTTACTGGCTGTGAGTAACCACTTAAACCCTGTTCGGGAACCTCAGTCTCGACGTCAGTAAAATGAAGGTAAGGATACCATCATGCCAATGTCATAGGTTATTGTAAGGATCAAGTTTTTTAAAAACAATATATGTTTTACCACACCAGACACATTCATTATTAAAAGTTTAACTACTTTGATGAGTATTTCTGGCATACATAAACCATAAATGATTGGACCATTCCAAAGTAATGGTGAAAGGGATCTATGCATTCCCCCACCACTACACCCCGCAAGAAGCTTTGTAAAATCACAACAGACAGTGTCAAGAAAACGCAGAAGCACGCAACGCGTCACAGAAAAAGTCAGAAAATCCTTGCTGTTAAGAATGGTTAAGAATGGGGGCGCCTGGGTGGCGCAGTCGGTTAAGCGTCCGACTTCAGCCAGGTCACGATCTCGCGGTCCGTGAGTTCGAGCCCTGCATCAGGCTCTGGGCTGATGGCTCAGAGCCTGGAGCCTGTTTCAGATTCTGTGTCTCCCTCTCTCTCTGCCCCTCCCCCGTTCATGCTCTGTCTCTCTCTGTCCCAAAAATAAATAAACGTTGAAAAAAAAAATTTTTTAAAAGAATGGTTAAGAATGATTAAGAATCATCCTAAGCAGACCGAACCCTTCTGACATTGCATTTTGTCAGTAAATTACCATAACAATGGCAAAATGACCTTATCACTGCAAAACGCCGTTGCGAGTAATTTTGGTAGTAATCACAGGTAGTAATAGAGGTAGTAATGAGGTGAAGGGGAAGGGGAAGAAAAGGTCAAAGTTGTTCATATTCAAGTGTACAAATCAATACTAATGTGGTTTGACCTAAACTTTGGTTCAAGTTTATAGTTATTAATTTGCATGAGGAAAATCTGTGAATCTACACATGAAGAAAACATTGTGTTAACTGAACAGCTAGATGGAACTCGTAATATCAAAATACTAACGTGACTTAGCCAACGAAGATTTGAGCATACACCACGCGCAACTCTGCTCCAAGTACAAGAGGATTAAGGTTTTGATAACAAATAACACCCGGTCCTGGCAAGGATGAAGGGCAATGACCCTCTTGCATATTTCTGGGAGATAAGTGTATTACTACATCTTTGAAAATAGTCTGCAAATACATATGGCTTTTGACTTGCTGTCGCCCTTTTGAAAACCAGCCTACAGAGATCAACAGAAGGAAAGATATGTATAAAGGATATTTACTGCAATGTTTTTTATAGCAGAAAAATTGCAACACTAACAAGTACAACAAATCTGGAACGATACTTAATATTCATCATTGGGGAAAGAGATAAAAAGGCAGAACGTTAAAAATAATGAGCTAGACCTAGATAAACTGACCTGGGAGAAGTCCACGATACATTGTTAAATGAGTTAAACGAAAAAAGGAAGTGTGAGAGATTCAAGGAGTTCTGTGTGAATCTCTAAGTAATAAAACCATATTATAAGCAATACCCGCTCAATTTTTTAATTGGCCAAAGACAATTTTGAAAAATGGCAAAGAAGGTAGTGAGATGATTTTGAGTTCGCATTCAAGTAACTTCAAAAATAGATGGCAGACTTTTAATTAACTAAGTTTAAAAGAAAAAGCACTCAATGGGAGGCATGTACTTCATATTACCAAAACACACAAAGGTCATTGAGTGTAGCCGCTGAGTGGCTCACTCGGTTAAGCATCCAACTTTGGCTCAGGTCATGATCTCACAGTTCCTGGGTTCGAGCCCGCATCAGGCTCTGTGCTGACAGCTCGGAGCCTGGAGCCTGCTTCACATTCTGTGTCTCCCTCTCTCTCTGCCCCTCCCCCACTCACACTCTGTGTGTGTCTCTCTCTCAAAAGTAAACGAACATTTAAAAATTAAAAAAAAAGAGAGAGAAAGAAATGTCATGGGTACCTGAAGGGTGGTTAAAATTGAACTGGAAGGAATTTGGGTAAAATGATTGGATAATATACCCTCCTAAGAATATTCTAGATCAAATGAAGGCAGAGGCTGGAAAAGCTGAATGAGGCAAAACGATACTGGACTGAAAGATTTATTCTTTTCCATTTTCTCTGTCCAATAGACCAGTTCTGGTCAAGTCAACAAAAGCCTGGTTGTTACTTCACTTGAGCTCTTGGGAACTGAGCCCACTGAAATGTTTGGTTGTATCTAATTTTACTGTAATTTTGTTCGTAACCTAAGAGTGTCAAAATACTCTAGAGATAAAGACATTAATTAGCATTTCTAAATAAATTTGCTGAGCTATAATCTTAATCTGGTAATATTCTAGATACATTGAAAAAATAATTTAGTAAAAGAAAATGCTTATTAGCAATCAATCTTGAAAAGGCAGCATATCCTCAGAACTCATAGATACAGATGGCAATGCTTGTGGTGGGATCACAATGAAATGCTAAATAAGCCAATTTGTATACGATCTTCATCTCAAGTAATAGAGTATTTGTTTTTGTGGGATTCTGATTTCCAAAATTACCCCCCATGTAGACCTGAACATCATTCAGGCAACTACTTAGCACTTAAAAAGCTTTCACCGAAACAGATGGCATTAATAAATAAATCTGCATATCAAACACTCACTGATAAAACTATAAGCCAGCTATGAAAATTAAAATCCAAGGAAAATAGGTAAATATGGAGGAAAAAAGTTTGGTGTGTTCCCAAATACAGAAAAATAAGTGAACCCTGGGAAAGTTCTTAAAATGGCAGTTCGAAGCTTCAAGAAAGTACAAATTAAGTCACATGGGGAAGTCTCAATGTTTCAATTGCAGTCAAAGCTTAGTAAGTGTGAGTGCAGTGAAGAACAGGTCCCCAGTGTAGAAGGTATGTGAGATGGCAGTCATGTGGGACTCAGGTTTGACTTCGCAGTGGCATCTCCACATCAACGTAACCTGATGGAGCTAACCAGACAACATTCGTCAAAGGAAGAGGTTCTAGTAAACAATACCTTCCTGCATGGTTTTAGCATCTGAGAATCTAAGAGTCAACTGCTGGGTAGATGGTCACTTCTTTATGTACACCAAGACGGGATTCAAAGATAACCATAGATTGTTTTAGATACGACATTCATTCCAACTTGAGTAAGAAATTACTAGAGCGAAAGTCACATGGCTTTGATTACTGTAAAGATACTGGCCAAAATCCTCTTGGATTCTCCAAATGGTGTATATAAATGTTTGCAATTCAGTTTTTACTGATAGTATAGTTTAGGAGACCCGATGCCTACCACCCATAGTAAGAAATGCAAAGAGAAGTTCATGATTTCCATGGCAATTGCATTTAAGAAAAGATGTTAAACAAGCTTGTTCAATCAAGTTTACCTTCCTGTTAAGATTACCATCTCCACTCTGGTTGAAAATCGGTGTGTATATTAAATAGCATGTTGAACAATATAAATTCACAATTAAACAAAAGAAGATTGCATTGAGTGTATAGGCAGACGTACCACAGGATACAAGCAGGCTAGGAAATGCTCTACTTGGACATCTGGAAAACTCTCCCAGTGTTGCAGTTAAGAACATCATTGAAAGATCTGGGAAGAGAAATCCAAAATCATTGCTTTCTGGCAACTTTGCTTCTGAAACAACATAGACAAACAGCTACTTTTCAGAATTAGCCACGTACTCATGAGTTCTGTACTAAGCTCCTATATCCCCCTTCCGCACACAAGCCTATAGAAGGCCTCCATCCAAGAATCATCCGTTTTACCAATTGCTCTCGCAGCCACGTTCCTGAGAGGAAAGTCTGTGCTCACCCCCTCTCCCATCCTGACTTCCATCTCTCTCTCAACAGCTGCTTTCTTGGAACCCTTTCTTCCTGCAGTTCCTGGGACATCCCTCTACCGACTGTCAACTCTCTCCCTTCATACCCCTGTTCCTTAAGTTCTCTTTGTCCTCTTTCCTCTGCTTGGTATTTACAGGTGAAGGACTCCTTAGAACTGTCTTTGGTTCTCTTCTGAGGCCACCCAGACAGACTCCATGGAGGAGTCTCATCTACACTTCCCTAAATATCTCCTGGCAAGGTCTCTTTCCTAGTCTCAAACTCTGTGTATCCATTTACTACTGGAAATATCCACCTGGAGTCCCAGGAGAAATTCACCCTCAACAGTTCATCGCTTACGTGATCAAGGTCTTTCCCTGCGACCCTTCACATCTATTTGTGCTCCTGTATTTCTTGTCCTGATTAATGGGAACCTTTTCTTTCACCAGGGAAGCATAATTAGTGTGGAAAGAGCTTGAAGTCCTGGAAGACCAGAGACATTTTGCATTCGCATTTGAGCCCCAGCATGACGTGACAAAGAGTTGATGGCCAATAAATGTTTTGTGAATGAGAAACAATATGTGAATTTTATAATGAAAACCGTTGAAAAAGAGCCACCCCAAAATTGAACAGGCAACAAAAATGTGAAACATTGAGATGAAAAGAGCTTTTTTTTTCCCCCCCTGAGGAAACTGGAAGATAAAAACCAGTGCCTGTGTACCATTGAGCTTGTAGGGAATATTCTAAGACCTGGTAACAACAGGCATTCAATAAATATTTGTACAATGACTTCATGAGTTAACTCATCGGTCAAAAAAGCTCTATTTTAGACTTCAACTGCATAATTGAGTAAATAACCAACACTTAAGGCTTTCTGATATTTGTTACTTCTCACCATAAAAAGGGTAAGAGCGCCTATTGACGTTGGAAAAGTAAGTAGGTGCTTTGAGATCTCGAAGAGTCGGACACGAGTCCTGGTTCTGACCCTAATTTCTGTAGGCCCCAGGCAAGCAGCTTCCCATCCTAAGCCTCAGTTTCTTCGTCTGTAAGTGGGTTTAATCACTCCCATCTTGCATGTCCTGATTTCATCTCAGAAAACATCACGACCGCACACAGTGAACCGCCACACCAAATACAACACACAGCAATGGAGCAGGAACGTAGATTCCGGACCAGGCGATGTTAAAACGGGAGACTTAGGAAGTCCTGTGGGGGTTTAAACGAACTAGAGTCAAAATCTCTGGGAGCGAATCTGGCGTCAGCTTTGCTATCCAACTCTGAGTTAATCTGATGCATACAAGCCAGACATTTGAGTGCCACTATCTTGGCTGAGGGCAGGCCTATGTACTCCATGGTCTTCTATTATTTAAAGTGCTTTCAAACACATTCATGTTATCCGATTCTTTCAGCAAGTCAGGGACTCATTGATTCATTCATTCATTTACTAACCCAGTAATGATTGAATATAGGACACTGTGTTGGATGTCGGGGGAGAGGGTTGTAGACTGGGGGAAACGACCAGACATTCCCTAGTCATGGAACATACAGTTTGCACGGCGGACCTTACTCAGATACTACCTTGAATAAATAAAATCACGCTGAGCCGTGAGTTAGGA
Source organism: Felis catus (assembly GCF_018350175.1). Taxonomy (NCBI): domain Eukaryota; kingdom Metazoa; phylum Chordata; class Mammalia; order Carnivora; family Felidae; genus Felis; species Felis catus. The sequence goes on from NC_058368.1 coordinate 76,429,861, forward strand.
AGGAGACACACACGTCACTATGAAATATCATCCTGGTTGCATCGGCAAGGAAATCGTGGTTAAGAAAGGTTAACGTACATCTTAAATCAGCCTCATCCCATGACTTAGTTAAACACACACACATACACACAACTAGATTTATTTTACGATGAGAATTCTGCCATCTGTGAAATGATTCTTATCAAATTCTGGCCTCAATGCGTACACACAACAGACAGTGGTAAGGTTCCAGAGAGCTCACATGTGATGAGCTGACCTTGAATTATGGCGATTTTAGGAGTGCCAAAACAAAAGAGAAAAATATCCCATGGATGCCCTGAAACAGAGCTTCAAAGCCATGGCAGGGCCAAGGTCTAGAGATAAACAAAGGTCAGACAGGCCAGCATCTCAGAGAGCAAAGCAAAAATAGAAGATTCTCAAGCACGCTCATTCATGGTTGGTAGATTTGCCCTTCTTGAGAAATTTGACAGGATAAAATGTTTCAAGTCTTATAATTGTGCACATCCTTGGGTCCGGAAATTCCACTTCTAGGAATTAAAATTTCAAACATCTGCTCAAAATACAATGACTAAATGTGTTTTATTTTGAAATGTTATTTATAATTTTTAAAAAGTCAGAAACAACTTCAATATTCTTCTAGTGTTAGTGTTAGACATTGAAGTATGGTCTAGCAATAAACTTGAAAGTATGCAGTCATTAAAAAAAAAAAACAGGGGTTTTGAGGCAGAACATGTTTATTGCATAAGAATAAATGGGGAAAAAACGTTACATACATGGTTTGATCCGGATTTTAAAAATATGAGCACAACAGTCATCAGTGTGAGTATGTGTGTGTGTGTGTGTGTGTGTATGCCTCTGCCTATTGCAAATGTGAATAGGTATACCTGACAAAAACATTCAAATATATTAACAATGACCAACTCTGCAATCTTCTGTCCATGAACGTGCATCTGTAATGAGAAAACAATGGCAAGTGTTTATAAAAAGTACAGAGTGTCTTCTGAAGAACCACATCTCTCTGCCCAGGAGGCTCGTGGACCCAGATGAACAAAGCCAAGGGCTTCTCAAAGAGTAGCGGCCGTGTTGACATTGACGAAGAGTAATTTTCACGAGTGACCTTGGCAGTAAGGGTCTTCCAAAAGAACAGGAGTTTTGTTCTCTTTCAGGAGCCCAGAAGAAAACCTACTACTGATCATTGAGATGCTTTAAAATGACTAAAAAAAAAAAAATCTTATTTCCACAATTTGGGGACAAAGTAGTCCTAATGTGGATTTATTACAGTAGAATCAGCCGTGCCTTAAACTATGTCTGGATAGTCAGGATCAGTTTTTCTTGAAGACTCCTCTCTTTCTTGCTCTCTCTGTCCACCTTTTCATTAAAAGAACTCTCGCATTCATGTGTGCCTTCTTAATTGGGAGAGCTACAGTATGTATAGTAGCTATATTCTCTTATATGAAGCCAATAGGGGATACTGTGACATCAGAAAAATGCAACGTAAGATCCCAGATTCAGAAAAGAGGTCTCCCTGGGAACCTTCCGGTGGTGACAGGTTGACAAGGCAGTATCTGAGCTTGCTGACCGCCTAATGGAGTGACACGATGCACTTTTACGTCAGGTCTGCTGAGCCCCGTGGATCTGGGGGGTGGAGGGGGGCAGACGCACAGGCTGCCCTCCCAGCTGGTGGCCATCTGCCTAAGTGACAACTGCCAGATGGGGGCGGGGGGGGGGGAGACTGAAATGGGGATCAAACATTAAATAAAAGGATTTCTTGAAAAGCTGCATTGGCATTGATTATTCATGTGACATTCTAATGTCTTGGAAGTTTTCATTTGACATATTTGGGTAGGAATAAAAAGAGATAAATTCCTGGATGAATATGTCTGGTGTGCTAGACATGAAGTGCTTTGTGCTTCCTATAGAAAACACACTGAATTGATTTATAAATGGACTTGTTCCGTTCAAACTTCCAACTCAGATCAAAGAATCAATAAATAAAGTTTATATCTCTCCCCCGTGGGAGAGGGAACCTTTCGACTCTCCCCTAATCACATTCCCAGTTGCCGCCGTGGTAGAGTCCCCCTCAAAGCTGTTCTATGAACCTCTCACCTGCGTGTCTTCTAACTTTGGGGACTGAGCCATGAGCAAAGGAAAGGATGGGAAGAGATGGGAGCAAGAGACTGTAAGAGATCTCTGTACCTTCCTCTTGGGTTTGTTGCAAACCTAAAGTGCTCCAAAAAAAATGAAGTTTAAAAAAAGTGGTGAAAACTGCCTCAGCTCTCACCCATTAGCAAGCCATAACTGGGGAGGAGAGCCAGTCACGGAAGGGACCAGAATAAATAGCCTCGTTGGTACATTTCCTTACTGTTTTCAAAATATTATAAGGAGGGGCGCCTGGGTGGCTCAGTTGGGTAAGTACCCAAATTTGATTTTGGCTCGGGTCATGATCTCACGCTTGGTGAGTTGAGCTCTGTGCCGACAGCGGGGAGCCCGCTTGCAATCCTCTCTCCTCCTTTCTCTTTGTCCCTCCCTTGCCTTCTGCCCCTCCCCCACTCATGCTCACTCTCCCTCCAAAGTAACCACTTAAAAAAATATATTACAAGGAAACAATTTTTCTATAGCATCACAATTTTTTTTTAATGTTACTTTTGAAGTTTAGGGCGATATTCTAGAAGAAACAATGTCGAACTAAGAAAAATCGGAATAGTAGGAGAGACATCATACTTGCCATTATTAAGAAAATAGTAATTAGGGGTGCCTGGGTGGCTCAGTCGGTTAAGCATCCGTCTGCCTCTTGTTTTCAGCTCAGGTCATGATTCCACAGTTTGCGAGTTTGAGCCCTGATTCAGGCTCTGGGCTGTCAGCACAGAGCCTGCTTGAGATTCTCTCTCCCCACAGCTCTCTGCCCCTCCCCCAGACATGTACACCTATTCTCTCTCAAAATAAACTCTAAAAAAAATAGTAATTAACAGTCAGAAAAAAAATAAGTCAGGGAAGAAATCAGATTCTTCAAGAAAATGTGAATTATAGATAAGAAGACAGAAAAATTATTATTTTTTTTATAAGACCACCCATCTTCCTAGTCAAATCTGGATCAAGTACATTCCATGACCATGAACTTGCAGAACAGAAGTCAGAACTGAAGAATGGACCACCAAGGATGTTCAGGTCTTCCTCCGTGATCACGACACGGGCAGGGGTGATGTTCTTACAGCCCTGAGCACAGTGGACTCAGTCTTGACAGCTTCTCTCCAGGACAGGTGCATCAAAACCTCATCTCGCTCTTCAGCGGCTGTCCCAGTGGTGATGTCCATTGATAACAGGGAACAAACGGTGGTCTGGGGACAGTTTAAGTCCATTTCCCACTTTTAGGCAGCCGACCAGGTCTGCCTAAGCACAGGCTTTATCGAAACTAGCAGCACTGAGGTGAAAATCTCTAATGAAAACCGATACATGCAAATCCTCCCATTTGATCTTTCCTGAAATGTTCAGTTTGGTTTCAACTGAACTGAATTGTGAGTTATTTTAATATATTTACAGCTTTATAATTCCTGCTTCTATGGCTCATATTTTTCATCTGTGGTATGGCTTATCTTTTCTAGTGTTTTTATTGGGGATCTGCACTTGGACAAATACCTGAAAAGGATACAGGGCAACCTGTGTTTACATAGAGACTTTTTTTTAGAGAAAGGTAGACCGGAACATTCTCATATAAGTTTTAAACACTACTTTGAAGAAAGCAAAATAAGTTCAATGTAGGCTCAATGTTTAATTGTCAGATTTACTTCTAAGAAAATAATGGAGGGGCGCCTGGGTGGCTCAGTCGGTTAAGCGTCCGACTTCAGCCAGGTCACGATCTCGCGGTCCGTGAGTTCGAGCCCCGCGTCAGGCTCTGGGCTGATGGCTCAGAGCCTGGAGCCTGTTTCCGAATCTGTGTCTCCCTCTCTCTCTGCCCCTCCCCCGTTCATGCTCTGTCTCTCTCTGTCCCAAAAATAAATAAACGTTGAAAAAAAAATTTAAAAAAAAAAAAGAAAATAATGGAGACCAGAAGACCCGGAAATCTCTTGCAATCCCTACTGAACCATAGCCATGCGTCTTCTATAACGTGCATGATTCTGCACGGGAAACCTACAGATGTCTATGTGTTACTGCAAAGTTAAGAAACGCAAAGAATGGAAAAGATAGGGAAGGGGAATTTTATAAATGGCTAGTTACTTTCATATGTATCAAGTTGAAGGAACATAGATCAGACAGCATGGGACATTAAGCAAACAAATGCATCCTCTAAGCACAGACGCAGATGAATTCTTAAAATGCACTATAGTAAGACAGAGAAGCCCTGACACCCTCCATGTAGCTTTTACTAAGATGGCTAACTTCAACGGCCACTGGTCTGACAGTGTCCAAGCCCTCAAAACACATGGCCAATTAGACATTCTTCCAAGAGGTTTAGAGAGAAAAGCACAGTAAGTTGAGGTTTATCTTTCTCTACTGTTTGAGATACTCTTGGGCCATCAATTCTTCCTACCTGCCCTGGGGGGGAGGGACAGGAATTACTCTCACAAAACAAGGGATTCACCCAGAACATATAGATTGGGATGCAACCGCCTGAGTGCCTGCCTCCCTTCAGTTTTGCAGATAACGTAAACTTCCACGGGCCCTGCATGTCAACATCAGCTATTCCGACCTCCCTCGGGATAATCTGGGGGAATGTTTTCTCATGGTACGTCACACTTTCTCAAGTGCTATGCTTTGGAGAAATGTTTCCTGTTTTGTAGCCAGAAAAGCCTGTCAGGAAATATTTAAGTTTCTGGTGTATTTTCTGGTGCTGAGCTTTTGTTTTGGACTACAGCTGCTACACATCCCTAGTGGTTCTAGACAATACTGTACATTTCACTCCGGACTGTTCCTCCCAGGTTGTTTGGAGAACAGCCACGGTTTCAAAGTCGCCCATATTTCAGAATAGCTTCACTAGGGAAAAATGCAGACTTGAGTGTCAGAAAAAAACCCAGAATCTTCATCCTGCTGCTTAGCTAGAGGATTTGCACCATGAAAACCTATTTTTTCACTTCGGTTTCCTTATCTGAGCCATGATTATCACATGAGACGATTCATGTAAAGTGCCTACAACAGTGGCTGGCTCACCAAATGCTTATTACTAATAACATTAATAGCAACCGACCATAAGCCCAGGCATCAGGGCTTCTCTGGCAGCTGTGACTTGCCTGTCTTCTAAACCACAATTAACATGCAAGTAAGGCAAAGCTGCAGGAAGCTAGCTAGTTTCTCTGCGAAACGCTCATCTAGGAGACATGCTAAGGGATAGTGGCAATACTCCGTGTGCTTACCAACGCAGGTGGCTCTCTGTCCCCAAGCAATGTTAAGGTACTCTAAGCTACGGCAACAAACCAAGAATTTCCTAGTCCTCTGTTAGTACGCTGCATGTACAGCTAGCAGTGCCCAACTAAGTATCACCAAATAAGTATATTTAACATAGGAAAGCTGGTTAACGTAGCAACAGTTGGCCAGTAGTCAGGTAGGTGTTCCCTACCCTTGACACAGTCCCCTTTAGAGTGAAATCACCCTTCCAAAAATCTAGAATTCCCACGCCACGCCACCCCACCCCACCCTCAGGCTAGTAGGGAAAACCTTTCAGTTATGGTGGTGGCCAACTTCCAATTTCTTGGTGCAGTCTTTCTCTCAACCGCTATTACACTCCGATGCCATGACAGAGAACAAGTTCCATTTAACGAGCTTGGGTTTAATCGTGTAATACAGCTCAGTTATAAATCACTGGCAGAAGTACAGACCCTAAGCCAATCATTTCAAATGCAAGCAATGTAAACATGCTAATATGCAACCACAAACGTGTCAAGCCATCAATAGAGTATCCACAGAGTTAAAAATCATTTTTTAAAAATGGCTGACCAAGGGCGCCAGGGTGGCTCCGTCAGCCAAACACCCGATTCTTGGTTTCAATTCAGGTCGTGATCTTGCAGATCGTGAAGTCAAGCCCCGTGAAGGGCTCTGTGCTGACCCCACAGAGCCGGGTTGGGACTCTCTCTCTCCCCCTCTCTCTCTGCCCCTCCTTGCTCTGTCTCCCTCTCCAAATAAATCAATAAACAAACTTAAAAAAAATTGCTACCCAAAACATGAGCACAATAAAGGTTAAGTGACCACCCAGAAAAAAAAAAAATTGTAGTTTTTTAATACATGAAGAGGTCTTATAAACCAGTAAGAAAAGTTCTACAGAAAAAAAGAGGTTAGAAAATATTTTTAAAAGCCATTCTTTTATAAAAAGAGAAATGCAAATGGCTGATAGATCAAAAAAAGTTTAGTCCCAATATTAAAATAAGTTAAAATAGTAAAATGGAAAAGTATTTACCTAATAGATACAGAAGTTAAAAATACTGACCAGTATGAAGTATGTGAGAAAAGATATGCGAGAGCATAAATTGCAGAACTTTCTTAAATATCAATTAGAACATTTAGACAATTTTTTTTAATTTTTTTTAATGTTTATTTATTTTTGAGACAGAGAGACAGAGCATGAATGGGGGAGGGGCAGAGAGAGAGGGAGACACAGAATCGGAAACAGGCTCCAGGCTCTGAGCCGTCAGCCCAGAGCCTGACGCGGGGCTCGAACTCAGGAACCGTGAGATCGTGACCTGAGCTGAAGTCGGACGCTCAACTGACTGAGCCACCCAGGCACCCCACATTTAGACAATTTTTAATGTGTACGATCTACCTTAAAAATTAAAGAGTTTAAGAATGTATGTATAAAGATGCTCTGAATTATTTATAATGCAAATCAATTGAAGAGAATACAAAGGTCCATCATTAGGCAATTGGTTTTAACGTGTCTTATATCTGGGGGCACCTGGGTGGCTCAGTCAGTAAAGTGACTGACTCTTGGTTTTGGTTCAGGTCGTATCTCACAGTTTGTGAGTTCAAGACCCACATTGGGTTCCACAGCTAGCAGCCCAGAGCCTGCTTGGGACTCTTTCTCCGTCTCTCTTTCTGCCCTTACCCCCCACTCCTGCTGTCTCTCTCATAAATAAAAAAAAAAAAAAAATTAAAGTACATATTAGATCTATTAAAATTAGTCCTGTAATATTTAAAATATAGAAAATTTATTTAAACTATTATTGATAAAGAATGAAGTTTACAAAGCAATCGTGCATTTAACGCTACTGCTTAGGTAAAATTACGTATGCTACAAAGACTTAGAATAAGGAAGGTCAAAAATGTGATTATTTGGAGGTCCTAAACGTCACGTATGCTAAATATTCTGTGTTGTTTACGTTTTGCTACAAACATGCACTCATTTTAAGATAAATACCATTTCACTCCAAACAAAACAGTGCTGCCTCACCTAGAATGGCCCTTGTCCTCTAAAAGCTTGTGAGTTGTCTGCAGCTGCCATGCAATTCCCCAAGAAAAAGCCCATCCTGACCACTCTCGAGGGGGTAGCAGACCCCGGGATGTGGGGAAAGGGAAGCCCATCCCTCAGACCAGAGCGGTGGGGGTGAAACAGCAGCCAAGGTGAGCCAGCGCCCCCGGACCATCCTGCTTGCTGGAATAACCTACACTAAGGGAACCGCTGGGCAGACTGGAACCTCCCCGGTGGGGGGCAAGGGGAGAAGCCAACGTCGGACAGGCTGACGCTGGGGGATTAACAACCCCTCTCAGGCTCTTGCCGTCAAAGTCCCAGGAACAACCTATTCCAAAAGGCAAAGAGGAAAGTGCTGGCTGTATCTGAGGTCTTGATGTGAAAGGGGAAACAGGGCAACGTCCGCGACCTGGGAGGAGGAAAACATCTCCCACCTGCGTCCCCAGCTGGACGTGCAGGGGTGGATGCCTCTGGAACCAAACAGGGCCCACTCTTCAACCGTGGATGCCGAGAAGGGATACCTCATTGCCCGAGCTCCCTCTCCTTAGCTGTCCTAAGGCCAGGGCTCCCAGGGCCATCTGTTCACACCCCGCCCCGCGCCTCCCTTTCCCCCTTTCACTGTGTTTCCTGAACAGGGCTCTATAAGCAGGACACTTCCCTACGCACTCAAACTCTTCTCAGGAAACTTCCTCTTTTGCTGGGTTCTCTTCAACCACGCCGGGACCACAACACCCTCTCTCTCAAAAGACCCCTGGGCTCCTTTCGAGCTCATGCCATCCAACTTTTCTCCCTTTCCCGCATCCTTGACATGAAAGAGGTCCTCTGGTCACCTCCAGTCGGCCCTTCCCTCAGTCAAGAGCCCAGCACCTGACTCACCATCCTCCACTTCCGTCCCAACTCCTGTTAGGGCAGCTCCACGTGCAGACGGGCAACCCACCCAGTACCCAGCTTTGCTCCCAGGACTCCCCAGTTCCAATGACCTCTCTTCCACTCTACCCCAGCCCCTCCTACAGCATTCACTTTCTGACAGTGTGCTATTTCCCGGCTGACTCACCCAAGTGTCTCACAGGCAGCCATGTTTGCTTCAATGCTACCCATGTGTGTCTGGCACTATGCAAAAAGCTTTATCATTCTATCTTCAAAATAAACCTAAGAGTAAAATACGACTACTGATGCTTGGACTTAGAGTCAATTCTGTGCGCCTCACACTTTTTCTGAAGCTCACGTACGTTCACTAGTTAAGATAACCCTCTGGGGCAAGTTGGTTGCCATTTCCATTTAATGGACGAGTGTATTTCAGCACGGAGAGGTTATCTATTCATCCAAGGTCCTAAAGCTGCAAAGGGGTGAAGCTGGAGTCCCCTTGAGGCTATATTGTCAATAAAGAGTCACCCAGACACGTATCTACGCTTACATCACCTTCTTCCTGTTACAGGTGAGGGCCTGCCCACCTACCCCGGTGAGGTATGTTGTGTATTCCCTGGAGTTCATAACCGCCCAGTCTTCTCAAGGACCTGCCTTCGCCATCACTCTGCTCCCACACTCACCACAGTTTGGCCCCTGACCCAGGGCCCCTGAAGATCCCCTGGTCAGGTTTGTCTGTAAGACCCCTTCGTTGCTTAAGGCAACCTAATGCCTGCGGCCTTCTCAGCAGGACTGACACTACTATTTTATCCTCCTTGAAATTCTCTGTTTTGGGGATGCCTGGGTGGTTCAGTCAGTTAAGCGTCCAACTCGAGCTCAGGTCATGATCTCATGGTTTGTGAGCTCGAGCCCCACATTGGGCTCTGTGCTGACAATGCGGAGCCTGCTTGGGATTCTATCCCCCTGCCCACTCTCTCTCTCTCAAAATTAATAAACTTGAAAGGAAAGGAAAGGAAAGGAAAGGAAAGGAAAGGAAAGGAAAGGAAAGGAAAGGAAAGGAAAGGAAAGGAAAGGAAAGGAAAGGAAAGGAAAGGAAAGGAAAGGAAGAAAAGAAAATTCTGTTCTCTTGGCCTCTCTCATCAACATTCTCAAAAGGTCCTCTACTATTCTATGAACTATTTCTCAGTTTCCTGACACCAACTTCCTAAATTCTGGAGACCCTTAGAGATAAATCTTAGGGCTCCCTTTTCTGCTTACTTTTTAGTCTCTCAAAGAACTCCCATCCAGCCCCACTGTGCGTTAGAACACTGAACACTCCACATAATAACCATGCCCTGCCTCGTGGCTAAAAGTGTCTTCTATGTACCCTAGACTCTACTTCTATCCCTAGCTTAGAATCATTTTTTGAGCTCATTTGATATCTCATTTAGGGTATTTGTGATTACCTCAAGCTTAACATACCTGAAACCAGTCTCTGGGGCCACAACCTTGTCATCCATATCTTCCACTTTTTGACCTATTTCTTTACATCTGATTGCTCGTACTGAGAACTCCAATGGTCACCTTGATACCTGGTGACCTTTGGAAAGAAAGGTCTTTCCTTTCCACCCTACGTCCAGCTTCATACACAGAGCTGTTCCTTCCAATTGAACAATCTCGCTCCGTTCTCTCCAACTCTTTCCACGCCTTCTCTAACCCCACTTTGGCCGGCACCTAGTCTAACCTCTGTACTGGAATACCAGCCTCTCCACTTGACAGTCTATATTCTTCTCACAGCAATTTACTAATCTCCTAAAAAGGGGGGCTTGGAACATGTCAATCTCTGAATCGAACATAAACTTGTCATGTGATTCCCCTTCCCCGTAGCCTTGGGTCTGCAGTTACTGAAGAGGTTAAGCTTCTTCCTGGTCCAGACCCTTCACCAATGTCATGCTTTCTTCCTGGAATGTCCTACATCTCCTTTCTGCTTCATCGGGCTCCCACCAAAGACGCAGTTCTCCATTTAAATGCCATTGCTCAGTGAGGTCGTCCCTGACCCTCCAAGATTAGCTCGTTTACCCACATGCCTTTGTTATATATATATATATATATTCTCATCTTTCCTGAAATTTATGATAGTTGACATTTTTATGTCTGTCTGTGAAATTACATATCAACATTTGGCTCCCCTACTTAGTAATGTGAAGGGACAGGCTGCCTCTGTCTTCTTTATCAATGGAGACCTGGCACCTTTCTAACTCTAGGCAGTTGCCTGATAGCATTTGGTTGAGCAGAGAGATTAACCCAAGAAACCTACCCTGTCATGCAAGATACCCTACTTAGGGGACAGAAACAAATACTGGACTCTCCCTGCCCCCAAGGAGACTGAATAGGAATTGATGTGAGACAAACAAATGGAACTTGAAAGTAGAAATCTTTAGTTGAGTAGATTTGCTCAAGGTAGTACCTAAAAACATCAACTGTTCGACCTTATTCTGTAATAAAGGGAGAAGAGTTTGGTCCAAAGTAAGCAGACATGGGGGCAGGACTCCCCTACTGAAAAGAGGGCCAAGAACAGAAAGGGCAGGATGATACTCCCAAGTGCCGACAATAATGGTTTGAGGAGTTTCCTCTCCTGCGTTCTCCCTCCCCCGTGGTTTCTGATTCCTACATATGACACTCAGGAAAGACACTGAGTGGATGCCTGAGTGTCTATTATGTTCAAGGCAAGAAATAATACTAATAATTCATAGCTCCTGCCCTTATGCAATTTAAAATCCAGTAAGAAGTGGGGCAGGCACATAAGTAATGATATCATAAGTTAATGTCAGGTATGTTGCTATTATAGTTGACAGCCTAGGCAGTGTGATGCCTTTATTCAATGTAAAATGTGTTCAACGCTGTAAGAATGGTATAGCCAAATTACTATAGAAGCATATTACAGGGAATCCTTATACTTAAATTGTAAAAACAAAGTAATATTTAAGAAGATACGTAAAAGCAGTCCAAACCGTTCAACAAGGCTCTGGTTAGATCCTAACGAGGAGGATATTCCCGAAGCTAGAGATGTATTTTCATTGAAACCACATGACATTTAGTCATCTCCCTGGATAGTTAAGCTGGGCAATGTTTGTTTAAAGACAGAGCCTCTGCTCTGAAACAGCTGGCCTGCCGTGGAAGGTGCTGACACAAAGCGTCTCTTAGGACGGGAGACCTGGACATCGGCCGCCTTCTTGCTGCCACGTCCAGGATCAGTTGACATCCTCCATGGACCCCTTTCCAATCCAAAACGTAACTTTGTTACGGTATAGCAGTAAACAAAACATAGCTTTGTTTACTGGTGTAAGCCCCTAAAACCAGACTCTTTTATGATAATCCAAAAATATGTTAGATGCAGGCTTAAGCTGACAACATGAATATAATTCTTACGTCCTCAACACATGTGTCCACATTCTTACAAAAAAAAAAAACTCCAATGAAACCTATTTCTGGGCTCTGCTACAATACTTATAGTATTTCATTTCAACTTGCCCTGAGATCAGAATGGCACGCAGATGAAGTAATACAAGTGAGAAATAAAACATACTTGTTGTCCAACTCCTTTTGCTTAACAATTGAAACTAATCTCTTTAATCTTACATTCATTTGGAAGGGCACAGAAAGGGAAGGGGAGAGGAATGTTTACTGCATATGTTTAATGGACCCGTTACTATATTCAGAAATCATGTATTTTCTTGTTCAATTAGCCCGTCACGGCAAGGTACAAATCTGCATCCATATTTGAGATACAGAAACTAAGGCTCAAAGAAGGTAAAGGCGTAAAAACTGTCACCGTAGCAGCGAGCACAGCCATGCATGCTCATTAACATGGTGTCCCAAAGACAGCAACGTGTAGACTCCTATGACCTCAGACTTTTTACGTAAGGAACATAAATAGACTCACCATCATTCTCTACTCTTTGAACCCTCTTAAAATATTCAAATTGCAAAGTGTGTTCACGTTTTTTTAAAAAAATGCAACAGCTGTAATAATAAGTCAGCCCAATTTATTTAAAAAAAAAAAAAAAAGGAAAAGAGGAAAAAAATGCATCCTATAACCCAGAAGAGCAAGTTCAAGGCAGAGCTATGTCTGACAGTTCCACTGCAGGTTAACAGGGACAGCTGTGTTCCACGTAAATTTGCTGACCCTCATGAACTTTCCATCAACAAGATTTTCTCATCCTCCCATTATTGCTGTCCAACAATTAATCAACAGCTGTTGAAACATTATAAGCATGCTTGTAATTTGGGGTAAAATTAATGATTGCCTATCTATTAAAATGCTGAGGGAGGCTTCGTTTCCCAGCCCCAGTGTGAACTTGCTGATTTATTCTTCAAATCAATTACCCTCCTGAACTCCCTTGCCTTCTGACGGTTGGCTAAGAGCATCCCACACCCTACACGTCTAAGCGAGCTTGCGATATATGTAAGAATGGGGAGGCTTGGCCGGCTGTGGGAGTCTATAGAACACAAATACACTAGCAAAACAAAAGGTAAGTGTAGTTAGGAAAAATAGGATTTTGTTTTATTGTGCCTTACAGTCATCTGGAGGTCAATTTCTGGGAAGAACAGCAGTATCAGAACAGTTATCACGAACCCTGTAAATCAACGACTCAAACAGTAGTACCAAGTTTTATATAAAAATAAAGCTAATGGAACCAGTTTGAATGGATTCACTCTCCTTGCTGGCTAGTATTTGCAAAGTGTTTCATGATTTACTTAAGATCTCGACCTGTTAACCTAGGACATAAACACTTCACTTCAGTAAAGTGGATGGCTCGTCAGCGGTGGTGGTCTAGATTCAGGCAGGCTAAGCATCAGGATTTTGATGGCAAAGAGTCTTCTTGACTTTTTTTTTTTTTTTGAGAAAGAGAGACAGAACATGAGCAGGGGAGGGGAAGAGAGAGGGACAGAGAGAATCCAAAGCAGACTCCGTGCTGTCAGCGCAGTGCCCAACGTGGGGCTCTACCCCACAAACCATGAGACACGACCCAAGCTGAAGTTGAAAGCTCAGCCAACTGACCCACTCAGGCACCCCCCCCCCCGCCCCGGTGAGCTACAGTCTTGACCTGGTTCTCGCTCACCCACTGGGTCAGGAAGAGAAAACCCTATGCTCTGCTCCTTCAGGCTCATTTTTGGAATGGGCTGGACTATTTCAATTATTAGTTTGGGTTGCCTTTTGATAGTCATGACCCATGAGAGTCATCAAGGAATAAAATAATTCGCTTTAGTTCAGAAAAACATGAGCGGGGCGTAGAGACAGATGTGGCTCGCTACTATTCCGTCTACACTACTCTCTACAACACCCACTGCCCTGCTACTACTTGTTATTAAGTCAGGCAAATAGTAGCTAGTCAAGCCATCACATCTCCAGCCTAATAACTCACAAGCATACACGCGCTTCAAGTCCCTTACGCAGACAACTACCCGTAAGACAACTCTAAGTGAAACTACCGTTCAGACGAGTTTCAGCTCCATTGCCCACTGAAGCCAATACAAAGGTCATTTACCTGTTTGTGTTTTTCAGATTACATATAGGAAAGGAAAAAAAAAAGATCGGAATATTCTTGCAAAGCTAGAAACACATAAAGCTAGGAAACACATAATTTGGGGTGAGCAGATTTTTAATTATATAACACATTGCACATTTCCATCTTCTTCTGTCTGTATGAAATGCTTCGGTTCTCAATTCAGCCCGTCTTTGTTTTCCCTCAAAGTACAACAAAATATTTTCCTCTTCCACGAGGAAGCAATATTTTTCTATAAACTACCTCTAATATATTAGTAATAGTGGTGTGCCACTTCAAACAAATTACAAACTAATGTTAGTGTTCTTACCAATGGCACACCAAATAATAACTCCCTGCAGGCCAATTTGCATACAAAATGTAGCATTTAAAGCCAACTTACAATTAGCACTTTATTACGGAACCCGGTGATTGTAATATACTGCAGACGACTTATACCTGCTATGAGGATTTTCCTTTATGAAAAATTACACTATTAGAATTGTCATTACAACAGACCAACCTGCATTCAATTACCAACCAACTCAAAGACCAAGAGTCATTGTTTATCCTCAAGGAGCGAGAAAAGCCAGAGCATTGGACCCCCTCCGACGTGACAGTGGAAAGGAAACAAGATGGATGGCTGAGCGATCTTGTAATTACAAATATCGTGACATCACGCCCTGTGCACACCTCCCAATAAAGTTCCATGCCAAAAGAAGCAAGCATAGAAGAAGGTGGGTAGCTGCAATCAAAAAGGGAAAGTCGGAAATACTACTTGCCTTTCAAAGTGCAGGATTTACTAATGAATCATGTGGGGTACGGTGGGTTTCTTCACAAGAATTTACAAAATTAGATAATAGCGTCACCAGTTCCGCTACGTACATTACTGTTTGAAACCTGAAGTCATATAGTGTGAGCATGTGGGTATACGGGGGGAGAGGGCGGGGGTGTGGGTATCAGTCCTCACCAGGACTGATTTTTTTCTTACTGCTCTTCCAAAATGTCTACATTCGGCTTGTGAAAATCTAGTCTACGTTTTAAGTGAAACACTGGTTCTTAGTGGCAACTCCCAAATTCTTCACTCTGAAGAGAACCCGAGTTCTCCCATGGTCTGAGTGTCTGCCTCTCACGAAAGATGCTCGTTGCCTAAAATTGTCTTTCTACCCTTCAGGTTAACTTCAGGTTATTTTCTATGTTCCGCCTCAGTATAAAAAAAAAAAAAAAAAAATATATATATATATATATATATATATATATATATATATATATATATATAATAAAAATAAACTGAAGTTGAACACGTTTACATTCATGGTTTCGTTTATACAATAAAGTAATAGAGCAGCCTGATTTATTAAGATATTCCAAACACCGAGAAACGCCAGAGATGGTCACATGAACGCACGCACGCATATGTCTGATGTGCACACACACATACAGCCGCACGCACTCGCCTTTCACTTGAATGAGTCTTGAAGACAGTGCACGTGCAAACCCAAATCCCACTTAACAATGATCTCAGAGTCTTTAAGCATCTATTAACAATCAAAGTTCCATTCTTCTCATTCCTCGTTTCAGCTTGCTGTTTTTGTGCACTACGAATGATATAGTCCCCCAATCTTTTGCATTCTTCCCTTGGCGTAATTTTTCCCCCATCGCAGATATTAGTCAGAGTACAGGACTAAGTGGTGGGGGGTGGGGGTGGGGGGAGATACCCTGCATGGCAGGTTCTATAAATACTGGAGCTAAATTCCGTTCTGGGATAAAGCAACAAGAGTTACAGCTGCCATCAGCGACGGAGACGGAGGCTGTGCGCGAGAGAAGACATTCCCCGGTCATATTTTTATAGGGACTAGAAGACTACAAAGTAATTGAAATTATAGCTTCCCGGGAAGCAGGGTTAGCACTGACTTTAAAGCATGTTCGCTGCTTTCCCGCTGGTTTGGGTCATGACCTTAGGCAAGTCATTGAACTGCTTGGTGACTCAACTTCTCAGATGCTAAATTGGCAGAAACCCCCATCTGACATCTCCCTATTGGCAACACAATGAATATTCCAGAGGCAGTATGGGTAAAGGCAGGCTGGATTCCAGAGTCAGGAGAATGCCATTCCCGTCCAATGTTAGCACGCACTCCTTAGGAGGGAGTAGAGAGGTGCCAGTCTGTCTATCATGCCTTAAGAACTAAGGAGCATTTAACTCCCCAGGCTACAAGAAGCATTGGAATGTTTATTAACATAAATCCTGTGTCGCATCGATTGTTAGTTAGTACGCCTTCTTGTGCAGCGTGATATTAGCGTCTACTCCAATGATCTCAGAGTTGATATCCGTCCACAAGCAAACAGGTCAGTCCTCAGTCGGTGAAATACTATTAAAACCACGAAAATACTATTGAAATGTAAAACATATTTTGATGGAGATCTCCACAAAACGTAAATAAATTCGAGCCTTTCATTAAGGAGATTTCTTTTCCTTATTTTCTTGTGCCTGCTCCCTCCGATAGAACGAGGAGAAAACGTGTCAGCACCCAGCTCACTGTAACGTCTGTTGGTGCTGAGCTAAAAGACTGGTGGC
The DNA here is from genome assembly GCF_018350175.1 of Felis catus. Lineage (NCBI taxonomy): Eukaryota > Metazoa > Chordata > Mammalia > Carnivora > Felidae > Felis > Felis catus. The sequence continues at coordinate 76,446,215 of NC_058368.1, forward strand.
CAAATTACCTTACTCTCCTCTGGGCTTCCTGGTTTCCCCGGAGTGAGATCCTAAGAGGCCCGTGAGACGATGCCCTCCTCACACCCAGGCTACGATTTCTTTTGACATAACTAGAAAAGTAGACAGAGGCTCTGGACAAGACGGAGGGTTTTCGACTGACTATCACAGGCAGTCCTCAAACATACAGTTCTGGTTTGTTACTGGGTGGGTGTTCGTTGTTTGTTTTTGACTCCTTAAGGAACCCCAAGGAACAAACTGCAGGGCAAGTATCTACCGTGGGTTATCTTACTCCAAGAACAATTTGGAAGCAACTGTCAGCGTTATTGTCACGAAGATAAATGCCAGACTAAAAAGTATTGAACAAAACAAGGAGTCTCTGGCGTCTAGCACAGTGCCTGGCCCACGTGTGAATGAATAAGCACGCTTGTGAGAAGCCAAGGTCAAGGACGCCATCCATGCCACGTCACCTTTACTGGTAGTGAAGGGGCCTCCCGAAACCTGGGAGAAACTCGACGCTTGATGGCTGGTCCATGATGACTTGCTTGAAGTTCCAATTTTGATTTAAGTCATTTCATGTTTGAGGTAAGTCGGTTCTCTTCCCTAACACCACTCGTCACTGAAAGGCCAATGGAGAGGAGGAGACAGGGTCTTTTTCCTTCAAGTTCTAACCTCTAGTTAGTGCAGAAATCAAGGACGTGACAAGGCATATGGTCAGTAAATGCGCACGTGACACAAAAGGCCATTAACTGTGCCCCGAGGCTAAAAAACTAAGGGCTAAATGGGAGGAGAAGCATCTCTGAGAAAGAGTGGAAGCGTTTAAATATTGCTGACATTTTAAAAAATGACTAACAGTTAAAACATAGATGGATTTAGGGGGCACCTGGGTGGCTCAGTGGATTGAGTGTCCGACTCTTGATTTCGACTCAGGTCATGACCTTGTGGCTCGCGAGTTCGAGCCCTGTGTCAGGTTCTGCATTGATGGCATGGAACCTGCATGGGATTCTGTCTCTCCCTCTCTCTCTGTCCCTTTCCCGCTTGCGTGCGCGCTCTCGCTCAAAATAACCTAAAATAAAAAACACAGATGGATTTAACCGGGGAGAATGAGAAATGATAGGCCAGTGAAACAATGCCGACAAATGTCCGTAAAGGACATAAAAGGACAGAGGGTTGCGTGACCTCCGAGGAAAGAAGAGATGATCTCCCAGGCTATGATGTAATGGGCATGGTGGGATGTAGAACTCCCCTGAAGCTTCTAGTTGGGCTGGCCAGAGGGTCACTGTGCATTTCTCCAGCTACCTTTCCATTAAAATTACCTAAGAATGCTTCAGCTGGCCTATATGTCACATTCTTTATTGCTTTGTACGGGTTCGCAACCAACTAAAACCTGCGCATACTTTTAGCAACTCTTGTGCATCGCGGTCCCACGTAGATTTTTGTAAATTATTTTATTTTAACCTGATACAAAGTCTGACACTGCTGTTACATTCTTGTTGTCCTGGGGATTGGCTTAATTTGTCAAAACTTTCTTTCGATCCTGACGTTGTCATCCTCGATAACAGCTACTCTCCAGGCTTTGGGCAAGGACATAATTTACATGTCTAATCACACTGCACATTTTGAAAGATTCAAAGACAGAGCCTTGTGGCATGCCACCAGAGACCTTCATCCAGACAGTGTTCCATCTATGATATTTTTACATATTGACTGAATGAGCTTTTCATCCCCATAACTCTCCGGTTACCCAGTCTTCATCTCTCCAACTTGAATAGCACAAGGTTTCTGAGATACTTTTTGAACAACATTGCTGGAAGTAAAGCTTACACTCTCACTCCCACCCAATAAGTATTTAAGAGTATGTTCTGTGCAGGACTGGGTTTCTCTTAATAGAAACAAAACTTTTACGGAGTATTTCTGTATTGTTAATTGGGTCATCTGTTGATCTTTTCAACTAACATTTGCCCACATTAGTTCTTCCCGGTAAGCCAGAATTTCAGAAGAGCCCGTGGCAAGTGGGCGTTGGCATGCACCAACTTACCAGAACCAACTGCACTCATGTCTTTACAACTCTATAGTCACTGATTCTCGTTGGTAGGCTAGACAGGCTGGCAAGGATATTTACCCTACTAATCAGCCTGTGTGCTATATATTGGGGATTGCGGTCTCTGAGAAAACTTGGTTAAACATTTACAAACATAAAATCGAGAATTGTTCTAATCATCCTCCAAGATTTTGAGCTTTGGGTGGTTCAGATGCAGATAAAAACAAGTTTTGGATTTAAAAAAAAAGGGGGGGGGGCGATCCTGTGAATACATGATACATTTGAGGTGATCTCGGGACATCTTTCAGACATTGGGCTCACAGGTGGAAACAAAGGAGTGAAGCATGGGGAAAACAGGGAAAAGCCAGAGACACCATTTGGGAGCCATCAGTATGTTGGTATCAGTGCAGTCTCAGACGGGCTGAGACTTACGGGAGGGTGTGCGCAACAGAGAGAGCACTCGCCAGCATCTTGTGAAGCACCTGTTATCGCAGAGCACACAGAATACATTCAGGCTTGCTTTAGAGGAGAGAGAGAAGCCCAAGATGCAAGAGGCGCCAATATAAAGCCACTGGTGCATAGATGAAGCACCAGCAGAGGACAAGAGAAGCTGGTCTCAGTGCTGGGAATCAGGCCTGGAAACCATTCTAATGCGCCTTTAATCCTTGATGGATCCGAGTGCGCAACCTTATTTTCTAGAATGAAAGGGGCTCTTCAAGCAGAATGATGATGTAAAGCATTGTTGCAATTTCAGCCTGAAGAACGCATTTATATCAACATGGAATCCAGTCTAATTATCTTTCATCACTTCAGAATCTATTTTAATGTTCTCTAATGTTGGGAATCTGAAAACAGGTTTTGTTCTTCCCTTCACCCACCTTGGCACAGCCCTGGTTCATTAATCATCACTCATAAACTTGGTGTTTTCTTTTCGATGTAGACCCATTGGAAGAAAAGGAAGGATAATTAACAATCCTTCCCAATAATGCTTTGCCAGCATTATTGGAATCCCTCTAAAGTGCTACATTGTTCAAATGAGTCAGCTCCACCTTTTGGAATTATAGATGCTCTTGATGGGATTTGTTGAGTGAGATTTGTAAATCTCAAGAAAAATTTTACAGCAGTGACAAGTATAAAATATAACGATCTAAAAAAATAGTAACTTGGAACATACATACTGCTTCCTGTTTTCCAGATATTTATACCTTTTCACCCAAAGCTATAAATCTTGGGCTAATGAATGAGGATAAAGATCTACTCCAACTGATTTCTGCAGTCTTCATAGCTCTCCAATACCCCCATTCTGGATTATTGATGTCACAGGAAGTTCCAAGAAGTGTATTAGAAGCGCGTTTTTTTCTCCTTCTGTGTTTACGTTATTTCCCAAGCTTTCTATGGTGCACATCAGATTTATAATTTTTTTTTAATTAATCTCAAAAAGGGAGAGTACTCTTTTTGGTATAGGCTGGAATTTTCATTCATAACCACATTTATATAGGTTTGCTTTGTTTTGTCAAAAATACAGCTAAGAGGAATATTTACATATAAATCCCATTAAGAAATGGCGTGTATTCCCTAAAGGACTTGGAGGAGATTTGAAAGTAAGAAATTGTCATTTCATAGGAATTGTTGACAATTTTAAGAGAATAGTTAAGTGCAGTATGAATTGGCATAAATACAAACTTTTCATAAATAGAAAGGTCTTCATCAAGACTAGGATAAACCATAGAGCCCCTAAAAACTTGGAGGATCCCCTATAAGTGTGGACACATAGCCCAAAGTCTCCATTTACATCGCCATCTATGAACAATTTAGAAAGAGCTTTAAATTACTGTCAATTTGTGTGCAAGTGTGTAAGTTTGGTCTGAATTACATTTAATGTGTGGAACAAGATTATTTTTCTCTTCTATGATTGATCTCTTCTTTTGCTTGGTTCAAAATATATTACTCATTTCTGCCGAAAAACCATTCTTCCAGCAACAGATGTTATGTCATAAAGAGACTTATGCATGTTGGTATAAATAACAAAGGTGTTAGCTAGAATTAAAGGGAGACATTTCCTGTTTATATATATATATATATATATATATATATATATATATATATATCCGCAATGATTACTGAGGGTAAAAATCTACTATAAATAAATTTTACATAAACAACGTGTTTAAGGAACATTGGAAAGACTGACTGAGAAAGAAAATGTACCTTCAAATTAATGACTGTTTTGTTCACCCCATATAGAGTTTACATGACTGTTATACACATACAGATTCTGAGATATTCATTAATCATCAGCTTTGGATTAAATCCCCATTTGAAGAGAGCACATGTGCTTCTGGATGTGATTTTTATGAACACCAAGATGCCTTTAACCCATACCCCATGTTTTGAAATCTAGTATTGCTTCCAAAAGCTGCTCTTGGAAAGAAATCCCAAATGGAAATTGTCTTGCCTTCTCCCCCTGGTCAGCTACTCGGGACAAGCTCTGGTCACCCTGATGACACCAGATCACCGTGTCTCATGCAGTGAGGTATTCCCTGCTCACTCAAGCAGCTGTGGGCAACTCAGCCTTTCCAACAGCCGTGGGACCTCTGGCTCTAGAAGAATGATGCTCCTATCAATCCAGGATTCTGGAAAAAGCATAGAAGAACACTCTTGCTCATTCCTTACAGGTCCCCTTTCCAGGGTCTGCCCCCCCACCAGCTCTTGGGGGGGGGGGTGGGTAGCATAGGCAGGTACAGCAATTTAAAAACAAAACCAATCTGTGAGCTCTACAAATAGTACGGTTCAAATCCAATCTCTTCCACACAGATGTGGGACCTTGAACAAGTCACCCTGCTTGCTTGTGCTTCACTTTCTCCTCTAATAAATTAGGAATGATAATACCTGCCCCACAAGGTAGTGTGGAGTCCTTCATGCATGAAAACTATAAAGGGCTTGGAAAAGTGTCCAGTACAAAGTATTTAAGGCAAAAAATAAAAGTGAGACTCCATTGAGCCGACAGTGTGTTCATGTATGTTCCTTAGTTTCCTAGACACATAAGGATAGGTAAGAAATCTGAGGCCAAAGAGGTTAACGAGATGGTCAGACAAAAGTTAACCGTCTACATGAAGAGTTTTCCACAGCCCTCATTCAATAAAACGTAATGTTAAGAACAACTCCCAAGCTACTAGTTAAAATATTCACCAGGGTCACTGTATGCCCTTCTACCTTACTCCAAAATGGATTTGGGAGGCTGATAAAAAGAACAAACAAAAGTAAATAAAGAGGGAAATGTTGGCCATCTTTCAGAACTAAATGACCATAGGTCAGGGATTCTCACTATCGTGCAGGTCATAGATGACTGACAATTCTGACAATCTTGTGATCTTACCTTCAGAAACATGCACATGTCAAAATCTTTCACAAGTGTTCAAATGTCTCACAGACGCTGAAACCCATCCTAGGAGTTCAGGACCAGTCTGGTCTATTAACTCCTTTCAAGTCCTATCTAATTACCAAGAAACAGAAGAGAAACTATTAAAGAGAAATACCATTAATGGGATTTTTCACTGTGGGAGTAATGTAACTGCTCTCAAACTGGGCTACTCTAAGCAAGCACGGGTAAGGCAGGCATTCGTTAACAATTAGAACAAAGGAGAAAATTGATACTTCACTTGGTGTACAGCCATCCGTTTTGAGCAAAGTTAAGAGTGCACGTGGATAGGAGGGTATACATGAGTATCTATTGATCCACACGTATATATCTGATTCAGAAAAGAGCATAATTGGAGGAAGTCTTAAACCTATGTTATACATGAAACAGGTAAAGCAATTAAAAATTATATTCTTGGAGAGAAGATGGAGGAGGTAAAGGGCATTAAAAAACAACAACAACAAAGTAACAAATGTGAACGAGGGATCACATTTCTTCTCCTTTCTCCCTGATTGTTTAAACCAACAGGTAAAGGCAGAGGGTGAGAGCATCCAGTGGAAAGATGTCACTATGGTGGCAGAAAAGAGAGCTGTGCCCAGAGAAAAGCTCTCTGGAATTAGAGGAGTCTGTTCCAAAGCCAGATACTCAATTGTTGGACATTTATAAACAAAGTCAGGGAAACTTAGTGTATCACCATTCGGGCCCCCAGCCAGTCTGTGTGACACCCAAAGACCATGTCTTGCTCCTCTCTAATCTCTGTAACCAACACTGTGCCCAGTGAACAAGAAATGTACTGTGCCTTCTTGAAAGAACAAAGATTGGCTAGACGGCTGGATGGATGGAGTTTATGGTGATAATAAGGTAATAAAATATACACCATTGCTCATATTTAAGTCCTATTATTTACCAGGAATATCATACATAAGACACACCATTAGTAAAAATGATTACACAGAAGACAATATGTTGTCTGAGAAAATGGTTTTTGAGGAACAGGGTCAAGTAGGCTTCTCTCTGTATAGATTATAAAATTCTCTCATGTTTCTGTATTGTACAATTATAGGCTTGCCTTTAGACCAGGATATGCTTGATTTTACTTGTGGAAGTACTTAAATGCATTAAGGCCCTCTGAAAAGTGTGTGTGTATGTGTGTGTGTGTGTGTATGTGTGTGTGTGTGTGTGTGTGTGTGTACACACACACTGTATATGTATCTATAGATTATCTATGTGGTATCCATCATTGATCTACACATATAGAGAATACAGATACAATCTATAGAGATCCACAGATCTATAGAGAACGAACACGCACGCTTAATGTGAATTTATCATTGATGAAACCCTGAAATAAAGGCAAGCCGATAATCGCTTTGATAGAACAGTGTTATATTGTTTTATATACACACCTGCCAATATGCATAAAGCAGCAGCAAAAACAAAATTGTGTTATCAGTTCAGAAGTGGTTCAGATATTCCTGTATTATTGCGTTTCCGTGAAACAAATTTCAGATACTTTATAATATATTGATATTCCCAGACTGTCCATTTCAGGAAAGTTAAGGACATCTTAGCTTGTGTCCGGAAGGCTAGAGTTAATGAAAATAGTGAAATGCAATTCCACTGGCTTAATTTCACTCATCTCGTGAAACCGTGAAAGAGCGAAAGCTATCCCCACTCTCAGAGTAGGAGAGAACAGACCAGCTGCCCCACTCCACATTCCCATGTTGAAATCTTAACCCCGAAGGTGACAATGTATTTGGCGTGGGGCCTTCCAGAGATGATTGGGTCATGGGGGTGGAACCCTTATAAATGGCATCAGTGCCTTTATTGAAGAGACCTCAGAGAGCTCTCTCACCCCCTCCCTACTTCCCCCATGCAGAGACACAGAGAGAAGACAGCTGTCTAAAAACCAAGAAGTGGGTCCTCACCAGACATTGAATCTATAGGCACCTTTTTCTTGGACTTCCAGCCTCCAGAGCCATGAGAAATGAAGGTCTGTGGTCCACAAGCCACACAGTCTATGGTGTTCTGCCTTAGGAGTCTCAACACACTAAGACCTGTCTACAGAAGACACAACGAGGAAGGCTTCCTCTGGTGATTGTTTCTGGGGAGATAGGTGGGCAGCTCACTGGGGATGGCTCCAGTGGTAGCATCCTCACCTGCTATTTTCGTCCTGATTTTTCTGTGTTTTCCCCCTCTAACGTTTACTTTCAAAAGTAGAAAAATAAACGTCTGCTATTACTTTTAAATCGAAGGCTAGTTTTGAAAAAAAAAATCCAAAAATTTAAGATATTGGTGGCAAAGACTGCCCTGGACATTCAATTCTGCGTGCAAACACTGCTATTTAAAATGCCTAAACAGGACGCGTGGGTGGCTCAGTTGGTTAAGCGTCCGACTTCAGCTCAGGTCACGATCTCACGGTCCGTGAGTTCGAGCCCCGCGTCGGTCTCTGGGCTGATGGCTCAGAGCCTGGAGCCTGCTTCGGATTCTGTGTCTCCCTCTCTCTCTGCCCCTCCCCCGTTCATGCTCTGTCTCTCTCTGTCTCAAAAATAAAAAAACGTTAAAAAATGTTTTTTAAATAAATAAAATAAAATGCCTAAACACACCCCTGAGACAGGTAAAGGCCCATGTTAAGAAAGGTGTTTCTACAGGATTATGGTTCCAGAAGTTGTCAAGATGGATTTCACGGTCTCTTCATAGTCATAATGTTCAATACGTATGACAAGGCTACTGACTATTCAGACAGACTCCTGATGAATCAGCATGAACATAAGCTATAAATGCCCCATAGAATTACATGATGCAACCCAATGCACCACTGGCTGTTCCTAGCTCATTGCTGGATCAGCCAGTTCTCAGCTCTGCTGCACATTCAACTCACATGGGGACTTGGGGACATAACGTGCCCATGTAGGCTCATCCGTTGTAACAAACATCCCACTCCGGTGCAGGGGATGTTGATAGTTGAGGAGGCTATGCTTGTATAGGAGTAAGGGATGAATGAGAACTCTGTACTTTCTGCTTAATTTTTCTATGAACCTAAAGCAGCTTAAAATATTAGGGAAAAAAAAGTGACGAATGTCTGATTCCCATCTCCATTATGATTTAATATTGGTTATGACATGGTGTGGGATTTGAGAGTGCCCAAGTGATTCTAAAATGCAGCAAAATCTGGGAACTCTATGCTGGCTGATTGGTGTTTAAGTCACTAAACTTCTCAACTTCAGGGAGATTCCAGGGATCAGAATGCTTAACTGATTTCATGATTTAAAGAACATGAGTATTGACCTAAATATGTGAATTTGTAGCAATATTCAAATACCACCTTCAAATTTTAAGGTGGTACACTACTGAAGTATGAGCTTATTTCAGATTCTTAAGCATCAATTGATTTCATCACTAAGTAAACCCCCAGTCCCTCTCCTCTCTCCGTTCTACTTTCTGTTCTCACAAAGTTCATAAAAATGGAACGTTTCTTTTATAAGTGTCTTATCATTCAGTGTGTTCAGTTAAGGGTCTGGTGCAGAAAGTTTCTTCATTGGTTGAGATATTGAACTTTTAAGCTTCCTAAAAATGCTCCAAATGTAAGACAGACTTTTATTTTTTCCTTACTAACACCTGAAGTTTAAAAATTCAAACTGGCAAACCAGAAAGTAAAAATAAGACATTGATAAAAAGCAAATGAAAAGTTTTAAGTGTGCTACATGACACAGAAATCTACGGATAAGTACAGTTAGGGGAATGCATGGAGTTGAAGGAAATATAGGTAAAAATTGGAGGAATTCTTGTCTTTTAAGAAAAATAGACATAATGACTTCCATGGTGGGGTGGTTTACCAAAGTAGAATTTGGTAGATCTATACTCTATTGATACATCACCTAAAAATAGCAAATGTCATCAAGACTGAAATATTGTAGCAAATGGAGAATTGCTTCTTAAAAAGTTATTCAAAACCTCACATTGTCTACTGTGATCAGACTCAGCAGATGCCCAACAATATTTGCTGAAGATTTAAGGATTACAACATAATGACTTCAGATAGAACAATGTTAAATATTAGCAGAAAATAAAGTGAATCTACCTAATAGTATTTTTTTTTCTGATCCTGACGATACAGGGTAGGAAATTTCCATTTAAAATAGCAGTGTTTGGGGTGCCTGGCTGGCGCATTCAGTAGAGCATACGACTCTTGATTTCGGGGTTATAAGTTCAAGCCCCACATTGGGTGTAGAGATTACTTAAAAATAAAACCTTTAAAAACAATTACCTAGAGTGCGAGTTTGTTTCTATGGTCATTTTTGGAGGTTTCATTCATTTACAGTTTTTATCCTCAAAGCGTGTTGTACGTGGACACCACAGATAAGAAACGAATAACGGGTGATCTGAGTACAATACAAAACTGTCAAAAGGTTCAGCATGAATAGTTGAAGTGGGGGTTGTTTCACAGGCCTCAGGGGTCGGGATGGTTAATCCACAATGCTGGCCAATTCAACGTTCAATAACGCACGATAAATGAACCAATATTCTTCCCATATTAATATTCCCACCTGTGCATTATTAATAGAGAGTCTAAATTCGAGGTACAGAAATGTTCAAGGACGCTGGCATGTTACATTGGATGTGAAATAGCCCAACCACAATTTCCAAACATGGTGTATCATCGTCTCTAGTTTGTGAGCTATCCTCTGCCCCCACAGCCCCTATGCTGCTTTACTTGGTTGTTATGAATACTCTTCCTTTTTGCTTCCCCTTCCTTCACATTTGTGCGTAGTCCCTCCCCTGCATGCCTACACCCACCATTTGTAACTTAGAGATAAATATCAAGAACTGTGGCATGTAGACTTTTCATGTCCTCCCTCGTACAAGGAAGTGGTCAATGGAATTGACTAATATCTGTACTTTCATGGACCTTTGCAATCCTGAAAGAATGCATTAAAAAAAAATTCAGAGGAGTTCTGTGATTGCTGAGGATGAAAGAAACATTTAATTTAGCAGAAAGGGATGCTTCTCATTATTCTGATTCTTGGCTCTTATGGATCATACTTCAGAGAAAAAGAAGCCATACTTTGGTCGAGTGGGTGTTGTTCTATTCTCCCAAGTTGCCCTCAGTGTTCATTCATTTTCTACAAGCAATGCCACCTCATTGTTCTTTCTATCCTTGTAAATGTGATAAAGCCAAAGTGAAACATTCTTTTAGACAAGATTTGGCAAACTAAGCAAACTATGGCCTGAGGACCAAAACGGGGCATCCACCTGTCTCTGTATGGCCCACAAGCTAAGGATGTCTTCCACAGATGCACATTTGTGACTGATTTGATGAAAGAATATGAACGCAAGCTAATTAAAAAAAAGGAATTCTCATAAGCACATCTGTGTTATGTTATATTCGAATTTAATGTATTTTGAATTTAATAAGAAATCTGTACAATTATGTTTCCTTCCATGGTATTTAAGTGCTTACATCATATCCTTAATTTTATCCTTGGTCAACAATGCCTAAACTGCGTCCCATCTGACCCATTACAGGAAGAGTTTGTGGACCCAGGATTTAGATCGCCAGTATTTTTTTTTTTCAAAAGGACACACTACTAATCCAACAGATCAAGCTTGACAAAGTAGATGGAGAAAACGGTCGCTCCCGGCAGCTGCCCCCCTGAAAATCCACATCAGTCCTTTCTCCTCCTTCTCTCCTTCCAAACAGAATCTCAGGCTGGTGTCGTGCTACAGCCTGCCACATCTCAGGTAATAAATCTACTTTTTTGGTCACAGTAACTCCCTCATTCCCTTAATTAAAATCTCTCCTCCCTTAGAATTGTCCAGATTTCAAACTCCACCCAGGTGGGTGCTCATTTGCCCTCCCCTCGCCAGGCCGGAATCAGGGTATGGTCACCCTCCCCTAGCCCACCCCCCAATTGCTGGCTGGTTCCCAACCCTCCAGGGTTGGGCGGGCCTGCGGGTGGGAAGAAAAAGGGAGGGGAAGCCTCTATTTAATGAGCCTTGGCGAAAGGTAGCATAGCTTCCACGGACCCTGGCAGATGTTAACTTTCTTAAAGGCATGGTGTTAGCATCTGGTGATCTTGACTTCCAGTCTGGAGACATTCCTCCGACCTTTTCTTGCCCCATTTGGCTTTAGGAGAAGGAAAAGGGCGATTGATAAAGACTGCTGACCCATTAAGAATTTGATGACTGGTGCTTCAACTGGTCATAATTCGTCACAGATAGAAGTTAAGTCTCAAACTCTGCATCCATGCAGGTGAGGGCCCCCCCACACACACACCTCCATTGCTTGAAGATATTTGAGCAGCATCTTCTAAATTTAAAATTTTTTTAATGTTTATTTACTTTTGAGAGGCTTTGTGAGCAGGGGATGGGCAAAGAGAGAGGGGGATAGAGGATCCAAACCAGGCTCCCAGATGACAGCAGCAAACCCTACGGGGGGGGGGGGGGGGGGAGGGTCAAACCCATGAACAATGAGACCATGACCTGAGCTAAAGTTGGACACTCAACCAGCTGAGCCACCCAGGTGTGGCTGCTAAATTTTAACACTTCTAAATTTAGAAGAGAGAGATGGGAGAATGAGAGATTGGGATACATAATTCTTGATAGAATCATGGGGGGATGATGAAAAATGCAACTGATCTTATTATTTCCCGGTACAATGATTGGGTAATCATTTCAACATTTCAACTATTCCAACATTTACACACAAAACAACTCTGCCAACATGTTTATCCAACTCAGCTTCACAAATGCAATTCTAAATGGCTTCAGATTACCTGCTCTGTCCTCTTAGCAGTGACAAATTATGCAGTGTTCCTATGAGCTACAGGCATTCTGTAATACCTCCAAGCAATTTCTTATAATGTTATTTTTAGGTCATCACTGAATCAGTTTCTTGTTTTTGTTCTACCACTTGGAGAATTCTAATCTTTTTTGCTACAAAAAAAGAAAGCCTTGCTGATTTCCTAGTAATTTTCCTCAAAGGTATCTCCCTAGGTTATGTTCTACAGAGGATTACTATGTATATTTTTTAATTTTATACTTATATTTTAGGTTAAAACTATAACTTGAAAAAGGCAGCTGAAATAAAGAAAAAAGTAATTATTTTCCCCAAGAAGTGAGTCATTTAAAGAGGAAGAAGTTAACTGTACTGATTTCAGTTCTTAACTATGCTTGTGGCTGAATATTTCCATTCTAGCCTGCATAGCATGGGTAAAGAATAATCTTAAAACTTTCCTTAATCAATTCCTCTTCTTTCCATTCATGGTCATGTACTTCCATGTTTCGAGAAGAGGGAGGGAGGAAACCTACAACAGGTAGACTCTCCTGTACCAGAGAGGCTGTCATAGCCAACGGAACCACAAGGAAACCTAACTGCTCTACGGAAAACCCAACTTTGAAGAGACCACTCAGATCACAAGAAACAAGCGAATGTAACCTTTCCCCCACTGTTTTGCATGAACATCTAAACGTCCAGCTTGAATATCCACCTCTCATTATTATTGGTAGTCAGTGCCACTGATAGGATTAGAGTTTGCTGGATAGCATTGTGAGAGAATTCAAATATAAGGGATTTAGTGAATGAAGATTTCGAGTGTGGACATGTAACGAGTATATCTGGAGAACAAGTATTACTCAAGGCCTATCATCTTTAAAGCACTGGCTTTATCCCACTACGCTTCTGTACCACCTTACAACACAGACCGCTATGTAGAGTCTGGATTGGACAACACTAGAAGATAAGGTTGCGTCGGCAAGGGGGGCATATAATGATGGAAGACTTTGCACTTGACATGGTGAACTTTCAGATTCTCCCTAGATTCTTGGAAGGGGGTTACGTCTAGAGCATCTATTCTCAGAAGTGATCAAATAAACTGAATTTTCAAATTCAGAAAGTAGAAATTGGTTCACAGAATTAAATAGGTTTTTTCCTCAGAAAATATAGTATCATATTGCTTCTTTAAAAATGACATTAAAAAAAAAAAACGGGAAAATGAAGTATTGTAATCCCCCTAATTCTTAGCCCTGAGAGGAAAGAGTTGTTCATCGACTCTACAAAAAGACCCAGCCTTGTGATATTTTTTTGTGTGCCACAAAACGGTCAGGAGAGTGAGTTATGAATAAGAGCCGGTGAGATATTCATTAGACACTGAAGATTTCTTCCTTTTGATATATATCCTCAGTCCCATAAAAGGTATTCATTCTCAAGCATTGCTAGAGGGAATGCAAAAATGGTACAATACCTACCCATGGAGAAAGATCTAGAATTATGAACACACCCATTGATTCAATTGTCACACTTTTAAACCCTCTCCTATAGTTACAGTTGCAGGTAAAAGTCAGAACATACAGGTCTAGCAACAAGGAATTTGCTACATAAGCTATGGTAAAGCCACACAATAGAATTCAGCTTTGTGAAAAAGAGGGTATACTTCTCCTTCCAGCCATGATGAAATACAAATGGGATTTACTCTACCATCTAAAACAAAAATGAAAATATATAGAACAGTCAGCAAGACAGTGGCTATCAGTTCATAAAGAATAATGATCTCTGAGAGTCAGGAAACGAGTAAGTTCGACAATTGCTTTAGCTTATTGGCTTGATCAGCACATGCAGGCCCGGAAACTGCCTGAGAGGGAGGAAAGAGCCACAGGAGGGGATTATTAACAACAGTGCCCAGCACAGACATAGGTCCAGGAATTATGCCTGTTCCCACCATCAGACTGGTAAACCTCAAGATTTACAAGCATTGAGGAAAATACACAGACGGGCATTGTCTCAGCAATGGAGAAAACTTAGCCTCAAACTAAGCATTGTTCTGGACTTAAATATTAAAAGCCATATTCATCACCCGCTAAGATCAAATTTACAATGTCTGGCATCCAAACAAATCACCAATGAAAGAGACAGGAAAAATGACTTATGGTAAAAATCAATTAAAATGTTCTAAAATTGATATTGGTGTTAGAATTGCCAGAGAAGGGCATTAAAAGAGATTACAAATATATTCCATATATTTAAAAATGAAGTAGAGACATGGGAAGCATTTTTTTTTTATGATCCAGCTCAAACTTCTAGAGAATGCCTGAGATTAAAAAATAAAAAATAGCCAAAACACTGGATATTAATAGCTGATTGGATATTGCACAGAAAAAGATTTGTGAACTTAAATATACAGCAATAAAAACTATCCAAAATGAAAACAGATAAAAACAACAGAGCATCAAGGGCCTGTGGAACAACTTCAAGTGCTTTAATATGTGTATTTGTAGTCCCTATAGGAGACAAGATTGGGAGAGGTCAAAGACAAAAAAAAAAAAAAAAAGTTTGAACAAATAATGGCCGTAACATTCCTAAATTTGATGAAAATTATCAACCTGCATATCCAAGAAATCCAACAAACCCTAAACAGAGAAACACGGAGAAAACCTCACCAAGACCCATCATAATCAAATCCTAAATGTCCATGTAGACAATAAAAAGAACTTCAAAATACATAAGGCAGAAACTCCTGGAAGTATAATAAATTCCCAATTACAGTGAGAGATTCTAATATCTTCTTAACGAATGAAACAAAGATACGTAAAGGACAGCAAATATTTATAGAATATTATCCATTAACTTGATCTAATTGACATGCATAGAACACTCCTCCCAACAGAATACACATTCTTTTAAAGTGTCCACAGAATAGTTACCAAGATAGATCACTTTCTGGGCTATAAAACATGTCTAAATGTACTTTAAAAGATTTCAGTTTGGAGAATAGTTTCTGAGAACAATGGAATTAAATTAAAAAAATAGATGTTTGGAGAATCTCATAAATAACCCATGAATCAAAGATACCAAAATCAAAATTAGCAAATACTTCAAACCGAAGGAGAATGAAGACACAGCAGAAGCAAACATCTCAAATCTGTGAGTTGCCACAAAGTTACTTAGGGAAGTAACAAAGAAATTTTTTTAAGGAAAGGAGGACAGTACAAATCAAGAATCTAAGCATTCATCTTCAAAACTAGAAGAGCAAAACAACAAAGCTTGAAGCAGTGGATAAAGATCAAAGTGGAACTCAGTGAAATAGAAAACAAAACGAATAAATCAAAACTATAAGCTATTTCTTGGAGAAAAATCAAGTTGACATACCACTATCCCAACGGATCAGAAACTAAGACACAAAACACCAATAATCATATGGAAGATAAAAGATATCCCTATAGCTTCTATATATATTAATATGGTAAGGGAATATTATGTACAAATTTATGCTAGTAAATTCAACAAACTGGATGGAACAAATTCCTTGAAAACGACCAAGGCTTGCTTATGCACATGCTCATTCTCTGCCTCCCCTCCCCCAGCCACACACAGATAAACTAAGAATCCCGTATCCATTAAAGAAATTAGGGGCACCTGGGTGGCTCCGTCAGTTAAGCATCTGACTCTTGATTTTGGCTCAGGTCATGATCTCATGGTTTGTAGGATCAAGCCCTGCTTGGGATTTTCTCTCTCCCTCTCTCTGTCCCTCACCTGCTCACAGTCTGTCTCTGTCTCTGTCTCTCTCTCTCTCTCCCTCTCTCCCTCCCTCAAAATAAAGATATAAACATTTTAAAAAGAGAAATTACATGTGTAATTAAATGTCTGCTCCAAAAGAAAATTCCAGACCCAGGTAATGAACTCTACCAAAGGCTTAAGGAAATAATTTTACTTTTATAGAAAATGTTCCAGGAAATTGAAGAGGGAATTAATACTTCCCAAATAATTCTTGGAATCTAGAATTACCACAATAACAAAAAGATAAAGGCATTGCAAGATAACAATGGACCAATATACCTCATGAGCATAGATGACCAAATTCTCAACAAAATTTTAATCCAAGATGTTTAAAACAGTACTGTATCTTGACTATGTTTGAATTCTAAGGTAGTCCCTAAGAGTCCCATCCCCAGGTATAATGCCCCGTATAATCTTCTATCCTGAAGTCTGGGTAAGATCTGTGGATAGGATAGGATGGTAGTTTGTTAAATAGGGAAGTGTGCACCACTGGAATGTAGCCATTTAACTCCCAGCTATTAAGAAAAATGGGCGTATTCATCCATTTAACAAATGTACGCTATGTTCTAGTGTAATAGTGAAAAACTGGGAGCAATCCTAATGTCCTTCAGCAGGAGAACGGATAGACAACTTGTGGTATGCCCATACCAATGCTATACGACACGTTAATAAAAATACTCAATATGGATGAACCCGAAAAACATTATGCTAAGTGAAAGAAGCCAGTCACGGGAGACCACATGTTGTACGATTCCGTTTGTATGAAATGCCCAGGACAGGCAAATCCATAGAGACAGAAATAAGATTTGTAGTTGCCAAACGGGTGGGGCAGGGGAGTGCACAGTGACTGATAATGAGGGAGTGGTTTCTTTTTGGAGGTGATCAAAATGGTCTAAAGTGAAATTGTGGTGTTAACCGTCATATTCGCAAGTGTGCGAAAACCACTAAACCTTATACGTTACAACCCACACGCTATCCCTCTCACCGTTTGATCTCAAAGATGTTAATATCGCTTCTACGAATTTTCACTGAAATCTACAAAACTGTTCGGAAGCCTTGTTTACATTATTCCTTATTTGTATTTTTTGGTAGCCACCCATTAAGCAAGATGGATAGTATAGGTCCTACTGTACAGACGCAAAGAAATAACGCATTACGGTTTCCAGATCTACCAGCACCCGAGTCTGGAAGAGCACCATCTGGAAATTTAAACTGATATCCTTCAACCTATGCAGGGTCATAGGTAACTCCATCCACACTCAAATGTGTAGATTCCCATGCGTCCCACTATTGCTTCAATGCCGTACTGACTTGAGATGGACTTTTCCACAAACTGACCCAACCAGCTGATGGACGAGAAATTCTTCCTATACTGACTCCTGCTGACAGGTATAAAATAATCAAACGTCAACTGAGGCTGGGAGCACAGGGAGGTCATCCAAAGGTTCATTTAAGTATATTTTAATTGATTAACTAATGAGACAAGCTTAATATCATCTGCTCTATCAATTAAATGTCCCCTTTCCCCCTTTCCTGGACTGCACTATGGAACCGAAAAGCTGAAACCTTAAATCCAGATGGGTGGTCTGGAGACGGGACCAGCTGTGCCGAGAACATGACAGGACGAAAAGAAACAAAGTCCAAGGTAAGATAAGCTTGGGATGGCAAAAGTTACAGAATTAGGTCAATAAAATGTCAGCATTTCAGTACAGAAAAAGTACAAATTAGGAGCTTAGAAATAACCTCACTTGATTAAATTAGAAGGACCACACACAGCGAGTAAAAAATAAACCCAGATCTAATTATTGTTCTTTCAAATTATTTGGAGAATCATTATAATTGGAAACAAAAATTCCACGCTGACGGAGGTGACATGATTCCTCAGGAGCTGCCGCCTGAACACAAAACCACAGAGTTAAACAGAGCTTCCATTTGTCATCACCCTCAAAGACCAGTAGGGAGGTAGAAACTCAGGACTCGAGAGAATTTAAAAACAAAGCAAGAGAGGGGCGCCTGGGTGGCGCAGTCGGTTAAGCGTCCGACTTCAGCCAGGTCACTATCTCGCGGTCCGGGAGTTCGAGCCCCGCATCAGGCTCTGGGCTGACGGCTCGGAGCCTGGAGCCTGTTTCCGATTCTGTGTCTCCCTCTCTCTCTGCCCCTCCCCCGTTCATGCTCTGTCTCTCTCTGTCCCCAAAAAATAAATAAACGTTGAAAAAAAAATTTAAAAAATAAAATAAAAACAAAGCAAGAGAGAAGGGAGTAATGGAGCCGGTCGCTTTACCTGGAGTGAATAGAGAATAACAAGCAGGCTGTTTGCCCCAAAGCTATGTGCAGATTAGCCATCCACAAACACTCTGACTTTTCTACCTATTTTATCCTTAATGTAGGCACCTGGTATGAAACTGTGACGTTTTCCGGTTTAAAATAGGAGAGAACGCATTCCGACTGTCTCTAAATACCTGGATTATGCCTAGTTCCGAATCATCTCCCGTTGCTTTCTTTACACAAATGTTAGAATCAAGAAATCTATTTACGTAGAGGGAAGAAGAAAGAAGAAGTTTAGAACTTCCTTCTCGGATATAAACAAAAAGAAAATCCTTCTCCCTGGCTTACGGAGCCAAGGGGGACAATACACGGATTGTCCCGTTTGGAAAAAAAAAAAAAAAAGTGACCACTGTTCCCTAACTTGAGAAAAGCTACAAGAGCACGCTCCCATGGATTCACTGCTGTCTACACGTGAACCTTGACCAAGGGCTTGCTCTGGCCCTGGTGGCCAGTTTCAAGGAAAAACGCATTTAGAACGACACGATCTACGTTCTAATGAAGGCACCACCGAGCCCAAAGCTAATACGTTTGGAAATGTTGCAATTATTTCCCAGACACACGCTCCCACTCTAAACGATGCCACTAATTCAGCTGCCACACGTGACATGCAGTTGAAGACCACTGTCAAACAGTATGTCAGTACCCCTTAGAAATAAAAGATCTTACTAGAAGAAACCGAGCAAGTGAATCCTTCACGTGGGCACATGAGGGTCAGACTGGGAAGCCATCCTATCCCTTCTGCAGCCATTTCCGATTTCCTGGTCTTGCCCTGGTCCTTCTGTCCCCCCTCCCCAGGTCATACTCCCTATAACCCCACCCCGCCCTTGTCCCCGTTTCTCAGGCTATTCCACAGTGGCCCAGAGCGAGGTCTGCCGCAGGACAGATGGCAACAAGAGAAGCCCTTCCCCTTCTCCTCCCCAGACCCTCCCCGGGTCTCATCCATGTCTACCTCAGCCTACAAATTCCTTAGGAAATAGAGAGTCAAGAATCGTGAACGGCCTGAGCTTTTACCCTGCTTTTAAACTGTCCAGTTAGTCTGTGACGGTCTCATGGATACTAGGAAAAGACACAGGATTCCTGGGTCAGAGAAGGACAGCCTGATATTTATAGCAAGTGCTGTATGTAGCCAGAGGACCACCGTTGATGCTGGTTCCCCAAGCCCAGCACCCACAGGACGTGTCAAAGCGGCCAGGTGAACATTACCTGGAATCCTGTGCTCCTCATAGGGCATTATAGACAGATAGCAATAACTCCATATACAATTTGATTTCTTGCTTTTTTCGGTTTTCTAAGCAGTTGATTTCTCGACACGTTATTATTTCGGTCCTGTAGAATTCCGAAGGTTGAAAATTATGCTGGTAGGACTAAATAAAGAAAACTAAAGGGGCTAAACGGCCGGCAGGTGACTTTGCAAGGATATACAGGCAGTGTTCCCAAGACCGTGTCTTTCTGAGGAAGGAATCCTCATATTGTCAAATTCAACCTGGAACCGGTTGCTCCCTCCCCTTTGCTACCTCTCCAGTCATGGGAAGGACAGAGGCAGCCACCCAGGGGTTATTGGTCTGAACATCTCGGAGGCAAGCAATTTACTTGAAAATAAGGTTGAAGAGGAGTCTTTGGCAAAGGACTGAACTCACGGAATGAGAACATTTTTGAAATTATTACAGACTTATTACAGACTCTGATACTCAGAGCGGGCAGTCTTGAATGATGGATGGGAGATAATCCAAGGGGGAGAGCTAGCTCTGAGCCACAATTGGCAAAAGGGCTCAGAAAGCCCTGAGGAGAGCAGGCGGGCTCAGCCACATGGGCCCCAGCGGCACTCAGCCGACTACATGGTTGTGCTTGAGGACGTAGGTCCCAAAGTGTGCAGAGTTTCAATTCCGTGGGAGGGCTTCACCATCTACTCATCTTTTCGTTGTTTTCCTGGAGTCCCAAGTCATACAAAACTTTCACATGTTAAAAATAGCCGCTTGGAACAAATGTACCACACCTAACAAAATCACACCTAATTCTCTTGAAGAAGGTCAACTTAGCAAAGGCCTTTCCTCTCGGAACATGCCACGCTTCATATCTGCACCGGGCGAGAGAATACATTTATTTAGCACAGTCACAACCTAAATATTTCCTTGAGGAGAGAAGTCTTAGGGTGGAGAATTTTCTTTCATGTTTATTTTGAGAGAGAGGGAGGGAGAGAGAGAATCCCAAGCAGGCTCCATTCTGTCAGCACAGAGCCCCACACAGGGCTCGATCCCAAGCACCATGAGATCATGACCTGAGCCGAAATCAAGGAAGAGTCGGACGCTCCACCGACTGAGCCAGCCGGGAGCCCCAAGAGCTGAGTATTTTTGTAAATGTGCCAATAGATCCTGACTTTGTCTGCTTCTAAAGAAACTTTGGTGAGTCCGGAACCGTAGCTATTAATAGAGCAGGTACGGAGGTCCTGGAGCAGGGAACAGCGCAGGGCCTCATGCGGAGGACCTGTCACCGAAGAAAATACATGAAAAACATACAGTTTAGCCGTAAGTCATCCCCCTCATGAAACAAACAAGCAACAAAAACAAAACTAAAAACAAAACAAAAAAACAACCAAAAAAGCCAGTTCTCTTTGTTGCTTTTCTGGTCTTGTGTAAACGTAGACCTGACTCTAATGCCTCCACCGTCTGAGCCTCTGAGCTCCCCAGCAGGAAAACCCATCCCTTCTCCTCCCGGATTCCGCTCAGGGATTTGCCAAGGTCCCAGAGTCCTGTGTGCAACCAAAGAGCTGGAGACCAATTTCGAAAAGGGTCGTCAACCCACTCTTGTTATCACCAAATCACCAAGAGTCTCACGCCTTTGGCCCTTCAGATCTGGAAGCTCAGCCATCTGTGCCATGACAGAGGCACTGAAGTCCTCAGAGGACCTGGGAGACCATCCAGAGGCTGGCCTGCCAGACGCATGGACCCCTTATTCTATATGATGCCCCGTCCCCCTGACACTGTACCTCAGAGACTCATACAGCTTCTCATCTGAGGGAACATCTCCCCACTGTTGGTCCTCAAAAGCATTTCTCCATAATGTTCTCACTGTGATCAAGTTAAGCTGTTGGGGGGGGGGGGAGGGAGAAGGAGGGAGAGAGGGAGAAGGAAAGAGAAAGGGATAAGGAGGGAGAGAGAGAGAAGGAGGGAGAGAGAGAGAAGGAGGGAGAGAGAGAGAAGGAGGGAGAGAGAGAGAAGGAGGGAGAGAGAGAGAAGGAGGGAGAGAGAGAGAAGGAGGGAGAGAGAGAGAAGGAGGGAGAGAGAGAGAAGGAGGGAGAGAGAGAGAAGGAGGGAGAGAGAGAGAAGGAGGGAGGGAGAGAGAGAGAAGGAGGGAGGGAGAGAGAGAGAAGGAGGGAGGGAGAGAGAGAGAAGGAGGGAGGGAGAGAGAGAGAAGGAGGGAGGGAGAGAGAGAGAAGGAGGGAGAGAGAGAGAGAGAAGGAGGGAGAGAGAGAGAGAGAAGGAGGGAGAGAGAGAGAGAGAAGGAGGGAGAGAGGAAGAGAGAGAGAGGGAGAAGGAGGGAGAGAGGGGGAAGGAGAGAGAGGGGGGGAAGGAGGGAGAGAGGGAGAAGGAGGGAGAGAGGGGAGAAGGAGGGAGAGAGGGGAGAAGGAGGGAGAGAGGGGAGAAGGAGGGAGAGAGGGGAGAAGGAGGGAGAGAGGGGAGAGAGGAAGAGAGAGAGGGAGAAGGAGAGAGAGAGGGAGAAGGAGAGAGAGAGGGAGAAGGAGAGAGAGAGGGAGAAGGAGAGAGAAAGGGAGAAGGAGGGAGAGAGGGAGAAGGAGGGAGAGAGGGGAAGGAGGGAGAGAGGGAAGGAGGGAGAGAGAGGGAAGGAGGGAGAGAGGGGGAAGGAGGGAGAGAGGGGGAAAGGAGGGAGAGAGGGGGAAGGAGGGAGAGAGGGGGAAGGAGGGAGAGAGGGGGAAGGAGGGAGAGAGGAAGAGAGAGAGGGAGAAGGAGGGAGAGAGGGAGAAGGAGGGAAAGAGGGAGAAGGAGGGAGAGAGGGAGAAGGAGGGAGAGAGGGAGAAGGAGGGAGAGAGGGAGAAGGAGGGAGAGAGGGAGAAGGAGGGAGAGAGGAAGAGAGAGAGGGAGAAGGAGAGAGAGGGAGAAGGAGAGAGAGAGGCAGGTGGAGGTATTTAAGCAGTGTCTGCTTCAAGGTCTGTAAAACATTCAAGAGAAGAACAGAACCCAAGTCCTCAAAAGGAGCCCCATTACCTTATGGGCTTGGGGGGAGACAGGCATGTGGCAGGTGTGCCACAGGGAGAAAAATAAAGGACAGACAGATCTGTTTCTCAATTACTCCCCCCATCAGCTCCTGCTCTGCTGCGACTGACCTTGAATAAGGCATTGATCGAGTCTGGGGCATCATTTCCCTACTTATTATAAGTGGAAATCGGAATTCTTGCCCCCCCTTGGGATAAAATCTCTTTTGTGTATCTATTTACTGTGGCTTTCTTGTTTCCAATGTATTACTTAAATATATATATATATATATATATATATATATATATATAGAGAGAGAGAGAGAGAGAGAGAGAGAGAGAGAGAGAATATAAAAATATACATGTGAACGACAGCATTAAGAAAGGAGTCACATGCTGTATGCAGAAACAGGTAAGAACTCCTGGCTCTTACCTTCATGGCCAAGTTGATTAAGCACTGGACACTTACTATAGGCTGGACACTGGGCTACCTATGTGCACTTCCTGATCAGGACAGCCATGGTCCTTGTCCTCAAGGGCACTTTTAAGTCCTGTGTCACCCAACATAATCCACCTCCAGCATGCCCGTGAGGAGGGAAGAGTTGGTCAATTACACTATGAATCTGTAGAGAGATGGTTTCATAGCTCAACAGGAACCACAGAAATGAGAAACAAAGTGGAGGTTAAGAGTTGTAAATACGTGAGAAGCAAGTTCTGGTCCCCCATCAATGGTAGACGACTTCTATGTTACCGGAAATCTACATTGAGGGAGAAAAAAAATACAAAAACGCAACACAAAGTAGATGAAGAAATATGAAGGCGGTTGTCTGGGGCACCCGGGTGGCTCAGTTGGTTGAGCGTCTGACTCCGGCTCAGGCCGTGATCTCCCGGTTCATGAGCTCGAGCCCCGCACCGGGCTCGCTGCTGTCAGCACGGAGCCCGCTTCTGATCCTCTGCGCCCCCCCTGCCCCTTCCCTGCCTGCACGCTCTCAAAAATAAAACATTGCATAAAAAGAAATAGTATGGTGGTTCTCCTCACAAGAAATTCTGTAATTGTGTATGGTCACGGAGGTTAACTAAGCTCATTGTGATCATTTCATGATGGCTGCAAATAGCAGATCATCTTGTACCCCTGAAACCAAGAGGTCAATTACACCTCGCTAACAAATTAAGGTGAAAGTTCACAAATCCTGTGAAGCTTGAGGGCGAGGACGTAACACATTAAGCTGACATTCTCTCAACTTCAAACTCTGCTCATAATCTTCTGAGAAGCTAAAGCCCAGGACAGTTTCTAATACAAGGTGCGGTGAGACATTCAAACACTTCAAAACTGGTCAGTGGCAACGGACTTCTGAAAGCAATTAAAAGGAGACGCAGGGGTCAAAGATGGAAGGGGAAAGGGAGGATGGTCTGGAAGCAAAGAGGGTCATTTTTTTTTTTTTTAAAGGTGGTCTTGCCTGGGGAGAGAGGGGAGATGTCAACACGGGGAGGAAGGAACAGAAAGACTGAGAGTCGGACCGTTACTGCCCTGGGAGTTCGCATCCCATGGCCCAAAAGCTTCAACCGCGAGCAGACGGAAGGTAGGACGAAGAACCAGCAATGATTTTAACTCCTGCAAGCGGAGGGATGACATTAAGGGGACTTGTCCTACAGAGGGGAAGGGGAAGAAAACTTAAAGTGCAAGGAAGTTCATAGATTAAAACGGGATAAATCATTTGTTAGTTCAAATAGAATTTTTTGCTTAGACTGTAAGTTTCCATGTGTCCTGCCATAAAACAAAGTTAGGACCTTTAAGGAGATTAAGACAAGGTTAGGTGAAATACAGCTGATTTTTGGTAACATTTTATAATTTGAGGTGGAATACCTCCAAGATCTTCTAAAAATTTTGTTTGGAAAGGATAAGAACACATGAAAAAGCAAAGGTCACTACCAAGAAGAAAAAGGATATAAATAACCCAAATTCGTCTAAAATTTTTTTAGGAAGTGTTCATCATTCTACAGTATTTTAGGATATATTTAAATAATTATTTACATATAGTGGATATTCTGACTCTAATATATTTCAGTTCTTAAATATCTGATTACTACCGATCCAAGAATAAAGCAGAACCTCTAAAATATATATAGTTTCTATTTCTCTAATGGCAGGGGCTGGGGGGGTGGTGGCTTTCCTAACTACTCTGCTTTTCAGGCAACAATTTAAGAGATTTAACGATGTTAAACACTAGGAACCTGTCACTTATTATGATTAGTTACCATCACTGATAAGAAACTCACAGGCTCATAAAGTAGCGGCCAAACTAGTATATGTTCCATCACGAGAAATTTGGGCTCCGTGGAAACACGGAATCTCCTTGAAGGAACAGGACCAAAATACACAATATGCCACGCATTTTCCGCAAATACAGCATCAGCAATCGCTGTGCTTTTTTGAGCACTTTATGAATATTCAGCAGAAAAAAAAAACATTCTAGGGACTCTGGTGGGTATGTTTCCAGGGTGAGAGGGCTATCAGAAGAATAGTTCTCAGCTCCATTTTAAGTTCTTCATTCAGAGAAGAATTTGCGTGAGTTTAATACCTATTTTGAGTAACTTATGTTACCGTTTAAAATAACTTTTCCTTCCAGGCAAGAATAAAAAACAGCCCTGGGGATCCACGGGTGTTGAAAGAAAGGGATCTAATGGCCAATCGATAGGGTAGGGACTACCGAACAGTGAGCATGTGAATTTCTGAAACGGCCTCCGTGTACGGAGTATTTTGTAAGATTATTCACGCACACATGTTAAGGATGATAAATGTACGGTCCAGCTTTCATTTCTTAAGCAGTCATGTTACTGACTCGAAACTTTTAAAGAGCCATGTTTAGAATTACCAGGATTTAAACTGGATCAAAGTTGAATGTGTCTGAACATTTTAAACATACTTCAACTGATTTAAATAATTGCTTTCCTCTATAAAATGAGCCTAAGTATTAAAAATGTGCCTTGAAGCTTCTATGGGCCCAAATACTGATTTAATCTAATGGACTGGAGCTCCATTAAAAAAAAAAAAAAAAAATCTCGATTACTCTTCTTCCATTTGTGCCTTCAAACACAGAGAAGTTTGTGGGGCTGCTGAGGTCCATCCTGAGGCACATTCTATAGATAAACAGAAGACTTTGTTCACTGGATCTTTTCATTCAGAGCCTTTCATGAGCTGTGAATTCCTTCTAAAAGCACCTATCAGCATGAATAAACTGATAAAAGCAAATGTGTGAAATGCCTTTCACTTAACTAACAGGCATGACTCCAAATTCTAGAACTCCCACTGCTTTCTCTGAAACCCTAACCCATGATGATGGGTAACATGAATTCATGGAAAGTCCTTCACTAATGTTACAAGATCTTTGGCTATTGTGAAGTGATAGCTAATGGAAAACTTTGTCGGGCATAATCCAATTCCTGTACAGTCTTTGGGATTATCTCTCGTGACTATGGTATTTCATTTTGTACAGAGAGTCAGATTAATAAATCGGCTCAGCCTTCCCAGAACATTCATTTCATGCATTCATTCAGCGGCTGCCACCCTGGGACATAAGGAGGTGATAAGTTATGCCCTTTGCCTTCAAAGTCCAGTAAAGAAACCAGGCCCAGAGCCAGATTTATCTTTTAAAAAGGAGGGTGGGGGGGCGGGGAATATAGGAAAAGCCTATAGAACTGTAGGGAGATGTGGGCACATCACACCAGTGCCATTTCTCAATTGATGGGCCAAGATGACAAAAATATTAGTAAAGACCACAGGAACTTATAAAAGTCTAACTGGAATGAACTCCCCCCCCCACCCCCACCAATGTCGCACAGAGAGCACACATTTTTCTCAAGCATACGTGGAATGTTTAAGTCCCACACATTCCTTCCTAGGTCAAAATTTTCAAAGGCTTTAGATCACAAAGAAAAACAAGGTAATAGTAACACAAACAGTTACTATTGGAAATCTAAGACACTTCTAAATTGATAAAAACAATGGAAATGAAAAAAAGTGTTTGTAACCAACAATCAAAACCCATTTAAACACTTGCAAGTTTCAGCAAGAGTATTTCAAAGAATATTAGACTTCAAATGACTACAACAGAAATGATAGGATAGCTTCACTAAACACGTTAGAAGCCGTATAACAGAATCAATCCAAACATTTTAAGAAAATGAGATAATGCAGAATAAGAAATATGCAATACAGAATTGACAAAACCAAAAATAGGTTCTTCAAGCAAATAAGACAGACAATCTTCTGGTGAGAATGGTAACTAGCAACAAAGAAGGCAGAAACATTCCATTCTATGAATGAAAAGGGAGATACACTCCGAGAAAGGATTGAGAGAACATCATGAGCAAATCTAGATTTTTCTAATAACTTGTCTACTTTCCAATTTATTGATGTAATTTTCAAAACAGATTCAAGGAGAAATAAAAAGCCCAAAGAGTTCTAATTTATTAAAAAAAAAAAAAAAGACTTTTAGAAGTAGTTTAGAAACCTTCCACAAGAGCAACACTTGGACCAAATGGTTTCATAGGATTTTTCCACGCGATTCCACTTTTATATACAAACTCATCAGAAAATAGAGAAAAATCGCTCTTCAATTTGTACCCTGAGGCTTGTATAATATTGATCCCAAACCAGACAGAGGGCATGGCAGGAGATCAGAACAATCTCACTTAGCAACTTGGAGACAAAATTCCTAAATGATGTATTAGCAAAACCAAATGGAGTCTTGAAATCTCTCTCTTACACACACCCACACCTCCCCCCCCCCCCCCACCAAGCTCGTTTTATATCGGGAAAGGAGAGAAATTTGAATAGTGAGAATTTGTAGGTATAATTCACCACATTAAAAGATCACAGTGCCACATAGCCATCTCAATAGATGCAGAAAATGTATTCGATTACCTCCACTCGGGATACAAAAATGTCACCCAGAGAGATGAGATTCCTTAACATTACAAAGGTACCTATGAAAAACCTAGAGCAAGTTTAATTCCTAATGAGAAACATTCTGAAGCATTCTCTTTAGAAATCGATCTGCAGTAAAAATTAAGACTTCTGGGGGCCCCTGGGTGGCTCAGTCCATTTAAGTGTCTGACTTTGGCTCAGGTCATGATCTCACAGTTGGTGAGTTTGAGCCCCCCATCGGGCTCTGTGCTGACAGCTCAGAGCCTGGAGCCTGCTTCGGATTCTGTGTCTCCCTCTCGCTCTCTGCCCCTCCCTTGTTCATACTCTGTCTCTCTCTCAAAACTAACAAACATTTAAAAAAATAATACTTCCGTACATGAAGTTTTGGAGTATATGGGCCAAAGGAAATACCAGCACACTGTTGACGGAAGGAGAATTGAGTCCAACCGCCTTGGAATAGGATTTGACAATAACTTGACATTTACTGAATCTACCACCCAGCAAGTTCTCAGGTGTATGTAGAACCTAGAGAAACTCTTGAACATGTGTAGAAGTAGACAGGTACAGGAGTCTTTTTCTTTGCTATCAAAAACAACCATAGAGAGAAAACAATCCAGATGATTTTCGGCAACACAACGGATAAACTGGAGTATGTTCACAGAGTAAGAAGTATCACATAACAAAGTCGTTTACCATCATTTTTCTCCCCCTGGAAGTTCTAGCCCTGACCTGTAGGGACGGAGCCACCAAAGATGCTTCGTAGGAAGCCCTGATCCTTGCTAATCAAAGCGTGGGCCAAGAGTAGCAGCATAGGATCATATGGGAACTTCGTAAAAATGCAAACCTCTGGCCCCATCTCGAACTTACCGGGTCATAGTCTGTATTTTAACAAGACTTGCATGCACATTAGAATTTGACACGGATTGTCCTTCAGTACTATTCACTGTTCAGCAGAGCATCAGCTAGTTAGACCCTCTATTGCATCCAAATATTGTTTTCGGCCATTCTAGCATTTTTCATTCCAACGTGCATGAATGTGAGGCACACTCTCCTACTTCCTTACTGCCAGAAATACACACACCCAAAGAGCACACAGACTCGCGTTTATTTGCACACTCATGTGCACACTTGCACAAGTTACGGGACCCCGTGTGACCAAATGGAAGTTTTTCAGGCTTTTCCTAATGTGAGTTTTACAGTGTTCATAGAATTACGCACATAATCGTTTTATTCTCATCTTGTGCTTTTTAACGTATCCCTGCGATGATTAGCGATCACGGCTCCTTGTAGCGATACAAAATAGGTTTTAATACGAAGTTTCTGTGTCATATCACATTTCAAGAAATTGGAGAGCTTAGACCACCTGAACTCTGGTTACCTTTCACACTTTCGCTTGGAACAGAGCACAATTCCTTCCTATCGGTTAGGCTGCACCTGGTCATTGAGTTGATTTCAGGAGGACTAGTTTGGACGTTAATCCAGGCACATTTTGAAAAGGGCCAGTAATATTCCTCTTATAAATTCTACTACGCTACATAATGCCTTTTTTTCCCCATCCTGAAATAAGTTTCATGATTTACTACATACACACACACACACACACACACACACACACATATATACACTCTTAAAAACCTGTGAAATGTTTACATTCTACATAGGAACATGGTGGCCACAGCAGTTACAAATCCCAGTTGATACAGGTGTCTTAGACTCGGAGCCCATGAATGCCGCTGCTGTGCCTAAGACAGATGGCAAAAAGCTCCAGATAAAGTTTTGGACCCAAAAATACAAACACACCTCAACTTACAGGAGACCCCCATTCCTAGAAAATCCACTATTCGTATTAAAGCTTCATCCAAAATGAAATGTGGGGCTGCCTGGGTGACTCAGTGGGTTGAACATCTGACTCGGTCTCAGCTCAGGTCTTAATCTCAGGGTTGTGAGCTTGAGCCCCGCATTAGGCTCCACGACCAGCACGGAAAAGCAAACAAATAAGACATGAAAGATTTAATTCTGTTTTAAAAAATAAGTAGTAAATAAGATGTAAAACCGTAACTTCTAGGCTTGGATAATTTTAAGTTTCTGTTTTTCCTTAACCTGGAAGAGTACCCAGTAAGACATTAGAAATCTACAAAACCCTGGGTAATTTTTTGTTCTATAATAGAGATCTGACTTTTGCAAGATGTCTAATATCTTTGGCCTCTATTCAATGATCTCGGTCCCCAGTTCACTGTGACAAAAATTGTCCCCACAAATTTGCCCAGAAGAGAAATCCTCCAGGAGGCGGTAATGCCCCATTGAGACCGCGGTTTTAAACTGGCTTCCTGGGGAAGTCACCCACATTGACCCCCCGCACTGCTTTTGAGATTAGCCAACTCTCTCTGTGCCTGGAATGTCATAAATGGATATTTACCCTTCATCACTTCTGCATTTCCTCTTCTCCAAACACAATGGTTCCTACCAATGTGTTTGGTTCCTACTGGCTAGCAAGGGCCAATTATTAAATACAGAAATCTCGCAAGCCAATTGAAATCATGCTAGTAGTTTAAATCAACCACGATGGGAATATTTATACAACAGAAATTGGCAAATGCTACAAATCAGGGCTCATTTTGTGGGGAAAGGGACCAGTTGGTAAATATTTAACAGATTTTATATGAAGGACCTTTGGCAGCATCCCCTACTTCTCAGTTTTACAGATTCAAGTTCTCTTCCTTGTAGCACATTTTTTTTTTTTCTCTTTTGACTGGTAATGTTGAATGGAATTACTCCTGTACAACCCACATTATTTTTCCAGTAAATTACGTAGAGCCCTACTTGGCCTCTGTGATCAAAACACTTGCCCTTAATGTCAAGGTACAAAAATTACCTGTTGTTCACTTTCTTTTTAAGGCAATCTTTAAAATCTACTGGTAACAACAACAAAAAATGTCTGCAGGGCTCTAGTCTCATTGCGGGGGGGGGGGGAGCCTTTTTAAATCTGTAAGTAGTGATGAGGCATTTTTGGTAAAGGTAGAACTCGTACAAATGTTGGGGAAGGTGGATAGAATGGGGAAGCTGGAATGATTTCTCCTTCAAGCTGGGCCCTACATGCTGGGTTCGAGCCCCCTGTGGTTGGTGGAGAGAGGTCGCCTGCCAATGGAGCTGCTCAGACAGAGGATGGGACTTTGAACCCACAGAGCTAACAGGACAGAGGCTGTAAGTTTGGCTCGGAGGCTTGGAGACTGCTTGAGATCATGCCCAGAAATCCACACTCTGAGAAAGCTAGGACACATCTGCCCCCTACCTGGAACACTGGAATTGCCTTGGTTGGGGGCGGGGAGGGTGTGGGCAGCGAGGCCCTTCCCGAAGGTGGGGAAAGCAGTAAAACAGGCAAGTGAGAACAGGAGAAGAAGGAAGGAAGGAAGGAACGTGGCTGGGACGTCCTGGGACTGAATCGGCAGGTCTGTTGGCATCTCCTTGATGAGACTTCTCGGGGCTTCTTGAAATAACCATAGGTCACTTTAAATTTTTTTTTTAAGTTTATTTATTTATTTATTTATTTATTTAGAGACAGAAAGAGCAGGAGCAGGGGAGGGGCAGAGGGACAGGGAGGGAGGGAGAGAATCCCAAGCAGGCTCTGAGCTGTCAGCGCAGAGCCCAACGTGGGGCTCGAATCCACCAACCGAGAGATCATGACCTGAGCCGACCTGAAGAGTTGGATGCTTAACCGACCGCGCCACCCAGGCGCTCCCAGAAGTTACTTTAAAAAGCAGAAATGCTAAGCGGGATGGAAGCTGCTAATTCGGCAAACATCTGGGCTGCCCTTCAAGGAGGAACACCCCTTGCGGGAACTACCAGTAAGCAGCCGTGACACTGAAAGTTACTATTAGACCAGTGATTCCCTAACTCGAATAGATATAACGGTCTCTTGGGGAACTTCATGAAGATGCAGATCCCCGAGGGGCACCTGGGCGGCTCGACCACTTAAATGTCCGACTCGTGGTTTCAGCTCAGGTCATGATCTTGTGGTTTGTGGGACCGAGCACCACGTGGGGCTCTGCACTGACAGCAGGGATCCTGCTTAGAATTCTCTCTCTGCCCCTCTCTTGCTCAGATTCACGCTCGTCCCTCTCTCCCTCCCTCCCTCCCCTCTCTCTCTCACACACACACATAATAAATAAACCTAAAAAAAAAAAAAAAAAAAAGATTCAGGTTCCCAAGCTCAACCCCAAGATCACCAGGCTTTGGACTGGAGGTGGGGCAGTGTGCAAAGCCGAAGTTTTAATGGTCACTCCTCTGACACAGATTGCTCCAAACATACCGGGTAACCCTTTGCTTTTCTTTCCGAGCAGAGAAAACAACTTGCTTCTATTTAATGAAGAACTTCACCTTCACATGATCTAGTCAGCGTCGTACCTTAATTCCTATACTTCCCAATGGCTCTTCTCAAAGAATCCGTAATCTTCCTGAAGAATATCCTTTAAGATGACATATTTAAAACCTTTAAAAATCTAATTTAATCAAAGGGAACTATCACACCATCGGAGGGACTAGCGTCTGTTCAATCAACAAAATGTTACAAATTACTTCCATTCGTAATCAGTAAACCAACAAATCCATTATAGCCAGATTAGCTCATAAGGAATATAATGAGCTAAATTCTTCACTATTTTGAAGGGCGTATTAATTCAGATAGACTAGAATGTGACAACGATGATCTAAGCATGGGTTCCCTCTCTGCATTCCTCGGTCTTACACCCAAAACCCACAAACCTCACCTTCAAATCCTGTCTACAGGACAGTGACCTACTCTCATGAAAATGTCCCAAAATGCGATTTCTTTTTCATCTAGAACCGAACGATAATTTGTGCGGTCATTCATTCCCCCACTGCATAGATCCTTTCTGGCAAGATTTCAAAAACAATAATGGCAAATGTAGACGAGTGAAGCACAGACATTACTGAACTTGCAGCACAGAACAAAATATACCAACGTCCAAAGTTTGTTCGTCTCGCAAAAAACAAGACCAAAAAAAAAAAAAGGACAAAGATTCCTCAATACCAAATATGAAGTCCCGATTCTCAATTCTGCTTTTTAATTCCCCAAATCTAGTTATTTCCAAGAAAAGCGGATTTCCCCACCACCACCCTGCTTCATTTAAGGCAGATATTTTTTTTTTAATTTTTTAATGTTTATTTTTGAAGGGGAGAGAGAGAGAGAGAGAGAGCATGATAGGAGTGAGGGTTATGTGGGTTTGGGGAGAGAAGGGCAAAAAAATTATGTAATTAACACGGTGTTCAACTAACGGCCCATAGGACGTTCAACCATAGGATGCCGTGGATGTGTCAGTCTAGAAAACTGTAAGAGGCATCCTTTTTATGCCTTAAGAGGTCATTGGTCCTGAAGACGACTAGCACTGGGTTACTCAATGACCGACTTGGCAAATGTGAGCATTTAATACTGCCCTTCTAATACGAGAATGGTTTTTATGAAGTTACAATGCACACAGTCACATGATACCACGTTAGGCAAAGTCTCTTTCCAAACCAAAAAGAAAGCAGCACTTCCAGACAATGCATTTAATTCATGTGTTCCTCAAAGGAGGATGCATGCAGGTACAAATTACGCCAGCATTAACGACTTTCTTCCCTTGCAAATATAAATAGTACATTTAAGCGGGTTTTTTTTTAATTGATATTTTCATATAATATTTTTCCTCTTTACCATATCCCTTTAGCCCGGGGAAATTCTTATGGAGAAAAAACAAAGAGAAAAATTAAATTAAGAGGGATGACAGCCTGCCAGGTTTCATATTAACAAAAACAGTGAGGCATTTTCCTAGCAAAGTCTAGTAGATGCATTTGGTATTTCCCTCATTCCAGGAAAAGGAACAGCCATTTTCTCAGAGGCACGTCATAATAGCAACGTGCGCAAAATTAACTTGGCCATAGCACGAGATCTCTCCAGACCGAACTGGTGCCTGTTTTGCTAAAAATTCTTATAGGTGACGGTCTTCCAGTTTCCCTAGTTTAAGTTTTTCTTTTTCTTGACGTGAAACAAAACTTTCAAGGAAACCCTCCACAGTTCCAGCGCCCTGGGAATATGTGAAGTGGGAGGACAGCGGTCCCTGCTTCCTAGGAGCTCAGTGTCCAGCGGAAGGAAACGGATGCACACGCAATCGGAGAGGACAGAGAAACGACAGAGGGGCTTCTGTAGAAACAGACGTTTTCCTGGAAATATTTCTGTCTTACGGCATCAGAAACCTCTGCGTCTGAATGCATCATAAAAGGGAGAGGTGGGTTTCACCAGACGATGGTACATGAACAGAACTTCCTAGCCAAAGGAAACACGAGGAGGAAAGGCACACACGTGCCAGCACAATGGGCTGAGCTGGATAACTTAGGATGTAAGGGTGTAACTGATGAGGAAAGAGATCTTAGAATTCGTGACGGCAACAGTAGGTCATAGAGATCCCCAAAACCACATTTAGAAGTTGGAAATTTATCCTGTAGGTTCCGAAAAGGCATGGCTTATGGAAGAGTTTTATGGAGAAAATGGAATGGATAGGGAGGATTCCCTGGCACGAAGGGCTGAACTAACAGTCAGGGGGAGGTGCAGGGAGGGAAAAGATGGAGTGGGATGGTCAGGGATGCCCTAAGCCTCAAGGACAGGCAGAGCTCACAGTGACATCAGGCTGCCTGTTGAAAGTGATCACTGATAGGGGCGCCTGGGTGGCGCAGTCGGTTAAGCGTCCGACTTCAGCCAGGTCACGATCTCGCGGTTCGTGAGTTCGAGCCCCGCGTCGGGCTCTGGGCTGATGGCTCAGAGCCTGGAGCCTGTTTCCGATTCTGTGTCTCCCTCTCTCTCTGCCCCTCCCCCGTTCATGCTCTGTCTCTCTCTGTCCCAAAAATAAATAAACGTTGAAAAAAAAAATTAAAAAAAAAAAAAAAGAAAGTGATCACTGATAGAAATTAAAGGAAGGAAGGGGCGTCGATATTTGGGGTTTCAACCTGTCCCTAGGCCCAAATAACTATGGCAAATAAATCTTTTCCTCTTATTAGTGTCAAGATGACTGCATCAAATCAATCTGGACATATATGAGTCGGGGGGAAGAAGTCTTTCCTAAAAGGAGTGAAAGTGAGGGAGGGTTCATCAAAGCTGATGAGGCCAAACAGGAAGTGTGGTAATAGAAAGAGGAAGGAGATCTGTAATGTCTCTTGCAGGTGTCATTCAACTTGGTGATCAACAGGGGGGAGCCGAAAATGAGGAGTCAAAGGTGACTCTGAGGGTCCCAGCTTGGTGACCGGGTACAAAGCTATATCCACAGGTGCCCATAGCTAGACAGAACCCAATTCTAACTCTTCAGCTTAACAGAAGAGAAGTCACATATAGATGGCATCAATACACGTATTAGCACCCCTTCAAAAATAATACTTTTCCCTAAAGAGTCCAGTCCCATAACTTATATGATCTCCTCCTACCTAAAGCCCACATGTCTTCCATTGACCTTTGTGTGGAGACCCAGATCCTTGAAGTGGTCTACGCGATATTAATGGCCTCACCCTCATTTCTTTAGCCTCGCCATCCTGCCCCTTCCTCTCTCAACTCCAGCATCGTTGATCTTTCGTCGTTTTTCACTTTGCTGATTCCTCTGCCATGAACTCACCAGCACCATCTACTGCAAACATTGAACCCACTCCCCCACGAACATGAACTCATCCATTTCTCTCCTCCCCCAATCACTTGCTTAGAAAACCCTTCCTTGACTGCCCTGCTAAGGTTCCTTGGAAATACGTTTTCACAGAACCACCTAACTCTCCTCGGAAGCAACTTTTAAAGTTTGTGGCTACACATTCAACAGTGATGTTATGTCGCATCAGGCTACACCTCGGGAGAACAGAGCTGCATCTGTTTCGCTGTCCACTTCATCCGCCAGCATCTAACACGGGAGCCTCCCTGAAACTCTTGAGTAAACAGAGAATCCGTGAAAAAACTGAGGGTCTCCTAGTTGACATGAGCCGAGCCTTGCCATTTGGGGGAAGGCTTTCCCCAGCTCAACTTCCCTCCACCATATTAGACCAAGAAAGCAGCACCGGCTCCTTCCTGGCCTGACTGGGGCTTGGCTGTGTTACAAGAGACACTTTGGGAGCTGTCACTGGCTGCCGTCTCTGCTGTCCAGAAGGAAGAGTGCCAGCTTCAGGTTGCCAGCTCTGATTAAATTCTTTTTATTCTGGATTTCCCTCTGATAGAGAAAGGGGGAAGGGGGCTTGCCGGTTCATTCTCGTACTGTGGGAAGTGAAAATAAATACAGTTTTAATTTATTAGAGACCGCATCTACCAACTAGCACTCAGAACTCAAGAGGCATTGTCTCATTAAAACAGAACAACGCAGTTTCAGGAGAATCCATCACTCTTTCCGACTTCATTTGGCTCCTACCATGACCACACAGGTTTTCAAAACTCCAGTGTTCCGCTTTCCAAAACCCACTTGGAAACTCCATCCGAGCCCTCCCCCTGCCAGAGGTTCCAATGCTCAGTTTGAGAATTAAGGCATGAAACACATGGAAATACAATGTTCCAATCCATCTAATTAATGCATTAAGTCCCTCATTTGCATAGTACAAATTTCCCTTTATGCTTTCAGTTGCTTGGCAATTGCCTGCCTCAAGAAAATATATTAGCAGTTAAAACGCAGCTTAACAATAAGAGAAACAAAGACATCAGCCCTAGTTCCAAGAGCATATTTCAGAAGGGAAAGGGAAAATCCATCATGTAAAAGGATTTCAAATCCTAAAGTGGCTGAACCATTCAATTTTGAGGAATAATTTAACCGTAGTAAGTAAAGTAACATATCACCCTGGCAGGCAGAACGGGTGTCAATTAAAAGTCTGTAGAGCAGATGCTACCCGCAAACCTCGTAGCGTCTCCCCAAACGTATCTTTGCTATAACAGGGGACAAGAGATTGAAAGCACCGCCCCCCCCCCCCCCCCCGCCACTTTACAAGAGGACAAACAGATCAGATTCCAGAATTGCATGAGCCTGACGGTGGTGCTCACATTAGAACCAAAGGGCTCCCCCAAAGAAGGAAGGTTTTAAACCAAACTTACAACACCCCGAACCAACAAAGCACCATAAACCGTACTGAATCATTGGAAACAGGCAGAGGGAGCTTCAACTTTGATCCTGAATTAATCCCAGCTTGTGTAAAAATGCCATGTGCTCCACAGGCTTCTGGGAGGGGCGGGGCTGGGAGAGGTCTGCGCATGCTCTCCCGGGACGCAGACGTTTGTGTGAGCGCACGGACGCCCGCGCCTGTAACTCTCCGTCCTCCTGAATGTGTGCAAGAGAGCTCCCCAGAGGTCAAGGCAGAAGGAGCAGCATGACCCTTCTCTAATTCAAATGTTAAAGAACAATAAACGTGAATTCGAGTGGAGATACATAAGAGACATATTCCACCGCCCACGATAAAGTACTATCCAGCTCAGGGAACACCCAAAAGAACGTTTCAAAACGTGGGTTCGAGCACGTTGGACGGTTGAAAGGCCACCTCAATGAATACCTCACGTGTATCATCAAGACGTAAAAATACGTTAATGTTACTGCTTTCACCGCAATTTTAGAATACCTAGCGCTAAAGAAACAAGTTAGGGAGGGAGCCAAACCATAAGAGACCCTTAAAAACTGAGAATAAACTGAGGGCGGATGGGGAGCGGAGGGAGGGGAGGGTGGGTGATGGGCATTGAGGAGGGTACCTGTGGGGAGGAGCACTGGGTGTTGTGTGGAAACCAATCTGACAATAAATTTCATATTTAAAAAAAAAATGGAATACCTAGTACTGTACTTTTTAGTAGTACGTTAAAATATAACGAAGGGGGCGCCTGGGTGGCGCAGTCGGTTAAGCGTCCGACTTCAGCCAGGTCACGATCTCGCGGTCCGTGAGTTCGAGCCCCGCGTCGGGCTCTGGGCTGATGGCTCAGAGCCTGGAGCCTGTTTCCGATTCTGTGTCTCCCTCTCTCTCTGCCCCTCCCCCGTTCATGCTCTGTCTCTCTCTGTCCCAAAAATAAATAAACGTTGAAAACAAAAAATTTAAAATATATATATATATATATATATATATATATATATATATATATATATATATATATATATAACGAAGACTTTATCAAGTTACTATTGCTACTTAAACTTTGGGAAGTAGGAACTTATCTTTTTTCAGAGGAGTGCATTGGGCTTCGAACTGGAGTCATCACCTGTCCAAGATAGGAAAAGAGAAAGTTGAAGACACGTGACAAAATCAGATTTGGGGATTCCAAATCCCATGAGAAATGGAAGTTATGAGGACCCACAACAAGAAAAATATACTAACCAACCAAGCCAAAACAGACAAAATTTAAAAAAAGAAAAAGGAATCAAACTGCAGGACTATTAGTCGTTGGTTTCCAACCAGCTACCCTAGTTTGAAAGCGTCAGATTTGGAGCCAAGTATTTGGACGGCACCTAATAAATTCTCTTCAACAGAGGAACGTGTGGTTGGAACCCAAGATGGCACATGCGTTGGGATGGCCATAGGGGACAGCTCCCCGCTGCTCAGGCAGGCAGTGATCTGTCTGAGGAACAGCTCTACGTGAGGCTTGCCCACCCTACGTTCCCCAGACTCCAGTTTCAGAGTCCTCAACTTCTTTCTCCAGTTTGCACCTTTCAGCAGTCCCCAAGACCTTGAGGGAATCTCCCGTAGCTTTGTGATTTTCACACCCACCAATGATTTGGGGACACCCTTAAATGTTCTCCTGTGCCACAGCCTCTCAGCCACCCCGGATGCCATCACGGGAAACTGACTTCATCAATCCCTACTCAAACCCCCTCAAACACCTGATGGAAAAATTCAGCCTCCTTGGTCTGTCACAGGGCTTTGCGTTACCTGGCCCAAACCCACCTGCCCAATAGACCTCGTGCTTCCCCAGAACAAAAGGGCTCACTACCTCCCTTACATACTTATCCCCCATCCGTCCTATTCTTCTTCCTATTATTTCCCTTCCCACAAAGCACCCCCCCCCCCATCTGAGTTGGGCTAGTCATTCTTTGAAGGTCACAAATGCTACCACCCCCATCCACCTTTCTCTGAACGTGAGCTTGCTGGCCAGATGGTTGATCTGGAGTTCCATGAAGCTTTATGTAGCACCCCACGCATGCAGGCAGGGCAGTGTGGCTTCCCTTACACAGGCTCTTACCTCCCCCCAACCAGACATCCTCTTGGTAATCAGCAGACCATGTGCAAATCCAGTGGTATGCTGGCCAATGCTTAATGACTAGCTCTTGGCGAGGGGACCCCCCGGGTTTGTAGTGTTTGCCAATTTGGGCTATAAATACTCCCACATCACCAATTTCAAGCAGCTGACACGGTATCATTGAATGCAAAATCAGAGCGACGCACATGCACAGCACGATGCAGTATTTCCATCGTGCCGAAAAAGACACAACTTCAAACACGGAGGTAGCAGTAAAATGTAGCAGAACAGGTGATGGGTTCTGAGCATTTTTCATCTTTTTAAAATAGAACTTCTATAACTGCAAGTTTATGTCAGCTAAATTTTTAGCAGCAGCTCTGTTTACTGATCAGCTGCAACATTCCCGGAAACTTAAGAAGCTGTTCCTGCGAGCTGGTGCAAAAAGTTCCAGCAGAGAAAACCCTTTTCTACCCCCACCCCCAGAGCAGCTTTGTGTGACCTTGAAGAAATTACTTGACTTATGGAGCCTTAGTTATCTGAAATACGGTGATTCGCCATTACGTTACTTTCTGAAAGGATAAAACATTTAAGACTATGCCTCACAGATGGTTAGATTTCAAAAAATAAAAACAAAAAGCAGTTTTCAGGACTGTTCGCTCCATTTTTGCAGGCCCTATAGCTCTTAGCACTGTATTTTGTTTATAATAAGACTTTAAGATCTTTGCAGGAAAAAAAAAAAGGTGTAATTTGTACAACTATTTGATTCCTAGACATCTCTCAGTATGTAGACCTTAGGGATGATAGCCAGGAAATAATGCCACCAGGACCCAGGGGCTGCCTTTTTTGTCCTAAGGTAGTTCAAGGTCTACAGTGGGGACACAAATCCAATATGGAAGACAGCTACATTAAACTCAGTGAAATCCGTTTATGGAAACCGATGCCGTGTTCCCAGAAAAGTCTCATTTTTGTAACAGGTGGTGTTTGAGTGTAGACTTCGACTCGCCATTTATCGCGGCTTTGATTTGGTAGTTTCACCTCGAGTCCGCATTAGTCTTTTCTACTGAAATAAAAGACTTTCTATCTGGAGGATGCTTTGTGGTCCAGTCATCAGCCCACAAATGCTCAGAGTATGTGCTGATGAAGCAGACGCCCTGTGTCCAGGGAAACGGACTCAAATTGATCTCTCCTTGCACTGAGCACCATTTGATGCGGGAACACATGTAAAAGTCGAGCGAGCTATTGCTCTGCAGGGAAGTCACTGGATGTCCAGTGCAGCTGGAAATCTCTTGCGACTTGCGCAGTGCCCTCATACCTGGCTTTGTGGATTATTCCAGCTCTTCTCCCAGGTCTCCAGTTTCTGTGCCGACTTTCTCCTGTCGGCCAGCAGACAAGATCGAGGTTTCCTTCCACCTGACCCAGCACTGCACGTGCCAGCTCACTTGTCCTTGTGCTGTGATTCTTCCTGGTACAGCCAGACTCTTTAAAGAGACTCACCTAGGCTCATTACCTCTACTTACTCGCTTCCTCGTTATCCCTACATTACATGAAATCAGGGTTTCGGCCCCAATCCTACCGGAACCCTTCCGGTAAGGCAAGCCAGTGCCTTCCCAATCCCACAGCCACACTGGCCACCGTTCTGTTCTCAGCAGGCGAAGATCCTACACCGGTGAACACCCTCTGGCCTGCCTGTTTCTTTTGTCAGTCTCCTTCTCTTGATGTTTTAATTCTAGGACTCAACTATCACCAGTTCGCAAATGACTCCCCTGCCCGTGCCTCAAGCCCGCATCTTTCCACACTCACATTTCCAGCTGCGGACTAGACATTTCCAAATGAAGCCTAAAAACACACTCAAAATAGAACACAGCTGCCTTCCCTCCCCCCTCCACAACGACAACAACAAAAAAATGTTTTAACTCTATTCCACTCTTTAGTTAACGGTATCATTAACTGCCCAGGAAATTAAAGTTAAAACTCGACAGTCACGTTTGATGGGTGTCTATTTCACAGCCATGCCCCAGCATACAGGAAATCCTGGAAAAGCCTTCCATGGCATTAGACCGCTTTCTTTCTCCTCCACTGCTGTTTTCTCCTAAGGCGCTTCCTATCGCACCTGAGCTATTTCCATGGGGTATTAGAGAGCTCTCCAGTCTTTTCCGCTTCCCATCTATCCTACACGCGCCTTTCCCAAAACGTGTTCCCGAACAAGAATCTGATTAGTCTTCTGCTCCAAGTCGTGATGACTGCCCACCAGGTGTGAAGTACAAACGCCCAACCCAGAACGCAAACATTTCGTTGGCCTCTACCTGCCTTCAAGTATTGTTTCTCCATTCTCCTCCACTCGCCAGAACCACCTATGTTTGCTGTAACGCTCCACTCCCTGCCCCCCAAAGCCCCTACTATTCTGCCTCGCCCTACGTCCAGCCGTCCCCTTCTCCGCCTGGCATTCTGTGTTTCCCTACTGGAGAACCGGCTCACATCCCAGCTTTTCCAGAGCACTTCCAAATCTCCCAGCTGGAATCCACCTTTCCTTCTTTCCTTTATAAATGCTCAATGCCCCAAACCACTATGCACTGAAATCTAGGTGAATCTATAGTGGGTCCTTTAAAATCACACACCTGCATATATACACAGTTCTTGAGAGCAGGGATCTAGATCTCCTGTGTGTATGTGTGTTTTTCTCACACCGTTTTTCACAAGAGATACTTAAGCACTTGACAGAGGACCTTGCTAAATGTCTCCCTCTGTGCCAATCCAGATTCACTCATCCTTATCTACCCCATAGCCATTGGAAGCAATAAAACCTGTATTTTCTGTCCTTCTCTTTCCAGCCTTAGTCACTTTCACTGTACCTATTTCCTGCTCACATATATTTATTTTGTGGTCAGATGTTTTACGATAAATTAGGCAAATTTTAGGACTCAGCCACCCTGGCGCCTGTGACATCGCCTTGAAAAGCTCATGAAACTTAACATCCTTCCCCCTGGGGCAAAGTACATAAGTAAACACATGAGCATTTCTGTACAACTTCAGAAGGTTCATCGACAGCCCCTCTCCCTTAAAACCTACTGACAACTAGGGGGACTGAAACTTATCCCTGACCTAGGAGATCTCTGCAAACAAAAGTCTTAAAGCCACCTAAAACTGATAAAGAGGACTATAAGAAATTAAGCAGTTAACATGAGTGAGAGATTTCCTGAAGCAGGAGCTGTAGTTCTTTCTGTTCTAGAATTCTAGAAAAGTCAGGAAGCAAATTGTCTTTTAAACTTTTTATTGCAAAACAAAATTTAATGAGCGTGCTATGTCAGTTTCTAAGTCATTTTCTGAACTATTTGTAAGTAATCTTAGGTGATATCTATATTAGTCTCCAAATACAGATAAAATATTTTCATACCTCAAAATATGAATGGTGCTGAAAGTATTTGCCCTTTTTAAGGCTATCCTTCTGAATCTAAGGGATACACTTAAAAGGAGTTGTACTAGTAATAAAACCCATTTAAATATCCTGTGGAATAATTTATCTCACCAGCAAATTGTAAAGTAATTCTAAATTTTTTAAGCCAGAAGACATGAGTCAATTTGTCATTTTAGAAAAGTACCCTAACTTTGATGAAAAGGGCTTAGATGAGAAGGGCAGACCCGTTAGTCCATTGCTAGAGTCCTCTTACAGAGATGGTGATGATCTCAAGTGCCATGTTGGTGGAGGGCTCTGATCAGGGGGAATGGATAGTTCTTTATTCCAGAGGATTCTCAAAGCTGATCAACAGAGTCAGTGAGAGGACCTGGGAATGAGGCCAGACACTATCTAGGCCCCAGGCATTACTTATTGGTGACTTAACTACTGAGTTTACATGTGACGGGATCACCAGCCCATTTGGGACACTCTTGCCCATTCCAAATTTGAAATCCAGCAGGTCATCTCACAGTGGGAGAGGTCACAGGGCAGCCCACAAATTCATTTAGTAGCCTTTCCCAGGAAGAACCCTGAATTATCCATCTTTGCTCTTATAACATCCTTAATAGGCTTATCCCAGAGGTGTCTCCCATGATAAAGTTGTTCTTGATCATTCTAATCAGACACAGTCTCTCACACCCATCCGCATTCCCACTGAACTTTGCATTCTGTAATGACCTTTATTGTTTTCCAGATAATATAGTTTAAGCTTCAAGGTATGGTCAAAAAACCAAAAGTTACACACATGCAACTTACACATCTTGAGTTTGGACGTACACATCACCACAGTCACGATGCTAAACATAGCTCATTTCCAAAGACTTCCTTGCGCTTGTAGGTTTGTTTTTGGTTCTGTGGTAAGAACGCTTAACTTGAGATGTATCCTCTTATCATATTTCAAAGAGTACAATAGCATGTTCTTAACTACAGGTAGATTTTCTTAAACCCAGAGACTTTTTTTTTTTTTTTTTTGGACGTAGCGTCAGCACTCGTCAATACTTAATCAATTGATCCACTTAAAGATATAGGAAGAGTCTGGCTAGGGTGGGGAACAGTATCCAAACTCACTTTTTTTTTAATTTTTTTTTCAACGTTTATTTATTTTTTGGGGGACAGAGAGAGACAGAGCATGAACGGGGGAGGAGCAGAGAGAGAGGGAGACACAGAATCGGAAACAGGCTCCAGGCTCTGAGCCATCAGCCCAGAGCCTGACGCGGGGCTCGAACTCACGGACCGCGAGATCGTGACCTGGCTGAAGTCGGACGCTTAACCGACTGCGCCACCCAGGCGCCCCTCAAACTCACTTTTAAAACAACCTAGACCCCTTCTCATAAGTAAATATCTGTAAATACCCATAAGTTGATTATAACTTTATCTGCTCTATTTTTGGAAAGTCATTGGATTTAAAGTGTTTTTACTGCATGTTACCTGCATGGTTCAATAGAATACCAAAAACAAAAAAAAAGAAGATTAAAAAAAAAAAAAAACCCAGCCTATATCTTTGCACACAGATGAAAATCAGGATAAATGTTAGCTCAAGAGAGAATCAGAGGTTGTAGAATAACACGTGGTGACACGTGTAAGAAAAACATTTAATTTCTAGATTTTTCACTGGGATTCTAAGGCAAGCGGAATAAAGCAAATTGTACTCCAAGGGAAAATAGAGGTAGAAAGGTAACAGAGTTCTTGGAAACAACCCACAGGAGGCAGAGAAGAAAGGGGCTTGGAGGAAGCAAAACATCGTAACAGTTATGGATGTAATATTCACCATACGTCCCATATGTTTTCAGATTACAACAGAGCAACTGTTCCGCTCAGCCCATTTGCAAGTGGACCTAACGACTCAGGCCCTCCGAAATCAAAGGGTGTAATCTACTATAAATCCTGCCACGCTAGATGGAACGAATATCTGTCAGATTTTTTTACTTAAACCTCTCTTCCTTTAAGAAAGCAGCATCTGGCTCTAAACTGCACATTTAATTGAAAAATCCTTTAATAGCAGCATTAATTTTCATCATTTTGCATTCCGGCAGTCTGTGACAAGGAGCCAGGAGCTGCATGCGTTCAGGCGGCCAGACTGCAGAGCGGAGGGAGTAGGGCGCAGGGGAGGGAAAGGGGAGAGCTGGGGGAAGCGGGGGGAGGGGGGGGGTATTGTTTGCCTGCAGCCCTGCCCTGGGAGATCAGGTGCCGGGGGACAGGTCAGAAGTAAGGAATACGAGTTCCACGGTTTTTGATGGAGGTCATTCCAGCAGGACAATGCACTTGGAGTTTATCAAAAGCAAACCGGGCACGTTGAGAAGGAGAACTGGACAGTAGTGACAAAGGCCACGAATTCCAATCCGAGGCTAGGACTTAGACATGGTTCCAATCGCGGTTTTTAACCGTCTCATGTTTGCGTTCTCGTCGGACTCTATCTCAGGGCCTCTCTTTCCCAATGGCTTCTTTCCAAGGAAAGGACCAAAATGGAACCTATCAGAATAAAGGAGTCCCACATGCCACACGGCCGTGCCCATCCCCGGTGGGGGTGGGAGCTGGGTGGAGGGGAGGCTGGAGGTCCACTGGCAAATTCCTCTGCAAAAGGGGAGGTACCACAGCAATACACCTGCTAAAGGGGAGA
This sequence comes from Felis catus, assembly GCF_018350175.1. Lineage (NCBI taxonomy): Eukaryota > Metazoa > Chordata > Mammalia > Carnivora > Felidae > Felis > Felis catus. The sequence goes on from NC_058368.1 coordinate 76,490,962, forward strand.
GTGGGGAGGAAACCGGCAGCCTGAGGGTGGAGGGAGGGAACGGAGGCAGGAGAGGAAAGCAATCTGAAGAAAGCGCCCCTTCTAGGGAGGCTGGGTAAGCACAGAAAAATGCCCCGCTTTTGTTTGGCCTTCCCAGTGGCCGGGAACCTGCAGATAAAAGGCCAGCCTTTCCCCCTAGAAGGGCTACAGGGCGGCACTTTTGTTTGTGAACCTCACACACCCTGGGGTGGGGATTCCTTTGCTGTTGCCGTGACCAACCCCGTCACACTGGGTTACGAGTCCTGCCCTGGCCCGCCCTCCTCCTGCTGCCTTCACATGGCCCAGATTTTTTGCTTTTGCTTTTCAGGAGGGCGAGAACTTTGTTTTTTTTGAGGTTTCTAAGCAGATGATCTAATTTTGAAGTGCATTTCCCTCAGTGGCCCAGCAAATCTCCATGAAGGTACATGAAGAATATTTTATTTTTGTATTCAGGGCTTTTCAGAGAAGTTCCTTGTTTTATTTAAAAGCTGTGGTGGGGGGGGGGGGGAGGGGGGCATTAGCGAAGCATAAAAATAACTGCTTAACAAATGCTGCAGAATGGGGACTAGAGTAGGTGGCCCCCAGGGTGGGGTGGGGTGGGGGAAGAATGTTCTTGGACTTAAATATTTTCCTAGCTATCTTTCACAGAAGCTAATAAGTAACCAAAAAAATTTCAGGAAGAAAAAGAAAAAGGAAAATCGTTTTAGAAGTGCTCTGTGGTCTGACCCTTCTTCAAATCTAATTTTATTGCTAATGTTGGGTGACCAGTCATTACCCTACTCAAAATCTCATCAGTGGACTGAAAAAAAAAAGAATCAAGCCAACTAGACCACGCCTGGCTTTCTGCTCAACTTCAGAAACGTTCCAGTTCCTTAAGTGACCAGGTGATGACATTAGAATTGAGGCCACCTCGACCAGCGCATCTCCCCACCCCCATCACGGTCCCTCCATTCCTCTCTTCTAGAACAAAAGCCCCATGGGACAGACTTTCTCTCAAAGTGTTCATGATGGCTAGCCCCGTTCCTGGCATACCAGAGGTGCTCAACACATTTGAAGAGGAGAAGTGGGATTGTTTGTACATCAGATGAACCCAAATCCTAAGATAAACATAATTCAGCATCCCGGAAGACTTGAGGAGAAAACAGCTGTGTTATTTTTAAAAGGATATTAACTCGAATTTCGTTTTTCTCCCTGTGTGTCAGATCCCTTTCTTCCCACCATCAAGTTGGTAGTGTGGGCTGAGCCTATTTTCCTAAGGGCTGCACAAGGTCATATTCCAGCAAGAACCAAGCGTGTGGTTTCCAAAGATACTATATATCCTATATATCCAACGTAGCAAAATATCCTTGCAAAGACACACGAAGGAAAAGGAAATATTTCTCAAGATTAGATGCTCCGGGCTGGCTGGCAGCTGCTAGGAGTTCTCTGGATGGGAGAGATTTCCCAGGCTTCTCCCAGAAGCCTGGGGCCAGGTCACTAGGGATGATTCCAGGCAGACTCCATGGGTGGCCTAGGGAAGGTGCCCACATAGAAGGCAGGATGACCCCTCGGGATAGGCAGCAAAAACTGATTGAAACATGGCCTTCCACTTCTAACACTTTGACTCTTAAGGTTCCCCTGGACACAGGTATAGAAGGGGGGGTGGGGGGGGGCAAGGAAATCAAACACTGAGGTCAGGGTCACGCAAGAGGGCCTAAAATTCGGGTATAAAAATAGCCTTCTTGCTTCGGTCGAGTTTGTGAATGGAGAGCCACTCCGCGTGTAATATTCTAAAGCAAGCGCGAATGTGCTTCACGTGACTTTATAAAAGGAAACTCCTACTTCAAAGAAACCTGTTCCTTTCGGCGAGGACCCCTACCCCACCCGACTGTAAGCGTGAGGACGGCAGAAATGGTTTTGCCCGTGATGTCTCCCCAGGGCCCGCGTGTTGCTTCATTTAGACAAGGCGGTAAACCGTTGCTGAATGAATAAACATATTTATAACCGCCTCTTCCGTTTGGGATGATTCAGGAGAGAATCCAGATACTCTTAAAAGGATGCAAAATAGACATGCATGCTAGGTACGGGACAACAGTCCACTTTAAAAATAGGACTTCCTGGGGCGCCTGGGTGGCGCAGTCGGTAAGCGCCCGACTTCAGCCAGGTCACGATCTCGCGGTCTGTGAGTTCGAGCCCCGCGTCGGGCTCTGGGCTGATGGCTCAGAGCCTGGAGCCTGTTTCCAATTCTGTGTCTCCCTCTCTCTCTGACCCTCCCCCGTTCATGCTCTGTCGCTCTCTGTCCCAAAAATAAATAAACGTTGAAAAAAAAAAATTTAAAAAAAAAAAATAGGACTTCCTTTAGGCAGATTCGCATCATCAGCATGTAAAACTCTTGATGAGGACACAGGATCTATCTCCTTGGGCTACCATAACAGGATACGACAGACTCACAGGTGAGTGGCTCACACAACAGGGGTGTACTTTCGCGCAGTCCTGGAGGCTGGAGGGCTGAGGTCAGGGAGCCCACGCTGTAGGGAAGGACGTTCACACCTGAACCCGGCTTATGGACGGTCGCCTGCTCCCTGGACCCTCATGTGGCTTTGCCTCTATGCTCTTCTTAAAGGGCCCTTCATCCCATCCTGAGGGCCCTACACTCCTGGCCTCATTTAACCCTAATTACCTGGCCAAAGCCTCCCCTCCAAATATCCCATTAAAGGTTAGGGTTTCAGTTTATGGTGTTGGGGGTTGGGGACACACAGGCAGAGCTGGGCGCATTCAGTTCACGACGTGAGCAGATCGCACACCCACTCACCCTTTCTCAGTCAGTTGCAGCCAGCCCAGGATCCTTCGCCCAATAAAACAAGAGCTCCGTGGCTTTTATGCGTTGATTTGTTCTTTCCAGCCATTCTGTATCCCAATGGCTTTCCAGAAGTGTATCTTCGGGATACCTTTTCTTTTTTCCGTTTTTCCTCTCCAACTAAGAAGATAATCTGAGAAGCTTTATGGCCCGGCACATGTCAGTACGAGGCGAGACAGATGTTCGGTATGTATTAGTATAGACATCACTTTCTTCTGAACAACAAACCGCAAAACAGGGCAGTGTGGAGAAAGTAATACGTGCACCTTGAACAGGCAGCAGAGGGAAGATTTAAGACACGGAGCCAGGGAGAGAGAGAATATTAAAAGTAACAGAAAACCAAGTTGAAAAGGGCAGGAAGGCTGCTCATTGCTCTGACTGGGGAAGGCGGGGGGGGGGGGGGGGGGGGGTCGCATGCCATAACCAAAAGGCAAGGGCACCACCTGAAAACACCGGTATGGCCCCACCATGCACACCAGGCCAGGTATGTGTCATCAGCCTTGCTCATCGTCTCCGACAAAACCAAGCGTGGGTATTATCGGTGGTAGGATCTGCCGCCCACTTTCACCACAACTCTTCCATGGTCTTTCCATCAGCCCACGCGTTGACTTTGCCTGTCTTCAGCCCTTCTGCCGTTTCAACTTGGTTTTCTTAGTCTGGTGCAATCAGACCACAGGCGAAGAAAAGGCGAAGCGGCTTACAAAATAGGTCTTCCCCCAGGGGCGCCTGGGTGGCTCAGTTGGTTGAGTGTCTGACTATGCTTCAGGTCATGATCTCCTGGTTTGTGAGTTCAAGCCCTGCATCGGGCTCTCTGCTGTCAGCGCAGAGCCTGCTTCGGATCCTCTGTCCCCTCTCTGCCCCTCCCCTGCTCACATGCTGTCAAAAATGAGTAAACATTAAGAAATATGTCTTCCCGGGGCACCTGGGTGGCTCGGTCGGTTAAGCGTCCGACTTCGGCTCAGGTCACGATCTCGCGGTCCGTGGGTTCAAGCCCCGTGTTGGGCTCTGTGCTGACCGCTCAGAGCCTGGAGCCTGTTTCAGATTCTGTGTCTCCCTCTCTCTCTGCCCCTCCCCTGCTCGCTCGCTCTCTTCTCTCTCAAAAATAAATAAACATTAAAAAAAATACATCTTCCCCCATCACCCCCCCCCCATCTATCCCAATCCAAGCCTCTCTCACTCTAGAGTTACGGTAATAGTTTCCACATCAGTGGCCTTCCTGCCCCTGCTGTCTGTGAATACATCCTTTATACCACGTCAGGATTAATCTAATTAAAACACCGCATCTATCTGTCCCTCTACCATTCGAGGATTTTTTTCTATAATAAAAAAAAACGGAAGAACGAAAGAAATAAAGAACAAGAAAGAAAGAAAGAAAGAAAGAAAGAAAGAAAGAAAGAAAGAAAGAAAGAAAGAAAGAAAGAAAGAAAAGAGAAAACAGCAGGGGGAGGGGCAGGAGGGAGAGAGAATCCTTTTATGTTTTAAAGTTTATTTATCTATTTTGAGAGAGAGTGAGAGAGCATGAGAGCGAGCACAACTGTGGGAGGGGCAAGAGAGAGAATCCCAAGCAGGCTCTGCCCTGTCACTGTCGAGCCCTATGCGGAGCTTGAACCCATGAATCTTGAGATTATGACCTAAGCCCAAGTCAGACACTTAACCAACTGAGCCACTCAGGAGCCCCAGGGATAGAGAGAGTCGCAAGAGAACTCCCCACTTAGGGCGGAGCTTGATGTGGGGCTCAATCCCACGACCCGAACCAAAGTCAAGAGTCAGACATTCAATGGACTGAGCCACCCAGACTCCCTCAAGGAGTTGTAATAATACTAACTGCTCCTCTAAGAAACACTTTATATCGTTTGGACTAGCTTTCAAATTCCTGCTTCCATTCGGTCAACATATTTTAATTGAATGGTCACTAGGTTCCAGATGCAGTTTTAGGCGCTGGAGACTCTGTGAGGAAAAGGGACAACGTACCGTCCCATTTCGTGGAGTTTTAGATACGTTAGCCACATCATCACGGAGGGGGAAACCGACAATAAACCCATAACTACTTTGGAGCTTTTGTTCATTTTTTTTTTCTTCCCACCTCCCTTTTAATACTTTCAAATCCATCGACATCCTGGGAGCCCCGGGACATTGTAGACATTTTAGCAGGGCGTGGGAAAGCGAGCGACGTGGTCTCTGCCCCCACGGAGCGAGCGGCCGCTCACAGGGACTCCTTGCCCCCAACAGGACTCGCCTGCCAGGACCAAAACAAGTATGAGTCTTCTGGTGTATGCACTTCGTTCCTTTTTCTTACTGGGTTTACTGCTCATTTTAGTAAGCAGGGTCACCTCTCAGTGTCATCGCTTCACTAGAGGAGAGAAGCCTTGGCCCGCAACAGTATATGGACACAGCCAGGCTTATTTCCAGCTCCCTCCGGCACCTAAACCAGCGTCGTCTGGCATATGGTGTGTGGTCAACAGATATTTGTGGAACAGAGGAGGAAATGGAGGAATGCATTGCCATTCTCAAATGGTACCACTCTAAATGTGTAACTATGGGGGGAGAAAACACAATCACGTAATTAGGTATGGGAAACCATCCTAACACTAGATATTAGGAATAAATACCAGATACGGCGGAAGACAAATTTTATACTGTTTCTGTTCCCAGGAACTTTGGGGCTTTATTTGATAATGCCTATACGTCATGATGACAGCTCATATTCAAGGCAGTCTTACTAAACACTAGCTATTGTTCTAAGCATATCACCTGTATGATCTGATCCTTACGACTGTCCCGATGTAGGTATTGTTGTACCCATTTTACAGAAGAGAATGTGGAGGCGCAGGGCAATGTGCTGAATCCCAGATCAGTTACTAATTAGAACCGCCTGTATTGAAGCTGCTTCCGGTAGGATGGCAGGGGGCCACGGCCATAACCATCGGTCCCTCCTTTAGCCCCAAATCACTTCTCAAACGTAGGATACGTTAGCACTTGATAGGCTGAGTGAATCAGACTGCCTGCTTTAAAGGATATCCCTTCCTCGTGAGGAAGACAAGATTTTTGTTCAATGAAAAGTAGGCTAATGAAGTCATGACTGCAGAGGTCTGAGAGCCCGGGCTACAAGACACATGAGCCACCACCTGAGAGGTCAGAAGGCTCTGGAAGAAAAGCCACATTTAGGGGCGCCTGGGTGGCTCACTCAGGTGGTAGTCCGACTCTTGATTTTGTTAATTCAAGCCCCATGTAGGGCTCCGTGTGGAGCCTGCTTGGAATTCTCTCTCCCTCTCTCTGTGCTCCTCTGCTCACGCTGTTTCGGCCTCTCTCAAAACAACAAGTGTTTTTTGTTTTTTTTTCTAATGTTCGTTTATTTTTGGAAGAGCCAGACCGAGTGCGACCAGGGGAGGGGCAGAGAGAGAAAGAGACAGAGAATCCAAAGCAGGATCCAAGCTCAGAGCTTCAAGCTGTCAGCCCAGAGCCTGATGCGGGGCTCGAATTCATGAACCATGAGATCGTGACCTGAGCCAAAGTCAGATGCTTAACCAACTGAGCCACTCAGGCACCCCCCCCCAAAAAAAAAGAAAGAAAGAAAGAAAACTTAAAAAAAAAAATTGAAAAGCCGTATTTAGGCTGCGTTGGGGGAGGCAGAGAGAGTATAGCACATCGCGCAGTTGAGCGGGGGTTAGACTTCCTAGGCCACAGGGACAGTGTTTGCAAAGGCCAGCAGCCACAGGAGCATGGACGTTTTAGAAATTTTAGAAGATGTGCTACTTATTTCGTATGGCTTGAGCAGAGACATCCATGTGCAGGGATTAACCTATAACGAAAGGCAATGTTTACCACATGGACATCTTTGTAGGTCATGGGAAGGATGGGGACTTTGTCTCGATGGGCTTTACACAGGAGAGGGATGTTGCCAGAGATGCCTGGTGGGAGGTGGATGGGAAGAATGGAACCCCCAAAGCCAGCGAGCACCGAGAAGGACGCCCAGGTGAACAGGGCACACCAGACGTAGGCTTGGGAAGAGAGGCTATGAATAAACTCATTAAGGAGGATGAATCCTCCAACCCACGGACCCAATTAAATGCCTGGCCAAAAAGGCAGGCAGAAGAGCCCTGAAACCTTGTTTGAATTCTGAGTGTTTGAACAAGCGAGCATTCTTTCCATCATCGGAAAGTACCTTCTTGGGGGTGCCGAAAGGAATTCGAGGCCATTTTTGAAGGGTTATTGTCTACATGCTGATGGTCTTTAGACAGGTATGCAGACTCCATCTGGAGTTTTTACAGGCGACTCTTGAAATCGAGATCCAGATTTGACGTCATCAGCAACTAGGCGGTCGTTTGTGGGTCCAGCATTGGCCCCTGTGCAGAGAATACGACGAACTTCAAAGCAGTGGCAGAGCATCAGGCGAAGCTCAGAGTGGTTCTGAGACCAGGGCCCCACGTGATGGGACAGATCGTATCCTCACAAAGCCAACCCCAGCGGGGACAGAGGTGGACGCAACACAGAGATGTGGAGAACGCTCAAGGAGTGGGACACGGCATGGTACATGAGAGGGAACGGCAGTGAACTTGAGTGCAGACAATCAAGAAGCATGAAGTCACGCGTTGGCAGACATCTTTCAGGTCTTAAATAGGAGGCTTTTCTCCCTTGAGATTTAGAACCTGCATTCGATTATGAAGTTTATTGAATTCCAAGTCAGAACAGGTATCAGACCCGTTATCCGAGCCTCCCGAGAGAGTTAAGTCATTTGTCCTAGAACGAAAGCTAGTCTATGTGGCAAACCGGATGCGGATTCTCACCATGCGGTCACGTCTGCTCACTGCCAGTGAGGACCCAGGCCAGCAGACGGGTTCCCAAAGGCCCCAGGCAAGGCATTAAGGATTTGGAGGATTTAACCACTGTCCAAGGTCTGGCCCTCAGCTTTACAAGCATCTACTCGGGGGCAGAAGCACATTTTCCAAGCTCATTAAACTAATATAAAGCAAGAATGCCAATTTAATACTTTCAGAGAAATAAAAGTACCACACACACTCAACATGCCCAGCACATTCTGCCCCTACGGTGAAGCTATAGGAAAAACCAAGTCATGATCAGGGACCCCTTCTCTGAGATCCCGAGACTTGCTGCACTGGGACCTGAGAGTATTGCATGGAGCTTGTTCTAGGTCATAAGTCAACTCACTCATTAGCTGGAAGAATTTACCACCGCAGAAACCAGAAGCCTGGCAGACCCACCAAGAGGAAGCCAGACTCCAGTCGGAATGTTCTTTGGGAGCAGACTCAGAACCAAGGGGTTAAGAGAATTGGGGATTTTAACAGCATCTGGCAAGGAGGCACCAAGATGCCCACTCACAGAAGAGAGCGTTTCTGGCATCGGGACCACAACACGGGAGGCCACTTGGCTAATAAATTCACTTTTATCAGCAGGACCCCTCCCCGTGGAAGGGTCTCTTCCCTAGAGGGAGGCTATCAATACATGCTTGTGAGACTGTCAGAGTCCATCACAGACCTCTGCCGTCCATCAGTCAGAGCTGGTTGTCTAACAAACACTTTCCTCCAGTTATGGAAAGGAGTCTAACCCGGGGTTAGAGGGGTCCAGGCCCAGAAGCCATGTGGGTTCTTTGGACGGTCATTCTGCGCATCCACACTGAGCTTTATCTGAATGTTCAACTATAAGGCCACCACTGAAGTGTATTTCCTTCCCTTCTAAGGGAAGGTGGCGGCGGGGTGGGGGGGGGGGGGGTATCCTTACTGTATCCTTTGGGACTTAAGGAACTCTGTGCAGGAATTGAGACTCAGCCTCCCGGGCTGAATCCCAGCCTGTGTTCTTCCCTCTGCCGTCGCTCATTTGCTCCACCAACTGGCTCAAAGGTTTTACACAATTGGATCTTCCACCTCTCCCGGTCTCTGGCTCTGGAGGGTTCTCTGAGCAGGGGGCTGTAGGATTACGGGGAAGGAAACTAAAAGGAGATTCTACTCCTGAGGACTTAGTTTTAGATCTGCGTCCTTAAGGTCTGATTTAGATTTGAACCCAGCTGCTGGCGTTTGTGAATCTTAAGTTGCATTAAAAGTAGACATGACATTCAAAGAGTGAGGAGTAGCTAGTCTTTCTGTCTCCCTTCCTGCCCGCCCCCAACCCCGGTGATTTTTGGAGTGGGATCTCTGGACCAGCAGCAGGATCACCCAGGAACTCGCTAGAAATGCAGAGTCTCCCGCCTCTCCCCCTCAATCAGACGCCAGCACCGGCTTTAACAAGGCAAGAAGCCCTCCGCGGCATTCTGTGCACCCTTGCATTTGAAAACCGGTGCTCCGGCCTTTGCACACGTTACTAACCATTAACATTTTAATAAGACTAAAATGAGGGCAGTTATAGTAAATTGGCTCGGAGATGAAGTTGTGGTTATCTTTGTATCAATTAGGTCATAGTTGGTTAAGAATTTAACCAAGATAATCTGCTTGTTTTCACTTAGCTAAGGAATCCCTGACCCACAGTATCTTAGAATAGCCTAGAGAAGAAGTCAGCTGACACTCTTTGGAAAGGCTCAGAACCTTTCGATAGGCAGAGGAGGTCAATGGGTTTAAAAGAAACCTGGCTAGATTGATCAAAAGAGACCATTTAATGTCCTCTGGTGCCACTTTTCAACATCCTTTCTCTCAAACCCTTAAGTAAATACATTGATCTGCACAGCTTTATGTAAAAGTCAAGCTCCAAGTAAATGCTACAAGGTTTCCTTTTCTCAGTGACAATTGCACACTTCACAGATAGGAAGACAAAAGGTCCTCAGAAAGTAAAAAAATGTGAATGACATAAAAAGGAGTAATTTAATATCATGTTAACTCATTCTATATGATACAAGGTAATGCTGCCTCATGGCAAAGACACGGTGCAAAGTACTCCCATATGATTTCAGAACCATTAATAGGAGAATTCCATATTTTATAACATCAACAAACCAGATGAACCTCATCCACTTAAAGTAGAGAACAGTGAAAAGAACAAATGTCTTGTGAAGAGTGGAAATGAGAACAACGTGTGTGAGGTTAAACAGTGGAAATAAGTTGCGGATGCGATGCATGAAATAATTCTTTCTGCAATGCCATTTCTGCATTTAGTTTATAAGCATGTCAGGGTGTGCAATCCAGGCATATTTCAAAAAAAGAAATACCAATCCATATGACGGGTGGAGAAAGTTGCCGCATATAAAGCGCCATAAAAGACTCATTAAAACGAACTTTGAAACGCCTCTCTGACCAGAGTATACGTATGGAAGATGCGCCTGTAACGTATTTAGACCTGCTGGAGCTTTTATCATTTTTCCCAACTATCTGACCTAAAGAGGTGGAGAAAGGAGCTTACAAACAAAAGAAAGCTAATACGAAATTTTAAATTGCTACCGCAAACAGTAAATGTGCTTTGGTTTACCTAGGCTGGTTTCTCATGTTCTGGATGTTTATCATCTAGATAGGTATTGTATTAGATGCTGTGTTAAAGAGACCACCCTGATTTGCACATGTGCGCGCGCACGCACACACACACACACACACACACACAGAGTTTCTGAAACAAGGAGCAATGGTGTAGAGCATTCTTAGGTACTCCATAATACAGAGAAAATGTAAGAACTTCATAAAAGTGCAACAAGTCTAAGATCTGTCTGATAGCATGACAAATTAAGGAACTGTTGGCTCAGGAAGGTAAAGGGACTTCTTCAAGGTCACAGAGCCAGGGATGGTTAGATCCAGGACTTGGCACTCAACCTAGTGAATTTAAATTTTTTTTTAATGTTTATTTTTGAGAGAGAGAGAGAGAGAGACAGAGCACGAGCAGGGGAGAGGCCGGGAGAGAGGGAGACACAGAATCTGAAACAGGCTCCAGGCTCTGAGCTGTCAGCACAGAGCCCGACACGGGGCTCAAACTCACAGACTGTGAGATCGTGACAGGAGCTAAAGCCAGACACTCAACCGACTGAGCCACCCAGGCGCCCCTCAACCTAGTGAATTTATAGAGAAGCCCGTGCTATCCCCTTCAAAGTGGCCACTTAGGACAGCGCTAATGGGACAGCTGGGGATGGGTTCCCTGCAGGCTGGCCTCCTGGAGAGCCCCGGGCAGGTCAATCGAGACCAGCACTAGGCATGCAGTCAGGTCCAGGGCTGAGCCAGCAGCTCAAACCAGTTTCTGCCACAAGTCCTACACTCAAGTCCTCTGGTTGTACCAGTGGAAGGACTGGAACATCCCCCATTATCTCCTATAACTTTGGGGTCTCTCTTCTAGCATCCCTGTGCCAAGGTCTCATGTTGGCCATGCTAGGTGCCTGGGCACTGGCCTAGAATGCATTGGAGTCCCACCCCGTCCATTACTCCAGTCTCACTCCCTGAGTGTTGAGAAAGAAAAAAAAAAAAAAACCCTCCCCAGATCCCACCCCCCAGTAGGTCTGGCAAGTGGGATGCATGCACATTCACACATGGGGCTTCATGACTCGATCATCCCTGTCCTACTGCCATTACTAAAAGCTCTACCATATTTGAATTTCCCTTTTGAGTCATCCCCTAAGCCTTTCTTTGGAATACTATCAGTAATGGACAATCTTCACACTTTGGGTTTTATTTCTGGAAGGGGGGAGAAAAAGACCACGGTTGTTCAGAGCCAAGTTTTGTGAATAAAGGGGAGTAATGGAGCTGTGTGATGCTAGTTGGTTGAACTAAGTGATGTACTCGGGAAGAACTACGTGGATTATGTTGTTTGGTTCATAAATGGACTCTGAAAGCTATTCTAAGATCAGATCTGAGTAACAGCCGGCATCAAATTCTAAATCTTCTAAAGAAGGGTATTTGAAGGACAGTCTTCATCTGCATGGGGAAGTTTTGAAAATGCTTAGGACTCAATAGATTCTATCCACATTGCAGAGACGGAACACCTATTAACTGTTTCCTACCTAGGAGAAGCTCCACACACCCATCTGCTTCACAGAAAAATGTGGCCCCTTGAAACATTAAACTAGTGCTCCCTATGGAATCATATGATATCTCCATGCAAAATGAGATACAGCAGAAATATCGCTTTTACCAAGAGTTAGAAACCCAAGGTTTGGGACAAGTCTAAGTAACGCTTTCTGAATCGGTGCTTCCACAGATCCAAGCACGAACACGTGACAACCCAATGTTTAAGAATTTTCCATTCGCTATTTAAGCTACACCTCACACAGAGGTTGGTAGAGCCAGCTGGGCAACCCGTTGCCTCCCAATTGCTAAGAGAACATGCCAACCTGCTGTCTCACACAGATCCCGAAGTCCCTAAGTCCGAGCCCCAGAAAGCAGATGAGGCAGTTTCACCCCCAGCTGCCGCCAAGTTCTCCGTTGCATTTTCCCTTCTCTGGTTTTCTAGGAATCTGAACCCGGAGGAGCTGGTGAGAAGAGACTCAAAGGGTATAAAGGTCAATTAAAATCGAGTTTAAAGGGGCGCCTGGGTGGCGCAGTCGGTTAAGCGTCCGACTTCAGCCAGGTCACGATCTCGCGGTCGGTGGGTTCGAGCCCCGCATCGGGCTCTGGGCTGATGGCTCGGAGCCTGGAGCCTGCTTCCGATTCTGTGTCTCCCTCTCTCTCTCTGCCCCTTCCCCGTTCATGCTCTGTCTCTCTCTGTCTCAAAAATAAATAAACGTTAAAAAAATTTTTTAAAAAAATCGAGTTTAAAATATTAAAAGTCATATGAACCAGAAATAGTACCAATAGAAGTGGCTAAGTATCAGACCTCAACTACTCAATATTAACTCAATATTAACATCCCCTTTCTGAGGAAAAGGATTCCAGTGGAGAAAACTCTATGGACTCCACCTCCATATCCTCCGAGGCCCTAAACTATTCGATAGGCAACGTTGCCTTCCTCAGGCTGGTCTTCTAGTCTCTTCGCTTCTGTTTATTTCAGCCTTCCAGCTTTATTGTGCAGATTTCAAAACCACTTATCATTTAGCTTGCAGTGGAAGGCCTTCTCCTTGGTCGTTAATGATACCCCTTTATTTGTATAGATTACATAGGATTTATCTGGTTATAAACTTAATAGTTTTAGTCCAACACTAATGTTACTGCTACCTCTTATACTCACCCAGCAAATAATAGCCATCTATGTGGATCCAGAAGGGAAGCCAAAATACAATTCTGACATTATTGTCGAAGTAGAAAGGAAATTTACGTTTAGAACAAGCAACTACCACTCTCCACTCCCAAAGAAGTAATATAAATCCTAGAATAGGCTTTACTCTTCTATGCACAGACTTCAAAGAATTTACAGTCAAATACCCTTTTTAACTAAAAGAATCAACTTTTGACCAAACCAACCTTAGAGCAAAGGATTTTTCTTTGTTGGTTTTCTGCATATAAAAGGGTCTATTTTTTCATAAGCTCTTAATTTCGTGCAGGATTCATCTTAAAGATTCACTCAGGCGTCATTGTGATATTGAAGAGTGGGTGCTCTCCATCTTTATTTCTACTTGGTCATCCTTCAAGTTTGTTATTATTTTTTTTAATGTTTATTTTTGAGACAGAGAGAATGAATGGGGGAGGGTCAGAGAGAGAGGGAGACACAGAATCCGAAGCAGGTTCCAGGCTCCGAGCTGTCAGCACAGAGCCCGACGCGGGGCTCGAACTCACGGGCCGTGAGATCACGACCTGAGCTGAACTCAGACGCTCAACCGACGGAGCCACCCAGGCGCCCCATCCTTCAAGTTTATAATAACCATTTCCAAAGGGATTCCTGTTTTAAACCTGTACACTCCTAGGATTATTTAGGAAACCCAAGAATTTACATTTTTAAAGATTATCCTGAGGCTGACTGAAATTAGATCTGCAGTTATGACAAAAATGCTTCAGAGATCTTAAAACTATCTGGACAGGCAAACCTGAATGATCTGCGCGGATTTAACTTCAACATAATTTGGTAGTCCGTGTTGTTCTAAGAAGTGGAGTGCCGTTTGCGTGTTAAATTCTGATGTGCACACCCTCCACCTTCTAGTTTGGAGACCTCAATTCTACCTTAATGATTAATGTGGACTAAAAAAACTTTGACAGCCTCAACTTTTTGTGTGCCTACAAGAAAAAGGACTTTAGTGAAAAGAGAACAGTCGGGAGTATATTAAGAAAGGGAAAAACATGGAGGACAGAGTGAATTGGGAGGCTCAGGTTAGTCTGTGGGATGGACCTAGAGGAACAGAGTCACGGGACTGACACCGTAGTTCTTGCCCCTTGTGACGAAGAGATACAAAGCCCCCTGTGAAGAGTTTTCCTTAGGGTCAGATGGAATCGGGGATCTAACTCTCCAGGACAGGGTCAGCCTGAATGAATTTCAGGTTTAAGTGATGCTCTTAGGAAGCAGAAGCTTAAGGGGACGGTACACAGGACAGGCACCTTTTTGATGGGCAGGCAAAACAGGAAATCTTCGGATCTTAGGTCCAGTGGGGAGAGGGAAAGCAATTAGGTGAGGAGGGACAGTTGCTCAGAGGGTCAAATACAAGTTTCATGTGATGGCCCTCAGTCCTAAGACCGACCAAAGACAGGATTCAGCAGAGGGAATGAGCCTACAGAAAGTGGGAATCTCCCTCAGATGCCTATTCCAGTACGTTGGTTTCTTCGGCCACGCTTTCCCTTTGTTGTTTGCCTGTGCCTCCCTTTTCTTCCCTTAATGTACTTCTAGGATAAACCAAAACAGGGAATTGGTTCAGTCAAATCAGTGTTCGAAGAGGGAAAGTATGAAGAAACTCATTCTGGGAAGTAGCGGAGATCCTTTTGAAGTTCTTCAGGGTTGGCCCAAACATGTCAACTGAAAGGTTTCTCTGGAAGAAGCCAGTTACCATGTGGGCAGCAGCCTTACTTACCCAGCTCCTTCAATTGATAACCAATTCCTAGCTACAGCCACTGAAAGCCACCATTCCTGCCCACCTATTCGTAGTTCTACACATTAGAAAGACCTGGGGCTGGGGGAGGAATTGAAAGCCAGCAGGAAAAAGGAAGCAGAGAAAAGGTCAGCTGAGTGGGTGTGCCGGGGGAGCGGTCTACACCTGCTCAGAAAAGAAGATGGTGGACGTCACCAAACACGCGTCTGGAAGGCCGCCTTTATTTCTCCCCTTCCTTCTAAATGCCAAAGCCACGCAGAGAACACAGACCCAAAGTATTTCCATTTTCCCTCCCCGCCAGGGAATTTTTCAAAAATAGAACTCTCTGCTGTCATAATCCAAGTGAGCAGCAATCATTTTATCTGGTGACTAAAGTCTTAAACGGCTTAAGGAGAGAACCCCCTCTCCTGTCTTGGATCAGGGGAAAAGCAACGAGGTTCTCGGCTCCAGAAAAATGGAGAGGAGGAAGGGGTTTCCGCTCTCTTCAGCTTCTCTTCTGTGTTTCCAGGAACGGTTGCTGGGACAAGACGTTTGAAAGGGCAAGATAGACCATCCCAACCTTTTCTCGAGCAGATGTCTGCTGCATGCACCAATACTCATTTGCAATGTGTCAAGTGCTCCAATAATATTTACAAAGTCTCAGTGAGAGAAGTCAAAGAGACTACGGGTTTTCGGCAACTGGTTTTTGCTGTTGTTGTCTTTAAACGGAGCAGTTATTTAGATCTCTATAGCCCATCTCCCTCACAACTCTTTAAACCATATCCAAGCCACATAAAAGAATAGATTCCACCAGGCTTTACTTCCTTCCTTCAACACCTTCACTAAATTACAGTCAGAAACTGAAGAATCCCAGATTTCTTTTCTGTATCCTAGGCAAAATTCCAGTTTTGACTCATACATGTAGGATGCTTAGCATCGTGAGTCTTCAGATGATTTTCTGACCTAACTTCCTTGAAAATTAGAGGTGGAAGAAACATACTGTCCATTCACCCTACGTGAAATGCCTTCCAGACATCTAAAGGGGGGGCTCAATCGGCTGTTGGCGGGGAGGAATCCTCCTTAATTGTGGTCATTTGCCTCTAGACTCATGGCTTCATAAACTGAATCCTATATTTGTTTGTACGTCCGATAAGTGCTTTTCTCATTTGTTCGAGCCTTGGAATGGTGAATGTCGAGAACGGTTCAAACCGGTTTGTGAAACAGGAGCAGGATCCTGATATACAAGACTGCCTACAAAAAATTGGTCAAAACACTTTTAGATGACCTCTTTTTAGGAGGAGGATACAAAGATGAATTTTAATAGAGAACGGAACTGGGAAACACAGGAGAAGCTTTAGGAGAAAAGTAGGACAAATGAGTATACAGAGCTGAATGCAGAATCGGATGGTTTGTGTCATGAAAACAAGCTACTGAAGATGCTTATTCCGCCCCCCACCCCCCCACACACACATTTGCTCAGAAGGATATGCTCTCCCATTCCCCCCTCCAACTGCTAAAACAGAATGTGTAGGACCTCAGGAAAATGCTTTTATAGTCAGAATAAGCCTACAATGGACAGTCTCCTAGCTTTAAGCCTCTCACTTGTGCCTTGTTTCCAGGCAGAAAGCACATAATAGCTATCAACCTTTGAAGGAAATAGGAGATTTGGGACGACATGGGCATTTGAATCTCAATTTCTACATCGCTGGACTTGGATCCAGTTAAATAATGCCTCCCACTGTAGTCCCCCCCCAAGCCCGGTGCAAAGTCAAGCCCCAAATGGCTGAATGAAGATCTGAAGGCTTGGAGCAAATAAATGAACTGCCTGCTTTTCATTACGCTCCAGTCTCAAGACGGGGATACATCTGGTTTTCTGATTACACTTTCCCGTAGTAAAGAAAATTCTAGCCTAGCAGGTCAAACCAGCTGATGACTAGCCAGCTCCAATTACTGACCTGACCTGCTTCTAACCTCAAAGGGGAAAAAAGAAAACCCTTTTTACTCATTCTTAGAAACCGAAATATGGGTGTAGAAGGTTGTTGGGTTTTTTCCTTGATTAATTAAAGTTGCTTATTCAAATTGTGCTTTAGTACAGAGTCTTTAATTATAAACAAAATAATGCCTGACTTCCTCTATAAACCTCCACTCAAAGGCAAAGAGAAAGAAAGACCAGACTCTTTTATTCTTATAATAAACAACAAAAGCACACTAATTTCAATATGGCATTTGGAACTTGATTTGTTCTATTTAATGAATAAAAGAATAGTTCTCAAAAGAGACTGTCTACTAAGATAAGGGTTGGTTGTTTTTTTTAATGGACACTCTAAAAGCCATTCCTAACTTCCAAATAAACTTCAGCATGGGTTTACTCTGCTGAACAATGCCCGTGGCTTTGCTTGTGTACTCTAAAGTGTTAACCTGATCCAACTTTAGCCTACTCAAAAAAAAAAAAAAAAATAGATCCATCGCTCCCCAATTTGTAGAGGGATTACACAATTTAAATTTCTGTCAAGGATTTTACAGCAATAAAAAAAAAAATTCTGCATGTTGAGAGGATGCGTTTTGGCCAATGGCTTAGAGGAGAACGCACACATCCCCACCATTTCTGTTAGCATATTACAATTCAAAATGCCAGTTGCTTACGGGACTGTAGCTTCTGTGTCCGATGGAACAAGATGAAATTGTTAATCCTCGGCTTTGGACCTAGAAGCAGCATTCAAAAGGTTCAATTTGAGTTGTAAAAAGCTATTGAATGCAATGGATTCATTAAGTTCAACAGATCTAGTTCTTTTTAGTCTATGACCATAGGTGGCTTTTGAATTATTCTCCATCTGAAGAGGAGGAGTTACCATGTTTCTCCACTACCCATCCGCAAAAAACCACGGTCTCCATGGTCTTCCAAAAACACTTTGGAAAATAAAGCTAAATCCTTCCCCCAAAGGAAGCCCATGAATGCTCACTTCGATTTACATTTTGTATCATCCCTGTCAACCAGATCGTGTTTTGACACGATCTTTCTAGATCTAGATCTTTCTAGATCTCCATTCTAGAGAGGAACCAGTTAAGGAGAAGTTCTAAATCAAACAAGAGAGTTACTCTTTGAATCTGGCCTGGAGTCCACACCTACAGTCTGAACTTACGATCTCCTTTGGAGAATTTAAATCATGCCCAATAAATGAATGCTGAAACTTGTAATGACAAAAGATCTGAAAAAGTACATAGATGCTTGCTTACTCACTGGTAGGAGTTCAATCATACCAGTAAAAATACCAGATGTATTTTGGTGAGTATATTTCAGTTCAATTTCCATTGTTGCCTGCCTACAGGTATCCAGCACCTCACTGAGTGAGGTTAGGTATGAAAAGTTCCCAGGAAATGGAACACAGCTCATTAGTTAGAACCTAAAAAGTCAGTGGAAGAATACTAGCAAAGACTGATGAAGAAAGTAAGCAGAATACCATAGAAACTACGTGGGACTAGATCACAGAAGAGCCATACACCGAGCAGGTGGTCACAGAAGCCTAGGGCCATCTCCCCGTCTCATTTCAGTTGACGATGCTTCGGGAGAATCTCCCATCAGACAGCATTCCCACAGCCAGACACACACTGACAATGAAGTCTTCAACATGCCAAGCAGGAAGTTATTCTCTGGTCTGGGCTTGTTATTCCGACAGCACTTTCCAATAGCACTTTCCAACATGCTGCCTGCTGCAGTTCAGTTTACCCCTTTTTCCTTCTGCATCCCTCCACCCCAACACAAACCAGGAGGAACAAACTATACCCACACTTCTCTCGGCCACTAGTCTTCGACCATGAGCTACTTTCCTCCCGAGGTCCATCTGATCTAAAAGGAATGTCCCTTTTGTTGTAAGGAAACGGAAATGGTGAATGGTTTCGATAGAGTCTATATCCTTTGGTGCCTTTGGTATTATGTCTAGCAGAGGTTGATGGTTCCATAATCATAGGAGCAATTTGTAATCTCTTAAAAATAGCAATGTCAACAACCTTTTAAAAAAAAACAGACACTAAAACACTGGTGGCCTTGCATCTCCCCAGATAAACAGCCCCTTCAACTCCAGCCTTAAGCACAATTTCCCCTCTAGCACTCTTTCCGTCCTCAGCCAAGTCTTCTCAAAGTGCACTGCACGGTCTCCCGTTCCCCACCTTCCCTAGGTCCTCCTTATCCCATTGTAATTGGGCACGTCCCATCACCATTGCCCTCCTACTGGATGACAAGCGACCTCTATGGTGCCCAACTCAATGGGCTCTAAGCAAATGAACTTCTATCTTCTTAGACACCTAAACACACCATCCCTGAAACTGTCCTAAGTGGACTCCCTGACTTTCTTAATCCATTCAGGCTGCCATAACAATACCATAGAGTGGGTGGCTTGTCAACAAATTTCGCACAGTTCTTTCTGGAGCCTGGAAGTCGAGGACCACGGCACTGACGGTGTCCATTGAGGACCTACTTCCTGGTTCACAGATGGCCATCTTCTCCTTGTGTCCTCACATGGCTGAGGGGGTTAGACAGCTCACTGAGGTATCTTTCTTAAGGGCACTAGTCCCATTCATGAGGGCTCTGCCCGCAGGACTTCATCACCTACCAAAGGCCCCATCCCCAAGTATTACCACATTAGGGATGAAGTTCAACACATGAATTTCATAGGAAAAGAAACATTCAGTCTATAGTGTTGACAATACTGATTTGTCTCTACTTCTGGTCAATCTTTTGTTTCCTTCATGGACCCACCATGGCTGCCTTGCCTCTTGAGGCTCAGTGTTCCTAAGATTCCAGTCACTGAATCCCTCTCCTTCTAAAGAGACACAGAGCACTCAGAGACCACTGGTCTCTCCCATAGCTTTTTATTCCTGACCAGATGACCCACTGGTAGCAGCACTAAGTCCCAACTGGAGTTTACCATCTTTCTCAGTACAGATTTATTTCAGGTAGTGATACCAGTATCCACTCAACATTTTAAGCCAAAAGCTTCGGGGACCTTTCTGACTCCCCTCCTCGCTCTTCTGTGAGTTTGTTACAAAGGTCTGCTCTTCCCGATTTCCTAAATATCTTCAAAGACTCTTCATCCACTCCACGTCTCTCATTTACTTTAGACAACTGGTGCCAATAATCAGTACCAAGCCATGTTTTAGAAAGCTGTCGAGAGGACCTAAGACTCCACGTAAGCAGGTCACGGCACTGCCTATCCTTCAATGGTCCTCCACTAATCTAGACTAGATAGTCTCCATCTGACCCCAAAGCTTTGGTTCTGGTCACTTTCACATGGATCTAAGCTCCAGCAATCCAAAGTACTAACTACACCATTCCCCAGTCATCGTAGACTACCTCTTAGCTTCTAGCACCTTCCACAGAAGGTTTCTCCCACTAGAAAATGCACCTATCTTCCTCCTCAAGCAAACTCCTACTCAGCATTCAAGCCTTCACAAAGATGACACAGATTAGGAAGGCTTCCACACAATCCACCACCTCCTACCATTGTCAAGATCAGACACCGCCTGCTGGGAGCTGTGAGAGCACATCAGACAAGATAGCTCCATTTTAGCACTTGTCTTATTTCACTGTAGCTGTTACAGGCTCCTTCAAGATCCAGGTTTCTCAATCTTAGCACCACAGGCATGTTGGACTGGATAATCCTGTTGCAGCTAAGAGGTTTTGTAGCATCCCTGACCTCTACTCGCTAGAGGTCTACCCTGGTCGTGACAGTCAAAAAACACCCACAGACATTGCTAAATACTCCCTGGGGACCATCGTCCCCAGTGGACAACTAGTCCGCTAGACGGTGGGTTTTCACTTAGGTGAAGTGCTCACCTTGATCCCCAGCATCAAGCACATGATGTAGCCCTGCACATGTTTAATGCAGGGCTCTTGAATGAGGTTTATTGAACAGATGAGGCCCGAAGCCTTATGAATCAGCTACTTGAAAACAAATCCCAAAATGACACTTTAAGGTAACTAAGAACAGGTCATCCTTTACATCTAAGATTGTATCTTAGTTGATTTGCAAAGGACGACTCCATTTCTGCTCTAAAGAGCACAACTCAAACACTACTTTATAAAAGTAGGTTACTTCAGTAAGAAAACAGGCAATTAGAACCAGGATATTTCAGTGTGTGATTTCTGTTTTCACACAAAGAAAAAGAACACCTTAGCTGAATGTACTGTGTTTCGATGGATATTTTCCCTTGTGTTAAATTAGATCTGGCTACAGGAAGGAACGCCAGAGACAAGGTAACACTTGCAATACGTTCTCTGAGCTGTGTCACAACCAATCATCGGCAGTGACCCTTATGCTTTGTCAGATCTGTGCTTGATTAAAACTCACATTTTAAACCTTAAATGAGGCCCACCAATTTTAAATCTCTTTCCTTCTCATCCAAACCACACAACCAATTACATATGTATTTTCCTTCAAAAGCTTCCTCTCTCAAAAGGATCCTGCTTGCCTTCATCCAAGGATTATGATGAGGCAAAAACAAAACAAAACAAAACAAAATCCATGAGCCCGAGTCTCTTCTGAGAGAACTACTAAGTAATTAAAAGTTTCACAAGTGAAGAATCTGTCCCTTAGTTTAGGACAAAGTTTGGCTTCAAGCAAAGAACCAAATTAAACGAAAACCTAAAAGTAATTGATTGTAAGTATTATTGAATCTTACCCCTGGCCTTCATGTTCTATAATCAACAATCACTTTTTTTTTTTTTTTAGGTCCTCTGAAATGGGTTAACCAAGTAAACTAAGCCTACCTCACTTCTCCCTTCCCCAGTTGCCCACCAGGAAGTTTAAGGAAATAAAGTTCTACATGGCCTGGTGGGACCGAACAGGAAGATCCGAAATTAGTGGAGTGCCATTTAGAAACCGGAGCATCGCTCCGAGGCTTTGACACAGTA
Organism: Felis catus; assembly: GCF_018350175.1. Lineage (NCBI taxonomy): Eukaryota > Metazoa > Chordata > Mammalia > Carnivora > Felidae > Felis > Felis catus. The sequence continues at coordinate 76,512,565 of NC_058368.1, forward strand.
TGCCTAATTGTCAAAGGTCACAGACAGCTTCAAATCTGAGGCACATCCACCTCTTTTTAAAGTCTGCATTTCTCTGTTTTTAGCATTTGTGATAACACGGTCATAAGAAGTGCTTTACAGGAGGTGTTGAGTTTTATTCAACTAAGGATCCTTGAAGACCAAAAGATCCCTTAGACTGAGAAATTCTTCCACAATAAGGGTGCAACACAAACACTAATATGCTTGAGGCCTTAGAACATGTAGCAATCCAGAAGCCAGGACAAGTAGCCAACTGCAGAGAGATCTGAAGAAAACCTGAAACAAAACTGGTTCGTAAAAACAGTGTCTGATGGAATGTTTTTCATTTTAACTCTATTTCAGGGTGTTAACAGATCCGTGAAAACCTCAAAGTCAAATGCATTCTGCAAGGATGGCTCTGCTCAGTCATGGGCTCCTTGGGCTTCCTTCTCGGACCTTGCTCCCTTCCACAGGACGCCTGGACCGTGTGATGCCCTGTGAGTTCCCAGGACACCTTCTTCCTGTAGGATACCATCCAACACCCTGCAGCATCCAGAATACAGACCTGAATGGTCTCCTCCAAATGCAAGCTCAGCTGAAGGAGCCCAGTCTCTAAATACCACCTTCTACTTTCGCGGCTCTAATCACGGTATTGACCGCCCATTACGTGAGACCTGTAAACCCCCAATCTCCCCACTTTTTCATTCTCACGTAGCTCCATTGCTTCCTCACTTCCCTCCTTCCTCAGCTTCAATTCTAGCTCCTTCATCACAGGCACTGCTTGAGTGAACCCCGAACTCCCTCCCCACCTCCTTCACATTTGTTGGCCAAACCCCAGTCCTGGTTCCATCTGAGTGGCCATTCTCTGCCAGGATAGCTGAAGGCATGTGGACAGAACATGAGTAAGGTGACTGATTGTGGTCTTCAAAGACGTCCACTAAAGTCATGGGACCCCTCAGTGCCACCAGTAACCACCTAGGTTTCCTTTTTTTTTTTTTCCATTTTTTTAATGTTTATCTATTTTTGAGACAGAGAGAGTGACAGAGTGAGAGCAGGGGAGGGGCAGAGAGAGGAAGAGACACAGAATCTGAAGCAACTCCAGGTGCTGAGCTGTCAGCACCGAGCCCGATGTGGGGCTGGAACCCACGAACCTGGAGACCATGACCTGAGCCAAAGTCGGACACTTCACCAACTGAGCCACCAAGGTGCCCCAACCCCCTAGGTTCTCTTGACCCATCTCTTTTGCTACCTCCAGAAAGAACCACCTCGCTCTTCAGACATGTAGCATTTCATCTCCTCTCTCCTCACAGTCAGGGAGTCTTTGATTTCTAGGAGAAACACTTAAGACAGAGAAAAAGGCCACTCACTCTCAACCATATATACGGCCCAACTTTATCAACAGCCCATCTTTGCCTTCCTACCTATAATAATGGCAGAACTTCCCGCTTCAGAAGGCTGAGGCTTCCACACTGGTCGTAGATCCCATCCTTTCTCACCTACTCAAGGGAGTCTCTCCAGGAATTCTTTCCTCTCTCCTGCATCCTCCCCTGGTCACTCTGAGGTTGTTTCTCATCAGTAGAGAAACACTGGGAGGATTCCAAGGTAGGATAAAGAACCCTGGTATCCCCACAAACATTATTTCTATGCTCATTTTCATATGGATCTTTCTTTGGGTCCTTTACTTTTCTTCCACATCTCCCAGATCACTGGAGGTCAGGAACCCCCGAATTCTTGTCCAGTTACCCATTTCACATTCTCAAGGGTTCGACAGCCAAGTCAAGTTTCACATGCCAAACTGAACTCCCAATTTCTCCCACCTCCAGAAGTAGCTCCCGCTGTCCTTTCACATAGCCCTGCTATCAAGTGAGTGGCAAGTACATCTCGGGAGTTGCTCCAACAAAATACGTAAACATATACATAAATACATACATAAGTTATTCTTTGAGAACATCCCCATTAGGAAATATGCCGATACATTTAGGAGTGAAGAACCATGTAACTATTCTCAGATCACTCAAGATGATTGCATACATGTACACACACACACACACACACACACACACACACACCCCAAAAGGGGGAGGAGGAGAAGCGAAGCAAATGGGGTAAAATGTTAACAGGTGAGTCTAGGTAAAGGGTATGACTGGTGTTCCTTGAACTAGTCTCCCAGCTTTTCATAAGTGTGAATTTTTTAGCCAAGGTTTTCAAATGGAACTAATGCTGACTCTTCCCTCCTTCACCGCCTCCAACCCAGGTCAACAGAAAATTCTGTTGCCACTACTTTCCGATAATGCCCAAGATATGGCCCCTTGTCACCATCTGCAACATCCCTAGTCCAGCCCCCACGGTGGCCATGTTCTCTGCTCTGCCCCCCTCCTGCCCTGCCCCCCCCCCCTCCACGGCCTTCTGTAAGAGCAGACAAAGGCTATTCCTGCTCTGCTCACAATCTGCCTGTGGTTCCCATGTCCCCTCAGTAAGGGCTGTCATCAAGGCCTCATGGGCGCCATGTAGCATTCCCCTCCCTCCATGCAGCTGCAGGTACTCTGAGCCAAACTCAATCCTTCAGGGCTTCCACACATTCTGTCTAGAATATTCTTCCTCCCGGTGTCTACGGGTCTTGCTCCAGCAATTCTTTAGGTCTGTGCTCAAATGTGGTCTCGTCACCATGGGTTCCTCTGAGTGACCTCTCTGGGAAGAGGCCCTCTTCTCTCCCCCAGGGCTCACCACTTCCTCATCTGATTTTCTATCAGAGTGTAGCAAAATTTTCCTTAAAGGGCCAGGGCAAGTATTTTCGGCCATAGGGTCTCTGCAGGTGGTCTTTCAACTCTTATTGTAGCACAGAAGCAGCCACAGACCATAAATAGATGGGTAAGACTTACATAAGGTGGCTGGCCAGATTTGGCCAATATGCCCTCATTCCAGACCCCTGTTCTGGATGAAGGCTACTATAGATCTTGGGTTTCTTCATCTCCCATTATTGACTTGCAAGCTCTGTGAGAGAAGGTACGTGCTTGTGTCCACTCCTGGACCTTCGGTGCCAAGAGCAGGTGGCACAGACTCCAATGTTCACTGGATAACAGAAATCCATCCGTGCAACACCTTCTAGTCCTACTACATCTATTTCCTTCCTCCAGTGGAGGAAGTGCTCCTTCTGATCCAACTGTCCCCTCGGTATTGTTTCCTTGTATTTTACTTCAACTAGACTCTACCCTCCTTTATAGCAGAGGTGGGTTTCTTCCATCTGGAAGTCCAACGTGCTTCAGAATACTTAACCGAATAGGCTCTATAGATCTGTATCGAAAGAAGAAATCGATCACGATAAGAAGGGAGGTAAGAATAGAGAAGGCTAAGCGGAGATGGGAGGGAAGCTTACAGGAAAAAGAGGATCGTAGGAGTGAGTGCTAGCAATTTCCTCTGAGGACAGAAAATGCGGAGGATGCTCTGCTCTACGTTTTGCCAGCCAAACAATACCTGGAGGGCTTTGTTCTTATGCTGCTGCCCATACTTTAAGAGGGAACTTTGTGTGGTGCTTCAAGAGGAATACAGCCAAGGTAGTGAAAGGAAATTTGACATTTGAAGAACCATTGAAAAGCTGGTGACTGAAACACGGAGATGGCTTAGCCTGGGAAGGAAGAGATGGAGAGGTACAGGATCACAGGCTTCAAATACTTAGACCGGTCAGACTTGAGAAGGATTAAATGCTTGGTGTTGGTCCAGAAATCCTACCGTGAGAATTACTGAAGTTGATGTTAGTTCAATAGAAGAACTTTCTAGAAGCTAGAGCGTCTGAAAACAAAGGATCAAATCACCAGAAGACATGCAGTTCCCATCACACAAAAGATTATTCAACCACTGCTCAGGAAGAACCTGGAAGGATCTGGGGGTGAGGTCAAGATCTTTGCCCGGATGACTAGGGTTCCTTCCAACTTGGAGACTAGAATTTTATCAAAGCTGTGAAGGGTATCCAAATGCAGAACCGGGGGACCAACCTGCCAGCTGTTGCCTCAGCTGGTTGTGAGCTCATCTGACAGCGCCCCAAACATGTTCAGTAGACAACATTCCCAAGAGGAAGTTAGTTCAATGTCACTTAGTGGTCTTAGAAGAACATTTCTAAAAGTCTCCTAAGTATTAGTTGTATAGATAAATGGGAAAAAAAAATGAAGATCTGTATCCCTACTTTGTATCACAGAAGGAGAAACTCATGAAAAAGGTCATCTAATAGGCCCAGGACAGAGCCTTAGAACAGGACCACGGAGGAAGCTACCAGAATCAGGTCCCCGTGGCAGGTACTCAACCAGGGCTCCCCAGGAATCCAATCCAAACTTAAAAGCCCTGCTGGCCAGTCGTCCCCTCTATTTTCCTCTTTGTGTAGATCTTTAAACTTCTCAGGGGCACCTGGGTGGCTCAGTGGGTTAAGTGTCCAACTCCTGATTTCAACTCAGGTCATGCTCTTATAATTCAGGAGTTCGAGCCCCCCATCAGACTCTGCAGTGCACAGCCTGCTTGGGATTCTGTCTCCCTCTCTGCCTTTCTCCTCACTCACACTCTCAAAAACAAGCATTTAAAAAAAAAAATGAACTTCTCAAACCTTACTTCACATTCAAACATTAAAATACCTTGCTTCAGGGGCACCGAGGTGGCTCAGTTGGCTCAGCTTCGGACTCTTGGTTTCGGCTCAGGTCACGAGATCACAAAACCATGAGTTGAAGCCCCACATCCGGCTCCACGCTGTTAGGGTAGAGCCTGCTTGGGACGCGCTCTCTCCGCCTCCCTCCGCCCCTCCTCTGCTTGTGCTCTCTCTCCAAATAAACTCTAACAAATTGAAATCAAATCTCTGGTTTCAACCATATACTCTTCCCCAACACCTCGGTCATGCTATCACTTCCCCAGGGAAGACTCATAAATGACCTGCCTCTAACTTCTCATCTGCCGCCGTTCACTCTGCGGACAGGATTTTACCACACCCTTTACCGAGCCTCTGGTGTTGAACGCTCCGGAGGCTCCACAGGTGCAGCCTTGACATGACGTTCTGAGAGCGCTGGGTACTGTTGGGCTTTCCCCGCTCCAACGTGCTCTTTTGCTTCTGCGATAATTAATCGCTCTTTGGGGCTGTGGGTGTCGGGCACGGAGCTGGCACTTGAAGACAACTCTGAAGAGGATGAATGTGGTTTCTGCTTGGTTTATGACTTTGTTCGGAATCCTACAAGCGTCATGGACTGAACTGCACCTCACTAAAGGTCCATTCGAGTTCCAAACCTTAGCACCGAGGAGTGGGACCTTATGTGGGAACAGGGTCCTCACCGACGTGGGTACGATGCAAGTTACAGTGAGGCCATACTGTGGGGAGGGGGGATGATCCAACAACTGGAGTCCTTACAAGCGGATTTGGACACCAGACACAGGAGATGGTCCTGTGAAAACCCATATTCAGACACAGACAGAAGAGGTGAAGACAGAGGAAAACGCCACAGGAAGATGGAGGCAGAGGGTGGAGGGACAGACCTACAAGCCAAGGAACAGAAGGAGCATGGTCACCGGAAGCTAAGGCAGAAGCATGCGAGAGATTCTCCCCATCGAGCCTTCAGGGAGAGCAGGACGTTGCCAACATTTTGATTTGGGACTTCTAGACTCCATAGCAGAGAAGAAGTTTTGGTTTTCAAAGCTCCGATTCTTGGGGCGCCTGGATGGCTCAGTCGGTCAAGCATCCGACTTCCACGCAAGTCATGATCTCACGGTTCGTGAGTTCGAGCCCCACATCAGACTCTGTGCTGATAGTGTGGAGCCTGCTTGGCATTCTCTCTCTCGCTCTCGCTCTCTCTCTGCCCTTCTCCTGCTCACACTCCCTCCCTCTCTCTCTTAAAAGTAAACATTTAAAAAAAAAGACCCCAAAACCTTCAATTCTTGGTCCTTTAAGGCAGCCCTGGGAACCTAACAGGAGCAGCAATTGGGCAATTAATGGTAAAGCAGGTGCTGTGAATGAATTACAAGAAGCTGCCGGTGAAAACTAGGTTCGTGAGAAGCATTTTGCTTGCAAGGGACAGGAATGGGACCCCAACAGAATCAAGCAAATACCGCAGAATAGACGAGTACCCAAGGGTTGAAACACCCATGTCGGGACCCTCCCCCCTGCTCCGTCCTTTCTCAGGCAGGCTGCCCCCCCCCCAAAGGCAAGCAGAACCCCAGCAGGTACAGGCTGCCCTGGTCCCTGCAGCCTCCCTCCAGGGATAGGGGCTCAGACTCTCAGCATCCATGGGAGTTCTTGAAGCAACAGGCCCACTGGCAGCCGAGGCCACAGGTCTGACTTCACCCGGAAAAGGGGGCCTTTATGATTCAGACCCCCACGTGGTGTAGAGGAACAGGGGTGGAGAGGAAAAGAACTTTCCAGGTATCAGGAGAGGGAGAACGTGGTGCGAGCGAAGCAAGACTAGCAAGGGTCTGCAGCACTGCCTAAGTGTTCGGGGAAGGCTTAGAGACACAAAGACCCTCCTGGTTAGGACCTTAAGGAAGCTGGTAACTGGTCAGGCTGAGGGTAGGAGGGAACCGGTTCCAGGCAGAAGGAATGAAGTGTGCAGAAGCCCAGCGCTGGGTCCTCACGACCCCCTGTATCTGTGGTCACTAGGAGCAGAAATCCTAACTCCCGTCCCAAGGGGGGAGGGGGGATCAGCTTTGTTCTTTCCTAGAATTCTCACTGGCCAGCCTCCTTCCCAGGCGTCTCTACCTCCTGCTCTCAGGGTTAGGAGGACATTGGAGGTGACAGTTCCACTTCCGATCACCTCTGCTGCCGGATCCTCAGGGAGCCTCCCGCCCTCCCCCCCCCGCAGCACCCTGCCAAACACCAGGACTGTCCTCCTGGGACCCCGGCCCCTCCCCCCACGCCCCAGCACTCGGCGCCTCCCCCGCTTCCCAGACAGGCTCCTAGTTGTTGCACGGCCTCCGCCAGCTGCTTGCTCTACCTGGAAAACGGTCTCCTTGTGCACTGGCTGGCTGGTTATGACGTCACAAGCCACCACAATCCCACCAAGTGGCTCAAAACAGCGACACAGAGCTCTCGCCTCACTCTACTGGGGTCACAAGGCCCACACAAGACTCACCGAGCCAAAGTCAAGGCGTTGGGTGGGCTGCACCCCCATCTGGGGGCGGCTGTACTCCCTTACCTCTTCCAGCTCCTAGAGGTCCCCCACATCCACGGTGCCTGGCCGCTTCCTCCAGCTTCCGACCCAACGGCAAAACGAGCCCGTCTGGAATCTCCCCGCTCTGACTCCCTTCTGCCTCCCACGTCCACCCTTAACAAGGACGCTTGTGATCGCACCGGGCCCGCCTGCAGAACTCGGCCGACCCTCCCAGAAGTCAGCTCATTAGCAACCTTCACGGCACCTGCAACCTTAAACCCCACCCCCACCCCCACGGGGCCAACGTCATCTGCCGTAGTCACGAGGCTCCCGGGTGGCCATTCTTCCTGCAGTCGCGCAATTCCTATCCGTCTTGCCACCCCATGAACATTCGTGCTTTTGTCCACTCTGGGTGACATCGCCGGCTGTTCCCGGCGCGGGGGGCACACGTCTCTCTTACACAACCCCCCACTCCGCCCCTACGGCTCTCCAGAATCCGCCACCTCCTCTGGCGAGGCCCTCCCAGCACGCTGGGGTGGAGGGGGGCGGGCGGGGTCCACCTAGCGTGGGACGATGTGGTCCCATCGCCGGGTTCCAATGAGCTCCCTGTGTTCGCGTTTCCCACAGCACCTGCAGTGGCCACACCGCCGTTGATGGTTTTCTCAGCGAGGACTCTCTATCTCCCGCCTGGCTAGTAGCAGGCCCCCAACGCTTTGCCGCAGACCCGGCCACCCAGAGTCAGTCCAGGCTGGAGTGTTTAACCCATAGCTTCAGCTGGAAGGCCGAGGCCTCGCGCCATTCATCCAAAGGCTCTTTTGGTCTTTGTCCCCAAACAACTTCTCCCTGGGAAAAAGAAGCCGAGGTCACGTATCCTCTGTAGATGCCTAGCCCTAACCTACAGACCAAGAGGATGATCGCTTCACGTTGCCAACGTTTATTTAGGTCCAAATTTTGCCGGGGGCGCTCGCATACGAGGCTCTATTCATAAGCGCTCCAGTCACAGCCCACAAAGAGTGACAACGATTGCCACGTGTTATTTGTACACACCAACGCACGCGTTTATAATCAGCGCATTTGTGGCGAGTTTTGTTATTTGCCCAAAGATGGCTATCACGTAAATAAGGTCATGTTACCAAATTTCAGAATACCGGGTTACCCGCGAGATTTTGTGTGGCATCATTCTTTTCCCTCCCCTCCCCAATATTGTAAAAAGGCCACAGATCTCAACTGATGAGCAATGTATGAACAAACCTCGAGGACTGTAAATCATTAACATTAATCATATGTTCGTTATAGTCCTCAAAATAGAAATATTCTGCACCGCATGCCTCACAAAAGCAAGCACAGAGTGCAAAGTTATGATAAAGCTCTCTGTCAGCAAGTGTAAACTCTTACAATACAATCCAGAAACTAAATGCAATTACCAGTGTCACTGCTTACAGTAAACACATAATGTGCATATAATGAAGAAAAGCAGGAGTCAGATTAAAATAGAATTGCATCTAGAAAATTTTCTTTAGGGAATAAAGCTTCTTCTGGGGTTGATCTGGGCTATTATTTATTGACCAGGAAAATACAGGGAACTAACTCCAGGTGAGAAGTGTGTGTCTACAAAGGTGGAAAATACACAAAAGCACAAGGGGTTCAGGGAAGGACGGGCAGACTGAGAAAATCTCTTGGGAAATGTGAATAGATATTATCAGAGAGGAAAAAAAGGGAGAACAGTAAAGAATTCTTAAGAGGCCTGTAGTTTAGATAAAGTAATCTTTGCATAAATGTTTGTTTGCCACCTACTAATTGCCAGCCCCTGTGCGACTTGTCAGCTTTTTTTTTTTTTATGTTTATTTTTGAGAGAGACAGAGCATGAGCAGGGGAGGGGCAGAGAGAGAGGGAGACAGAGAATCCGAAGCAGGCTCCAGGCTCTGAGCTGTCAGCACAGAGCCCTATGTGGGGCTCGAACTCATGAACCATGAGATTGTGACCTGAGCTGAAGTTGGACGCTTAACCGACTGAGCCACCCAGGCTCACCCCCACCCCTTTTTTAATGTTTATTTTTGACAGAGAGAGAGAGTGTGTGTGTGTGTAAGCAGGGGAGGGGCAGAGAGGAGAACAGAGGAAGCAGGCTCTGTGCTGACAGCAGCGAGACCCAGTGTGGGATGTGAACTCACGAACCTTGAGATCACGACCCGAGCAGAAGTTGGACGCTCAACCGATTGAGCCACAAAGGCGCCCCTGTCAACTTCTTTTGACGTAAGGCCTTTGTCATCGGATGAGGACGTTCTCCTTATCTGATACCTATAGCATTGATCTCATGGGATACACGGTGATGAGAGACTATAGTGTGTAACTAATTGTCAACAGTTGAGTTACAAGACATTACACTCGATGCCATTACATTTCATCTTTCAGTTTCTCATCTGTGGTTTCGCCTATTCACGTATTGATCCAGCCTCCTGATAAGGCCATCCACAGTATTAGCTCCTGCCAGCTTTGTGCAACCCACAAAGCAGAGGCTTCTCTGGTTTAATTCAAGTCATTAACAAGAACATGAAATTGCACCTGACTTCAAGCGTGGGCTCTAATCAAGAATGAGAAACACGCAAGTCCAATGGTCTCCACTGACAGGGCAAGTCCTTGAAGACAAACAGCTGCCTATTGTGCCAAAGCAAACAAAGGAGCGCCCAGAGAGGAGGAGGCTCGCCCAGTAAGGGAAAGAGCCTCCCTGTTCCAGCTCCGAGCCCCCGATCTGCTTCTAAGAGACAATACCAGTCTACCCTTTCCTTTAGCGGGGAAGGTTCCCTTCTGCTGGAATGATGTTCACTAGATTGATACAATTAAGGTCAATACTAACATGTTCCTTGCACCTGGCCTGACATTCCTACGTAGTCACGCATATCTCTTCCAATAGGGGAGCAGAAGCCTAGGATTGTGTTCTTTAGGAACCATAACTTTTCTCCACGCCAGGAAGCTCAGATCTCTGCACAATTAATAAAGCTTCTAACTTTATCACCCTGAAATTCCTCAGTCTAACACTGGCTAAAATATGGACCCCAGAACCAAGATGTGCTGTAGGACTCACGCTTGGAGGTGATTTCTGAATTTCCTCATTTCTCAACTGGAGATTGAATGCCTTGTCTGAAGGTCCCGCTCTTCGAAAGGTCTAGAACGGACTTGTTTTTCCTTCTACCCCTCTACGCAGGAGAGCTGTGGGGTAGCTCATGTCTAAATTATGACCAGCTGTTCAAAGAGAAGCCACAAAGAGCCACAGTGCTTTAACTCCATCCATACATATTCATTTTGCCCCAATGAGTATCTTAAGGGCTTTCTCGAAGATCTCCTGAAATCCCTAATATGCAAATTCAACACATTAAAAATATCCTCTGCCTTCAGGCGAGACAACACCTAAACCATTATTAGAGACCTCCAGAGAAGACTTCACCATCTCCTTCAATAACTGGTTTCAGCATTTAATAACCCTTTCCATCAGCCAGCTCTTAAATCTAACTTAAATCCTGCTTCCTGGTGCTTAAGTTGGGGAATATCCTTCTATGAAAGAATTTTAAAGTTAGAAAATTACTCATCAGCCTGGGTATTACCGCCAGCAATTAACCACACATGGAAATATCTGAAGCCTGATGCTTTTGAAAATAGAATTCCATTATTCACACTTTCTGCAGCCAAAGACAGAGCCACAAGATAGTACTGTAACCTATTTAGGAAGGCAGTCTGGCTCTCGGATCCAACCGTGAGAACGAGCTCCAAACTCCCCACTAATCTCAGTCCAGCCAGGCGTGATTCATGGAAGCAATCCCTACGTAATAATATAGAACACTGGGTGGTTGGGGGGGGGGGGGGGAGGGGGCGGTGCCTGGGTGGCTCAGCGGGTTAAGCGTCCGACTTCAACTCAGGTCATGATCTCACGGTTCATGGGTTCGAGCCCCGTGACAGGCTCTGTGCCTGACAGCTCGGGGCCTGGGGCCTGCTTCGGGTTGTGTGTCTCGCTTTCTCTCTGCCCCTCCCCTACTCATGCGCCGTCTCTCTCCATCTCTAAAAAATGAATAAACGTTACGAAAAATTTATGACATAGAACACTGGGATCATTACCGTCCCCTTTGGTTCCCTCCCTGTGGTAGCAAGATGCTTACACATCTTTTCAGAGCTCAACAGAACACTAGTAGTGATGGTTATATGCCAGGGTCACCAGAATTTCTCCTGGGGAGCCTTTGCAATCAGAGTTCAGCCCATCCCTTCCATCATTCCCTTTCTCTACATGACTCTGTGCAAAGAATATCATTCTGTCCCCTGGTGTAGACCGGGCTAGCATCACCCAATGGTTGCTTCTCATGGTGAGAAAATCATTATCCTATGCTCTTCACGAAATTCTGAGACACCTGTCTATGCAACAATGACAGTGTCACTCAGCAGTTAGAAGGGCGAATAATGTCCGTAAAGTTTGGTATTATTACAGCCGTAATAACATAGGGCGTTTTTATATAAATCCTTTTAAAAGGGAGCCTGTACATATTTCCATGCGCCCCGGCAAGGGAGAAAATTGAACAAATCCTTTCAGTAGGTGTTAAATACCATCAACATGTGAATCATCTTTAAATCATTTCCTTAACAATAGGTCCATTTTGAATGGTACAAATTACTTGGCTAAAAGAGACAAGGTGAATGCCAGCATACTGATAAACTAGCAAACGCAAATGAAGTCAGTGTGACTGTCACCTCGTATATGCTCTGCTGGGGCCCGGTGGAGAGGCCGCAGAAATGCTTACAATTTTGTCTTGTGAAACATGACAGACCTCCCTTGACAGGACTTCTCCCTAAGCAGGCCTGCGGAAACCGGAGGACGCTATGTGACTCTGTACGAACGCTGTCTTGTTAAAGTGGCCCCACCACCCCCACGGCTCGTCATCATCGACGTGGTAGACAGTGCTCCCCCAAGTGTCCCCCATGTCCCCATGAGGACATGCCCTCGTCCCCAGAACCTGTGAATATAGGACCTTCCATGACCAAAGGATCTTTGCAGATGTAATCACATCAAGGATCCTGGAAGGCGGAGATGATCCCGGATGATCCAGGTGGGACCAATGTCATCACAAGGGTTTTTATAAGAGAGGCAGAGGGTGGCCGTCAGAGGGGATGTGGCTGTAAAGGTAGAGGCCGAGGCCGGACTGCTGAGAAGAAAAGCTGATGAGCCGGGGAGGTGCACAGCCTGGGAAGCTAGAAACAGCAAGGAAGTGTTCTGTTCTTTTGAGCCTCTGGAAAGAACATGGCCCCATAGACACATTGATTTTAGCCCACTGAGACTTCTGACATCCAGAACTATAGGAGAGTAAAACTACATTTAAAAAAAAATTTTTTTTAATCTTTATTTATTTTTGCAAGAGAGACAGAGTGTGAGCAGGGGAGGGACAGAGGGAGAGGGAGACACAGAGTCCGAAGCAGGCTCCAGGCTCCGAGCTGTCAGCACAGAGCCCGATGCGGGGCTCGAACTCACAAACCGTGAGATCATGACCTGAGCCGAAGTCGGACGCTCAACCGACTGAGCCACTCGGGCGCGCCTGAAGTTACATTTTCGAAGCCACTAAGCTGGTGGTAGTTTGTTACAGTGGCTGATACAAGGGAGTAATGTACTGCTCACAGAATGAAAACATAAACCAGAGATTTATACAGACAGGGACTTAAATATTTCCCTTTTTAGGCAGTTAAAGGTTATCGCGTGATCTAGTGTTCGGGATGTGTGTTTGAACTACACTTCTTCTGTTCAGGTACTCGATGTTCTGAGGTCTTACATCTGCTAGCATTGTCTAAGATGACCATTACCCCATCTCCCTGCACTTCTGTAAACAGCAGGTGCTAAAATGAAATTATATTCAAAGGCATTTAATCGAACCCTCGAAAGGAGCCAGTTAGCTAAAATCCTGCACTTCCCCAATAACTTCAAACTAACTTCAAAAAGAGCAGACATTGGGGCGCCTGGGTGGCGCAGTCGGTTAAGCGTCCGACTTCAGCCAGGTCACGATCTCGCGGCCCCGTGAGTTCGAGCCCCGCGTCGGGCTCTGGGCTGATGGCTCAGAGCCTGGAGCCTGTTTCCGATTCTGTGTCTCCCTCTCTCTCTGCCCCTCCCCCGTTCATGCTCTGTCTCTCTCTGTCCCAAAAATAAAATAAAATAAACATTGAAAAAAAAATTTAAAAAAAAAAAGAGCGGACATAGTTTAGAGCAGACTTTGGCAGACTAGCATACAGGTCACATCCACCTGTTTTTGTAAATAAGGTTTTATTAGAACACAGCCACGTTTTTTGTTTATTTATTATAAGTGACTTGCTCTCATGCTACAACCTCAGAGATGAGTGGTTTTCGCAGACCATACACTACACGAGTATCTACATATCACCCTTGACTTTGTCTTTCAGCCTACAAAGCCTAAAACACTTACCACCTGGCTTTTTTCATTTTTTTTAATGTTTATCTATTTTTGAGACAGAGAGAGTGCGAGCAAGGGAGGGGCCGTGAGAGAGAGACGCACACAGAATCAGAAGCAGACTCCAGGCTCTGAGCGATCAGCACGGAGCCCGACGTGGGGCTTGAACTCATGAACCGTGAGATCATGACCTGAGCCGAAGTCGGACTTTCAACCAACGGAGCCACCCAGGCGCCCCTCCACCTGCCTCTTCACAGAAAAAATTGGCTGACCCCTGGATTAAAGGACTCTCTTTGGAGTCAGACAGACTTAAGTTCTAATGGCATTTGAGGCAAAGCATTTAATCTCAGGGAGCCTCATTTTTCTTTATTTGTAGAGGACACAGATATCCACACCTACCTTAGAGGAGACTGAAGCCTAGAATACAGTGCATAGGACATTTGTCAAAGGGAGCATGTATTAATAATATTATATATTAATTATTTTGCAATTCTATAAAATATTAAACACCTCAAAAATTAACTTACAAAGTAATAGCTAAACAAGCAATAGATGCTTCTAACAATAGCATTGCTCTTTAGCAGATGCTCCGTAAGTATTTTTGAATGAATGAGTAATCTGGATTTCCAAGTCATGCGATGGCGTCATGCTAAGACTGAATTATGCTGGGACATCAGAAGGCGTCCTCCCCAAGTCTTTACCTACTGAACTGATCACAGCAATACGAAGCAACTCCTCTGGTACCAGGAAGGAACCATCTCCAGGGAAGGATAGCAGGCTGCAGTAGACGTCAAGGGCAAGGAAGCTTTAGGCGGATCATCTGAGAACAGTCGCAGGAGTAGGGAAAACGTTAAGTGCCCTACATGAATTCCCACTTCACACCAGTGACCTCCTCATGACTTACTTGTATCAGTTCAAGAAAGCACAAAGAGATTCCGAGAGAAGAGACAAATTGTACCACCATTATATGGGGAAGCAACCATTCTAATTCATTGTCATTTCATGGATTTTTCCAATCCTAAAATTTGGCATGATTAGGGAAGCCTTTGTATTCTTTCTAACTCGGGAAAATGAATTCTTTAGGTTGACTAAGCCTTGACCATGACTCTTTCCAATGCTTTATCACAATGTTATCACTTTCTAGACACACCCTTGGCGATTATCAGGGAAAACAGTTGATTGGGCTTGAGTCACAACATCCTGGTCCGGATTCAGCCCTGTAACTTTTCCTACTATCGTCATCTTAAGTTCCTACTTTTCCCTACTTTTCTACTTTTTCATCCATCAAAATGGAGCTAAAAATATTTAACTCGTGGATTTGTTCTGAATATTAAATGAGATAACTTACATAGAAACATGCACCAAAAGCACTATTTTACAGGTTTATTATTAGCTAATTACATGGTAGAAATCAGATGCAAACATGCTCTAAATACTGAAGGGCAATGTAAACATCAGCCATTTGTATACAGCAATAAATAGACTAAAATGGATTACATTTTAATGTAACTGAAAAAGTCATATTAGGGGCGCCTGGGTGGCTCAGTCGGTTAAGCGTCCGACTTCGACTCAGGTCATGATCTCACGGTCTGTGGGTTCGAGCCCCGCGTTGGGCTCTGTGCTGACAGCTCAGAGCCTGGAGCCTGCTTCGGATTCTGTGTCTCCCTCTCTCTCTGCCCCTCCCCCGTTCATGCTCTGTCTCTCTCTGTCTCAAAAATAAACATTAAAAAAAAATTTAAAAAAAAGTCATATTAAAGCCATGGAACTATCACAGTTTATAGCAGTATTTCTCACGTTGGACGAAAACTGGACACACAAATGTTCGTCAACTGGCAAATGGATAGATAATTGTGGTGTATTCCTCCTATGGAATACAACTGAACAATATAAAGTGTTAATACGTGCAATAGCATGGGTAAATCTCATAAACCTTATGCTTGAGCAAATGAAAGCAAACACAAGAAGCCATGTGACAGTTAATTTTACATATCCATTTGGTTAGGTTGTGGTACCCAATTGTTTTTGTGAAACACCAACAACTTGGTGCTGTGAATGCATTTTTTAGATGTGATTAACACTGAAGTCAGTAGACTGAATAAAGCAGATCCCCCTGCTTTATTGTAGATATTGCTTTATTATAGATAATATGGGTGGGCCTTGTTCAATCAGTTGAAGGTCTTAAGAGAAAAGACTGAGCTTCCTTGAAAAAAAAAAAAAAAGAACTGCCTCCGGGCTGCCTTTGGACTTAAAAGGCATCAACTCTTCAACCTTTGGCAGAACATCCAGGCTCCTGGCCTGCATTCCAAATTTCAGACTTGCCAAACCCCTGTAACCAAATGACTCAGTTCCTTCAAATAACAGAAATATTTCTCTCTTCTCTTCTCTCTCCATAGGTATGCATTGCATAGACATTAAATATATTTCATAGATATGTGTGTGTGATCGCCTGTTTCTCGGGAGGACCCCGACAAATACAGGCTGCGTATCCCATAATTCCATTTCCATGAAATTACGGAAAAATGAAAACAGTAGTGACAGGAAGCGCATCCGTGCAGATGAGTAGTTCCGTGGGGCTGGGAGAACGCGAAACTTCTTAGGAAACTCTTTAGGATAACGGAAATGTTTTACACATTTGCACCTAAATGTACAAGTGGCTGCGTGATTGCACCGATTACCAAAATGTCTCAAACTGTGTATGTGTACTTAAAATGGGTGAATGTTACTGTATTTAAAATATATCTCAACAGAACTTGGAGGGAAAACTCAGACTGCAAACCACGTAACAGGCTGCAATATTCTCCTGTACCTCACGAGCAAACTTAATGAAAAATTATTTTGTGTATAACGTTATTTTTTCATGAATATAAAAATACCAGGATTTGTTGAATTGCCATTATTGCCTAACACACTAAACACGTTCAAGGGGAGCAAATGCTAATATATCTGTCAGGCAGAATCGTGGGTAATTCACATACGCATTATTATGAACAAGTTAATTAAAGTCATCATACTAATAAATTACATCCACTAAAGCCATTGTTTTATTCACTTCTGATTTATGTACAGTCCGTCTCTTGAGTAAATGGAAACTTTGATGTGACAGTAAAAGCTCAATAACTAATATATCAATCCATAGTAAACATCATCCAAAGGCAACTGTGATAAAATTAAGTCCTCCTTACAGTAGCTGGGAAGAGAAACTGTATTAAAAATAAAGGTGTTTATAACTTCAAAGGTACCAGCAGCATCACCAGTTCTGACACAGCGACTTTGATCTCTGGCTCCGAAGCCGTTTTACAGCCGTTCCCGAGTTATCAGGAAGTCACCGGCTCAGGACAGAGCAATTGACAAAGGTAGGAGAGCCTCAAATAAACAGCTCAAAGCCTTTGCTGAGAATTTCCACCTTTGCTCTCTCAACTGCCCTTCTGGACAAACAGTTCCATGACAAACAAATTGGTCTGCTCTCGATTTGCTACCACATTTCCTAGATACGGGTTACCCAGCAGCGTCTCTCGACTGCAACCATGAATAATGATTCCCCCTATGAATCAAGACACTCGCTTCCTCATGCTACCCATGCAGCTGAGCCCAGCCACAGCTTTTAAATGCTTTATTGTCACTATGGAGGGTGATTGGGAACATTACAAAATGTCAGAAGTGGAGAACTCTGTCTAAAAATACCTCGCCGTGAAGTTTATGGCAGCAAGGCCATTTTACCATTGGTAACAGATTTTAGGAGCACACTTGGATTTGATCGGCAATTCCGACACTTTGAGCCTGAGACAAACTATCGACCTCTCTGAAACTCAGACGCAAAAGTGGGAAAATTTTGAGTCTGCCTGTTTAAAGGCTCAGATAGGAAAATAAGAGTAATTATGCCAACCGTGCCTGCCTGTTTAAAGGCTCAAATAATGTTTGTAAAGCCTCTACTTTCAATGCCCAGCCCTCGTAAGATCTCAATAAAAGCGGGGCATACCGCCAGGCTTATTCCTTAAAAGAGCTGACTGGGGAGGGGTGGGCTTGTATTTAATTCCTGAGACAATTGTCATCTCCTGTAAAACCCTGGTCCTGGGATGCCTGGGTGGCTCAGTCAGTTAAGCGTCCAACTTCAGCTCAGGTCATGATCTCACAGTTCAGGAGTTCGAACCCCACGTTAGGCTCTCTGCTGTTGGCACGGATCCTGCTTTGGATCCTCTGTCCCCCATGTCTGTGCCCCCACTTTGCTCATTCTCTCTCTCAAAATAAATAAATAACCTTTAAAAAAAAAAACAAAAAGAACAAAAAAAACATGGTCCTAAACATCACGGATTCTAGTAGGTTCCAGTTAAAGTAGCAAGCCAACCTTATGTGGACATGTGTCAAGTAATAGCCTCCCCTCCTGAAGGAGATCGACCCTCACGTCCTGAAGAGCAGGGCTTTCTTTCGAGGGTAGAACCAGCCATCTCCTATGCCCCTCAACACTGATCCCCCGATATACCAGTCTAAACTTTCATTTTCAAAGACACAAAATCAATAGACACCCGCTAAGCTTGTAACTGAACTTACTCCTTCTAAAAGAAAACGTGAAAGGGTTGACAGGTGTCAATACGTGCTGATTGATTTTTAGGAGACATATTAAAAAATGAGGGTGCCAATTTATTTTCTCTGCTGATGACCGATAACGGTTTCGGTCGCCTTAAAACACAACCCCGTCCCTTTCAGACACCACTTTGATCGTCCAAGGTTTCTGTGCCCCTCTCTTTTTCTCTCCTTTTTTCTCCATCTAATACCTCGTTACTCGCCGATCGATAGCAGTTATGTCTTTATCATTCACGCTGAAGCCCGATTTTGTCACCACCACCTCGCCACGAGCACCACTGGAAACGCCGACGTCCACACCGGTGACTTAGCTGACAACGTCCGCTGCAGCAACTGTAAAAGCAAAGCGTGACACCAAAAGTCTTCTTTGCAAAGATACGGGACCATCTGATGCCTAGAAGTACGCAGAGTAGTGCATCAATATGACGTGTCCTGGCACTCGAAGCTCTTTCAGGGGGCATGTATTATCTTTCTCTGGGTTTCTAGCCCTAGAAATGACTTGGCACAGAGTAAATGCTCAATTAATACTCGAGGAAAGAGTAAACAAGCCATGTCTCACAAAACACGCCGAAGCGCGACAGAGACAGAAATAACTTTTTTTTTTTCTGTCCAAGGGAAATTTTTTGAAGAATGTGCAGTGGAGGAATTCGAGAGGTCCCCCCTCCCTTCATACCAGCCTAATTTCTCTGAAGAACCCCGCAGCACTAAAGCCCGTCTGTATCTCAGGTCACTAAATGAAGGGGTCTTACATACGGAGAAACCAAAAAATAACGCTGGAGAAAGGAACAGGGAACTTACGATAGCTGCTCTCTTTGGGACCATGGAAAACAACCAGTTCCGTCTTTGGCATGGCTGATAGTCATGATTCCTATTCAAGAAATTATTCAGGTAAGTGTTTTATAAATTATTTGTGCAGTGAAATGCATAGGCACTGAAGTAATATGGAATGAAGGTACAATCCTTTCCTTTGTGGAAGACAAATCGCACCGTGTTGGAAAGGTCTTATGTTGGGGGCGCCTGGGTGGCTCAGTCGGTTAAGTGTTGGACTCTTGATTTTGGCTCAGGTGATGATCTCACAGTTGGTGAGTTCGAACCCCGAATTAGGCTCTGCGCTGATAGCAAGGAGCCTGCTTGGGATTCTCTTTCCCCTCTCTCTATCCCTCTCCTGCTCACACTCTCTCATGCTCTCTCTCTCTCTCTCAAAATAAATAAATGAACATTTTTTAAAAATGTTCTTAGGTTCCAACAGTTCGAACTTGGATTGGTTTTCAGAATGACTTGGATATAATTAGATGTATTTTTTAAAAAACGTTTTATTCATTTTCGAGAGAGAGACCGAGCGTGAGGGCAGGGGCAGAGAGAGAAGGAGACACAGCATTTGACTCAGGCTCCAGGTTCTGAGCCATTAGCACAGAGCCCTACAGAGGGCTTGAACTCAGGAGCTGTGAGATCATGACCCCAGCCGAAGTTGCATGCTTAACCAACTGAGCCACCCAGGGGCCCCGGATGTACTTATATAGTGCTGTTTTAATTTGCCCCATATGCACTCACTGAGATGTCTTAGACTGGACGTCACATAAACAAATCTAGTTAAGGTTGGCTCAACTGGAGAGAAAAAGAAATCCATGATATCCCACCAGGATGGAAAACCTTTCGTCCCATGTCTTAGCCAGTTATTTTCCTGTTGCCAAATTAAACGATCCTGACAAATACGGGGCACGCAGGGGTGCCTGGGTGGCACAGTCGGTTAAGCGTCCGACTTCAGCCAGGTCACGATCTCGCGGTCTGGGAGTTCGAGCCCCGCGTCAGGCTCTGGGCTGATGGCTCAGAGCCTGGAGCCTGTTTCCGATTCTGTGTCTCCCTCTCTCTCTGCCCCTCCCCTGTTCATGCTCTGTCTCTCTCTGTCCCAAAAATAAATAAAAACGTTGAAAAAAAATTAAAACAAAACAAAACAAATACGGGGCACGCACCCACGGACAGGTAAAATTAAAATGGCGAACTCTTGTGTCTGAGATCTTCATTTTTCATAATTTCACCGGAAGAGCTAAGCATAACGTTAAGTGCTAATAATGAACAAAATTCTCCTTATTTTTATTTCCTGACACCCCACTTCCAGTTGTGGGTTTTATACATCTGTCCAACAAAAACTTGCAGACTAATCGCAAAAACATTTATAAACACAGAGAAGTTCGGCCTGTATGCGGAATATGAATTTGGAAATGTTTACCTATGCAAATATTTGGGAACTAGAATTTCATTCTTGGCAAAGAAACTGAAGGGTTTTTTGCTAAGCATGTTGCTGCAGAAAACACAGCCAGGAATGACTGCTTTTCCTCGGAAGAGGCTCCAGGAATGAGAATTATACCAGCATTTATTAATGTTGATCGAATGCTATTAAAAAAACAAATTTTAATGTTTATTTATTTTTGAGAGGGGGGACAGAGAGAGAGCACACGTGAGTGGGGAGGGGCTGAGAGAGGGAGACACAGAATCCAAAACAGGCTCCAGGCTCTGAGCTGTCAGCACAGAGCCTGACGAGGGGCTCGAACCCACGAACTGAACCTTGAGATCATGACCTGAGCGAAAGCCAGATGCTTAAGGGACTGAGCCACCCAAGTGCCCCATCAAATGCTATTTTTACGTTAAAAGGAGCTGAGGAATTTGTCTTAAACTTTGACCTAACTGTCCTTTTTTTCCTCATGTTCATAATCAAAGCTATTATTTCAGAGGTGGGTTATTCTGTCTCTCTCAATTTCACTGACGTCCATCAAGACTAAACAGCACGAAGCTGCATACTCACTTGGGTCATTAAAAAAATATACCGTGTAATTTCAGTGTTTAGTCAACAAATGAATTCAGTAAGATTCACATGGTATTTTTGAGTCTTTTTTTTTTTTTTTTTTTTTTTTTAGAAAAATAGAGCCACAACTTCAAGTCCTGTGGGCCACAGGTAGGGGTCAAGGTTGTGGCCAAGCAGGTGACTTTAGTGGTGCAGATGCAGGGGGTGGGCTCCAGTCTGAGCAGCGCGTCTGTCCCCAGATTCCCAGCAGGGGGCGGGGGGGGGGGCGGCTGGCTTCTCTGCCTTGACTGATCGTGAAATGGCTGAGGTCTTTATGTTTTATTCTCAAACACCAATTCCATGCTATCTTTGAGTGTTCAAAAAAAAAAAAATGGAAAAGTTTGCCGGTCACATATTTAATATTTACCTGTTCGTAGGTGAAAATAAATACCTGGCATTCCATCCGCAAGCTAGTTTGCTTTGGTCTCTGCTCTGGAGGAAAACTTGGAAAACAGGTTTTACCAAATCCTTAGAAGAATGTTTTGTTACACAAAGAGAGCATTGTTCCTCGGGACAAGATAGGCAATTAGGAGATAATGGATAAGTTTGTCTTTCGCGGTGAACTTAACAGAAAATAGAAATAAAGTAGAGTGATTACTGATTACAGGCGTTCTCTTACCTACCCTGGAACTTGTAAGAAAAACAGAGGAAGTTCGCTTTCCAAAGGGGCATTCAGAAAATGCTCAGTTGGTAACCCAAGCTAACGAAAACAAGGAAATGTGCAGTTAAGGCTGACTTCCAATGCCTCGCACAACACGGTGTCTTCCTAACTACTTCCCTTAGATGTCCCTTTGAGTCCATCGAGGAAGGTCAGCTTAAACTGTGAATTTCCTTATGATTAGTTTCTGTCATGACCCTGGTGTTCTCTGAGCGACTTTCTGGTTAGTACATTTAATTTCCTCTCTTTAACAACATCGTATGACCCTGAGAGGGTAAGCTACCACAACTGAGAGTCAATTATCGCCAAGTGGAGGGATTGTTCTAGTTTGAGTCCCCAAACGTGGTAGGTTTTGCTTTATGACCAGATCCCACAGGTCGCCACAAACAGGCTTTTGGGGAGGCCCCATCTTCATAAAACGTTTTTGGAATATTAGCATACAATTTATTTCCTGATGTTAATACCATTTTGTATCTAAATGCTTTTTAACTTGTGTTTTGTGGTTTCAAAAACATGATCAAGAAATCTACCTTCTAGGGCTCCTGGGTGGCCGAGTCAGTTAAGCGTCCTACTCTTGCTTTCGGCTCAGGTCACGATCTCAGGGTTGGTGGCACGGAACCCCGCTCAGGCCCTGCCCTAACCACTCGTGGCCTGCTTGGGATTCTCTCTCTCTCCCTCTCTGTCTGCTCCTCCCCCACTCGCTTGCACCGGTGCGTGCGGGCACACACACTCGCTCGCTCTCTCTCTCTCTCTCTCTCTCTCTCAAAATAAATGGATAATCGTTTAAAACAAAAAAAGGAAATCTACCTTCTGTGTAAAATTACTACCGTGATTTACAAGAACGCATCCATAGCCATCATTGGTGGGTTGAAAGGGAAGGATTCCATTGGACCTGAGAAAACGATGCTCACTTTTTCAGACTGGCCTCTCCTTTCGAAACCCTTCGCTGTGGACACTGAGCCAATCCTTGGGCGGCATCTCAAGTAGGTCACCCGATGTTCGTGATCGTTCTCAGGTAAGGAAAGTTCTGCAGTTATTCTAATATAAAAATAGTCTAATTTCAGTCACGTAAATGTCTACACCAGTGTACCTGCCGAAGTTCCGAATTTGGTTTAGAGGTGGTTTGTCTCCCCCACACCGTGGGCCTACTTGCAGGGGCCTGGGATGGAAAAGGGGTTGGCTTCTCCATCTCAACACCTTCTCCTTTTCTTGTCCTACCCTTGCCCACTAGGCTGCCTTCTGGCTCTTTCTGGGCTGGAGTGAGCCAGGGGGAGGAAGGAGAGGTAAGAAGGCAGAAAAGGTGCTGATCAGTCACTGGTATTCTCAGGACGGCTGAGTCTTCAAAGCTAACCCTTTAGGTCTCGAATATATTTGTGAGTTCTTTGGAGACCCCATTCCAAAGAAAGATCTCTGCTTCTAGTTCCCTTCATGGGATAAAAATGAATTCTCTGGCTGTTACTCAAGGTACCCCTCAGCGTCTGTGGCAACCCTCCAAGCTTTTGCTGTTGGCAGTAAGTGCTCCCTGATGGGGTCGCTGTAACAAGCTGGGTCCTTCCCCGGGGCTTACTTCTGGTCTTCTAGCTCCCAGGGTAGCTGTGGCCCCTCACAGGACCGGCTACATAATTACAGGGCCCAGTGTGAGAGGAAACTGCAGGGTCTCTTGTTCAAAAATGGAGAATTCCAAGATGGCGACAACAGAACGTTAGGCCAACTGTGAGTCCCTCTGAGTGCGGGAGGACTGCACCGGTGTCTGGCCCAGCTCCTCACTTACCTCCAGAACAATAGCACTCATACCTGCTTTCCTCAAGTCTTCAACACCACTCCACCATACTTCCCTGAGTTTCACAGCAGAAAGTGGGAGAGAAACCCTACGTCCCTGTCTTTGGCACAGAGGAGGCCAACGCCAAGTACTAACCTCCTCTGAGGAAAATGTCTTGATTTCATGAGCTTCATTCCTTGCTACCCTGGAGATGCGCTCAGTCAGGGGTTGACAAAGATCTCCTTTCCAGGGATGTGCCCTAGTGAACACCCAACAAAGTCTTCCAGTAATTGTGCCAGGTTTTTCTCTGGGCCTCCATCCTCTCCACTACCTTCAGGCTACTTGCTAGAAGATTTTTGAGGAGTGTGTGGCCAGGCCTGAACCGTCAGTACGTCACCTTCCGCTCACCAGAGGCCACGACAGGCAACGGGAGCTGTGAGTGAGGTGCTGAGGTGACTTGCTCGTCCCCCTCAGGAAGAGACCGGAAGAGCGTGACATGGTGTGCAGTCTGCTGGCTGCCATCCTGTGACCACAGAAGTGAAATCCGGAGGGAGGTGGAAAAAGGCAAAAGCCTAATTATACCCTCTGAGCCCCTACATCCAGCTAATTCTGTGATGTGGAGTTAAACGAGGCCGTGGATTGATCCCCTTCTGGCTTAAGCCAGTTCGAATTAGGTTTTCCGTAACGTACAACCCGGAGGCTTAACTGGTACATTTACCAATATTAACCTTTTATAGCTCATCAGTTCAGTTTTATTCCTAAGTAATAATTATTATGAATATGCACTTTAAACAGGGTGCCTGGGGGCGCCTGGGTGGCGCAGTCGGTTAAGCGTCCGACTTCAGCCAGGTCACGATCTCGCGGTCCGGGAGTTCGAGCCCCGCATCAGGCTCTGGGCTAACGGCTCAGAGCCTGGAGCCTGTTTCCGATTCTGTGTCTCCCTCTCTCTCTCTGCCCCTCCCCCGTTCATGCTCTGTCTCTCTCTGTCCCAAAAATAAATAAACGTTGAAAAAAAAATAAAAATAAATAAACAGGGTGCCTGGGTGGCTCAGTTGGTTAAGCATCCGACTCTTGACTTCAGGTCAGGTTATTATCTCATGGTTTGTGGGTTTGAGCCTCCATCGGGCTCTGTGCTCACGGCACGGAGCCTGCTTGGGGTTGTCTCTCTCTCCCTCTCTCTCTTTGCCCCTCCCTTGCTCGCTCGCTCTCAAAATAAATAAATAAACATTTAAAAAATAATATAAACTTTAAAGAGTGCTAAAATGCCATGTACTTTTACCACGATTTCCCATATATCTTCCAACTATTTTGTTATTTTTCAAGGGCTGGTGACCACGTTACTCCTTCATACTCGGGTAAAAAGTAACGAACATTATGGATAAAAGTACACAACCGATGACACAGGCCGCATGTGGGAAGTATAGCAGTTTGCAGATGATGGTAACAAAGTGTATAAGACGTTTTTGCACCCCTCGGAGACGTGTCCTGGGAAATACCAATGAATTAACCTGAACGGTAATCGCGATTCCTAATTGATGCTGGCAAACAAAATAGAATGTCATCACTTACATCACTTACGAAAGTTTCCATATAATCTACGTGACTTTTTTTTTTTTTTAAAGATGGTTCTCACTGTTTTTCAGGTTGTTGCTGTGGCATTAATAACACTGTCATTTTTGAAACAAGTAAAAGATAAAGGAAGAGGAAATCATTAGCAAGAACAACCCCAAGAATGTTTTAAAACTTGACCTTTCATGGGGCGCCTGGGTGGCTCGGTCGGTTAAGCGTCCGACTTCGGCTCCGGTCATGATCTCGTGGGTCATGAGTGCGAGCCCCGCGTCGGGCTCTGTGCTGACAGCTCGGAGCCTGGAGCCTGCTTCGGATTCTGTGTCTCCCTCTCTCTCTGACCCTTCCTCGTTCATGCTCTCTCTCTGTCTCAAAAATAAATATTAAAAAAAGTATTAAAAAAAAAACTTGACCTTTCTTTCATTTCCTCCCTACTCAGTGAAACTCATCTGTTAAAGGGAATCTATAATATAACTTATTCCACATTCTCTGTCCCTCAAAGACACTGCCATTTGTAAATTTTCTCCTCCCCACACGAACACTTCCCCGAACGACAGCAACGTCAAACCTCACAAGTACCATCGAGAAGCAAGAAGGAAGTTTCCTCTTGGAAGAAGACACGAGGCTTAGGTGGTCTTCTGTTCTAGAAACTCTACCACGCTCCCTGCTCACACCCACGGGTTTGCCTTCGACTCCTCCTGCTTTCAAGACAAAACTGGGGCAAGACCACAATGGTGGGGATCATATTTTAAATTCTCCGCGGCTGCATTCGTGGGCTGCACTCTCTTTGAAGTATAAAATTAATGGTTACACTGGACACCCCAAACAGGGCCCCAGAAGGTGACCGTGGCGTGCCATCGCTGCGATTTTCAAATGTGAACATTTCCAGAGGTGGGCATGTGTGCGTGCTGATAACATCTCCATCTGGGGCCTATTCCTCCTGCCAGCTATTTGCAAGCCGTCTTCTTTGAAGTCTGAGGAATCCTTGAGGGGAGATGCGGAGAAACGTTGCCAGGATAATGGGCCAGGGACACTCCTGACAAATCGCGCCAGAAACAAAAAACAAAAACCAAAAGATCCTGAGCCACCACTGTGTTGGGATTGAAATGCAGCGTCCCCCGCCACCCCACCCCCGCCAAAAAAAACCTCTAAAAGCCTCTATATATGCCCCCATCAGAAGAACGATCACCATAACAAAGATAATCATTTCGAAAGCATTTCTTGAAAGGATCCAGGGGCAAAACCTAAGTGCTATAGGCTGAGTGCGGTTTGATGGAGACAGAAAAAAAACGGGATATTTCAATGACAATGACAGGATTATCAAGTGTGCTGGGGCCTCCGGATCTCTACCTACCAGGCCCCCCTCCACAGACACAAGCTACCCAGAGGCTAGCTGGCTCATGGCTAAGTCTGAGCCCTCAGTCTCTCACCTGAAGCCCCACATCAGCTCCCCTCTGCCGGCCCAGGAGGCGACAGCTTTAGGGTGGTGTGCAAAATCTATTCAAGGTCACGCCCTGCCTCTTTCCAATCTCACCCCCGCCCCCCGCCATAGCCCTCCCCCTGCTACACATGCGCACCTCTCTACCACCACACGCTCACTCGCACACACTCACACGCACGTGCACACACTCACGCTCCCACACATCCCCCACACCCCGGCCAAGCTGAAAGTCTTGCCGATAGGGCTTTGCACGTGCTGTGGCGCCTAACTCAGGGGTCAGCAATTTTTTTTTTTTTTTTTTTTTTTTTGGTAAAGGGGCCAATGGTGAACACTTTCAGCTTTTGAAATAGAACCATAGTTGCAACTGACTCTGCCATTGGCCGTAAGGGAATGGGCATGGTTGTGTCCCAATAAAATGTGATTTACAGACACTAACATTTGAATTTCATATAATTTATATGTGTCATAAGATATAATGTTTCCATTGTCCCCTACCATCTAAATAGGTATATATATATAGGGGCACCTGGGTGGCTCAGCCGGTTGGGCATCCGACTCAGGTCATGATCTCAAAGTCAGTGAGTTCGAGCCCCATGTCAGGCTCTGTGCTGACAGCTCAGAGCCTGGAGCCTGCTTCGGGTTCTGTGTCTCCTCCTCTGTCTGCCCTTCCCATGCTCATGCTCTGTCTCTCTCTGCCAATAATAAATAAATATTTAAAAATAAAAATAACTAAATAAATATAAAAAAAAAACATTTCTAGCTCCCAGGCCACACAAAAACGGGCAGTGAGCCAGATTTGGCCCCAGGCCACAGTTGGTGAGCCCTGCTCTAGGTATATGGCCGGAGTCTACTTATGTGCCAAACTAACTCTTTCAGACAGTTCTGGAACCTTCCACACCCAGGCAAAGGGCTGCCGTGGTCATAGTAATACAGCTCTCTGAAACTGCTTTTTCAATATTTTAAATGTTCCCTACCTTTCCTCCTAGCCAGGCTCTGAGCTCTTTATAAGCAGCAAAAACTCTTAAAGCAATTTTGTTTCCCACCAAGCCCTCAACCTGTGCCAAATTAATAGTTACATAAAGCGAGGAGACTCAAATTTTCAGACTCCTTTCTCTCCTCCTGCAAAGTATTTTCTTTTCTTAATGTCTGCTTGCTTGCTTGCTTGTTTGTTTGTTTATTTATTTTGAGTGAGAGAGAGACACATACACACACGGAGTGTGAGCGGGAGAGGAGCAGAGAGAGAGGGAGACACAGAATCCGAAGCAGGCTCCAGGCACCGAGCCTAATGCGGGGCTCAAACCCAGGAACCATGAGATCATGACCTGAGCTGAAGTCGGACACATAACCGACTGAGCCACCCGGGCGCCCCTCCTCCTGCAAAATATTTCTGACGTGTCATTTGTCTGGGAATAAAAGGCACTAGGTACAGTGGGACCAGGAGACAGTCTGCCTGGGAAATCAGAGTCCTGCCAGAGCCAGCTCCCGGTTCTCTGTGGGGATAATTGCTAATATGACCTGGGTTAGGGTGTGGTGGACAGTCACCCTTCCCACAAACATTCCACTGCTCCTGGGTGTTAGGGCTGTAGCTGGGAACAGGACAAAGATACTCCTTGCCCTGAGGGACTTACAGACTGGTCAGGAAGAAAGACTGCAAAAGCCAGTCTGATGAGAAAGTCCAGAGCGCCAGGAGCGCTGAGCAGAGGAAGCCAGTCCTGCAGGGAAGGGAGAGGCTCCGGGAGGACCTTGAGGAGGTGAGGTGCACACTCAGAAAGTTGGAGTTGGCTAGGTGAAAAGAGAGGGAAGGGTGTCTAAGTAGAAGGAACAGTCTGCATGAAGGCTCAGAGGTCAGAGAACCAGAGACAGGTTGTCCAACCATCCCAGTAGGGCAGGAGACGGCCGAGGTCACCGAGGGGATGGATGGAGCCAGAGGAGAGAAGACGTGGGAGGACTGAGTCCTGAGCCCTCCAACATGAGAACGATTTATTGTCGTTGCAGAGCTAATGGATTCACTGGCTGACTCCAGTGATACAATTGTCCAAGCGATGCATCAGAACCATGTGCCCGAAACTCCTTTATGTTCTAGCAAATAATATTGCGCAGAAGTGAGAATATGGTTTTGTCATTTTGGGTTTTTTTTAAGGATTTCTTCAACTTATTTATTTTGAGAGCAACAGAGAGAGAGCCTGTGCACGCGAGCTAGGGAGGGACAGAGAGAGGGAGAGAGAGAATCCCAAGCAGTCTCTGTGCAGTCAGCGTGCAGAGCCCAACGCAGGGCTCGACCCAACAAACCCACGAGATCATGACGTGAGCCGAAACCAAGAGTCAGTGCTCACCCGACTGAGCCACCCAGGCACCCCTTGGCATTTCATACTGGCAAAAAAAATATACACATAACTATCTTCCACACAAAGTGAAAATTGCGCACACACCCACTTCATAAGGGAAATAGTGCAGAAAACACTACTCGGTAACTCCAACTCAGAGCCTAGCTGCAAAACGGGAACACGATACGCAGGGACAAAAATAAAAACTGGCCGAGTGTGGTGGGACATGGCAGTTCACTGTCTTCTCCCTGCCGGTGAGGGTTTTGGAGCCCGGAGCAGGGCTGGCGCTGTGCCTCCCCAGGCGAAGACCTTTCTGAAACTGATTTGATTTTGATGAACTCAGGAAAGCAGGGGGGCAGGAGAAGATCAAAGCTCCCCCGCCCAGCCCAGCACCAGTCCCCCTCTCTTTTCTCCAGGTCCGCACTTAACCGCACTTAACCGGCAGATCTCGCAGGAATCCCAACACACCTAACGTCAGGGAAAACGCATTTTAAAACCAATCTTTGAGCTATTGCGCTATTGCTTGCTCCAAGAAGTCAAGTCCTAGAGCAACGCCACAACAGTGAGCAGGACCCACTGCCAAAACGTGAGACTTTCAGCCCATTATCCAGAGGGCGCATCACTGCAGGACGGCAGAGAGCACAAGGGCCGCAGCCCAGATCCGTCCCCTCCGAGCTCAGCTTCCTGCCTCTCCGCCCCTGGCAAGAAAGCAGAGCTGAGGGGAAGCGCCCCCCACCCCCTCCCCTGCCCCCGGGGGGCCTGAGCTCTCCGTGCACTTAGGGAAAATTGCAGCATTTCAGCAGAAATCTCTGAGCTGCACTCAAAGATATCAAAGCAATCCGTCCTACTAGGACCCTAAACATTTTGAAGGAAGGTGGCCTTACTTTTTCTCTCCCCCTTCCTTCCTTCCTTTCTTTCTTTTTTTCTTTCTTTTTTCTTTTTTAATGACAAGCCCTTCAATTTACTGGAGCTGAAGAAGGCCCTCTCTTCCTGACAGGGTAAGCTGGCTTTCTTCCCCCCAGAGGAATGGCCTGTTGCAAGAATAAGGCCCCAGATGCTAAATTCTTGGGCTCTGCCCCTGGTTCCGGCTGTAGTGATGGCGAAGCTGTGTCTGGGAGCCTGTACGTATGCGGCATAAATATGTCAGTTCTGCCTTCACTCCATAGAAACGCCTCGATCTCTTAGCGGGGTCACATCACCATCATTACAGGGCATGTAAGCCAGGTGTGGTTTGTAAAATTAAAACAGCAACAACAAAAGGTAGTTGGGAGGAGGGTCCCCCGAGTGGTAGAAATTGCGTTCACCCTGTGAACCACCCTGTGGTTTAGACCACGTTCAGTTCAGTCGGGTCCGGGACCACTCAAACCAGTATACTCCCACCTGCCATGATCAATTTCAGAGAGTTCCATATTGTTTCACTAGGGGGAAAAATGAGCAAAACTTTCTGTTTTTCTTATACCAATGGTTATTGATTTATGAAATGAAAATGATTCATGAATGGGGGGAAATGGAATTATTTTTCCATGCTTCTGTCCTTAATATGAGATTTTAATGCTCTGTGTGCCTTCTTTCCACTTTGGACTCAGGAACAAAGGAGTAACCGGCAGATTTCACTCTGCTTCCTTATTTAAATGAAATGCAACAGTCTCAAAAAAAGTTGTTGAAATCAACTGGCGGTTAGCATGTCTTCTTGAAAATCTGTTTTTGTGTATCAACCTCATACTCTTCTCAGCCTGTTTTCTTTTGTCTTGACAAATATTATTTTCCTGGGTAAGTGACAGACACGTGTCCGGACGCATATGCACTGAGCAGAGAGGCACACACTGGGGTTTCTTTGTTCCTCAGAAGGCTGACCCGGAGCCCGGGACCCCAGAGATGGAATGGATTCTCCTGGGCTCCCTTACTCATTAACTGCAGGAAATTCCCAGGGGCTGTTCCTGAAGGTTGAGTCCAGTCTAGCTTAAAATGACTCAGGTATGTAGGAGTTCTCCAGAGTTCCGCGTCACAGACCTACCCCACCCTGCTTGCTGGAATCACAAGCCACGTTTTCTTCTCTAAGATACGCAGTAAAGCTCAAAATTTTAAAGGAACTGAATAAATTCCTAGTGAAGTCCCTTCCCACATAATTTGCAAGCAGAACTGAGACATTGACTTTATTGAATTCCTTGCACACTGAATAATTAACAGATGCTATTTTTTTTTTAACACATTTTGCACAAGTGTGGCATATGCAGCGTAAATGCTGGAAACAATTAGATCTGAAACACATAAACCACACTGGGGATCTCTATTTGTAACTTTAATCCCTTTAGTATAAAATACCCTGTTCCTGACTCTTTTCAGTATTGTATTCACCAAATCACTTGACATATAAATATCAACGACTCCTTTTGTACCTGTGTGTGTGTGCGTGTGTGTGTGTGTGTGTGTGTTGCTTTCAATATCTTCTCGTTTGTTTTTGAACAAAGAGAAATTGCCAGAGTCACAGGCACGGCCTTTAATTTTAAAGGAATTTTCTTTTCTTGCAAATCTGCTCTCGCTGTAATCCTAGAAGTACAAAAGACAGCTAAATTATCTATCCCGCGTTCTGACCAGAGCAGCGTCTAACGTTTACCTTTGATTCGGGTTAAACAGCACCCTGGCAAGAGATTTCGAGAAGATCCTTCAGAAGGTTGGTACCCAGTAGCATACGCAGCTGCTTCCTGAAGTTTAAAGGGCAGGGCTGAGGCGTAGCGCAGGGTTGCCACGAAGAACAGTAAATAACGATTATAAAATGCTTGGTAAATGCTTCTAATGTGACACATAAATGCTCTATAATAAAAGAATGTTCCAGCGAGGGACAGGGGACCCTGTGCAGGTGGAGGCGTTGGCCTTCAGATGAGTCATAACCGTGATTAGCAAAAACCTCAAGCTCCTCCGAGAGAGCGCTATTATGCCAGCTTCCCAGATTTGTTCTCTCCAAATATGGGAATGTTCTTCCTCATGTCCCCTTCCAAAGCGTGACTTCTGGTCGAGAGCACAGAGGTGCCAACACTTGCTCCCGGACACCGCGGGAGTGAGTCACGGCCGTAGAAATCACAGAGTGAAGACAGCGGATGGTCTCTTGGGTTGGGTTAGGACTGGAGGCATGGTCAACACCCCGTCTGGTTCGCCAGCTGCTCCGCGGGCCCCTTCCAAGGAGTCTCCTCCTCTGTTTATTCAGTGCTCGTTCACTTGATATTCACGTACGTATTGCTCGGTTTCGACACGAGCCCATTCTCCTGAATCTCACAAACTAGCTTCCCTTTATGACACGTGGCGTCCCTGAAACCAGGCAGGCAGACGTCCTCCAGCCCAGGAACGGCACTCTCAGGCGCTGGCATTTCATTCGAGAAACACTTCCTTTAATCAATCAGGTCAATCCCTTCTCCCTACCCAAATCACCTCTTGTTAATTTTACGCGGCCGACCTTCCGACTAAGTTTTGCTTAACGATCTGACTGTCATCCCACTGGGACAGGTGTTCAAGAAGACGTTGTTTCTGCACAGAGTTATCAGAATTCATATAGAAACCGCTGTCCTTTGTCCTGTGACATATTGCATATGCTAGTGAGGATATCGGTCATAAAATTTAAATAGTCAATGCACCCATTTCCCTAATGATGTTTATACCTCATGTTCCCTGTTTTTATTGCCTAAAATTTCTCCGTAAAAATCTGTTTATCCAGCAGGGAGTGTTTTACCCAACCTCCCCCCTGCTTGGACCAGTCTGTGGTTAAGATTCTCACGTAGGGACTGGAGAGGCGAGGAGAGCCATGAAAGAAAGGATAGAGGACATGCTTCCCTGTGAGGCAGAGTACATTTACCTTCTGGGGTCCTGTGTTTCTTTTTTTTTTTTTTTAAGTTTATTATTTTGAGAGAGAGAGAGAGAACGTATGAGCAGGGGAGAGGCAAAGAGAGAGGGAGAGAGAGAATCCGAAGCAGGCTCCAGGCTCTGAACTGTCAGCACAGAGCCCGACGCGGGGCTCAAACTCATGAACCGTGAGATCATGACCTGAGCCGAAGTAGGACACTTACTCCACCGAGCCACCCAGGCGCCCCTGGGGCCCTGTTGCAAACACATGAATGCACCACAGAGATTTCGATATGCTCCCCTTTTGACTTGTTAATTCAGCTAATATTTGTTTAGCATCTTCTATAACCCAGGCTCTGCCCTCTGCGCGGGAGGAAGTCCCCGGCAGAAATGGGACCTTTTTCTCATCAGAGACGAGCGGCACAGAATCAGGAGGACTCGTCAGGAGGTGGAGTCCCGTAAGCACCAGTCACTTTGACTTCAGTGTTTCTTGGCCAATGGTTCAACCTCTCTGAAACTTATCTTCCTAGAAGAAGGCTGGCTTCCTGCGAGATCCTGGGTAAGTCATTTAAACGCTCTGCATTTTAGTTTTCTGTCTCTAGAGCCAAGCCATTGACTTGTGAGAAAACGTTTACATGTGGACAATAGAATGTTGTTTGCCAAATGCTTTTTTTTTATACCAGGGAATCAGGCTGCATCACCGTCTCTAACACGCAACAGCTAAATCATCAACAGGCCCCAAATGCATGAAGACAGTAAAATCACAGCTTCCCCGGGCGGAGGTGTTACTTCATCATCTTGGTAGAAGCTGTAATGCTTTCTCCTAGGGTCTGTCACACTTGCATTTCCATGTGTGGGGGAGGGGGAGTTCTGAACACTCACCTACTGTCTTATTCTTACGTGTACAGCCAGGGAAGGAGCTATATTTCAATTGGCTCTAGGAGAATTAAGAAGATTAAGACCGGGGCACCCGGATGGCTCAGTCGGTTGAGAGTCTGATTCTCGGTTTCGGCTCAGGTCATGATCTCAGGGTCGTGGGTTCAAGCCCTGCCTCGGGCTCTGCGCTGACAGTGCGGAGGCTGCTTGGGATTCTCTCTTCCTCTTTCTCTCTCTCTCTGCCCCTCCCCTTTTCATGCTCTCGCTCTCTCAAAATTAAAAACAACAAAAAAAAGACTAAGACCATCGAGTACTCGGAAGAATTTATGGAAACAGAATCCCCCATTGGATTTGGGAGGATTATAGATGTCACAACGACTTTGGGGTGACAAGTGGAAACGTGCGTGTCCCAGTGCAATCCCATGTCTGGGGAGACCCTCATATGCGCATGGAGAGGCAAATCCAAGGATGCTTGCAATGGCATGACTGGGATAAAAAGGGAATAGCCCAAATCAGAATCGAACCTTCAGACGAGAAGGGGACTGTCTGGGTAAAGCGTGGTAGGCGCACACAATGCATTAGGCACGATGGTTAAACTTGATGCAGTCCGTGACTGTATGCATGTCTCATCGCAGCACGCGATGGCCATGAAGAAAGCGTCAGGCTGACCCATAAAATAGGACAGGGACACAGGAAAAGCAATCGATAGGGGGGAAAGATATTGGAAGGATTCTCACCTGACTCAAGCTGGCTGTTGTTTTGGTTCTGAAGAGGGATACAGACTGAGGAGATGGGGTCAAGGTGGTCAAAGAGGTGCTGAGGTTATGTCTACAGGATGCACTGTCTTTCTTTTCGCTCCCTTCTTCTTAAGAGAATTAATGCATACTTTCTTTTTACTTTTTGTTGCCCATCTCCTCCCCATACCAAGAAAATTAACACCTACCTTTCCTGTGTGATTTTTTTTTTAAACAATTGTTTTTATTTATTTTTGAGAGACAGAGCACAAGAAGGGGAGGGGCAGAGAGAGAGAGGGAAGCCACAGAATCAGAAGCAGGCTCCAGGCTCCGAGCTGTCAGCACAGAGCCTGACGCAGGGCTCGAACCCACGAACCGGGGGATCATGACCTGAGCCAAAGTCGGATGCTTAACCGACTGAGCCACCCGGGCGCCCTTCCTGTGTGATTTTTAAATAATATAGATAGAGGGGCACCCGGGTGGCTCAGTCGGTTAAGCATCTGACTCTTAATTTTGGCTCAAGTCCTGATCTCATGATTCGGGAGTTCGCGCCCGCGTCGGGCTCTGTGCTGACAGTACAGAGCCTGCTTGGGATTCTGTCTCTCTCTGCCCCTCCCTCTCATGCGTATGCAGGCTCTCTCTCGAAATAAATACACTTTAAAAAATTAAAAAATATAGATAGATAGCAAAAAAGACATAGGCAGCAAATAACACAAAATACTAGCAGTCTTCAATGTGGATATTTTATCCTGAATTTTTAAATTTTCTTCAAATGAGAAAAAGTGAATTCTAGAAGGAGGCTACCAGTGTTTTCATTTCTCACATTCACACAGGCACGCACACCACAGAGCCCTCCACCGTTCGTTAGCTGTGAGATTCGGAGCACATCACTTAACCTCTCAAGACCTGAGGAGTCTCCCGGGGGGGGGGGGGGAGGGGGGGAGACGGGGACGGGGAATGACACCTGACCCCACTGAGAGCCCAGGGCTGCACCAGATGGTCTCTGAGATGCTTTAGTTCTTAACACGGCCAGGTCAGCTCCGCCTGCCTCCCCGGAGACAAAAGTCACAGATCTCACTGCTCCTCCCCTACCTTCAGGTGCCACTGGACTCCTTTGCAGCCTGTCCCCTGCATCCGAGAGGGACAAGTGTAGTCCTCGTCCAAGCTGGCTCCGTGGCTCCTGCAGAGACCCCAAGGGAAGCTTTGCATGAGGACAGGGTGTGGCAGCAAGCTGGGGAGGCCTCGGGAAGTGGACAGAGACAGAGGGGAGTGAGCACCGGGGAGGGGGGGGGACCAGGGAGAGGGAAGGTTGAGGACACAGGACCAGCCTGGGGCGAGCAGAAGTGCAGACATCAGGAAGTGTCAGGGACAGGCCAGAAAAAACACAGCATTCTAGGCTGACTTTCCAGCAAGCACGTCATCTGGGTATGAACTTGACGGATGGCCCAGAAAGGACCCTGACTTCTCATGTCAGAGCAGAAGAGATAAGGACTGTCCAAAAGGCACAGCTCTCTGCTTACTGGCACGGATCCTCACAGACGCAAACAGCCACCCGCTGCGCGTGTCTCGACGCGGTGGTGTTACCCGCTCACCAGGTGAACACGAACCCATCTGGGAGGCGTCACGTGTGAAGAGGCCTACCCAGGTGCCCACGCCAGGGTTCCATGCCAACTGAGCAATTTGTTCCTCCAGGTCTCATGAACAGCTCTGGATTGTTTTCCTGGGCGGGGGCCGGGGGGAGACAGAATTATCTTTTTCCGTTGCAAGTTACCTAAATCCCCCGTTCGTACGAAAATGAAAAATTGCAATTTCTTAGAGCACCAGCCTGCCCCCACCCCACCCACACAAGCGTGTGGGTCGCAATGGCTGTTAGGTTAGGATGCATTTCTGATCACCTAGAAGGAACTATTAGCCTAAGTGAATATCCAAAGAGGTGTTTCTCAGCCGGTCCCACCAAGCTCTCTTTAGCAGCCAACAGTATGCGGATAGTACATTGTCACAGTAAGAACTAGACAGGAGTTATTTCAACAAATCCCAGGTGACTGGCCTCCAGTCAGTTTTAAGTGGGAATTCACAAACATGGGAACTTAGCTCTGTGGATGGACTTTTCTACACTGGTTTAAAATCCTTTCACCAGATGTAGGTTTCAACTACACGTAGATATACCGTGTTCATATATATAATTTTTCCCTGAGTTCTCAAATTCCATCATAAAAATGGGCAGAGTGATACAGACAGTGCTTCTCTATTCGGAATTTAATATGTAAGATAGAGGGCTTTTTTTTTTTTTTCTTTCTGGAAAAATGTGGATCCACATTGTTCCAACAGTTGGAAAATTATTCCTCTCGTGCCAAACCTATAATAGAGCAATAAAATGTTTAGCAGTTGGGTGGAGCTCCCCAGATTCCAGAAGTCTGTGAAATGCAGAGGCCCCCAAGTTTAAAAAATAAAATGTCTGTTTATTTTGTCCTTAACACATTTCTAATTTGTTTTTGCAGATTGTTCTTTATTAACAAGGGAAAGCTATTTTTGTATTGTTGCCAAGAGACTTCAGAAACCAACAGCCTGATCAAAATAATAACTTCCTGTAATGAACAGTCTTGCTGGTTCAAAGATATTTAATTCTATATTTTTTTTCTGAAAATGTAAATTAAGGGCTTTTAAGCATTAGTGACATGACAGGGTAGCTTTGGAATCTTATACTAAATCAGCCTGTCGTACTTTCATTGCTATATTGGGCAAGGTAAAGAACAATGCTTTTTGCTCTTTGGAACACTCTAGCACTTTGAAAATACTGACAGAGTTATGTATTAGTTCTAAATGCTATTTGCTTAAGGTTTCTTTAAAAATGATAGGCTAACAAAAAACTTAGCGCAAAAAGACCTGTGACACGTTGACAGCCTAACATGATTTAAATAAATCCCAAAATAAAGTTTGAAATGTAAATTCTGCTCTTTTTTTTCCCCCTAAAACTTCACATACACGAGGTAGGAAATAAGTTGCCAGTGACATAAGCTACAATATCATAAATTCATCTCTGTCAAAAGAAGCTATAAATGCGTTTCTTTTTTATGGAAATATAATTGACATATAACATTATATTAGATGTAATAGAAGATATATTTCTTGTAAGTTTCCTGCACTAAGATTGCTGGATCTTCTGATAATGCACATTGGGGCCCCTGGGTGGCTCAGTTGGCTGAATGTCCGACTTCGGCTCAGGTCATGATCCCGTGGTTCATGGGTTCGAGCCCCGCGTCGAGCTCTGTGCTGACAGCTCAGAGCCTGGTGCTTTGGATTCTGTGTCTCCCTCTCTCTCTGCCCCTCCCCCCACTCGCCCTCTGCCTCTCTCCCTCTCTCTCAAAAATAAATAAACATTTAAAAAATTTTTAATTGTACACCAATGACCTTGTAAGATATCATCTTATCCTATCATCTATTGTAAGAGTAAATTGTATCACGCTACGATTCTGGTATTTATTACACATCTCTGTAGTATTCACATGCGTTAAATTTGCGTGTTCTTCTACTCTACATCCCTCTACGTTTCTTTGAAATTTGCTCGTCAACGTCACTGAAAAGTCAGTGCTAGGAGACAGAGGAAGGGCAAATTATAGCATAGACTTTTCAATGTCAAATATGTTAAAAGGTCAGTACTTGAAAATACATAGTTTTGGGGGTAAAACAGCAACATGCAAGGATGCCAGTGAAAAAATTTTATAACCTCAGGTATCTTTAACTGGAATTACCGAAGGGTCAAAGAAAGAAACAAAGCAATACTTGTTTCTACACTGGACTATCCCTGCTCCCTGCCTCCCGTTGGTTGTGAAGTAAAAAGGAAAGTTCACCCAAATTATTTTTAAAATTACGGAAAAGTACCGTCATTAGAGCTTGAAGAAGCAATTAAATTTCTTTTTTGATCCAAGAATCCCTTTCACTCAGAAGGTCTTTATTCTATGAATTCAATGAAAATGAATCCTTGGAAACTCATACTCTTTTTTTTTTTTTATTCTTTTGTAAACTTATTTTATGAAAGCACTAACTTGATAGTCCAGATCAGGCTGTCCTCTCCAAATGTCTGTGGAGTCAGACCTGATGAGTAAATCTTCTCAACTCATTTTCTCCAAGAAAGCATTCCAGTCCCAATTCAAAAGGCCGTAGCATAACGTCCTGGCAAATCATTGCTACTTAGGCGGGTAATGAGTGCCTGTGCTCTGGCCCAGCCTGGTAAGAATAGTGCTTTCCACGCTTGCCAGTGTGGCCCTGGCTCCCGAGCCAGCAAATCTGTACAAACAAGCTACAGGCATCGTGTTTGCTCATTTTGAAGACACTAAATAATACTTGAAAGAACAAATATTAACACAGGATGGCCTTCCTTAAAAAAAGTGTTAAAATAGGCATGTAAGCCAAAAGTCATGTAAAATAAAGGAAGCATCGAAGTCAGCGGAATTGGGGACACAGGCTGTTTGAAAACCAAGTACAGTGAGTTCCCTCATTCTCATCATACACTACGATTAATTACAGATGAATTGGGAGTTTAACGTATGTGACGTATAAACAAAAACATAAAGAAGCTGGAAGACAGAATTTAGTTGTTTTTCTGACTTCTAATGCAGAGGAAGGAAACTTTCTAAGCACCAGGCTATGGTAGACATTGAAAACTTTCGATATTTTAAAGTAAACTCCAGATACAAAAAGAGATCACTAATGACATTAAAAGACAAGCCAGTGAGAGACTATATTCACAGTAAACGTACGTAAAATGGGTTAATAGCTTGAATTTATAAAGAACACTTCTCATTAAGGAGAGCACTAAGACCTCCAATGGAGAAAGAGGCTAAGTCACAAGCATGAAAGCTACAAGGCAGGAAATGCATAGGGCTGGTAAATCTATGTTAACAAAGGTTCAACTCACTAATAAGCAAATAAATGGGAATTAAATTGCAATAGACTTTTTATAGCTAGTAAATAAGCAGATTTTGGATAATAAATCTAGGTAACACTGGTGAGCATTTACTAAAATAAACGTTAT
Source organism: Felis catus (assembly GCF_018350175.1). Classification (NCBI taxonomy): domain Eukaryota; kingdom Metazoa; phylum Chordata; class Mammalia; order Carnivora; family Felidae; genus Felis; species Felis catus. Next base: position 76,551,737 of record NC_058368.1, read on the forward strand.
GGCGTTATTGGTCTACATATTAGTAGAGTCCAAGTCAATTAATACCAGCTTGGTATGGCCTGCCCAGTCAGAAAGGATTGAGGCCACAGATGTGGAGAGGGTCCTAGAGTTCACCCTGTGCCTTGGGAAAGTCTGAGGGTTCCCGGGAAGGGACTGGATGGCCAGGGAGGAGGGACTCATATAGCAGCTATTTACGAACCAGCACATAGGTTGGCTGTACCAACGTGTGGTGACAGAAAATCGGTTCAAGTATTACTTTATTTAAATAAATGAATTGCAAAAACTAAAAAGAAAAAAAAATGATGAATTTATCCTTTGACCTAGTAATCCCAATGTTCTATCGCTCATTAAGAAAAGTTGAGGGGACGCCTGGGTGCCTCAGTCAGTGAAGCAACTGACTCTTGATATCAGCTCAGGTCATGAGATTGAGCCCCATGTCTGGCTCTGCACTGAGCGTAGAGCCTGCTTGGGATTCTCTCTCTGCCTTTTTCTCCATCCCTCCACCACTCATGCTCTCTCTCTCTCTCTCTCTCTCTCTCTCTCTCTCTCAAAATAAATAAACTTTAAAAAAAAAAAGAAAAAAGTTCAGAACAATTTATGAACAGGTATTGATCATGAAATTAATATCAACGTAACAATGATAGCTAAATGAATAACATGTTCACTATATGCCAACCATTCTAGGCGATATAGATTATCTCATTTAATACAATCGTGACACCTAGCTTTTTATCATCATCCTCATTTTATAGATGAGGAAACCGTGGTATGAAACCTAGTGTGCACAAGGTCACACAGTTACTAAGTGAAAGAACCAGAATTCAAACTTTGCCCCCCCCCCCGTCTGCATTTACTCATTAGCAATGTAGTTAAGAATGCAACTTTGTATGAATTAGCAGGCTTCGTAGCAGCTTCTTAAGCAAAAAATAATGATTAGCCTATCTAATTATATTTAGGTCACTTATATTTTCATTTGCTAATGTTATCTCCTACTCCCTAACCAGCTATTCTCCATAAGATAACCTTATACTTTAGCTGCAAATCGTCGTGTGGTGAGGATTCAAACGATCTGCCTGAAAGGACTCATTTCTCTTCATCCCCCCACAAAGTGGTAAGCGTGTTTCGATTAGAACTCATCATTAAAGCCATCGGGAACAACATTCCGCTCAAAGCAAAAGCGTAGGCATGCCTTGATTGGCCGGCCTCGCTGGGCCCCACTTGTGTTGGGCGCCTGGCCTCCCCAACCACCTGCTGCCGCTGGAGTCTGGGTTTGGAGCCAGAACCAAATCAAAAACACACTATCTCTGTCATTAGATTACATCATACAGCACAGTTCATGGTTTTACGAGACGGTAAGGTGTATCTTCACAAAAACCTTTCAGGAATGAACCATTTCTTTTTAAATCTCGGGGAAAAAAAATTATCTAAAAATAATTACTTTTTTGCCCTAAATTTTAAACCAAAGTTGCCCTCCACAATGGAAATCTTAATACCGGTTTTTCTAAACTTGTGTGATTATGGAAATTTGCAACCAACACGCCTCTTCAAGTGAATCCTACTTTATTCTTTGCCTCCTCTATGGCTGTAGCCGCTAATCACGTACAACATAAAGAGATCCCCTGTGGGGAGTGGGTTCCAGGCTTAGCTTTCTGTGTAAAAAATGCAGTTCAACAAGAGTGCCTCATCTGAAATCCCTCATGGGAATTTCCCTCATGAGCACTATCTCGTCCCGCTAATACACCCTCGAGAAGATGATACCAGAAACTCACGTCAGTCTCATTCTCCAGATTTTTACAGAAAGTTCTGCAGGCTGCTTGTGTATTTGGAGATGAAAAACCTCCGTGACACAAACTGGGCTTTTTTTTTTTCATCCTTTGAGCTGACGAGCTCTGGATTTGCTCCTGAGCAGAGCGGGAACCGTGTTTAAATGTGAAGCCAGGGAGAGAGAGCTCACCTCGCCTAATCTCTGCCTCTTCCCATCTGCCTTCACTCAGCACCACCCAGAAGGTTTCCATGCCCCAAATCAAGCACTGAAGGCCAAGGGGGCCGGCAGGTGGGCAGAGTGAGCTCAGGCCCTACACCCGGTCTGTGCTGGGGCAGGGAGTTCAAGAACCAGGCGGGTCGTGTCTCTTCCCTCGAAGGCCAGGGTTGCACAAAAGGGGATAAAGCTTAGCGATTTACTCTGTGGAGAGGCAAGGACAGTAGCCATGAGCAGAGCTGACACTTGCTGACTGTTGACAGTGCATCAAACACGCAGTGCTCCGGGTTGACTGGTCTCCCACCAACCCTGTGAGGTGGGCCATCTCATTAGGTCCCTTGACAAATGAGGCGATGTAGGCAGAAGTCGCTAGGAAACATGCTCAGATTGGAAAAGGACAGAAGCGAGGTTTAAACCCAGGCGTCCGGGGTCCAGAGCCCAGGTTCCTAACCGGTCAGGGAGTATGGGCTCTTACCAGGGAGTATCGGCTGCAGTGCCGACTGAGGAGCTCCGGCTCAGGGCGATTAAACTACATGATTCTTCAAGGGCATTCTGTTTCCTCCCAGGGAGGCTGATCGAGCCAAAAATGCCCCTGTGTGCTTGCTGCTGCAAGAAATGGCTCATAGCAACATCCTGATGCGCCTCATAAGCAGGTTCAAAATCGGCTTTGCTTTATCCTAAATGCCCCTGTTTCTTGCACTAAAAGAGAAAATAAAGGGCACCTCGCTGTCTCAGTCGGTTAAGCATCCGACTTCGGCTCAGGTCATGATCTCCTGGTTTGTGAGTTCACGCCCACCTCGGGTTCTGTGCTGACAGGTGAAGAGCCTGCTTGCAATTCTCTCTCTCCTTGTCTCACCTGCCCCTCCCCCACTTGTTCCTTTTCCCTCTCTCTCTCTCTCTCTCAAAAATAAATGAGTTAACAAAGTTTTGGAGATGGTCCCAGAAAGAGAGAGCAGTCATAGATACAAGGGAGGGCGTGGCTTTCTCTCAGTGGCTCCATACGGTGCAAGAGTAGACCTCAAGAAGCCCAGAACCCACAGGAGAAAATGGTGGATGGCTGCCCAATGGGGGAGCCAAGCATCGTGACCTTCCTGGAGGCCCCGGGGGAGTCACTGAAGATTTTCTCATTCAAAATATTCAGATTTGGTGTGGAGCAAGCACGCTGACGGTGGCAAGGACAAACAAAGACGGAGCAGTGAGATTGGAGACTGGGCGCTATCAGGACGCCAAGCAAGTAGAGGTCATTTTTGAACGAATGCGGGCCGAACAGAACGCAGGGTAACAAATATTTCTCCCCCGCGCGGCAGGAAGTGAGAACCACTACCTGGATCCTAACCGTTGGTAACTTGAAGCGTTTGAATTCCACAAGTGTTTTCAGGTTCCCCCCTCACCCGCCGCCAACTCCCCCAAAGCAGGCTCTCACCCACGAAATGTGGTGCTGGAAAAACATCCACGGTGCTCCTATTCGGTCTTCCGAACCCTTTTTGAGCTCGGGCACCGGGATGTGGCAGCCTGCAAATCCCGCCAGAAACAAGTAGGCCAACTGTAATCGTTCTAAATGAGAAAGTTTCAAGGTGGCTTCCACACGCGCAAAGGATAGCTTTTGTATGTGTCGTGATCCCTAGTACTCAAAGTCCACGCGGGGTTCTCAGCAGTGGGTAGAGGTCTGGGCTTCCAGATAGCCCTGGAATCTACTGCAGCCCAGTGTTTTCCTGTCCTTTAGGAGAGCAGACTGCAAACCGTTCATTGATGACAAGCACCAGAAATTTAGGTTGTTGGCCAGGAATTTGTACTTGTTGCAATTTCAGAGACGCGGTGTTTTTCTGTACTTTCTGCCAGAGACTCATTTTTAATATCTTCCTACCAAAGAGGAAAAGACAAGAGACCTGAAATAATAGATTCATGGGGAACTGCTCCGTCAGCAGCCACAACCCTTCCTACAATTCCTATCAGCAGATGGGCAGTGACCGATCTGTTTTCCCCCCTCCCAGACCAGCTCGAAAGGTGGTTCGTGCTCACTCCTTGTGGGGGTGCAGGTCTATGCTTCCCTTTGTGGGCACTGAGGTTTGGGGAGCAGATTTCATCTTTCCCCAAAAGATCGCCAGTAACTTTCGCCAAAGACTCCCACCTTCTGCCCACTTCAGAACATTCCCATCGTGCCCAGCAGGTAGAGTCCACAAATGTCTAATTTCCCCACCAAGAGCAAAAGTATTTGTATGATGCTGCCTTTAAGATTCTCATCTTTCCCGCGCTTGATCTTAATCCGGAAAACTGTAGATCATTTAGACTACGAATTTCGACATAAAACCAGAGATGCAGCAAGTAAGAATTCGGCTTTTGCTTTATGCTTTTTTTGTCTTTCCGTTCGGAGACTTAAAACAACTTTACAATTTTTATTAAATGAAAGCAATGTGATCACTTCAGAGGACGTAACAGAATAGACATCAAAGATACACACAAATAAGATACGGATTGCTGTCGTTGAGCGACATAAAAGTATGCGTACTTGCATTTGGATTTTGTTTTACATGCACAGGCTATATACGAAAGATTTGCTTATTCGAGTCAGATGTGGCTTTTGGCAAACAACCCCTTCGTTTTAGGTGGCCCGTTTAAAACATTTTTTTTTTTTTTGAAAGCTTTCACCTTATCTGCTGATTCCATTTGCATAAGGGTCAACTGTGTTGTTTTACTTCTCGTAAAAACATTCCCAGTCCCTTACAACGCCTGAAGCCCCACTTTTCTAGAGATTTCGCACCTGTCTGCGAGGAGGGGGTTAAGCCTACTGACTCAGAACACTGGATGGTGGGGGGAAAGGCACAGTGCCCCTCTTTGCAAAGTACAGTTGTATCCAGACGGTAATGAACCTGGGGGTGGGAATGAGTTCACGCTATGCTCTGGAAGCTTCTTCAACCTCTGGCGTCGTGGGCTACTCATCCCTAGAAGAGTGAAGTTTTGGAATAGCATCTTTGAAACATCCCGACATGCCGGCCTACCCCCTTGGAACAGGTACCACCTCATTATCAAATTTCCAGAACCCTTGAAGCTTGCATTCCAAGGCAGTGAGGCCGAACCAGAGCTCTGCCACAGCCGACAGCTTCCACGGGGACTAAAGATCAAAGCCAGGGGACACGGGCTAGGGCAGCAGGTGAACACGTTCCCCGGGGAACAGGGTGGGGGTGTTGCAGCAGACGAGGCCCGGAACCACCCTGCAGGCTGCCCAGCCAGAGTCAGAGAAAAACAGGTGTGGGCCGCAGGGTGGGATCAAAGGAGCGTTTGGGAATGGATTTGATGGAATGCGTTGGCCCATTTGTCAGAGTCCCACCGTAGTGCCTCAAAGCCATGACTTAATTATCATTTGCCGGGAATACCTTATTAGGGACGTAGGAGGCAAATGGGAGAGTTCTTAATTGCACCTTGTCTAACTCGAACCCGGAGACCGCGCCTTGTCTCCCAGGCTGCATCTCCGAGATAACCCACCTGGGTTGACTCCATTTTCCAGCTGAATGCTGCTTGTGAGGCTCCTAAACCTTTCACATCAGAGGGAACGGGACAGGAGCCGGGAGAGGACCGATCTGTTGAATGACGCCCCATCCTCCTGCCCATGTCTAAAAGAGAAAGGGTTACACAAGCAAAAAAACTGTGGGCTGTTTCATGTTTCAGTGAAAGGAGAGGAGACCCAAGAATGCCACAGAGGACCCCGGGGTTCAAAATATTTAGAAACTTCCTTTACTCTCCAAACAAAACCAGAATGGCAAAGGGAGACGCAGAAATTCAAAACAGGCTTACGAGAGAATTGGCGGGCTCTGTGGCTCAACAAACTGGCGATTTGGGCTCAAACAAGCAACAACTGGTTCAGTTCCCGTCTTCTCGGAGGTGCCTGAGCCTCAGAGAGGGAGCAATGTGTCCTGAGAGCATAAAACACAATTTATTACCTCCCGGGGTTGAGATACCCCCCCCCACACACACGGTGCCGAGAGAGTGTTCCAGAAACCAGTGACGTTTCAGGAAGAAATCATTGTTTTGGTAAGGTGTTGGCCATGTCCCGTCCTCAGCTCGGTGCCAAACAGAAAGGAGGCAAATAAAACAAGATAAGAAGAGCGATGGAAGCATCTGAATGCTTGGTTCCAACAGTTAGACGGTTCCTCTCCAATCGGGCCTCTAGCGCCGCGCGTAATGGTTTCGGAGCCAGCAAGGATGTGGAAGGTTGGGGCCAAAACGTTAAGTCTGTGTTCTGAGTATTTCACAGAAGCCTTATCGAGCAACTTCTGGGTCAGATCCTTTGTGGGGTGCCCTGGACCCCAAGCCCCTGGCGCTGGAGGAGCTCAGGGCGCACAGCGGCTCTCACACACACACCCCTTTCCACATGAAGGGCCTGGAATACAGTAGGAAGGGTACCGAGGAGGAGGAAAGGTTAACCGTCCCCCGGGAGCTGATCTTGAAAGACGCACGAGAAAAAGAAAAGCCCCGTAGGCAGAGGAAATGGGACCCTTATAATTTTTTGTCCCCTATGCTTGGAATATTCTTCGCAGAGACTGGACAGTGCTCCCGTCTCGAAGATGCAGGTCTCTGCTCCCAGGGCCCGTCTCCCTGGAACCCTCTCTCGGCCCCCCTCCTCCACCCAGCTCCAGACTTCACTCTGCTTCATTTTCTTCATGGTTATCGCTCTAAGGATTTCAGATGACTTTTAATGATTCTATCTGCTATTTCCCCATTATAGTTTCCATTGCACTGTGGGCTCCAGGAGCGAGAGGGCTTTGGTTTTCTTGTTCGTCTTAGTGTCTCCAACATCTAGAGCGTGCGACCCAGCATCGCTGGTCAGTAAGTATCCGTGCAACCAACAGAGAAATCAGTGATACTACGGCAGTGTGTTTTTAACAGGAGATTTGTTTTCATCGCTGAAAGAAAACAAGGCAAAATTATTTGCCAGTGTAATACAGGAGTGCTTTGATTTTAGCATTTCAAACAAGTATGATCACAGCCTTACACATGAAGCACGAACACCGTATCTGTTTTAAAATTTCACACCAACCTTAGAACGCAAATGGAGGGGGCTCGCCAACCCCCTTCACCCTCCTCCACATGCTTTTGATAAAAGGCATTATAACTGGGCAATTTCGTTGATGTAAATTACTGTCTGAATAGCTTCATAGTAAATACTGTATTTCTATAACTTAATATTGTTTGGTGGGGGGAAAGAGTTTGTTTGTTTGTTTGTTTGTTTGTTTCTCACAGACTCCAGAAAGCTTACTGCATTCCAAGGTTTGGTTTTATTTTGAGCTCATCAGCTTAAGGATGAAAACCAAAAGATTGAGGTTCAAGTTCTGTCTTTATCATCATCTTCCATCTAATGCTGAGCGAGAGAGCGTCTCTCCTGTTGGTTTCCCTAGCTGCAAAATTAGGATAATAATAGCTTTCCTCCCCTATCTCGGCGAGATGTTGGGAGGATTAAAAAATATCACCTTTTTAATTAGTGTAGAAACTCTGCGATTTTAAGGAAGGTGTGACGTTCGCACAGGCTAGTGTTCAGTTTCCCGTCCTGCACTACTTTAATGGAAAGAACTGTTAGAAATCCAGCTGCTGAGAGAAAACACGAGCCAGAGAATCCTCTGTGTGATGGATGGGGTTGCGGAGAATCAATGATAATAGTATACACATTGGGCTTGGTGGGGATTTTCCTTCTAAAGACGTTAAGTATTTTATAAATATTATCTCTTTCATCCTTTTAAACTTCCTGTGATGTGGCATTTATTACTCTCAGCTTCCAGATGGACAACTAACCGCAGAGAAATGTATGATCTTCCCAAAGGCACATGATGGCTGAGTCTCAGTGCGCTCAGTTGAATGGCTTTGATGGACTGAGTCACTCATTCATTTGCTTATCCACTTGGTCACTCAACAGGAAATGTGGAGAATCCATTCTGTGTGAGGCACTGCACTCAGGACATGGGGCGGGGGGGGGGGGGGTGCAGGGATGAGTAGAGCACCTTGACAGGCACTGAGGTGAGAAGACCAAAGAGGTGGGCACGATATACTATGAGAAGGAGAAGACAGCACTCTATTAAGGACGCGTACATTTTCTTGTCGCATACGGCTGATGCTGTATATCTCCTCATGGAGATTCAAATATACCCTCAGTGACACAAAAGACACACAGCAAGTTCTGGCCAGTAAAACCCAGCTTAAAAACAAGTAAGAAGGGTGTGTGCTTGTCGTATGTCCTTCGGGTAAGTACATGTGAGCATCAATCTGTAGGCACCGGAAAATAAACAAGGAAGTGTTAAGCTGTTAAGACGGCAGGTCCCTGGGACGCCTGGGTGGCTCGGTCGGTTAAGCGTCCGACTTCAGCTCAGGTCACGATCTCGCGGTCCGTGAGTTCGAGCCCCGCGTCGGGCTCTGGGCTGATGGCTCAGAGCCTGGAGCCTGTTTCCGATTCTGCGTCCCTCTCTCTCTGCCCTTCCCCCGTTCATACTCTGTCTCTCTCTGTCTCAAAAATAAACGTTAAATAAAATAAAAAAGACGGTAGGTCCCTTCGTTTTTTGCACCTTCATGTATTTTCTGAACATTTTTGCAGTAAGCATGTACTGAGTTTTTAACGGAAACAGGTTCCTTTACTGATATTAAAATAACATGTTTATTCGCAAATAGATCAAATAGTGTAAAATAGAAATGGTTCAAATAAGAAGCAAATGTTTCTTCTTAGTCTCAACTCTCAGAAATAACCACCAGCGTCGATGTGTTTTATAGAAATCCTCATTTTTTTATCCACATATATATATATATATTTTTTTTTTTAAAGGAGATTATCACTGGGGTTCTGTCCCAAAATTATATACACCTTTCCAGGTTAATACATGTTGCTTTATTTTATTTCTTTTTTTTTCAACGTTTATTTATTTATTTTTGGGACAGAGAGAGACAGAGCATGAACGGGGGAGGGGCAGAGAGAGAGCGAGACACAGAATCGGAAACAGGCTCCAGGCACCGAGCCATCAGCCCAGAGCCTGAGGCGGGGCTCGAACTCACGGACCGCGAGATCGTGACCTGGCTGAAGTCGGACGCTTAACCAATTGCGCCACCCAGGCGCCCCGCTTTATTTTATTTCTTAATGGATGGACTGAAATATGTTTAACAGAATTCCTACTATTAGACCTTATATTCTTTCTCCCTCCTTCTTTCCTTCCTTCTTCTCTCCCTTCCTTGCTTCCTTCCTCTCCTCTTTGTGCCTTTCTTTCTCTCTCTCTTTCTTTCTTCTTTCTTTTAACTGGCAGGTTGACACTACAGACCCCCATGCACATATCTTTCGAAATTTGTCAGATGATTTCCTTAAGGTAAAATCCTAGAGTGGCCAAAATGAACAAATCAAGAGACTATAGATGCTGGAGAGGATGTGGAGAAACGGGAACCCTCTTGCACTGTTGCTGGGAATGCAAACTGGTGCAGCTGCTCTGGAAAACACGGTGGTGGTTCCTCAGAAAACTAAAAATAGATCTCCCCTATGACCCAGCAATAGCACTGCTGGGAATTTACCCAAGGGATACAGGAGTACTGATGCATAGGGGCACTTGTACCCCAATGTTTATAGCAGCACTTTCAACAATAGCCAAATTATGGGAAGAGCCTAAATGTCCATCAACTGACGAATGGATAAAGAAGTTGTGGTTTATATATACAATGGAATACTACTTGGAAATGAGAAAGAATGAAATCATGCCATTTGCAGCAACGTGGATGGAACTGGAAGGTATTATGCTAAGTGAAATAAGTCAGGCAGAGAAAGATACCATATGTTTTCACTCATATGTGGATCATGAGAAACTTAACAGAAGATCGTGGGGAGGGGAAGGGGGCAAAAAAAGTTACAGAGAGGGAAGGAGACAAACCATAAGAGACTCTTAAATAGGGGCGCCTGGGAGGTGCAGTCGGTTAAGCCTCCGACTTCAGCCAGGTCACGATCTCGCAGTCTGTGAGTTCAAGCCCCGCGTCAGGCTCTGGGCTGATGGCTCAGAGCCTGGAGCCTGCTTCCGATTCTGTGTCTCCCTCTCTCTCTGCCCCTCCCCCGTTCATGCTCTGTCTCTCTCTGTCCCAAAAATAAATAAACGTTGAAAAAAAAAAAAAAGAGACTCTTAAATACTGAGAACAAACTGAGGGTAGATGGGGGGTGGGGGGGAGGGGAAAGTGGGTGATGGGCATTGAGGAGTGCACCTGTTGGGACGAGCACTGGGTGTGGTCTGGAAACCAATCTGACAATAAATTATATAAAAAATAAACAAATATTAAAAAGTAAAAAATAAGTTTAAAAAATTTTTTTTAATTTTTTTTAACGTTTGTTTATTTTTGAGACAGAGAGAGACAGAGCATGAACAGGGAAGGGTCAGAGAGAGGGAGACACAGAATCTGAAACAGGCTCCAAGTTCTAAGCTGTCAGCACAGAGCCCGACGCGGGGCTCGAACTCACAGACCGTGAGATCATGACCTGAGCCGAAGTCGGCCGCTCAACCGACTGAGCCACCCAGGTGCCCCAGTTTTAAAAAAATTAAAAAAAAATCCTCGAGGTGGAATTAACAAGTCAAAGATCACTCACATCTTCAATATCAATATACATTACTGTCAAACAGTTTTCTGGAGGAAAGTTGCATTGAAATGCACTTGGCCACCAACTGTGTAGAGACTTACCTGATCCCATACACCCTTGCTGTATCATGTCTCTCATTTTTGCCCACCTGTGTGAAAAAAGACACTTCATGATTTAAGTTGGCATAAATTCATCATTTGATTTGGGCCTCCCTTCAGAGGTTCATTTATTGGCTCTTTGTGTTTCTTCTGAAATGATTTGCCTATTCACGTCTTTGCCCCTTTGCTTCTGAAATGCTTTCTTAGTATTGATTTCCAGTAGAGTTTTATATATTAAGAATCGGAGCTATGTACCCATCCCACACGTTGCCAGCAATTCCTAATGCAGTGTTAATGAAAGAAACAAACAAAAACCTTCAAAATAAGGACAGCTGTCATTCTCAAATTTGGAAAGATAAATCATAGGCAATTACTTTAAACAGAATACTACACAAAACAGGTGGATCAGTGTTCCAAGAAATTAAAAACATGAATTAAAAAATTTTTAAATGATTTGAGAAGCAGAGATACAAAATGAATCAAATAAATAAACCGAAGTGTATGGAACGGTGATTCTTCTGAAAGACATAGAAAATGTGAAATTATTTTTTAAGAGACCGGTTTAAAAAAAAGAATGGATCCAGTAGCTTACCCATACGTTTAGGAGGTGTTCTGAAAAGGACAATGAGCAAAGAGAGGAGAAGAAATTGTTTTGAAGTTTAAAGAGAAGAAAATTTCTCAGAACTTCAGAGAGAAAGAAATGTCTGAATAAAATATTATAAAAGCAAGCAAAGAAAAACAATGAAAAGCAATTTTCTCTAAAAGTTATTTTACCAAATTCCACGTAAATCTAATAATAATCGGAATTTTTAAAACTTTTTATCATTTTCTTTTTATAAATTTTGACAACTAATTCTAAAATTTATCTGGGAGAATATCTTTTGATGAAGACCACTGGAAAGGAGGATTTATTTGAAATCAAATAAAATATGAATCAGTAGAAGTTAAAACAAGGTCTTATTTGTGCAAGAATAAGAAATCAATGGAGCAAGACGGATGAATGAGAAACTAATTAATGTATGCCAAATATTCTATAATATGAAGATTCAAACGTTTTAAAACTGATTACTTACAAATGGTGTCGCATACTTTGTTACTTATTTGAAAAAAACTACAGTTGGATTTCCACCTCAAACCATCTACTAAGATGAATTCCAAATGGTTAAAAGAGGTAGGGGAAGAAAAAAGAGAATCCATGTGAAAAGATACAGGAGTGTTTCTCTTTAGGATTTCAGTGTATTCGTGGCTTCCTATGCAAAACACAAAATTCTGAAGCCACTAAAGTGAAAGGTGGAAAGTATGGTCTGAGATGAAGACACGTGGCGGATTGAAGGTAACCACACTTTATTGCACTTCTTCCACGGAAGGGTGAGTTCTACGATTCCTCCCCTTGAATCTAAGTGAGTATCCAGCCCAGTTCAGGTAACTCCAGTCCCTACTCCTGAGCTTAATGATTCTAAATGAAAACTACCCATCTGAGCCCCGGGCAACTCATAAAATTGTGAGAGATGATAATTACATGTGGTCTTAAGGAACTACATTTTAATATTTTATGTAAAGCAGGGACAGAGCATTGGAACGCAATTTGGTACTGCATATAGGGTGCTTCCATAAGTTCGAAGACCGGTGACAGTGGTTCTGGGACCCAACGGTGGAGAGAAGACAGACGAGTTTTGAAGATACTGTTAGAGAAAGGTAGAATAGCCTTGAGACAACCATTAGTGGGGCTCGATGGGAGTGAAAATCATTGTACTGGGAGAAAAGGTGACCTGGTAGATAATACCGTCACCAACGGTAATGTGGAAAACAGAAAATATATTTAATGCACGGATGGATTTGGCTAAGGATATTTCTCATCAGAATGTTAAATGTCCCAACTATTTGTTAATCATGTGCGAGAAAGATAGCTAACATTTTTTTTTTAAATAAGAACAATTCGGGTTTCATGTTGAATTTCCAAAAACTAAATTGAAGGCGATACTTACTGAGATAGAAAATTAAACTATTTCTCATCCTGAGTTGCTCCAGAGGTGTCAAAGGCTCAAGAAATGAGAACTGGCTTCAGGACAAATATAAAATCCAGAGCACTATCAGTGGCCATGGCTTCAGAGTAATGACTTTAATAGTGTGCTAGCCAACCTTTTGGTGAGCCCTCAGAGTGTTTTAGGTGCGTACCCAGTAGGGCCTCAAATAATCCTCAGGTCACTACCCATGGATCTTCTCTCTCAGACAATAGGTACCATAAGAGTCCTAAGCGAACGTCCCAAAGACACACCCGACGCGAAGCAAAAAGGCTTCCGAAAACCGTAAAGAGGTTGTTCCACAGCACCCTGACTCTTGGCTCAAATAAACAGCTTATGTCGGGAAAATGTGAGTATGGCTTTTGTCTAGTGATGTATAATCTGATCTGCAAGGAATCTACAAACTTTTGAAGAGAATCCTATCAGTTTTGGCTGATGGGGTTGGGGGTAGTACAAAATGAAAAGGGCCTTTGGATACCCCCTCTGCAAATGACAATGGGCAGAAAGAAGGCAGAGGAAACGTTCAGATGTGAACAGTCTATATTTTATGGAAAAAGAAAGATGACGTGAAGGAAGAAACAAGAAACTAGGGCCCAAAGCCAAAAGCCGTGGAGAATCATTCCCAGGAAACAGAACAATTCAAAGAATTGGCAATATGTGCCCAGCTGGATTTCATAATTGCTATGGACCAATGACTGCCATGTGCCTCCTATTTTCCTCACTTTTGAATGAGAACGCCATTTGTGGTTTCTCTATGCCTGTCCAACATTGTATGTCTAGTGTGTGTGTGGATATAACTTGCCTCTTTGGTTCACAGGTCTTCAAATAGAGAGGGCCCACACCCAAGGCACCTCGTTCACACCTGGACCTGATTTAGATGATAAAAGCCTGAACTTTGAACTTGAACTTGAAGCCATCAGGGTATAAATGAGGCTGTAGGTGGGAGGAGGAGTGTTAGGAAGTAGAAGGGGGGCAGCGGCATAAATTTTGCATGTGGGAAATATGTAAATATGGGAATAATTTTGGTAAAAGAGTGGAGCTTGGTGGTTTAAAGTAGTCACACAAAAAAAGTAGGTCACAACATTTTTTTTAATATTCATCCTGTCCCCTCCTTTGAATTTGGTGGGCTCTCTGACTGCCTTGACCCACAGATTAGAGCAAAAGTAAGGCTTTGCCACTTTTCATGCCTAGGATTTAAGAGACTGGCCATTGCACATCTTGTCTCTTGGACCACTTGTACCGGAAACAATCCACCATGCTGTGAGGGCCCCAAACACATGGACAGATGAAATTAAATGAAGCTCACGTGTAGACACATTAACTGACAGCCTCAACTGAGCCTCCAGCAGAGTTTCCAGGGACAGTAACACCGACTACCACCCTGTGTGCGAGACTTCATGGGGTCAAGCCTTTAGACGATTCTCCTCTTAGTTGCTTCATTACCATAACCACACGAAAGACTAAGCAAGAGATTCTCACTGTGGTGCCCAGTCAGCTCACAGAACTGTATGAGATGATACCTTGTTGGTTTAAGTTGTTAGATCACAAAGAATGCATGCCCGTAATGTGTAGAGAGCTGCTGCAAGTCAATAAAAAAGAAAAAGAGCTCAATACAAAAAATGGGCAAGGAATATGAAAAGGCAATTCCCAGAAAAAAGTATAAATGATAAACAAGCCTGTAAAAAAATCTCATAAGGGGCACATGGGTAGTTCAGTCAGCTAAGCACTCAACTCTTGGTTTCAGCTCAGGTCATGATCTATGGTTTGTGAGTTCAAGACTGGCATCAGACTCCACACTGATAGCATGGAGCCGGCTTGGGATTCTCTCTCTCTCTCTCTCTCTCTCTCTCTCTCTCTCTGTCTCTCTCTCTCTCTCTCTCCCTCCTTTGCTTATACTCCCTCTCTCAAAGTAAATAAATTTTTAAAAAAAGATGCTCATAAGCTATATGAGAGAAATACAAATTAAAGTAACAAGGAGACAACTTTTTTCTTCAATCTGATTGGCAAAAGTTAAAATGACAGGTAAATGTAGTTTCAGTGGCTGCCTTGGAAAATCGATACCTTTACGAACTAATATGACAGTGTGTATACTTTCATGGAAAGCAATTTGTGTCATTTTTAAATTTTATTTTATTTTATTTTTTAACTTAATTCACATACTGTTAACTTTACCATTTCTACTAGTAGGACTCTAGCCTGTGGGAAAAATATATATACATACGCACATACACACACACACACACACACACACACACACACACACACACATATAGGAACAGAGATGTTCATTGTGGCATGTTTTGCAATAATTAAAATGGAAAGTAATGTCAAAATTATCAATTAGTAATTAATAAACAATAAGATATCTATACTATATGAGAATTTTAAAGAATGAGGCGTATGTACATTATTGACATGAAGGATATCCACAATGCATTTTTAAACAGAAAAGAGAGTTGCAGAACAACATATATAATATCATCTCATTTATGTTTTTAAAAGTGTGGGTATTCATGCACATTTGTAAGCATCTGCTTATGTGTATGAAAGAAAACCTCTGGAAAGATTCACAACGAATATTAGCAACCATGGAAATGGAGTAGACGTCGTGTTGGCAGCTGGAGGTGTGTGTGCATCCACACAATTAGCATCTTTAGAAGGAGCAGACAGGTGAAGGTTATCTCTGACCTTTGAAAATGTCCCCATCCCACCACCACCAAACAACACACACACACACATACACACACAAAGACCAATTGACCGGGGAGGAATAGTGCACAGCCGTAGGAAGTTGTCAAAGAGGAAAATGGAATCCAGGGGAGAATTTTGCCATCAAGAGTCAAGGAAATCGTCTGAATGTTGAGCAGACACACAGGATCCAGGGGGTGGTGAAGTTGCGGGGGTGGCTTCAATTGTCTCACAGAGCAAGGGGGAAAGGGGTCCAGAGCACAAGGGTGGGGTATGGGGGCTGTAGGCCGTGCCTGGGACCATGGGCTGGCCTCTGAAGGCTGCTGGCGGGAGAGGATCTTCCAGATGGAGTGGCCCAGCTAGCAGAAGCATGGCAGATGCAGAAAATGTCAGAGACTCTGCTTCACTCATGAGTCTCCCACTTCCTCCAATACAACCAAGTATTCCAGGATAAGGGACTATATTTATGCGTAAAATTTAGCGCGGGTATAGCTTTTGCTGACTTACACAACACCTGATAACCAGAACACTTCCCTCTCATAGACCTCCTTTGTCCCCTTCCAGGCTATAGATGCGCTCTATCACCCTGTCCCCTGCCCTCTTGCCCCCAACAGGCCTAGGTGGGACCATATGCACACCCAAGATTAGCTCCTGAAAGTCTCCCAATGAGAAGGTGATAAGCTTGAAGTTTAACTCACTTGAACTTTTCCTTGTACAACAAAAAGGAGCAACGCATCTAGACTTAGATCCTTACCGGACGGTCTTCCCAGAAGATGACCTCCCCTCCACTCCTAACCCAGTTCTCTTGCTTTTAGATTTGACCCAGGACCAACCACATGCACTCCCGCTAATCCACCATGGAAACACCTCTTTCTGGAAAATACCATTCAGACCTGGGGGGTTTGCTGGTTGTTTTGGTTCTTTGCCCACGAGCAAGGGAGGACAGGGTCCTCTCATTCTGGATCAGTCTTTCACCAGTGACAGCTGGGTGATTCCCTTATTTAATAACCTATTAGTTAAAGACGTGTTAAAATCTGAAACCACGGAGACAGCATCATCTAAACCCACTTTGGGGAGAAAATGGAGTATTTCTGCTCCCACCAAAGCTCTGGCTTTCAAGGAATGATAAATTCCTCCTAGGAGAAACTCTGACCCTTGCCCCATGCAGCCTGCAGCCTCACAGCAAAGCCACGCCAGCTTCTACTGGTCGCTCATTTTCTACCTGGGGCGATGACACCAGCTGCCATTGTAGTGCATTTATCTGGGGTCTCTCTCCAATGTATACTGGGAGCAGTTTGCCATTTCCTGTCACCATGTAATTATCACAAAGCCCTTGTACGCTGTGACAGATGTGATTTCTCCCCAGCTATGACATGGCCCGTTCAGGAAATGACTATTTTTAGGCAGAGGTCCTGGTCCCTGGTTCCATTCCCACAGCCACCTTCTATTTTCGTGCTCTGTTCAGCTCCCGGATCTAACCGTGCCCAGAGAATTCCCACAAGAGTTTTGCAGAAAGTCAAACCTAGCGCCACTCCTGAATTAATGAAGCCCTCTTGCTGTCAGTGGAGTTTAATGGATTTCACCATCCCGTGTATTTTCACACCCAGAACAGAAAGTCATACAAAGGTAACTTAATTCAGGGGTGACCTTTGAGTTCACTGCCTGGCAGTGTTGTAAATCTTGCGCAATGGCAGGTTTATTCCCTCGTCCATGATTTCCATAGGCGGCTTCACCTTCCGTGAGGCGATGACTTAAAAGGGTTGCAAAAATGTTACCTCTGTCTAAAATGGGCTACAGACGTTGCATTTCATCAACCCTGGTGATAACTTATCCCTATTCATTCCCCAAATTTCACATGTTGCTACACCATCGTTTAAAAAGATTGGGTCCCCATGGTACTTAACATCTCTAGTAACTAGAAAGAAAAAAAAATTTCTATTCTGTTCTCTTGATTGAAGCACCATTTTTGGTTACTTTCTAAGGTTCAAGAATTACCAAACGTGGGGCTTTATTTTTCAATTTTTCTTGCTATCATCTTAAGTCATTTCATGATCAGTTGTAATTCTCATCTTTAGCATTAAATGCAGGGACACCTAGGTGGCTCAGTCGGTTAAGTGTCTGACTCTTGATATCCCAGCTCAGGTCGTGATCCCAAGGTTCGTGTGTTCAAGCTCCACATCAGGCTCTGTTCAGACAGTGCAGAGTCTGCTTGGGATTCTCTCTCTCCCTCCCTATACCCTTCCCTCATTCTGTCTCTCTCTCTCAAAATAAATAAGCTTAAAAACATAAAAATTAAAGTAAATTAAATGCGAATGTGTCAGGTGAGTTTGAGATGAACAAAATCTCCACAGTGGACTTGGTTGATTTAGAATAGGGTTTCGGGGTGCCTGGGTGTCTCAGGCAGTCAAGCGTCAGACTTCAGCTCAGGTCATGATCTCACAGCTTGTGAGTTCGAGCCCCGCGTCGGGCTCTGTGCTGACAGCTTGGAGCTTGGAGCCTGCTTTGGATTCTGTGTCTCCCTCTCTCTCTACCCCTCCCCTGCTCATGCTCTCTCTCACTCTTGAAACAGCAGACCTAGGCCGGCCGACTAGTGACTATGTCCCTGACATGGCCGCAGAAAGAGGTTCCCGCTCAAACCTCAGACCACACCTCCTCCCCTTGAGTAACTCATGCTTTCTAAGAAAGCAGGCTACCGATTGATACATTCTTCCGAAGTCTAAGGTGGGAGGAAGGGGAGTATGAGAGGCGTGGAAAGTGTGAGTAGAAGAGGGAGGGCTTCTCTCAGGTAGGGGCCAGAGGCAGGAGCCCTCAACCCTGTCCAGGCTTAGAATGACCTGGGAGCATGTTACCCCTCCCCAAACCAATTAATCAGAGTCTCTGGGGATGGTGTTTGGTGCTAGGTATTTATATAGCACAGCAAGGCTGACAGCCAATGGTTAATAGGTGACCAGTGAGAAACGTTCTGTGTACATTGAGGCTAAACATGTTAGAGACCCTCAGACACAGTGGTTCTTAAACTTCAGGTGCATCAGAATCTCCTGGAAGACTTGTTCAAACACAGATTGCTGAGCCCCACCCCCAGAGTTTCTGATTCAGTGGGTCTGTGACCACCAGGCCCAACATTTGCATTTTTAGCAAGTTCCAGGTGACGCTGATAGTTACTGATCTGGGACCACACCTTGGCAGCCATTGTTCTATCCTTCCCCAGCCAATCGGCTAAGGCCATGATCCCTATAAAATCTTTGTGCTTTTGAACCCCCCACCCCCACCCCAGTATCTCATCACTCTGTCGCCCTGTCGGTGCAGGTAGGGGATTGAGCTGGAGCTAGCTTGAATAAAGGCTCTTTGCTTTTGCATTGGACTCGGCTCCCTGGTGGTCTTTGGGGATCACGAATTCTGGGCATAACACTCTCTCTCTCAAAAATAAATAAACATTTAAAAAAAAATAGGGTTTCATGGGTCAGATACAAACTGATAGGAAGTAGTGAATTCCCAGACTGTCCCCATTTCACTCACTCTGTCTCTTCTTTTCACTCACATCACTCTCATATGTGATGTTGTTTATCACATACCCTTTGCTGAGAATTGAGTAAATGGGGGTGCACAATAGTAAACAGTGATTTTTCTGCCACCTAAGATGTTCCCAGCTAGTGGGAGAGACAATCAGGTTTAAGAGGCATCACAGCATTTTGTCATACTGGCCATGAGAAACGATGTAACGTGTTTGGGCAGCAAATTGGAGAGGCAGCCGAAGGGCAGTAGACGGTTGCTGTATCTCCAGCATCCATCCTGTGTCTGGAGACAGCATCCTTCTTTGATCTGAAAGCTGCCCCACCGTCCGCTGAAGCCACCCTCCTAGCTCTGGGCCTCCCCCCATTCCCCACCGCAGTGGGCGGATAGCCCCAAAATGGCCTCCATCCTCCTGGCCACAGTGTTTGGTCCAGGATGAGTAGACGACCAATGTGAAACACTTCTTGAGATTTTCTTCACAGACGCTCAAAGAGAAAAGCCATAATGTTAGCCAATGAACGTGCATTTTTTCTTACATTTCCTTGAATCGGGCTTTGTTCACCCACAACCGAATGAATCTTACCTGGCACAGAGGCATTCTAGGAAGAAAACAACCAGGGATGGCAAGAACGTGGTACCTTCATGGTGCAGCTAATAGAGAAAAGAGACATTTGTCCTCTTCCACCCAACCCCTCACTTTGCCCATATTGTTTTCACAGTTTGACGCTGACATTTTAACCCCGTCGCTTTTTCTGTGTCCTGCCAAGACCTGGACTGTAAGTATGCAGTGGATGCAATGGTAGGATGTGCACAAAAGAAATCGATGACCGAAACAAACGGATCATCCGACCATTCTGGACAATCTTGGAACACCTGTGAGAATCGTTTCATATAGTCCCCTGAATTAAATAAAGGCACATGTAATAAGGTTTTCATCCAATTCATAATAAACAAATGTTGAAGACTATAATGAACAAGATTAAAAATTTAATAAGGGCTCAACCTAGACATGGAAAAAATTTGAATCTAAAAATTTCACCAAGAGAAACACAGACTTGGTAGAAATGACAGGCACACCGTGCATCGTACAATGGAAGAAAATGGAATTCGAAATTTTAATTTTGTGAAATAATATTCTAAGTACTCTGATACAGGGATGCCTGATCAATAAATCAAATATCAAGTATAAAATGAACACAGATATAATTTTCCCAATGAGATTGTTTCAATTAGAAGAGTCAAAATAAACTGTATACAGTTCAATTGTGTTACATAAACATTTAGACAGGCAGTAATTTGGTTTACTGTATCAGCAAGAGAGAATATCCTCTCAGCAAAACTCACCTTGAAGTTAATTCAGTGGGATTAGAAGCTATTGATTCCATATGTACATCAATTTGGTTGAAGTGTACATTTCAAGGGAAAATGTGTCAAAAAACGAAGACATAGGAGTAGGAGGAAGCAGATTACAAAGGATCAGACATGCCATGCTAGAGGCTTCGACTTTATCCCGAAGACTATGAATCACTTTAAAACAGGGAGTAACCTGATCAGCTCTTCGTCAAGTCAAATCCCTCTAGTAGCTCCGTGGAGAGGGGACTGCAGAGGAGTAAGATCGGAGGCCACGAGACTAATGAGGATCTGATCCAGTAATCCCGGCATGCCTTAGTGAGCGTCCCCGTCTAGGGAGGGGCAGAGGGAATGGAAAGAAGGCTGAAAAATCACTCCCAGGATTCCAGTCTATGCATTTGGACACCTTTTGTCAAGACAGAAAGGAAAAGAAAAGTAACAGTTCTGGGGAGGTGATGAGTTCATTTTGGAGGACCAAGTCTGAGGTGAGTGGAGACGTCCATTCATCAGCCTGCCCCAACTGCTCAGAAGGGAGCTGTGGGCTTGAAGCGAGGTGGTCCTGTGTATCAGCATATAGTTTACAGAAGAAGTCGTCGGAGAAAATCCGTTCATCTAGAAAGACTGGCAACAAAGAAAACAGAACTAAGAGGGGAAACCTTAGTTTTTGTTTGTTTTGTTCGTAAATTCATAGCTGTATAGAACTCGGTGTGCCTTGCGTATTTTGATTGCTTAATCTTCACAACAAATGTGTGAGCCAAATACATCCTTGTCCTTTTTCTGCCCGGCGAAGAAATGGAGGCCCAGGTAGGTGACGCATTCTGTGCGTGGTGACATATACGGTAAATGTGACAGTGAGGAACCAAACCCGTGTATCTGGTCGCAGTGTGCGTTCTAACCAGTGGATGTACTGCCCCTGATTGTGTTGAACACCACATATAAGGGGCAAAAGGAAATCCAAGGGAGGTAAACCATAAGTCATGATCAGGGAAAAGAGAGGGAAAGTTGAGGGTGTGATGTCACAGAATCTGAAGAAGGGATGGGTTTAAAGGAGACAGTGACCAAGAAGACCGAGTGACAAAAAGGGACCTTGACTGTCAAGGGCTAAAAGGTGGCCCCTGAGCTGTGATAAGTGAGCTTTCCCGTACTTTCTGTGCAGAGTTAAGGGCAAAGGCAGTAAGATAATAGAGCAGAGAAAGAGAGGTGAGGAATTCAAAATGAAAAGCACAGAAAACTCTGTCCTTTCCTTCAAAGCCAAGCTTCTTTAGGGAGGTGACAATGGTGAAGCAGGACCTGAGGTCCATTCACGTTGGGACAGGAGCGAAGGACACAAGAAAGCTTGAGTAAGGCAGCTAGAGAGAAAGGAGAGCTCACGTGGGAGGAGTTTACCCCAAATCATTTTCATTTTACACCAGAAGTTGGAGATGAGGCTATTTGCCAAAAGGAACGAGGTAAATGAAGAGCTAGAGAATTTGAAGAGAATACTAAAGGGTTGAACCAGCTTGTGGGGATTAAGAAAAAGAACTGGCTAGAGATGCTTCCCTTAAAGTGATAGCACCCTCTGATACCGGGAGGACGGCCATATGCCATGGTTAGCCAAGGATGGTCCCAATGGGTACCTATTATGTTCATATCATTGTTTCTCTTTCCAAAGGGTCCCTGTTTGGAAATTATGGAAACCCTATTATTAGGAGCTGTCTTTTTTTTTTTAATGTTTTTATTTATTTTTGAGACAGAGAGAGACAGAGCATGAACAGGGGAGGGTCAGAGAGAGAAGGAGACACAGAATCTGAAGCAGGCTCCAGGCTCTGAGTTGTCAGCACAGAGCCTGACTCGGGGCTCGAACTCACAGACTGTGAGATCATGACCTGAGCTGAAGTCGGCGCTTAACCGACTGGGCCACCCAGGAGCCCCTAGGAGCTGTCTGCCTTAAGAAAGAGACTTACAGGGACGCCTGGTTGGCTCAGTCGGTTGAGCATCTTACTCTTAATTTTGACCCTGGTCATGATCCCAGAGTCATAGGCTAGAGCTTTGTGTTAGGCTCTACATCGAGCAAGGAGCCTGCTTGGGATTCTCCCTCTCTCTCCCTCTGCCCTTCTCCTCTGCTTACATCCTCTCCTTCTCTCTACAAAATAAAAAAAGAAAAAATAAAAACAGAAAGAGACTTACAATAAATGGTCATTATACGCAGTGTGATCTCAGTGGGAATTCATGGGAGAAATCTTTCTTTTTTTTTTTTTTAAACGTTTATTTATTTTTGAGACAGAGAGAGACAGAGCATGAATGGGGGAGGGTCACAAAGAGAGGGAGACACAGAATCTGAAACAGGCTCCAGGCTCTGAGCTGTCAGCACAGAGCCCGATGTGGGGCTCGAACTCACGGACTGCAAGATCACGACCTGAGCCGAAGTCGGATGCTTAACCGACCAAGCCACCCAGGCGCCCGGGAGAAATCTTATAACTGGTAAGACGACTCTCTATGCCTTAACCTCTAAGCAATTTAGAACAAAACTTATGGCACACTCCAAGAAAATATATAGAAGTTTGGGATATCTTTTGTGTTCTGATCTTATAATTTTTATGTCTGTAGTACTTTACTTTTCAACCCGTAAATTTTCATTGTCTGTCATTTTAATTTTTTGCTTATTTTATAAAATATACAGATTTGTAAAACACTTTAAATCCTTTCTTGAGGTTCTTTTCAAGCTTTCATTCATTCATTCATACCTTCATTCTTTTTTTCATTTTTTTAGAAATTAGTGCATAGACCAGTATAAAATGTGGAGCCATGAAAAAAAAAATCAACGAAGATATTATTTTACGTTTTGGAAGAACTTTCTAATCTGTTAAAGAAAAATCAGCCAGGAAACAGAACCGTGAGCCTTATGGTTAGGTAAAGTGATGGGGACAGGAATTGCGACCAGATTCTGATGGCCATTTGCTGAACTGAAACGGGGAGTGCGACAGATACTACCTGTTTTCTATAAGCCTTCTCTTGGCCTTTTTTTGTAGAAATCCAATTTGTTGGGGACAGTGTGCCCTCTCCCATCCCTAGTTCATAAAGGAAAGGTGATCTAAATCACCTAGTTCTGGGGCGCCTGGGTGGCGCAGTCGGTTAAGCGTCCTACTTCAGCCAGGTCACGATCTCACGGTCCGTGAGTTCGAGCCCCGCGTCAGGCTCTGGGCTGATGGCTCAGAGCCTGGAGCCTGTTTCCGATTCTGTGTCTCCCTCTCTCTCTGCCCCTCGCCCGTTCATGCTCTGTCTCTCTCTGTCCCAAAAATAAATAAACGTTGAAAAACAAAAATTTAAATAACCTAGTTCTGCTTCACCAAGCCAGTGATTGGTGTTGGACTAGACATAAGATCCCCTCGTGACCGATTAAGGAGATGTATGTCATTTGGGCACCTTTCTGGAAAGCTGTTTCTGTCTGATTAAAAAAAAAAAAAAAACAAAAAACTGCTGTCCCATCCTACAAACATCCCTCCCTCCTGACCACATTGTCTTCCTGCCTTAGATATGGTTTGGAAGTTCATGGTGTTTGTAGCAGCTATGAGGACACTGAAAACGAAGTGAAACCAGAGCCCTGAAACCATCCACCTTAAGGAGGTTGGCCTTCTGGTTACATGAAGAAAGGGCAGCCCTCTTTGTCTAAGTCAGGTATTGGCACTCATCCCCGAAAGCATCTTAACTTCTGCACAAGCATTTTCTATATAAAACCAAAAATCACCCCTCTGGGGTCAGCGCTGGGGTTTCTGGAGAACTTATTACCCAGCTGGTCACCTTGGGGAAAATGGTGAAGAGACAGGATGCCATCTCCTGAAGACCCCTCACTGCCCCCATGACTATCCCAGAGAGCCCACACTTTTTCAGGCAACTGAAATAATTATACATTCTTAAAAGCATTGTTTTAAATAAAATAAATGTATGTATTTGACTTGTAGCAAGACAAAACCCTTGATGGTAGGTTTACCACTGCGTTCAATTTTCTTTTTGCCTTCCTCCATTTCTAATTTCTTGTATTCTCAGCATATGCCACTTTGGTAATCATAAAACAAAGCAAATACTGTTTATAAAATAAAAGAATAGAGGCGACTGGGTGGCTCAGTCGGTTGGGTGCCCGACTGTTGGTTTAAGCTCAGATCATGATCTTGTGTTTCATGAGTTTGATCCCCCACGTCAGGCTCTACTTGGGACTCTACTTGCAGAAACTACTTGGGACTCTCTCTCTCTCCCTCTCTCTCTGCCCCTCCCCCACACTCTCTCTGTGTCTCTCAAAATAAATAAGTAAACTTAAAAAAATAAAATAAAATAACTAAAATAAAAGCATAGTCCCCACGTTGTCATTTCAACACTGGGCATTGAACACCAATCGAAAATCAAAACCAGGATGGATCCAGCCAGCAAACCTGAATTTGAGAGGATGTGTCCCCAGCCTGTCGTTACCACGGAAGGCAAGTCCTGGCCACGCTGATGGACATACATGTGCCCAGCACATTCCACACAACACGGCTTTGAAACAAGCCTGCTCGCTTTTCTTCCTTTCTGTCCGGTTGTATAATTTCTAGGTCCGGGATTGTCTGTTCTACTCCTCCTTTCTTCACGTGCATCCTACTCGAAGTCAAGGCACAAAATTCTATGCAGTCTCTCACTGGAACCCGTTGCCATATTGAAAGTATATAAATAGTTTGTTTTGTCACAGCTTTGTCAAGTGTCATATCTGTTAAACGCCTATGGGGCTCCCGGGTGGTGGCTCAGTCGATTAAACATCCGACTTTGGCTCAGGTCATGATCTCACAGTCCGTGAGTTCGAGCCCCGCGTTGGGCTCTGTGCTGATGGCTCGGAGCCTGGAGCCTGCTTCAGATTCTGTGTCTCCCTCTCTCTCTCTCTGCCCCTCCCCTGCTCATGCTCCGTCTCTCTCTGTCTCAAAAATAAATAAAAACATTTTTAAAAATGCCTATCAAATTGCTTCTTACGAAAAGTTGTAACTTGTAGAAAATGCAAGTTCTATTTCAGTTTGTTTCTTCCCATCCACTCTCATTGCATCTGCTGCAATATATTGCATAAAAGATGGTAGTCTGCTTCTAAACTCCTGGATTGATAATGAAATCGCAATGTGGCTTTCATGACCATTTGAAGCCTCATTAGGTAGCACTGTCTGAGGAATTCTGTTATGACTGTCACTTTAGAAGCAAAATATATGGCTCAAACAAGACCTAAGGGTCCTTCCAAATGGATGGCCCTTTAAACAGTATATTTTTTTAAGAAATAGCTTTCAGGAATTTGTCCACTATGTGTTTAGAAATGGTCTTTCCATAAGATCTCTAGACTGAAAATAGAATTCTCCAAAGAATACATAGGCAATCAATAAAATACCACATTATTAATTCACCTGATAGTACATTGATGCTTTTTTACATTATAATATTCAACTAGTGAAAGAGGACTTAGCAGAGGGGGGTAGCCTTTCATTTAAATTGGTGCTTGAGCTTTGCAATTACTTCAAATGTCATGGCTGATATTTGAAGAGCTTTCCAGTGGAATTTTTCTCAAGTTGGGTATCTGAATGATATGATTAACCTTAGGCCCCATCTTGATGCCGCTAGACGGTATGATGAAAAAATTAATTTTATCTTACAATGTGTGCCAGGCTGTCAGCTGCTAAGAAAACTGGAATCAGAGCATTGTTCTGGGACAAAGATCATGATATTAATGATTGATTTTTAGATCATGAACAGTTCTTTGTTATTAAATTCGTTCATTTTTGCAAAACTCTTCGACGATACTTTTTAAAAGCATTAAAAATATGCAATCTGTTTTGAAATATTTAGTAAGGAAAACAGGAAAACTTTTTTTTCAAAGTCCACGGTTAGGTATTATATTCTTTAATAAAAGATAATATAAAATGGTATATATAAGGCATTTGTCAATAAGCCAGTTTATTTAGTTATTTTGGCTAAAAGGAGTCTTTGGAAAACATTTAAGTTTTTAAAAAGTTTCCTTTTAACAATCTCACAATATTTGTTGATGATCTCCTCTGTTTACATTCATTATGACCTTGCGGGGCCTGAAAAGACAGTTTTGGGGGGTTTTGTTTACATTTTTTTAAGAGAGAGATAGCACAGGTGCAAGCAGGAAAGGGGCAGAGAGAGAGAGAGGGAGAGAGAGAATCTCAGGCAGGCTCTATGCTCCACACAGAGCCCAACCTTGGGTTTCATTCCCCAACTCTAGGATCATGACCTAAGCTCAAACCAAAAGTGGGACACTCAACTGATTGAGCCTACCCAGGCGCCCCTGAAAAGACAGTTTTAAAAATAGCTTTCTCAATTTTTGGTGGCACCGACAGGCACAGGCCAAAGCACATCCCCATATACAGATGGTCCCCAATTTACAATGGTTCGACTTAGGATTTTTCGACTTCCAGGCAAGACGTATTCTGTAGAAGCCATACTTGGAAGGGTTGAATTTGGATGTTCTTCTGGGCTAGCGCGTGTTAGGCTCTGTACTGACAGCTCAGAGCCTGGGCCCTGCTTCAGATTCTGTGTCTCCCTCTCTCTCTCTGCCCCTCTCCCACTCACACTCTGTCTCTCTCTCAAAAATAAACATTAAAAATTTTAAAAAAAGAGAAATTACATGAGAAATGCAATACTTTGTTGTGATATAGGCTTTGCATTATCCTTCTGCCCAACTGTAGGCTAATGGAAGTGTTCTGAGCACACACTCAGGCTAAGCTAAGCTATGATGTTTAGTGGGTTCAAGATATTCAATATTTCCAATATTTTCAAATTCTGATGGTTTTATCAGTATGCAACCCCATCATAAGTCAAAGAACTTCTGTCATGTTAACAGCTGATTAAAAAAAAAATACCTGAATGGTTCACTGAGTGTCAGAGTTTTTGTACATCTTATTTGAAAAGTTTTCTTTCAATTAGCCTAAAACACACACACAAAGTTCATGTTTGGTTTACTAGGTAACTCTGTCCAAGGAACCCAAATAAGGAACAAATGTTGGAAATTTGGAAATAAAACAAGAATGTTGAGAAAAGAGTAGTGTGAAAATTCACCGACTTTCTAGGCAAACAGTATTTCTCCAAATACCACAGCTACTGACAAATTACGGATCCAAATGAGGGTATTCAGCTCTCCCACATTCACACAATGTTACTTCATCTTCAGAGGACAGAAGCCATCTTGTAAAACATGACGATTAAAGTACTATAACAGAACTCATAGTATTTAATACCTATGTCTTCAGAAGGGCATGTTTTAGTAATTTTGATCATAATGCAATCTGCTCAAAGCTGTTAAAGTATGGATAATTTCACTCAATTTTCCAGTAGGTTTCTGCCTTGAATAAGTAAATAGTGGGTAATGGTTTGTGTCAAAGTCCTTGCAACACTCCATTAAACATAGAGCATGACAATCTGATCAGATGTCTCTTTTATAGTCAGAAACTGACTTGTGACTTGTGAGTTACTCAACTACATCAGGTCACATCAAAAGTCTCATCTTTTCATCTTGCCCAAATCCCTGATGGTTTTACATCTGACACATTTTGAATCTCAGCACTGTGACCTTACTCTTCAACGTGCATTTGATATAGTCTAAGTACTGCTCTTGAAATAATACTAAGTTATTATTCAAGGAACTGAATGGATAAGCAAATAATACCACTATTAGCAGAATCTCAAAATCGTACACTATTTTTTATCAATGTCTAGCCCAAATAAATCACAATTTTGCTTAGATTCATGATCAGATAATCAAAACCTTAACCAGTTGTTCAACCTTGGGAAATAAATTCAGTGTGTGAGTATTTGACGACATCAACTCATATAAAATATAACCGATACCAAGGGAGTTTAAAAGAGTAAAACCAACTTAAAAAGTGCATCACATAATCAGATATACACTTTATGTAAATCCAGACAGACTAAAATTTCGGAAATTCATTGCAGATGTTAATATTTAATTAAAGTTCTCAGTCTCCAGTTACAATTCATTTTATGAGGCACTGATTGTAACTTGGATTTTATTAATTATTAAAATTATATGTACAGATATTCGGTAGCTCCTGAGTCCATGGTGATGATTCTAAAACCGTTTATTAAGTTTCCTCAGATTCCACAGGCACCTGGGTGGCTCAGTCAGTTAAGCACCTGACTTCAGCTCAGATCATGATCTCGTGGTTGGTTTGTGAGTTCGAGCCCTGCGTCAGACTCTGCTGACAGCTCAGAGACGAGAGAGTCTGCTTCGGATTCTGTGTCTCCCTTTCTCTCTGCCCCTCCCCTGCTTGCGCTCTGACTCTCTCTCTCTCTCTCTCTCTCTCTCTCTCTCTCAAAAATAAATACACATTTAAAAAATACATGAGTGTCCTCAGATTCAAAGAAGCTTATTTCACATTTGCTCTTGAACACATATTTGTTTAGAGATTGCTGTGTACAAGATCTGTAATATCTAGACACTCATTGTTCACTTGGTTCAGAGGCCTGGGCATCAGAGAATGTGTCAGTATGGTGCCCTTTCACAGAGATGAATCTGAGGTGCAGAAACACAGAGTGCTGTGGGGCTGTTCAAGAAACAAAGCTCTCAATGATCTTAACATTCTCACAGTCCCCACCAATCACCAAAGAACCAGAGACGGCTAAAACTGGAAAGGATCTTAGTGATCCTCTCCTTCTAAGGGATCCTCAGAAACCTGTGACTCTTGGCTTCTAGTCTTTCCTGGAATTCTTCCACAGAGGCAATTTATTACTTTGGCTAACTTCACATAAATTGTCAACCTTGTGTTTCATCCCTGTGTCTCAATATCGGTTGCCTGGCTTTTTTATGTTAATTTGTCAACCTATTTTGCAAGACAAGCCTTCAACTATTTCCATCCACTACTCTGTAACCCCTGATCCTTCTCCCTTCTAATTAAATTTCTCCAGTCCTTCCTGTCATTTCGTATATGACATCAATTCCCACACCTCCCGCTTGCTATCCTGGTTCGTCTCCTCTGATTTTTCTCCCTCAAAGTTTAATTGTTTGTGTTTAACTTTTGCTTATGGAGGTTTAACCTACATACAAGGAAGCACAAACATCTCAAATGTAGAACTCAGTGAATATGTATACATCGTTAAGGTTTTGTTTTTGAAGCCCACAAAAATAGAATCGTATCAAACATCTTTAGTATTCTACAGGTAGAAACTACTGTAATCTAGTTACCATTTCCATACTGATGGAAAGACCGATCCTGTCTTTTGTCTTTCCTTCCTGTTCTTCCTTATTTCCTCCCTGCCTCTTTCTTTCTTTCTTTCTTTCTTTCTTTCTTTCTTTCTTTCTTTCTTCTTTCTCTTTCTTTCTTTCTTTCTCTTTCTTTCTTTTTCTTTCTTTCTAAATTTTTTTTTGATGTTTATTTATTTTTGAGAGAGACAGAGACAGAATGCGAGTGGGTTGGGGCAGAAAGAGAGGGAGGCACAGAATCCGAAGCAGGCTCCAGGCTCTGAGCTGTCAGCACAGAGCCCGACACGGGGCTCAAACCCACGAACCACGAGATCATGATCTGAGCCGAAGTCAGACGCTCAACCGACTGAGCCACCCAGGTGCCTCTTTCTTTCTTTCTTTCTTTCTTTCTTTCTTTCTTTCTTTCTTTCTTTCTTTCCTTCTTTCTTTCCTTCTTTCTTTCTTTCTCTCTCTCTTTCTCTTTCTTTCTTTCTTTCTTTCTTTCTTTCTTTCTTTCTTTCTTTCCTTCCTTCCTTCCTTTCTTGCTTTCTTTCCTTTCTTCCTTCCTTTCTTTCTTTCTTTCTTCCCTTTCTTGCTTTCTTTCTTCTCTTTTTTTCTTTTCTTTCTTTCTTTCTTTCTTTCTTTCTTTCTTTCTTTCTTTCCTTCCTTCCTTTCTTGCTTTCTTTCCTTTCTTCCTTCCTTTCTTTCTTTCTTTCTTCCCTTTCTTTCTTTCTTCTCTTTTTTTCTTTTCTTTCTTTCTTTCTTCCTTTTCTTCCTTTTCTTTTCTTTCTTTCTTTCTTTCTTTCTTTCTTTCTTTCTTTCTTTCTTTCCTTTCTTCCCTTTCTTTCTTTCTTCCTTCCTTTCTTTCTCTCTTTCTTTCTGTCTTTCTGCCTTTTTTTCTTTTCTTTTTTTTTTTTATGTATCCAAAGCAGTAATTGCTTTAACTTTCACAATTCTTGATTCTCATTGTGGTGGCATGAATAGAAGCTTCTGTAAAGCCTACCAGTAATTCATTTAGAATATCCTTAAAATATTAAAGTTTTGTCCTTTGAAAAACAAAACAAAGGTGTTCGTATTTATTTCGAAGACTGCTGTTTACTTGAATGCAATTAAACAGTGAAATTTCCTGAATTTAATTCTAAATGGCTTCAGTGAAGGCTTTTTAATTATTCAGGATCGCTAGTTCTCAACTTCCAGAATGGCTCTGTTTAAATTAGATGGCCTTAGACGGGATTTGATCCTTCTGTTTTCTTGTTGATGTTTTTGTTGCTATGATACAGTTGAAAGTTAATCCTGCCATAACCATTGACTCATATGCTTCATGTCAATGTGGCCCTGTTAAGACTGCATCACTCTGGATTATCAGAAATCCATCTTCAATGTAGTTCCCAGCTGGTGAAGATAATGTGCCATATACATGTTGTACTTCCTCATGTAGAGGTAGGAATATTTTCTTCCTTTCTTTCTGGGATTTTTCTAAAAAGTTCATCTTTCACATTATTTTTCTTCATTTAATGGTAATACATGCTTATTGTAAACATTTCAACATACCGGAAATGAATGTATGGTTTAGAGGAAGGAGGTCGCATAAATTCCCTCTCCTGAAGGACTGAAAATCTCAGGGTAAAGGATACATATTAGTTACTCTCTGTATATTATTGAATCTTCTGAATGTTTCTAACTGGTCATTATCATTCAAAACTTCTTGGGACACTTCATAAAGTCATAGAAGCCTGAATGTCTTCATTTCAAAGGGTGGAATTCAGAAAACCCACGAACTTGGATAGAGAACAAACTAAAACTGTACCTTCCTTTTCACTTCCTCCAATGGTGAATGCTAGTAACAGACCACAGTAACACCAGCGGCCTCTGATACTTTGTCCTTAATTGATATTATTTCACATGGGATATTATTCATTGTGCTCATCAGATAGACCCGCTCCTAGATCCTGTTACTCTGCGTATTTGTAATGAAATACACAGACTAAATGTGTGCTTTTTTCATTATTTTCATAATTATTTTTTAAATTTTTAAACGTTTATTTTTGAGAGAGAGAGAGAGAGAGAGAGAGAGAGAGACTGAGTGTGAGCAGGGGAGGAGCAGAGAGAGAGGGAGACAGAAAATCCAAAGCAGGCTCCAGGCTCTGAGCGGTCAGCACCAAGCCCAACGATGCAGGGCTTGAACTCATGAACCAGGAGATCATGATCTGAGCTGAAGTCAGATGATTAACCGACTAAGCCACCCAAGCGTCCCTTGCATAACTATGTTTAAAATAAGAATTGTTGTCTTTAAAATTCTATGTATTGGGGGCTGCCTGAGTGGCTCAGCCGGCTAAGCATCCGACTTCGGCTCAGGTCACGATCTCGTGGTTCGTGAGTTTGAGCCCCGCGTCGGGCTCTGTGCTGACAGCCAGAGCCTGGAGCCTCTTTCAGATTCTGTGTCTCCCTCTCTTTCTCTGCCCCTTCCCCACTCACGCTCTGTCTTCTCTCGAAAATAAACATTGATAAAAACTTTTTCAATAAAATTCTATATATTTTATTTAACACATTTGTGACTATTGTTTTGAGAAGGAGTTGCCAAAGGGAATCCACAGCACAAAAGTAGGTTGAGAACTCCTGACCTACTGGCATTAGCTGTTTAATGTCTCAGAAGAAAGCCCAAATGCCTTCTCAAACACATTTCATCAGTGACACATGTACCCTGAAGCCGAACATTGAAATCCGCCTTTTTGTAAATTCACCAGGGCTACCTTGATTCTCCACTTCCTACAGAATCATCTGTATATTATCTCACCTATAGCCAATACTATCTACCCCACTTTCCCTCCTTGTTCCCCAAAGCCACACGTACCTTTGAAGCTCTTTGGTCACGGCTCACCCTTTACCTGGGCTCCCCCTTCCTGGCAAAAATTCACTTGCAGGGATCAGAGGCCAGGTTTTCTTATCCTGAAATTATGCAATTGTCTTTTGCAACCTTATTAAATTTTACCCAATAATCCCACACCAGCAGTATCGTTTTGAATTTTCTGCCTGTCCCATAACAGAAAAACTTCCCTCCTGATTAAACAACACATGTCTGTGTCGTGCGGAAGAAGCCCTCCTGGCTGAGATGGTTGGCACCTGTACTTGGTGAAAACATTGATTAAAGAAGAGTAAGATGAAAACAACGCAGCCTATTCTAAACATTTTAACTAAACATGTGCAACTGACTAATCCTTGCCAGTGAATGGATGTAAGGCCAAGACCCAGTCTCTGAATATGAGTGGTCTGGCTGGAGTTCAATGTCATTCCCTTTAACACATTGCTGGTGATTTCCAGGTTTTTATTTCTTTTTTTTTTTTTTTTAATGTTTTTATTTATTTGTTTTGAGAGAGAGCACGTGAGCAAGGGAGGGACAGAGAGAGAGGGAGAGAGAAAATCCTAGGTAGGCTCAGCGCTGCCAGCCCAGAGCCCAACGCACGGCTCCATGACACGAATGGTGAGATCAAGACCCCGGCCAAGATCAAGAGGCGGAAGTCTAACCAACTGAGCCACCCGGGGGCGGGGGCCGGGGGGGGGGGGGGGGGGGGCTCCAGGCTTTTATTTCTTCAAAGTGAAGCGAGATTACAAAGATAGTTGTGAAAGCACCTGAGTGTGGAATCTCTGCAGATTTTTGTAACTTTTCTTCTTCGGGTTGACCTGCCTACGATTAGTTGGTAGCAATTATTTTTAGTGATGAGCTTTTACTGAAACGTCGCAAAGCGTTCCACTTGCTTTTCAGGGCACTGGTGCTCTTCTTTTGTGCCCTCATTTTTCATCATTTTATGCCCTGCTTCGTTATACCGTTTCATCACAAACCTAACATAATTGGCCTCACCAAGTTTGGGGGCAGGTGCAAAACATAGATCCTTGGGCGGCCTGAGCTGAATGCAAACAAGGGAGGCCTACAGAGCACGACAAGGGACAGACTCACTACCCCCGAGTGGAAATTGGCACGCCAACAGCGACTGTCAGTGGGTTTACAGTGAAAAGGGACATGTTGTTGAATCTGGCAAGGAAATGATGTGGTGAGCTCTACCGCTGTAAAAATAGGACGTATATCGCTTTTGTTCACGTTTACATTTCTACATTTTCTCTACCCCCGTCTTTTACATAATTTCTGTGAAATATCTTAGAAAAGTAAGTTTTTTTTATGCAAAAAGCTTCAGAGAATTTTTAAAAAGAAAAAAAAAAAAAAAGAACCAGGCATTGGAATCAAGGATTCAGCGTTAGACACTGGAGTCTAAACCCGTCCCACTTTGGCAGAGACAATTAGGCTTGTCGGGACACCACCCCGCCTCCCCGTCTCACTTCAGTTTGGCAGACAGACTTTTTTTTTCAAGTTTATTTATTTTGAGAGGGGTGGGAAGAGGAGGGGCAGGGAGAGAGAGAATCCCAAGCAGGCTTCGAGCTGGAGCCCTACGCACGGGGCTCGAACTCATGAACCGCGAGATCATGCCCTGAACCGGAAATCAAGAGGCGGCCGCTCAACCGACTGAGCCCCTCAGGTGCCCCCTGACTTACTTCTTTTTTTTTTTTTTTTTTTTTTAATTTTTTTTTTCAACGTTTATTTATTTTGGGGACAGAGAGAGACAGAGCATGAACGGGGGAGGGGCAGAGAGAGAGGGAGACACAGAATCGGAAACAGGCTCCAGGCTCCGAGCCGTCAGCCCAGAGCCCGACGCGGGGCTCGAACTCACGGACCGCGAGATCGTGACCTGGCTGAAGTCGGATGCTTAACCGACTGCGCCACCCAGGCGCCCCCCCCCCGACTTACTTCTGATTGGCCCGCGTGTGAAATGAGCTGACAGTAGGGCAGTGTCTGTGCAAATGTGAGGCATCTTCAACCCAAACGACTATGATCAAATATTTTTAAACACAGATGCTTTAAAATTTACATGACAAACTTTTTCCCTAACTTCTAAACTTCTAGAGAATAACCAGCTCCGCCGTCGAGCAAATTGTGCTATTCAGCGTCAGATGTCACAGGAAAAAAATCTGAATGAAACAATTTTTTCCAGAACTTAAATCCACCAGCTTCACTCTACAAAAGGGGAACTACCTCTGAACGTAATGGGAAGCAATTTTGTGTAGAACGAAGCAGCACAGCAGAAGTAGAAAAATGCGGTAGCAGTTTCTAGCCGACCTTTAAAATGACAGCCTTTTGTGGACCCGTATCTCGGAGATAAACCGTTCTACACAGCTCCGTAGCTGCTCAAAGCACTGCCACGTTCCAGCGCAGCATTGGATTTCATTTGCGGTGATGTTCTAGTTGGTTAAAGTGACCTGAAGCACAATCTCTGGAAAGCACCCCTTCGACCTTGTCCCCCAGCTGAAGATACAGTGTCATGTCTTAGATGATTCCAGTACATAGACAGAACCCCTTCTGACCCAATTTCCCCGGGGCGCTACAATGAGACATCTACCCAAGCTGACTGAATGGTTGGATACACGAGGACGCAAAAGGTGCTCAGCTCTCTGACCCCACCCGTGCAAAGCCCAGCCTGTTGAACACCGTGGGGGTTGACCTGTTCAACTGGTCGGCTGGCCATCTCAAGTAATGCCTCCACTCACTGCTGACTATGCTTCTTTCATCTACAACTGCCTGGCATTTGAACTTAGTTCTTCATGGTGTTCCTATTGGCCCAAGCACATTCTGTGCTGGAGAAACACTATGAGCCCATTGTCTCTTTAGAGCCCCAGACTTCCAACATTGGTTCTATTATAGACTGAATTGCGCCCCCTCCCTTAAAGTCCATATGTTGAAGCCCCAACTCCCAATGTGACTATCTTTGGAGATAGGGTCTTGAAGGGGGTGATGTCAAAGGAAGTAATAAGCGGTGGGGGGAGTCCTAATCCAAAAGGACTAGTGACTGTGTAAGAAGAGTAAGAGACACCACAAGGGCATGCGCACAGAGAAAAGGCCATGCTAAAGACGCAGTGAGAAGGCAGTCAGCCACAAGTCAAGGAGAGAGGCTGAGCCGGAAACCAACCCCACCAGCACTGTGATCTCGGACTTCCAGCCTCCAGAACTGAGACGATAATGTTCTGTTGTTGAAGCGGCCTCCTGTGGTATTCTGTCACAGTGACCCCAGCTGGCTGACACAGCCCCCAAGCCAGCACCACCATTGTTTACACCCCCCTGTAACCCCCCAGCCCTGTTTCTTCTCTCACCTTTCACTCCGGGCCCTTGAAGAGAGAAGCCCTTAAAAAATATTTCCTTTCGGGGCGCCTGGGTGGCGCAGTCGGGTAAGCGTCCGACTTCAGCCAGGTCACGATCTCGCGGTCCGGGAGTTCGAGCCCCGCGTCGGGCTCTGGGCTGATGGCTCAGAGCCTGGAGCCTGCTTCCGATTCTGTGTCTCCCTCTCTCTCTGCCCCTCCCCCGTTCATGCTCTGTCTCTCTCTGTCCCAAAAATAAATAAACGTTGAAAAAAAAAATATTTCCTTTCAAAATGTATTTAATGACCATCAAGAAGAATTTGATGTCTCATCACAATGAATGCCCCAACCCTTAGAAACATAAAATCTAGTTTCCCTTTCCTGGACAGGAAGGGAAAGATTTTCATCCCTCCTATGATGTGTCAACCTACTCAAAAGCTGAGCAGAAGACGTTTACACAAAGGAAAACTCAGATTAACTTGTTGTATTTTGTTCCACACGAAATAGTGACTGGGCAGCTCGGTCAGCTAAGCGTCCAATGTTGGCTCAGGTCATGATCTCATGGTTCGTGAGTTCAAGCCCCAGGTCGGGCTCTGTGCTGACAGCTCGGAGCCTGGAGCCTGCTTCGGATTCTGTGTCTCCCTCTCTCTCTGCCCCTCCCCTGCACACGCTCTGTCTCTCTCTCCCTCAAAAACAAATAAACATTAAAAAAAACTTTTCTAAGTTGGTATGGTAACACGTGTCATCAAACTAATGAGATAATGGAATAATTTTCACAATTATATGTAACATAATAAAAGTAATAAAATAATAATTTCAACACATTTTCAGCTTTTTTCCCAGTATTTTTAATAATGACCCAGAGACTGCTGAAAAGATAAAACTTTCTGCCACCTATAAACATGGTGGGGAAGCACGAAATACATTCAGAAAAGAATATTTTCTTTTTTTTATTTTTAAAATTTTTTTTTCAACGTTTATTTATTTTTGGGACAGAGAGAGAGCGTGAATGGGCGAGGGGCAGAGAGTGAGGGAGACACAGAATAGGAAACAGGCTCCAGGCTCTGAGCCATCAGCCCAGAGCCCGACGCGGGACTCGAACTCACGGACCGCGAGATCGAGACCTGGCTGAAGTCGGACGCTTAACCGACTGCGCCACCCAGGCGCCCCCAGAAAAGAATATTTTCTAAAAATAGTTAAAAGAACGTAGCATCGGTAATCGAGCATCCCTTCGGTATCTGGAAAATTTCTTTCACGGAACACCGCAGTCCTTCTCTCATGCCAAGTTAACCAAGTGCTGTTACCCTTCAGATGAAGCACGTCAGTTAAAAACACACTGAGAATTCAGTGAATCACGTTTTGCCAGCTTGTTTAGAAATTTAAATGTCATTTGCTTCTGGAACATGTTTTCCTCGTTCCATCAAAGTGAATGTCATAATTTTTGACTGAGAGGGTCTCGGTGGACATATCACGGGATGATTCCAGGTTTAATATATCGGGAATATACATCTGGAATAGACCTTATTTTTATTTTCTGATGATCTGACCCAACTGTGGAAAGCCAAAGGAGGGTCAAGTAGGATCCCAACAAGGGGAAAGGGACTAATAATGGGAAATAGGTCAGCGAGCCACAGCAACATTTTCTTTTGTCGACACAGGGTAGGCCTTTGATTGGTGGTGAGAGGCCTCTGTTCCCCCAACCTCTGCAAGGAAAGTCATTTTACAAAAAGCAGCAGGCTCTGGTGTCTCCGCCCTGACGATGTTTCTCTCCGCAACAGCATGAGAGAACCACAAACTTCATGACCATTTTCTAAAAAAAAAAAAAAAAAAAAAAAAAAAAAAAAGCTAAAGGGAAAGTAACAGGTATGGTTGCATACACTCGCTTTTGACCATGACCCTTCTGGTCTCTGCATGGCTCGTGCACAGGTTTGATAGTAAAATGAATTGAAACAACCTTTCTGAGTGTGAGGCATTCTTCTTGGCCATCTTGGAGCCCAGACCAGCCTGTGTGGTCAGGCCCGGCTCATTCCTTCCACGGCAGAACAGGAAACGGAAGTTCAGGGAGCAAATCACATCTTTCACTTTGTCAACGGTGAGGTCCCCTGAAAACCAAACGGCTCCAGATCGTAGGAAATATTTCACCCTTTGGAAAGATTGGGCACAATGTTGGTTCAACTAAACTCTTGGTGGCGGTCATCAAGACCACTTGGGGCGTGAAAGATAAGTTCACACCGTGCTTTTTCTCCCAAACAAAAAATATTAACCCACCCTTTCTGAGGGGGGTTTCTGTAAGGGACGAGGGAACACAGTTCTGTAGGGGACAGTCCCACACATCTGAAACTCTTTCCTGAAGCCACATAGCTCAAGTTTGGGGCACAGTAAAACCCCGCGTCATCCTCCCAGACACACGTCAGCACGCGTTTTCAGAGAAATTTGAACCCATATGTTTCTGATTGACATGAACGGCAATGTTAAGGCTGCCCCAGAGATTTTACAAGCTTTTCTCAGGAAACTTGTTGTATTTGAAACTCAAGAGTTATATTTACCCAAAAATAAACCAAATGTAACCCCCTACCTATGGGGCATTCATTTGAACCAAAGACCACAAAACTACCTTTTAAAGAGAACAATTACTTTCTGGGACACGCAGGGCCAAGAGCTATGTTCTTTCTACTACTTTTCTAGCTGAGCTTGGTAAGCCGCTGAAAGAAGCACTTTTTAATAAAATTGAGAGACTAAAGCTCTGTAGTAAATCCAAAATAGCACTTTCTTAAATCCCTCCTCCAAATAGAAAACGTTATCACTGTTTAACTTGGTTTAAAAAAAAAAAAAAAAAAACTTAAACAAAGCAGGGGTTTTTTTGGTTTGTTTTTTGTTTGTTTGTTTTTCAAATGGTTAAGGAAATTGTCACGGAATCTAGTTTAGCCTTTTAGGGTTAAGACTGTCTGTGATATAAATCGAAAATTAAGGATTTTTATCTGAATTAAATCCTTTTAAAACATTCACAGATTCAATAGTAACCAATTGTACCCAGGGGATTTTGAATTCCTACTTCTAATATCCACCGGATTTCAAAAGCAAATTCTAGACCGAATCGTCGAAGTAACCTGAGTTTTGCCTATATACTATCTTCTTAGTAGTTTAAAGGAGGTTTACAGAAATGGGACTCTTGAGAGAAATGATTTCTTTCCAACCATAAAACCAGGTGCATGGGAAGGTTCATTAACAATCAGCACTAAACCGGGGCTTTCCCGGTGAGTCTGAACCTTATTAGGATTTCCTCCGGCAGTAAAAAGAAATAAATATAAATTAGTTGTATTATCTAATACTGGTAAAATTCAATGAGGAATAATAACGAAGGTCAAAAATTGTAAATGTATGGAACGTTGTTTGTTGGAACATATATGTGTATGTAATACATAGTATATAGCATACTATATATACATATACAGTATATAGCATATTATATATAGTATATTAAACATAGTATATAGTATATTATTATACATATATAGTATATATTACATAGATATTTATAACTCATATATAGAGACAGAGAGAGAGAAAATTAAGTAAATATTGGACAGAGACAATCATTACCAAAATAATAAAAAGTATATGCCCCTAGGGATAACTCCTGGTAGTGCAAACCCACAAAAATTTCCAGAAGACAGCTGTCCGTTGATATCCACTGTGCGGGGGGCGGGGGGGCGGGGAACCACTTTCTGAGAGTTCATGTATACCTTCTCTAACCAATAACCCTCCACCCCTGAATCCACTTACACTTGAGGCAAAATTAAGAAGAAAGAAATCATTAAGAAAACTTGCCCATTTTCACCTAACTCAGACTTCAAGGTCTCGTCAAATGACCCCTCTGTATAGGAAGAGGTAACGATTCCCCAAATTATAAACATATTTACTCTGCCATATAGTATAAAGGTAGATTCCACCTTTTTGTCGTTGTTGTTGTTTAAACAAAAATGATCTTCCCTTCTCTGTAGTCTTTTAACTCCAGGAAGATTGAGAAGTTTCTTCTGTTGGCACACCCACCCTCTGCTAGCCAAAAGCCCTTTAAAACACTTCTCTAAACGCATTCACTTCCCATAGCTTTTCGTTTTGTGCTATCGGTGATGGTGACGCTTTACCCCTTCACACACTGTGGTTAGAGAAAGGTCTGAAGAAAGACAAAGGAAAGCCGGCTGTAGACTCAATCTTTGGGGGCCTCTGAGATCTGTTAACCTTCAGATGTTTTCTTTGGTTCGGTTTGGTTTTCACTTAATTTTTCTGTGCGCTTCTATTTGTATCGCAACCCACCAGCCAATAACTCTGTCCCCTTGAGTGAAAAATGGAACAAGGGTGTGACAAAACCGAACGGTTAGTTGTCTGTGGTCCCATGAGATCGACTCAAAGCCATCAAAACTATTTCCTTAACACACAACATCATTTTCCTCAAGGAACAAACTGGCTTCATATTGCGCCACACTGGATAATACGTGTTTAATTTAGGGAGTTTATTTCTCCCAATTTAGAGGAAGAAATATATACATTTAATTCTTTGGAAAATAAGAACAAATTGCCATTTCTTTATGATGTGTTTTTTACTCTTCTTTTCCTTAATTAAGAA
This sequence comes from Felis catus, assembly GCF_018350175.1. NCBI lineage: Eukaryota > Metazoa > Chordata > Mammalia > Carnivora > Felidae > Felis > Felis catus. Next base: position 76,591,957 of record NC_058368.1, read on the forward strand.
TAATTAATTAGACTCACTCGATATTTAATATGTAGAGATATTAATTAATATATATTAATATTAATGTAATGTTTATATATATATGTATGTATGTATAAACCCATTAACTATCTCTGTTTTCTCAGTACTGGTAAAACCACCAGCCTAAGCAGTTCTTCATGGAATCGACACCGCTTTTTTTAGGAAGGAAGCAGAGTCACCAGGATGTTCTAGAATCTTCAAGATGAGCCAATTCTGTAATAGACTTTGGTCTGTTGGAAATTAAAGTAATATGCTATAAAACATTTGTAGTGTCTCTGCTCAAATATTTAGGTTCAAGTCTGGACTTACAAAGACACGATTAAGGCTAAGATAGATTCACGTTTTCCCTTCTCCTTCGGCTTTGCCCAAGAAATAATGATCTGAAGGCCCCCATGTGGAGAGGATAGACAGGACCTAAGAATAACTCAGAGTGGATTCTACTCTCCTAAGTAGACCCACGTCTAACGGCAAGAGGACCATCTTCTGCCAGGACATTTTGCACTTTCCAGGTAAGGAGGAAAGAAAGTCCCGCTGACTATCGAGTTCACCAAAGACGATTTCACCCCCTGCCTGACAAGGACTTTCAGTGCCTCACCACCCCTACCACCATCATGAGAAAGACTGAGAAAGAGCGGAGGTCACCGTATGCAAGGGTATTTGCTACAATATAGATGACTACCGACCGCTAACAATGACTTGCTATGTCCTTTCAGGAAAGACTGAGCCATAGAACGTTTCCAAATTGCCAGACAAGTACGACAGACGGATGAGACACGTTTTTCAGACTTAAGACATTGTGCAGATCAGGAGAGGTCAGACGAGCACTCTGTTGAACTTAGAGAATACAATTTTCCCCAAATGTTCTTCATTTAAAATAAGTACCCAATTGGTGACTTTTCCATGTTGTTTCTGTTGTTTTTCTTTTTCCTACTGAACCGCATTATGACAATAGGCTGTGGAGGGAAGGCGTGAGGTGATGCTCAGTGTCAAGGCTGAGCAGGTAGTTCTGTTCCACGCCATCTGTGACAGACATGAGTGAAAAGAAGGAAAGGAGACAGAGAGAGAGAGAGAGAGAGAGAGAGAGAGAGAGAGAAGGGAGGAAAGAAGGAAGAAAGGGTGAACATAATGAAGTTATCGTGTTCAAAATGAAATCTGGAAACCTGACTTTTTCTTTTTTCTTTTTCTTTCTTTTTTTTTTTTTAGAGAGATAGAGACACATGTGAGCTGGGGAGCGGGGCAGAAGGAGAGAGAGAGAGAGAGAGTCAAAGAAAGAGAGAGAGAGATTGAGAATCTTAGGCAAGCTCCACACTCAGCAAGAGTTGAACTCGGGGCTCTATCCCACGCCCCTGGAATTGTGACCCGAGCTGAAGTCAAAAGTTGGACGCTCAGCTGACGGGGCCACCCAGCCACCCCCTGGAAGTCAACAAAAATAACCATAAAAACATTCTCCCTTCTAGACCCCTAATGGGAGTAATAGTAGGAAGAGAATAGCACCTACCATCCCGTCATGGAACCCATGGAACCATCCATGACCACAGCCACTATGCAAACCAGTAAGTGACTCCCGTAGTATTAGATTAGGCAATTAGCACAACAAATAAGTCCGTAGGATTTCCATGCTTTTATGCTATAGCAAGGAAAAGAACTAAAAATACTTCAATCCTCTTGTCTTTTTCTTCCTCTGAATATCTTCCAACTTCCAGAGCCTGAAAATCCAGTTTCACTTTAAGTAACTGCTCATCTGCTTTTACCAACAGTAACTGTAATTTGCAACTTAAAAAAAAAAATATCTTAAACCAAACTTCTCCCATGCCCAGGTTTATGTATTCAGCTTAAATTACACTGTTTTGCATCCATAAATATGCAATATTATCATGTTCTTGAGTCATTTGGTGTTTTCATCGTCATATCCTAAAAATATAAACCCCAGCAAGTCAGGGTTCCCTCCTCCCCCCGATCTGCACCGTACTAGGCATTCTATAGAAGTTTAATAGGTAACTGGAATTTGCTAATTGATTCATCGTTCAGTAATTGCAGAAAAATAGTAAAATAGATCAAAGAGATGGAAAGGAACGGACAAGGGGCCAGGAAAAGGATGAGGTCATCTGCGTGAACAAGATGAGGGCCTCTAAGAATAATAAGCAAAAGGGTTTATGATCTCTCGCTCTCTCTCTCTCTCTCCCTCTCCAATCCCGATGTCCAGATGAAATGAAAATTAGGTCACTCATTCAAATTGTGTATCTAACACCAGGCATCCGGATATTCGGCTTCCAGAGGGAAAAAGAAAAAAATGATCGGGTGCCTGGCCTTTTTTTTTTTTTTTTTTTTTTACTTTTTTATTTAGATCTTGCAATTTCAAATAGAAGGAACACGCGAAGCATGACTGATTGAAGTGATAGTGTGGAAAACTAGCGGGGTAACTAAGATATTTTGGAAGCCGTGTTCTGAATCAAGAGTATGGAGGAGAAAAGAGACAGGAATTTCAAGGATGCGGAAGAGAGACGGGGTTTGGTTTAGTTAGTTTATAGGTTGTCACACATTAAGATGATAAAGTGTTCATGCCGAGGGTATAAACTTCTCTTTTAAACAAGAGTATATTTTAGAAAGAGAAAAGACAGTTTTAGAATCACACATCCCCGCACAATTTTCTAATAAATAGCAGCCTTCGGCAGCTGGTCTCACACTCCACCAGCTTTGCAGCGTCTCAACTCACATAGTAAACTGAGCATTAGGGTTTGCCTCAACAAACTCTTGCCTGCTAAAATTGGAGAGTTTGACAGATTTTTAGAAAATGTTCCATGAATCCTAATTTATGAGCAACAGTTGGTTAAGTGAGCATGCCAATTAAACCAAATAGTGAGTGTTAATTCATTGACATGGTATTTCCACATGGAAAGGGAAAATAGTTTGCAAAGCAATAACGCGAAAGTATGTACTGATTCAATGTTGCATCACCTCTTACTCTGCATTTCTTGACTATCGGCCAGTAATTGTTTACTGAAAAGATTATCTCGCACAGCGATTTATACGTCGCTCATGAGGGTCCGCTCATCGCTTGCCCTGAACCTGACTTCATTGAGGATAACAATCGATAAAACAGGCTTATTTCCCAAGGAAGACTTTTCGGGCAAGAAGCATGCAAAATTGTCCAATAAGTGAAAATAGCCATCGTGGATTATGGAGCTCTCCAGTGTCATTTCACATTAATCTCGGTGAGCCCCTTTAGACCTTCCACCGCCGGCTGTGGTACTCAGCTTTCTTCTCTTCTGCTCCCAGCAGGAACTGGAAATGTTGGCGTGGAAGAACGTGAATGGCACAAGAGACAGCAGAGGGCGAGGTAAAGAAGTCCCCCCTTGTTCATGTGAGCACAGCAGTCAGGAAGGCCCTGCCCTGCAGATAAGAAAAAAGAGGTGGTTGTTCAGCACTGGGCAGCGAAGGTAGTGGGGATTGTACTATCCCTCACCACATGCTTTCTTCGTCTGGGGCATTGTGGGGCTCCGGCGTTGTAGATATAACAGCGGCCTTGACATCTACTTTAAAAAATGACTCTTTTTCTCTTTTGCTTTAGTTAGCGCAGGCGAGTATGGTAATTCTCAATGGGAAACTGATACTGAGAAGTTCTCCCTGAGTGATTTATAGGTAAAGTTATAAACAGAGAGTTGTACTAAGGTAAGGCCCCACCCCATGTTGAAAAAGGAAAAGGAAAAGACGACAAGAAGGAAAAGTAATTCGTTTTTAGGTTTATTGCTCTTTAAATACATTCGTTTGTTGTAAATTGTCAGCAAGGACGTGGACCCGGCAGGAGAGTCATACAAGGAACACTTACAGAGCAGAACTCTCAAACTTAAGTCGTCCCCTAACATACACCCGCTGGTCAAGCCACCAAGTCTCTCCAGTGGAAAGGGAGTACTTAGAGTTTCAAGGTTTGCTGAAGATTCCAGAAGGAGGAAGGGCCTACCTTTTGAAGGGATTTGGAGTGATATTTTTAGGGAAAATAATTATCGATAGTGAAGGAGAAATGGAAGCACGAAGTGTGAATGGGTCTTTTGATTCTTTGGCAAGTCTGTAAATGTAGTGAAATTAAGGGGAAAAAAATCTTAAGACTCGTTAAAAAAATTAACATTAAAATGCTTTCTGAAATGCGCAGGAGAGGGTATGTTATTGTTTTCTATCCCCACTCCGTCTTCTACATGTTCCATTAACCACTGACTTGTATAACCGGCTGGAAACAGCTCGGCTCAGGAAGTAAACAGACATTCAATCACGTTTCTTTCAACCACCCAATACGTAGACGTGAAAACAACCCAGTATTGATTATATGGGGGTCAAAAGGCAAAAAGACGTCGGAAAGGTAACGTTCATTTCACGTGGGCTACAAAGAATTTTCCACGGCCCAGACTGCAAGAGTTTCCACCTCGTACAGCTATACACTCGTGACAGAGGAAAAAAATTCTGGGTCAGAGTTGTTGAATGAGAAATATCTGTAATGAAAACAGCAACGACAAGACAGCCTTCTGGGGGAATGACACACAGTTTAAAAAGCTGGGAAATAAATAGACTAATGGATAGAATCCATGCAGACATATGCCAGGCATATGGAACTGCTACGCCAGTAAATCTCTATTTTCATGTTTTTATTGTATCTGTGGCTAAATGATGACGTGGTATTTTAATTGGCCTTGACCAAAGTTTTCCCTTTGTTCCCCCTAAGATAAAAATTCACAGACAAGGTGAAAACTTATTCTGAAGACACCCGACGTTCTCCCTCTTAAATTATGACAGCAACCCATATCTGAGAGCCCCCGCTACCCCAATTCTGAACGCATTGAAGTGAAACGCAGACTCGTGTTCACAATCCAAAGCTCAGAACCATAAAGTCTACGCTATGTGACAAAGAAATGTTATGTCTTTGAAAGGAGAAATAGAAACCGACAAAGAAAAGTGAATCCCGGAAATAACCAGGTGATTTAAAGCTTTCTAGATAATCACCAGCAACTAGAATGATAATACTTTAATAGCATATTATATTTAAATAGCACCTTTCAAACTCCATCGTGCTAATCTACACAACATGTTCACAGGTAAGCAGGAAGGGGTATTATTCCCCTTTGAGATTAAGAAGGGTAATAGAGGACAGCCTTACTGAGGTCTCTTTCAGTCTTGGCAATGGATCCGGTACTGGACGCTCCTCACGAGACTTCCCTGCCTCCGTACCAACTCAGCTTGTGGGATGAGCTGGCCTCCTGGGCATTTTTCAGCACCCCTCTGTAGACGGGGAATTTCTTGGAGATATGACCAAATCTCGGGCTTTCTCCACTTCCTGGCTTCACCTGGTGGGTGTCCTATGAATACATCCCGGGACCAACAGAATTAACACCTGAATCTCCCCGAAATCCGTTCTTACTCCATCGGCTTTGCCACAATCTGAATGCAGAAAATCAAGTAAGCCTTGGGTGAAGGATGTCGCAGGGTACAGATCTTTCTCAGAGTTTCCTCAGCTCCGGATAGATGGACCCAGTGGTTACAGTCCGGCCTCTCTTTGACCTTGTCCCTTGAGACATGTCTATTTTTATTTTTACTATATTTTATTTTTACCGTCAGACAAAGCTGACTTCCTTTTAAGCCCAGCCTACGATTAGGCAAAGTTCAGGAAGAATGCAGGCTTCTCTTTCCGACATGCTGGGCCGGGTGGCTAACTTGAATGCCAACCTAAAGGCATATCTACCTTAACTAATGATGCAGCAGAGACTCGAAAGTAGGCAGAATGGTTTTCATTCACACTTCAAATGTTGGCCAGAATCTAGTTCTCCCTATGCCAGATCAAAGTAGTCTTCCAAGATGAGTGACAACCACTCACCTTTGGCACAATGGCGGCATTGAGAGCCATCACCCATATACTGAATGACACCCTGGCGTGGCCACAGGAGAACGTTATGGAAGCAGGAATGGAGTTGAAAAGCCCTGAGCAAAACCATGCCTCCAACTCAAGAGTCTTCCTCCTCCTCACTTCAAACTCATGCCTGTATCTTCTTCCGTACGCGGCGCTCAGAGTAGCGAGGTCTCACCTCGTTCCTCATTTACTGCTCAGCGAGGTCCAAGTGCTCTCTAGACAAGTGATCTTTCTCTTTCACTTATTACAGAGGGCTCTATACAAACCCACTGTTTATATTGAACAGTCCATAGATGACGCAAAAGCACCTTTTCCTGTGGATAATCAGTAGGACTTTCACAAGTGGTTTCAGGGAGACGCTCTAATCCAGGTACAAAGCGATAATACGCATGATACCTTTGTATAGGGTCTTGTTATATATTAAGCACGTTCACGTATGTAACTGCATTTGTAGGCAAATTATTTCGCTTCTCTGAGCTTTCATTTTCTCCACATGTATAAATAGTAGCACAAATGTTCCATGATAGGTAAACGTATTTCGAAGATTGCAATTCAGTTGTAGAACCATCCTGAGAATTCAGACACCATGTAGATATTATTTCTGTTGGCCATGTGTTTTTTTTTTTAAATGACTATGAGTGAGTTTTGGTCACTTATTCTAGACGACAAATACAGTCTTTGAAGAATCACCGGTTAAGTATTAGCCACTTTCAGATGTTGCTAAATATTTAGACAACGATCCAATGTGCTCTGAAGGATCCTTATTTAGTCATGGGAAAAATTAGAAATTTTGAAGTTAGCAATAATATTTTTAGATATTTTAAGGTCAATCCCACTTGATATTGAAAGATGTGTACAATCTGCCTTATTAAATCATCTTGTGGATAGAGTTGTCTACTGATTATAGAGAACATTCTTTGGGGGTGATCTAATCCATTCACTTAGCTCAAAATACCATTTATATACTAAAGACAACCAACCTCTTATCTCTAGCCCAGACCTCTCTGAATTCCTGGCTCATACATCCAACATCATGCTTGACATGTTTACTTTTCAGCATTTCTTAGAATAATTTCAAAACTGGGGCACCTGCGTGGCTCAGTCCGTTAAGCATCTGACTCTTGACTTCGGCTCAGGTCATGATCTCACAGTTTGTGAGTTCGAGCCCCCTGTCAGGCTCCATGCTGACATTGCGAGCCTGCTTAGGATTCTCTTTCTCTGCCAGTCCCCTGCTAGCTCTTTCTCTCCCTCTAAATATAAATAAAGAAACTTCAAAAAAAGAGTAATTTCAGAATTAAGCTATATAAAATTAATCACTTGATTTTATTTTCATGCAGAAAAACAAACCAACCCAGTAAAATTAAAATTCTCTCTTAATTAATGACATTTTATTTTAGCCAAAGATGTTTTCTACAATAAGTTGTGTGTGTGTGTGTTTTTTTTTCCTAATGGCTTTTTTGACAAGATTCCTGCAAGTTTCACCCACCTACATACCCACTTATACATGTAAACATATATTCCCGGGGAGGATTCTTACCAAAAGAGAAATTTTTTCAATTTAGTAATTCTGAAGTTGAAGTTTATAATGTTTTAGAAAACGAGGCCTTTTAAAAATCATTATAAGGCTGACTCCAATACTGGAGATGAAGACATTTATTTATGGTGATGCCCCAGATCCTGAGATGCAGGTACCATGTTTTATAGGTTGGATGGAACAACAGCGGGGGCACATTATCAGCTAAGGACAGATTTCCTGTTTGTTAGTTTAGGAACTGTTCTTGTATGTGTTGGCTGATAGCCTATAAGCAAGCAATTATTTTATTAATGAAAAAATAGAGGAAATAAGATCACCCACTACGTGTCCTGAGAGTTTAAGTCATCATTTTTGCATCAGACGCTAAATCCTGTGAACTAACAGTCACCCTTCACAGACCCCCAACCCTTGTAGCTGTCTCTCTTTTCTGGCTTCCAGAGACATCAGCACGCCGGGCCTCAAAATTTTCTCTTCTCTTCCCCAGCCAAGGGCTCCATTACCTTGAACTTTCCTCTGGAGCAGCTACCAGCCTGGATCACCATGGCTGTTCTCCCTGGAAATGCAGAATGGCTTCGTTTTAAGAGCCCGGACATCACTTATTTCTTGCCTACAGGGGACTACGTGAGAGAGGGAGAGGAAATGCAATTAAATACATTTACAAATCAGGCCGTAAACCCGTGGTCTGGAATTTCAAGTTGTGGAACAAAATAGCCTGCTTTTTTGGTCGTGGCTACCATTGTGGGTACTGGGATTTCAACTGAACCATATGCTTGCTGGCTTCTACACAGTCTTGGTTGATAACTTCAAGATCTGTAGCTTTGCTCACGTAGTTTCCTGTGCCTGCACGTTCTCACTTCCAACCCTGGCTCCCTAAATACTACTCCTTGTTAAAAATCAGTCCATCTTTCATAGTTTATTCCGAAAGAGTATCTCCTCCACCAACACCTTTCCCTAATCCTTCCATTTAAATACTCTCTGCCAGCTCCCAACTTCTGTTGTCATTTATGTAAATATTTATTCCCATTCATATCCTATACCTTAATGGATTTTGGCTACTGGTGCATTTATCTAATTTTCTCATTTCTTGCTCATTTCCTTGCACATCATAGGTACCCACCCCAAAATATGTTGAATGAACACCACGTGAAGTAATAGTTCAACACATGTACTTTGTAGAGTGTACATATGTCTGAGTTCAAGTCTTTGCCCTTCTACCTATGAGGTGAATAAACTTGGGCGAGTTGATTAATATACTCATGCCTCAGTTTCTTCAACTATCAATGGTCATAATAATAGAACCTACTTCACGGGAACTAAATGAGCTAACACTTGTGAAGCAATAGTAAGAAGTCTCCTATTTAGCAGGTAAACACTTGAATGAATGAATAAAAGAATGGGTTGTAAATTTAGCAGAATAATCACTGGATATTAGGTATGTGTACTTTCACAAAGAGGGAGAAGCACTCAACCTCTGGGAAGAAAAGCCAACTGAGATGAAATCACACAATCTCCATCAAGTAGGCTTATGGGCATTATGGCGGTCACGGAGCCCATGTGGCAGGCACATCACGAAAACAGGCTGTGCCTTGTATCTCACCACACACTCTCTTTAGTTGTATGAAATAAGGCTTCTGAGAGCTGAAATCTAGCTGTTTCTTCAGCTCTTACTCAGTGATAAAGAAGAGAAGATTAAAAGTAAAGGAATCGAAGCAGGGAGTGACCAGCTGAAGCAGGACCGCTGAACCGGACAGGAAGGAGGGCTCGGGGTGACTAGAGGCACCTCAGCCTCTGAAATGCCTCGGGCTACTTTGGCAGATGCACAGGACAAGCCCATTTTATCCACATATGCTGTGCAAATCTAAAGGTAAGAATGATCATGATTCTCGAAAAATCCTTTGGGGTTATTTAGAATCAATATTTGGGGCGCCTGGGTGGCTCAGTCGGTTGAGCATCCAGCTTCGGCTCAGGTCATGGTCTCGCGGTTCGTGGGTTCAAGCCCTGCATCAGGCTCTGCGCTGACAGCTCGGAGCCTGGAGCCTGCTTCAGATTTTGTGTCTCCCTCTTTCTCTGGTCCTTCCCCTCTCTCTCTCTCTCTCTCTCTCTCTCTCTCTCTCTCAAAAAATAAACATTAAAAAAAAAAAGAATCAAAATGGTTTTCCTTTTTTAAGTTTATTTTGAAAGAGAGAGAGAGCATGGGGAAGGGACAGAACAAGAGGGAGAGAAAGAGAATCCCAAGCAAGCTCCGCACTGTCAGCACAAAGCCCGGTGTGGGGCTTAAACTCATGAACATGAGATCATGACCTGAACTGAAGTCGAATGCTTAACGACTGAGGCAACCAGGTGCCCCGGGATTAGTATGTTTTTAAAGGTTACACACAAATGCACATACCCTTGCAAAAATGGCTTTGCCTAGATTATCTCAACTCCTGTTGAGTCATTATGGAGCATATCATCTCATCTAACATCATATCATTTTCACCTAACATTTTATATTTTTCTAATTTGCATTTAATTGCTACTATGGAAATAATCTTATTAAGTATATCAGTGACTTAAACTAGGGTTTGCAAATAATAATAGAAGCAGCAACCTAAGTTCTGTAACTAATATAATGATGGCAATAGGAAACATAAATTTGGGTGAGCTAGAAAAAGGGAATCTACAACTTAGAATTTATAAAAGCAGCTGATAAAAACAGGAGAATAAGGAGTGGGAATTTCGGTGGAATCATCTATTTATCATACTACTTGGTATGTTATCTGCTAAGAAACATCTCAAATAAAGGCATGAAGTCACCAAAGCTTTTCTTGTTATTTTCAAAAGAAAAAAAAAATCAGAGTAACATCTTGGATAGGCCAAAGATTTCACAGAACCAGTATAAAATCATCTTTCTCTGTACGAAAATGATTAACTTGCTAAGAGCAAAGAGAGACCAAGATCATAGATATCCTCCAAATTTTCACTTTTATCAAAAGAACAGGAGAAAAAAAAAACATGCAACCGATGAGAAACATGAAGAATCAGTAACAAAGTGAGCGATGAAGTTCATGCTGGGAGGGAAGGCAAAGGAAACCATTGTGCGTTTCCTCAATTAGATGATAGTGTTGAGAAAGTCACGCGACGTCAATAGCATTTAAGGCAAAAGAGAAGTTCTTTCCCCATGACGCTCCTGCACACATATTTGCTTCACAATTGGGTGCATACACTCATGTGTAGAATAAAAACTAGGTCCCAGGTTGTGTGCAGCAAATATGTGAAGGATGAGTGCTGAAAACTTCGTATTCTTTTTTTGTTGAATGTTCAGTAGTACAGGAGAAGAGATATTTCACCTTGCTAATGACTACTTAATATCCATGATATAAATTGGAAAGAATATGTTATGATTACTACAAATGTCCTTAAATGTTGGTGCACAAGGAAAGTCATTTTTATCATAAATACATAAATAATTTTCACTTAAATGCCAATCTATATAGTATTTATTATTTGCTAGAAACTCATAGTGATCCACAACTAAGCCTGAGTGCTAAAGAAAACAGTGCAAATTGAAATATAATATAACCACTCAATACACAGTTCTTTCTTCCCACTATATGAACAAGTAAGCAATAAGAAACTCTATTTTTAAGTAGGTTGGCTATCTAAATTCAAGGAGCTCACACATATCGTTTAAGTGAAGGATGAAACCGAAACATTCCTTCATGATCTTTTCTATGATTTCAAGTATGCACTCAAGAAACACACTACACCCATATATTCAGTATCATCAGTAGTCTGACCCTTTCTCTTCAGAGTTGAAATATAACAAATACTAAAGTCAAGGCTATTATGTAGATTCCTAAAGAAGACAAATGTGCAGAACAGAGATCTCAATAGCATGGATTATGCTCTTTTGTGAGACTTATTGAATTTCTTTATTTGTTAGTGAAGTAAACTGATGCTGTATTTGTAAGCATACATTTTTTTTTTTAATTTCCAAAACCTACCCCAGACATGAAGAAGCACTTTTCAGAGTCAAATGCTCAGATCTGATTCACCCTCTCATTGGCCGTGGTCATCCATGGCTCACCCTGAATCTTCTTACTTGAATATGATCTCCAATGCTTAACTTCAAGTGCTAAAATCTCTCCATGATAAGGGTTCGTGTTCAGCTCAAGCATCGAGATCCATCTAAGAAAATCAACAAACACTTACTACCGTTCCTGAATAGATGTGATGTGGGTCATAATGATCCAGGTCAGTGGAAATAAAGACTGAAGATGGAACCTGACTGGGTGAGGAAATTTATTTAGAAATCATGCTACCTATCAGCAAGACAGATGCAGATAGCCAAGTGGACCATTTCTTACCATACCATCTATAACACATGCTGATTGTAATCATTGATTTTTTTAATATTTTATTTCACTTTGGAAAATGTTTTCCCAAATACTTGCCTACGTGTGTTCTATCCAAGTCAATCACATTCCCGTAACAAGTCTGTGGGATGCAGACGATTTTGAAAAAGTACGAACCGAGAGTAAAAATGAAGAAACATGTATGTTCTAATATCACTTCGTGATACTAGGAATGGCTGAGTTTTTAAACATATAATCCCTTCAGTCAGGAAACCCTGGATGTTTGTTTCTTAAAAAATTACAAATTTGATAATTAGAAAAGGAGTAAAGCTGTGTTTTTAATAACAATTAAATAGTATAAGACTACATGAGGTAAAATGAAACATCCCCCTTCTCAGCACCAAAGCTCACTCTAAGATGCTTTCTGCTAATAGTCAGGTTTAACCTTCTCAAACTGCTTTTTTGTACATAAAATTACTTTTCCTCGCAACTTGCTTTTTTACATTTAATGTATTATGGGCAAATATATATTCAGTCCATTTGCACGTAGTATGTTTTATTGTTGCATAATATTCCAATCATAGTTATGCCTGAATGAGTTTAACCAACGCCTTCCTTACACTGTTGAAACAACTTTGAGAATTTTGTTACTACAAGCAATCTAGCAGCTGGAACATTTTACACATATCTTTGCCTATTTGTACAGGAACATTTTAAAAATACTTTTCTAGGATTTGAGTTGTGGCTCGAAAGGCACTATTTATAAATGCCGCCAAATTAGCTATCAATAACATTGAACCAGTCTCCTTCCTCCACAAACACGTGAAACAGGAGGTATTACTGGGCTCAGTGCAGGACCTCTGGTCAGTGGCAAACAGGACGAAAACCCAGACAGTTTGACTCCAGTTTCTGCTCTTAAATCTGGCTTTCCATTTTCCCATTTGTATGAATTAATCACACTTTATAGATCTTGAGCCGTAGAGTGTTGTAGCCTTCCAACAACTGTTACCAAAATGTTTGAAGGCTTCATTACCTAAAATGATAAATTCCCATTACGTGGAAAATACATTTATAAGAAACACCTCATTTTCCAACAATGTCAGACAAAGCATGCTATGTATATTTAATGCCATGCTGATCTGTCGCTCCTGACTAGCTAGAGTGATACAGAAAAGTAGGAATAAAAAGCCCACGCACTGAGACTTGTTCATTCCTTTCTGTAGGAAAGAGCAGAAGCAGTACTCAGAGTTCTTTACGCACACTTCTAATGCCTTTGGCTTTGGGTTTCCACTGGACCAAAGATGGAAATGTCCTCTTAGATAGAGGGTGTGACAGCCAGGTAAGGAAGGCCCACTCGCATCCATGAGAGATAACGTGGCCTGTTAACAACAGAGCACAAAGAACAATCCCGAAAACAGGAAAGGGTAAGTTCCTTTAGAGTAGAGGCAAAGACGGAATTATTAGCTGTTTAACGTAGCCCATTGAAGTCCAATGTAATCCAACAATTACTGAAAGTAACAGGAGGGAACACTTATTCGCCAGCATTCCTGGGAGACCAAGGAAGAACTGTCCTGACAGTTGAGTCTATTCAAGAGAAAAACTGTCGGTTTAAATTAAAAACCAATTTGATTGTTTTAAATTAAAAACTGATTCCAATTAAATTAAAGCTGTCAGAAAAAAACAGCCACCCAGGGGCTACATGAAGTAGGTAAGGCGTATGTTGGCGTGTGGACTCCAGAAGGAGCAGGACACGAGGGCAGAAGGGCCAAAGTCAAGAGCTGTGTAGACTGTGACGTAATCCCTCCTCTGTGAGCCACCATGCCTTCAGTAAAGGGGCACCTTTACAGAGTGCATGGCTCGGCATGGCACAATGGCAAACGCGAGCCGAACAAGATGATGGCACACCTCAGCGAGAGAATGGAAACAGTGGTGCCTTGAGGAGGGAGTGTGTAGTTGGGATTGAACAGAAATGACGGGAAGACCCTTGTGCTTACACTGGCTGTTAAAGATTCTAAGTTCTCGTGAGACAGAGAAGTTCAAAATGATATCGAAATTATGATAGGAATAGCCAGAACACTAATATCCAGTGGTGACCCAACCCTTACTATATCTGTCAAGCACCCCGCTGAGTGTTTTCCATGTACGTTGTCTCATTTAATTGTCACAAACTCCCAAGGGGATTGGTACCGGTGATTGTTACCTCCATTTTGTAGGCAAGGACGCTGAGGATCAGAGAAGTTAAACAATATGCGTTACATCACAAAGTGCAACCGGTGATAAAGCCATGACTCGAGACTTGAACCCAGCTCTGTCTCCAGAGAATGTGCAATTAGCGATTACACCAAGCTCATAATGATATATTCCCTGAGCTTTCAAAAAGAGTCAAAGTTTGTTACTAATCTAAAAAACAAGGCAGAATGCAATACTGTTTCTCACGTATTTCCATCAATAATGTTACTGTTGAAAAATCCTAGCCTAGTAGTTTAAGTTTAGAGGACAGTATGATACAATGATTAGTAGTCAAGAGAGTTGGATTCTCTTAGATACCTTCAGACCTCAAGTTTCCATATATCCAACAATGGGGTGCATGGTTGGTTGCTAAGATCCCTTCTTGCTCTAACTTTCTGTGACAAAGTCAGGTAAGACATTTCATTGCCCAACAGCAGTGAGGAGGGCAAGGGTTTTAGTGCAGATATTAACGCTCGCCTCATTGTGCACGTGACACATACTCATACCTACAAGGGAGCCATGGGAACAAACACCTTGCTCTTTGGCTCTTCAGACCATCTGAGAGTCACAGGGTTCTTCCTTCCGTTTATTATTATTTGGAGGAAGAAGAGGAATCAGAACTAAATGAAACCCGGGGATCCTGAAATTTCCTTCAGTCTTTGTTGTACCTGTCAAGATATGGGCTGTAGCCTTGAGCCCACACAGCTCAGGGTCACTGCTTGGCAGAAGGCTTGGTTTTTCTGAACTCCAGTGCAAAGCTCGTCCAATTCCTCTCCATGGTTTGCAGGCTCAAGCAATAAGAATTGAGAACAGGGGTGCCTGGGTGGCGCAGTCGGTTAAGCGTCCGACTTCAGCCAGGTCACGATCTCGCGGTCCGTGAGTTCGAGCCCCGCGTCGGGCTCTGGGCTGATGGCTCGGAGCCTGGAGCCTGTTTCCGAATCTGTGTCTCCCTCTCTCTCTGCCCCTCCCCCGTTCATGCTCTGTCTCTCTCTGTCCCAAAAATAAATAAACGTTGAAAAAAAAAAATTTAAAAAAAAAAAAAAAAAAAGAGTCAGATGCTCAATTGACTGAGCCACCCAGGGGCCCCAATAAGACATTCTTTTTTTTTTTTTTAATTTTTTTTAATGTTTTATTTTATTTTTGAGACAGAGAGAGACAGAGCATGAGCGGGGGAGGGTTAGAGAGAGAGGGAGACACAGAATCTGAAGCAGGCTCCAGGCTCTGAGCTGTCAGTACAGAGCCCAACGCGGGCTCGAACTCACGGACGGTGAGATCATGACCTGAGCCGAAGTCGGAAGCTCAACCCACTGAGCCACCCAGGCGCCCCAATAAGACATTCTTAATGACAGAAACACATTTAGAATTGTCTGTGTATGTCTTTAATAGGAAACTATAGTAGTGGAGTTGACTATAATCAGATTGTACGATTCATCCATTTGGTCTTGTTTCTTCAGCGTTAGTGCACCTCAATTCACAGGTGTGTTCCCAGTGCGTAAAAGAGTACCCAGCACTTTGTACGCACTCAGTAAATATTAACGGACACATGACTATGCGAGGCATCTGCCATCCAGCACCACCATTGACGAAAAACTTTCTGGAAGGCTTCCTGTCTCCACACAGAGATCTCACTTACGAGGAACTTCATAGCATGCATGGGAACGAACCACCAATGGCAAACTTGCACGACTATGCCTCGGACCAACCCCCTTTACACGCACACACAAAATTGAAATTTAAAAATGCCCAGGAACAATTCAGTGAATTTTGGTGCCATTTGCAGAGAGGAGGAAGATCAGGAGAGGGGCAGATGCGTGGGGAAAAATCACACGCTCTACCGTAGACGTTTTTTGTTTGTCATGTGCGAACTGTCAAGAGACAGTTGGATAGATAGACTTGAATGCAAATTTTTTTTTTACATAAGCTATTACTAAAATTGGTTTGGCATGCAATCCCAGAAGGAAACATCTTCTTTTTCTTCAGCCACACATCCACGTGTGTGCACACGCACACACACACACACGCACAACTACCCAAGTGCCAGAACAGTGAGCATTTTGTGGTATCCACGTACCCATAACCTAAAATACTTCCATCTGTAAGTCCAGTAACCTATCCTAACTTTCTGAGGCTTCCCTTTTCCAATGAAAACGGCTTTAAGCATCAATGTGGAAAGAGAAAATCGTAATTCATTCTTCTTAGAAAACCTAGCACCAGCTAATAAAAACAGATTAGGAAAACCCGTATTTGTTCGGCTTTCACAGAACTATTCACATGCAGGGACATTTGGTCATATTTTATAGCATCTTCATTTTTTTCAATGCTAATATGAAATAGTAGAAACGTGCTTTTTTTGATATTCTGCATAAAACAACACAACTATGTGCATGTATCAAACACATGAAAGAATCCCAAAAACCATACGTTGAATTTGAAATCTCTATAGCCCTCTTTTTTAAAAAAAAAAAAAGTTTACGGGCCGCCTGGGTGGCGCAGTCGGTTAAGCGTCCGACTTTAGCCAGGTCACGATCTCGCGGTCCGTGAGTTCGAGCCCCGCGTCAGGCTCTGGGCTGATGGCTCGGAGCCTGGAGCCTGTTTCCGATTCTGTGTCTCCCTCTCTCTCTGCCCCTCCCCTGTTCATGCTCTGTCTCTCTCTGTCCCAAAAATAAATAAAAAATGTTGAAAAAAAATTAAAAAAAAAAAAGTTTACATATTGATTTTTGAGAGAGAGAGACAGAGAGAGTGAGAGGGGGAGGGCAGACAGAGAGGGACAGAGAGAATCCCAAGCAGTCTCTGCACCTTCAACACGGAGCCGGATGTGGGGCTTGAACTCACAAACCATGAGCTCAAGACCTGAGCTGAAACAGAGTCAGGCACTTAACCGACTGAGCCATCCCAGCGTCCCTCTATAGCCCTCTTTTCTATGAGTCTACCTTTATGGTTCTCTTCCTTTTATATAAGAATTTTTATGTATTCTGTAATTGTCTTAAGAAATAGGAACCAAGGGGAGCCTGGGTGGCGCAGTCGGTTAAGCGTCCGACTTCAGCCAGGTCACGATCTCGCGGTCCGTGAGTTCGAGCCCCGCGTCGGACTCTGGGCTGATGGCTCAGAGCCTGGAGCCTGTTTCCGATTCTGTGTCTCCCTCTCTCTCTGCCCCTCCCCCGTTCATGCTCTGTCTCTCTCTGTCCCAAAAATAAATAAAAAAAACGTTGAAAAAAAAAAAAAAAAAAAGAAACAGGAACCAAATACCCAGCTATCGATCGTACGTCTCATAAACACATTTCTACACATTATTTGCAACTAACTTTTGTTCTCACTTTTGAGTTTACTTTCCTGCTTTGGTAAAATTATGGACGTAACAGCAAATCTACATGTACTTTGTGACGATAAAGCAAATATGCTTCGTTCTCTATTGATCTCACATGAGAGATACTCGTGTAATCACATTTATAATTTTTCCTGTGTTTTTATGAGAATATCCTGACTCCAGGTTCTGGGTGTATTTGCTTGAATGCTGAAAGACCCAAAAGCAGTTCTCTTACTGTCATTTCAATACCCAGTTCCAAGGCCCTTCTCCTCTCCGCCAGCAGTACTACAAAGAAACCCATCCTAGAGCATGGAGAGAGGAATTGGCCTCTCCACTTGGCAACAGACCCTGTGTTGATGATTTTTAAAAGAATAAGTGTTCAGTTCAAGGGCCCTAGAGAGGCTCATGACTGCAGCTCCGGTCATTTGAGGGAAAAAGGAAAGAGATTCTTAAACGCCCGGGGCAGGGGCATGGAATAAAGACATTTCCTCTCATTAAAAAAAAAAAAAAAAAAAAAAAAAAAAAAAAAAAAAAATTAAAGCAAACACAAGTTTTGAGTAAGAACATATGTAGTTCCTTATAATTAGATGAAAAGCACCTAGATACATGGATTCATGTCTTTTGATGTGTCCGGACTTCAGATCAATTATACACATGCTAATGTTCAATTTCCATAAGAATAAAGCAAATGACAATTATATGTTGGCTTAATTTTGTTATGACAAAGACACTCTTCAGACCCCTTCGCAAGAAACTTGGTTCTATTCCATGTGGGTTCACTCCCAGAATCTACAAAACTCCATGAAGAAGAAATTCACTAATTTGTAGAATAGAACCAATATCCTCTCAGGGACTTTTGGGTCTCGGCTGTCCTAGAATAAAAAGAGGTTGAAGAAGCCCTGGGGGGGTGGGGGGTCGTTCATCTCCCTTCAGAATGAGGCCTCTAGGGCAAGGTTTTGGTGATAAGTTCCAAAGTACAAGGCGCCCGGGTGTCTCAGGTATCCTGGACAGGCTTTCAGAATGTCCACCCACCCCGTGCTTCTCATCGGCTCTTGTCCCCTGGCTTCCATTTGTCTTTCAAGGAAAAGAAAGTAAGGTTGCTCTCCAGAATAGAAAAATGCTACTTAATGTGACTTTACCATTTAAAAATAATTCTGATCACTCTGCTGGAAAAGGTTAATTAAAACTTGAGGAACGATGGGGTTCCAAAAACAAAACAAAAACCTTGATGTCATACTAAGAAAAGCCTGGTTTCTCAGTAAATAGCTGGGTGGCGTTGATTAGATTACTTAATCTCTCTTGGTTGAGTCTCCTTTATACAATGGAGGGCGTCAACGAAATAATTTTAGGTTCCCCTAGTTCTAAAATTCCAAGATTCTATGCACAAGGGGGGGGGGGGTTGCATGCTGTGAAGTGTTTACCCACCATAGCTGCTGAGCGCTCTCTGGAAAATCCTAGCAGGATGGGGCCTCTATCTCCGACCCAGATAAAACTTGAAGCACAGTGGGTCTCCATTTCTTAGCTCTTGAAGGACATGGGGGCGGCTCCTTCCCAAGGGCCCCAGAAGCAAAGGGAGCCATGAGGGGAAGCCTTGCTGAAGGAAATCTCATCTTAGCTCTTGCATGCACAGCCCTCTCTCTCAGCCCCTGCCAATGGACAGATGAGTGGGGGGGGGGGGGAGGGGACAGGTGGGCTCTCTGTACAGGTCGCACCACAGTGTCACGTAGGAGAATATGGCCATGGACGCTTCTCCTCTGCCAAGAGTCCAACACCGACACGATCTTTGGAAAGGATCGAAATCATGCCCCAAAGACTACATGAGGGTTGAGTAGAGAAGAAGCATTCCAGAAGGCCCACATCTCCCAAGAACCCACTCACAACTGCCTCATGGCTCCCGCCCGGCCGCTAAACAGCCTTTGCTAATTCAAAGCCAGATCTTTAATCTTCATGTGATAGAATGTAAATGCATGTGTTTATACTTAAAATGAAAGGCAGCTCGGTATAAAGGAGTCTTTGCTTCTTTCAAATGCTTGGTTAAGTGACACGAATCTCCTGAAGATGGTATTAATTTCCTCTAATAATAATTTCTGGGTCGTTAGGTTCATTGCATTTTACTTTACACTCTCCTTATCAAGTGCACAGAATGCTGTGTGCATTCCCCCAGGAGTCCGACTGCCATATCAGAGAGGCTCACACTTTCAAAGGATTAATAATACCTCTCTGGTGCTTTTAAAAATCCCTCACTAATCTCCACACTTTCACTTACACTGACCCTGTCTGGCCAGGCTTCTGTGTGATAGAGAGTCTACACCCGGAGCGCAGGAGGGAGGGTGGGGGCGTCCCAGCTCACAGCGGATGGGCGAACAATCTCACCAAGGCCAGATGGATCGGCCAACTTGTGTTTCTTTATTTCTCTTTCTCCTGGAAGGAAGAGCGAAAATAAAACTCACCCCCATCTGAATAAAGTGGCCTTTTGATGAAAGGCATTTGAAGGGATTTGACTACTTATAACAGAAATCCTAATTCAATGAAACAGTGTGACTTTATCTCACCATGTTAACCCAGGGTACACCAACCAACATCAGAACCCGCCTGAGAGCTAGACGCAGAATTATTCGCTGTATTAAGCTGGGTCCTTCTTAACAATGCTAACCTTCCATTAAGTTGGTATCCACCCGGTTTCACTTGCAAGCTATAATGATCCCTCCAAGGTGGTGATATTATTTATTGAGATCAATCCAAAATGCCTCAAACGCGTATTCCTCCCATGCACACACGGGATATTCGTTTGTTTCTCCTCTAATGTGTTGTAGCATTTTAAGAAGAGATTGCAAATCAGTAAAGTTTCTTTTGTCTCAGGAATCGAGGTTCTTTCAGCAGGTGTGTCTAGGTTAAGTTAGTCGGGATTCATTCATTTATTAATCATCCGGCATGTAATGGGGTGAAGCGGGAAGGAACAAAATGGTGATGGATGTAACCTCCGATCACAGCGGGGCAGTCTGGGAGCTGTGCTGTAGGCCGGGTGAGAAACGCTCAGTTCTGCTCGAGCTCTGCCTTCTTCTTTAATATTTTTAAGGAATGGGGGCACCTGAGTGGCCCAGTCAGTTAAGCATCAGACTCTTGAGTTTGGCTCAGGTCATGATCTCACGGTTCACGGGTTTGAGCCCCACTCCAGCCTCTCGCCCTCTCTCTCTGCCCCTTCCCCACTTGTGAGCTCTCTCTCTCTCTCTCTCTCTCTCTCTCTCTCTCTCTCAAAATAAATAAAATAAACCTAAAAAATATTTTTAACCTGTGTATTGACTTATAAATATGTAAGCATAACTGTAGCCACAAATAGTATGCACGTCCGCTCCGTGCGTTCGGTCTAGGTAATTCACGTCCAAGCCATGTTTTCTTCACGAACATTAGAAAAGGAAATGAACCTTCAAACTCCCTTGGCTTTTTCATCCATTTATACAATCTTCCAAATGGGTTCATAACTCTCTGAGATCTGATAGGACAGAGGTGAATTATTTTCACAGCTTCACACCAAATCTTCCACCTGACTTCTTAGCTTCAAGAGGGCACCCAGGTCATGTGGCACAAATGTATTTAGCACACTCAAGTGTGCAAAGAAAGTGAGGTTTGCATATTTGTCTATAACTGAGCTCATCTTTCTTGCAGCCTCGAGCTCCACTGAGGGCCAGAGAAACACATCGGCCCGTTGGTGCCATCTTGTCTGTTTCTATCTCCTCCCAGTTCACAACAAGCCCTTTCAGGTAGGTCAAGTGTTTTGTTTTGTTTTGTTTTGTTTTTTTAATGTTTATTTAATTTTGAGAGAGAGAGAGTGAGCAGGGGAGGGGCAGAGAGAGAGGGAGACACAGAATCCAAAGTGGGCTCCAGGCTCTGAGCTGTCTGCACAGAGTCCGAAGCGGGGCTCGAACCCACGAACCGTGAGATCGTGACCTGACCTGAAAATGGGCGCTCCACCGCCTGAGCCCCCCAGGCGCCCCAGAAGGTCAATTCTTTAAAGAACTCTTTAAATTCTTCTACCCATCCACTGCTCCCAACAACAGTTGGGAGCTGTTGTTGTTCTGTGGCTGCCGTGGACGTTGCCATGAGCGTCCTTCTCTGCATCCTACCTGACCATTAGGGAGAAAAATGTCCCTGGTGCCCCACATGACTCTGCATGCCCTTGTGTGCTGGGGACACCTGAAGCTGGTGAGCTCCTGATCAGTTCCTTCTGGGTTGGATCAGAAGCAGGCAGGGTGCCCTTTGGCCCAGCCCCACCTGGGCTTGCTGGCATTGTTGGGAGACTCAGGTCCACCTGAGAATCTCCTTGTATCCTGGCTGGGCTGGCCCATGCACCAACACCATGGCCATGTCCCCGGCAAGATTTCTGGCCAGCAGTGTTAGCTATCTTCTACAATATCCCCAAGGATCACCCACATGACAAGGATCCCAGCCACCTGCGTGACAGCTGACAGAGCTAGACTCAGAACCACCCCCTCTGCCTCAACTACCAAAAGGCTTGTTTTATTCTGATAGGGCACAGGGTCCTAAACCGAATTCAGACTGAGCCCTCTGCTTCCAGCTTTCTCTTGGCACTCAGGGTGAAGCTTCATGTGCATTCCCCCCACCCCACTCCTTCCCACACACTCATGTGCCTGAGCTCCTCAGACCATTCACTGCTCACTCGAGGGTATTGGGAACCCCCGGTGTAGACCTCAGGGTCTCTACAGTGAGGGAAACCAGGTTAGAAGAGAGGCCATCTTTCTTATTTGTATTCAAGTTCCCACAAACAAACTTGGCTTTGGTCTCTGATAAAACCCTCATTTCACTTTTCAGATTCAGTAACCACGTCCCTGTGAGGTCTGGTGCCTCCACATTCTCAGAGACAAAGGCTCTCTTACCTTCCTGTTCCTTTCCTTCCTGGAAAACAGGCTTGGCTCATCGTCTCAATTCCGACTTCTTTACGGCATACGCAACACGAGCCATAGATGGGAAATGATCAAATGCGGTGGCGAGGGCAGTAAGATGGTCTTGAGGGGGGGTAGAATACAGATAGGTCAAGGGCAAGAGGAGGGATCCAAATTCCTGCCAGATGCTTATAATTTCTTTTTCTCAAAGTTGAGCTGTTTCCCATCTTTAAGTATAATTGTTGATTTTTTTTTTTCAGAAACGTTTTGAAGTGGCAAATGTTAAGTGAGCCCCACGCTCGACTTCATATGCTTCATTGACAGATGAGATACTTTTTTATTTCCTGGACTTTGGAGTATAAAAGGCCTCTTTCAACTGAATAACTTGATGATAAAATACCCCACAGAATGAAAAACTCTGCCATTTATTCAAGGGCTAGCACCGTTTTAGAGAAGAGTTTCCCTAAAGATAAGCACTTCCTTAATGATATTTCTTCCCTCCCCCAGACATTTCATTTTGCAGAGTTAAAAGAAACGATAATCTGAACATAATCAATCAGTGTAGACTGATACAGCGCATTCTCTGGGTGACCAGAATGCTAAGTCACAGAAATGTAGAGGCGAAGAAAACAGACCTGGGCTTTGTCCTCTTGAGGCTTACAGTGCCAAGATCATGATCTTGCGGTTTGCGAGTTCGAGCCCCGCGTCAGGTTCTGTGTTGTCAGCACAGAGGCTGCTTCAGATCCTCTGTCCCTCTCTCTCTCTGCCCCTCCCCCACTGGCTCCCTCTCTGGCTCAAACTAAGTAAGTAAACTCAAAACTTGACTTACTCATCTGTGTGAATGGAGCTGAGGCTCCTCGTCCTGTCCACCTTAAGCTATTACCGTGCAACAGACCCCACATGTGAAATCGCTTACCGACTGGGACAGGAAGGCAAGGCAAAGAGAGGCAGCAGGGATAGGATAACAGGTCCTGCGAGGCACCTCCGTCCGCTCATCACAATACTGATACCATTATCCTGGGAGCCAGCTCTGGAAAGAGACCTCTTGCTTGGGGGATACATCTTTTTGCTTCGGTGGCTGCGAGATGCCTGACTGGCCCTTCACACGCGGCAAAGGAGATGCTCTCAGCCAAATGCCATCGCCTCTTCGGTCATGCGAAGTCAAAACCGTAAGTCAGATCATAAGGACGTAACACAACGCTGTGTAGTGTTTTACAGCTGACGAAACACTTTTACTTCTTTACCTTATTCAGTCTTATTTAATTCCGAGAGGGCCACGTTTGTCTGGATAGGCCACGTTAGTATGATATAATTTCTTTGCAATGACTGCTTCAAAATGTAAAATGCGGGGCACCCAGGTGGCTCAGCTGGCTGAGCGTTCTGCTTCGGCTCAGGTCACGGTCTCGTGGTCCACACGTTCAAGCCCCGCGTCGGGCTCTGTGCTGGCAGCTCAGAGCCCAGAGCCTGCTTCGGATTCTGTGTCTCCCGCCTCTCTCTGCCCCTCCCCAGCTGGCGCTCTCTCTCTCTCTCTCTCTCAAAAGTAAAATAAACATTTAAAAAAAAAAAGGTAAACTGCAAACAAAGAAAAAAAATTCCCAAGTCCCCTCCAATATTGTCTTGCAAATAAAAATTCCGGCCAGCGTTCAGGAAGGTACACACGCCAGACTGCCCCTCTTTAAAGGCAGCCCGTGCGATGCAGAGGTTTTTTTGCACGGCATTTCCCTGGGACACCAGGGCTTTTCCTCGGCTGTGGAAGGGCTCCATTGTTGATGAAGGCTCTTGCCTCTTGTGTAAAATGCATCACAAGTGATGCATCAAATGCCGTGAGGCGTCACGACCTCCAGCTGGCCACCGGCCACCATGAGGCTCTCAATCATTTGACCCCTTGCCAAGTGACAAAGACTGAGGGAGAGACCCATTCAGAATCGGCAGAAGAGACTAGCAGGCAGGCCTCGGTGGGCAGAGTGTAGAGAGGGCAAAAGTAATTCTGTATCTCACTCTTCTTGGATTTTTACTTCCGTCTAATCCAAATGCATCATAATGGTTGATCCAATACGTTCTCTCCAGTTTATTTCGCTTCCCTAAAATATCTGCTTAAACTATGCCTTGAAAATATTTTCTGGGAAAACTGAAGGCATACATATGGTGCATCTTTATTTCAGGTTTCCTTTTCTTCAAGAAGAAACTTTTGGTCAAATGGCTCTGTACGTTGACAATATTTTATTTCTCTAAGTAACCAATAGCTTCTACAACGTTTTCATAGTTTTCTCCAGGATGAATCAAGGCTTTCGAGGGTAAGAAGTGATCCATGCATCTCCGCAACCCCACGATATCCAATATGCCATTTCCGTTTCATCAAATATTCACAAATTGTTGAACAACTTTTTATTGAAAAGAATACAACTTTTCAATAATGGCTTTAAAATACTTTCAAGACCGGCAGCTCAATTTTGGATTGCACTTATAAAAATCACATGAGGGGGATTATTTTTAAGGAGTGGAAAAAAATCTCCGAGAGTACTTGAAGTTATTTGAGTTATAATAAGGCTGTAAAAACTGGGGGTCTAATAAGGGACACTAGAATTACAAATAAGGTTAGATCATGAATCCATTCACTGGATATCAGGTTCGTCTGTAAAAAACAGAAAAAGAAGAATTAGAAGTCAGAGCCAGCCCGGGAGCCAAGCATTCAACTTCATATGTACATTGTCAGCACAGAGAACATTACCTGCGAACCCACAGCCCCACCTGGGAGAAAGAAACTGAGACTTGGTGAACTTGGGTGATCGCCCAAGGTTGCAGAGCTCTCCTGGGGGCTGAGGAGGAAGTTCAGCGTCCTTAGGAGAGCTCACAGCACCTAACCACGTGGTCCACGATGAGAAGGTCATTGCTACACTGGAAAGCTGAACCATTTAATTCCCTCCCGAATATGCTCTAAGTCATTCAATCTATGTTAAGTTTGATTGTATTTTCATACCTTCCAATAATCATTTCTCTCTTTTTTTGGAAGTTTATTTATTTATTTTGAGAGAGACACAGCATGAGCGGGGGAGGGGCAGAGGGGGCGGGGGTGGGGGGGGGGAGAGAGAATCCCAAGCAGGCTCTACACTGTCAGCATGGAGCCTGACGTGGGGCTCGAACTCACAAACCATGAGACCATGACCTGACCTGAAACCAAGAGTCGGACGCTTAACCGACTGAGCCCCCCAGGTGCCCCAATATTCATTTCTTAATAGTAACATCTTTCTTCATTTCCCTGCATGCTGCCCAAATTCCAGCTGGTGTTCTTAGCCACATTACTCAAACCCCCTGATCCTTAGCCGTTTGTAAAATAAACAAAATAACATTGCCTCTGCTAGGGCTGTCCCTCTCTTGCTCAGCAATATCCCCATTGTCCCCCTGTAGACACACCATAGGGTTGACGGGACGTCCATTCTCCTGAAACTGGGCAACGGCCATGTCATTAACTGATGCCAACAGATGTGAACACGAACGCCATGTGCCCCTTAGAAGCAGAAAGCCTCAAGAGCCAGTGTGCGCATTTGCTGGCTGTTTTTTCCACTGCCACGGTGGTGAGCAACCTTCCAGGCGGATCCAGAAGGCTCCATCAGCCGACGCCCTTGAGTGGAGATGATGTGGAGCGGAGCCCCTGATGACTCGGAAGGGACCTGTAGAATGAACAATGAAAAGAAGAAAAACATCGCTACAGTCGTGAGCCACTGAGTGTTGGTGATTTTTTTTTGTACCGCAACATAACCTAGTCTGTCCCGACGGACTCGCCTCTGGGATTCTTCCAGCTTTAACGTTGTTGTGTGTAAACTGGTTACCACTTTGCTTCTAATAAGCAGTCAATCCAAGAGCGTCAACTAGTTTGACCACCAGTGAAAGAGCTTTTATTTTAAATTTTTTAATGTTTATTCATTTTTGAGAAAGAGAGAGAGAGAGCACAAGTAGGGTAGAGGCAGAGAGAGAGAGAGGGAGACACAGAATCCGAAGCAGCCTCCAGGCTCCGAGCTGTCAGCACAGAGCCGACACGGGGCTCGAACCCACAAACTATGAGATCATGACCTGAGCTGAAGTCGGACACTCACCTGACTGAGCCACCCAGGCACCCCAGAACTTTTTATTTTTAAACCGAAAGGCATAAATATCTAAACAAATGGAGTGTTTAAAGTTTGAAAATGTAAAAAACAAAAAACAAAAAACAAACAAACAAACAAACAAACAAACAAAAAAAACCAGTGGCGACTGTCCTAAGTAATGTTTCTGGCAAAGAATAACTCTATGTTTTACATTCGCATTGCTCCTGGAAGCAACACATCAGACTTTCTCATGTCTGAGTTCTATCAGATGTGGTTAGTGAGTTAAATAACAACACTAAGTAGTTCCTACCACAAGTAATTACACTCAGTGCGCATAGCTGTATTTCACGCCAAAAGAAAATAATGATTTTGCACTAGTAACACACGGCACTTTCTACCCAAGTGCTAATAATTTATACGCGTACAGGACTTTGTCTTGTCTAAGCATTTTTAAAGTCTCTTATTTCATTTGATCAAAAATAATTATGAAATAAAATACTTCAGGGGCGCCTGGGTGGCTCAGCCGGTTAAGCGGCCGACGTCAGCCCAGGTACCTCCTGAGTTCCTCACCGTCTGTGAGTTCGAGCCCCGCGTCAGGCTTCGGCTTCTGTGTCTCCCTCTCTCTCTCTGCCCCTCCCCAACTCATGCTCTGTCTTTGTCACTCTCAAAAAAATAAATGAACGTTAAAAAATTTTTGAAAAAAAGAAACATAAACTACTTCAGCAGAATGCTCTTAACCTATTGTGGGGCAACTGTCCCCTTTAAGAAGTTAATGAGAGAGATTCTTTCTGGGGAAAAAACAAAACACATATAATCGCAAATGCACACTGTGCACATAGTCCTAGGAGACTTATGGACCCACCGTGGACTACGATAGATCCTGGCTAAGAATTTTGGCATCAACGTTGTAAGATATTTCTGCCTTTACTAACGTTCTGTAGCACAGTGGACTATTTCACACCTCACTCATCAATATTTATTGAACCGTTCAGTGACCCAAAGCATGCAAACGGGCAAAGAAAGATTTTCCTGGGACTACCAAACACATATTCCATCGCATGTAATTTGTGCCGGAGAAGCTCCAGTAATCCCCGTGACTTTCACCCTTAGCTCTTCAAGGAATGAGACGTCCTTCTTACTCTCCAGTATTTGAAGGCTCCATAGGAACAATAACTTTAGAGCGGTCACAGGCAAGAGTCAGCGGGGGCGGAAGAGACCAAGGTGATGCCAAATGACAGGGGGAGGGTCAGTATCTCGGAATCTCAGGTCACTCGCCACAGGCCTGTGGGGTCAGTCAACGGCGGCAAATGAAGAGAACAGTTGCCACGTTCTCAGCATTTTGTTTTCTTCTTTCTTTTCTCAGGCTGAACCTCAGCGCTTAGAGGATTACCACCGACCTCCCGGTAGAAGGCCAGAGACTTATGACTAAGGTAAGGGTGACGTCCCCTTTCTTCGGTCTTGGATCCGAAACAAAGGGCCTCTGAAAGATTCTGCCTTGGCTTCCAGGACCACCAGGGGTGAAGATACAGAGGACCCCGTAAGCTCACGGCACGGGGCAGATTCTCACAGTGGCTTGGCAGGCTGCAGGCAGATTCACGGGGACGAGCCTGCCTTACTCGTTATTGGAGTTTACAACCGGGATGTCTCAGAAGTCTGTTAAATTTTTTTTTTTCAACGTTTTTAATTTTTATTTTTGGGACAGAGAAAGACAGAGCATGAACGGGGGAGGGGCAGAGAGAGAGGGAGACACAGAATCGGAAACAGGCTCCAGGCTCCGAGCCATCAGCCCAGAGCCCGACGCGGGGCTTGAACCCACGGACCGCGAGATCGTGACCTGGCTGAAGTCGGACGCTTAACCGACTGCGCCACCCAGGCGCCCCGTCTCAGAAGTCTGTTAGAGGCCTGCGTTCGCTTCTTAAACCAGAAGCAGACAGGCGACTTCACTTTAAGACAGAAGTTTAAATTCTCGTAATGGAGATAAGAGGCTTATCTTTTTTGTAGACGGTGCCTGAGTGTATCTGTGTGTTGAATCCTTGTGTTCTCAACGAGCGGTGGCTCCAAGTCAGCCCAGGTTCCGAGCTCTTATTGGTCTCCTGTGTGCACCTAGCCACACACCACGAGAAGAGAAAGGCTCATTGATCTGTTGTAGCATGGCGGCAGTTTTGATGAAGACAGTGAAAAGCCACATGGTGAGGCCTTAACCCACTGCCCACATGTGGGTGCTACTAGCAACTAGCAGCGTTTTGCTCTTTCTTCTGCCTCGTTGCCCCCACGACTTTGCTTAGGGCCTCTGCTTGGCGTGTATGTTCACCCTGTGTGTTACCTGGCTCACACACACACACACACACATGCGCGCGCGCGCGCACGTGCACACATATACACAACTGAAGCGTCAGCACCTATATTCCAATAAGTATGAGAGTTCTTTATACGCCGTGGTGCAATTTGCTTTTCTTACACTTTCTACTGCAGCTTGGAGAGCTTCCCATGCTAACGTACACAGATTATATCCTTTGTTTTAATTTTTTTAATGTTTATTTATTTTTAAGACAGAGACGGAGACAGGGCATGAGCAGGGGTGGGGCAGAGAGAGAGGGAGACACAGAATGGGAAGCAGGCTCCAGGCTCCGAGCTGTCAGCACAGAGCCCAGTGTGGGGCTCGAACCCATGAGCTGCAAGATCGTGATCTAAGCCAAAGTCAGTTGCCCAACCCACTGAGCCTCCGCGCCCACCTTTTTTTTAATGTTATTAAAAAATGTTTTGGGGCGCCTGGGTGGCGCAGTCGGTTAAGCGTCCGACTTCAGCCAGGTCACGATCTCGCGGTCCGTGAGTTTGAGCCCCGCGTCGGGCTCTGGGCTGATGGCTCAGAGCCTGGAGCCTGTTTCCGATTCTGTGTCTCCCTCTCTCTCTGCCCCACCCCCGTTCATGCTCTGTCTCTCTCTGTCCCAAAAATAAATAAACGTTGAAAAAAAAAATTAAAAAAAAAATGTTTTAACATTTTTAAATGTTATCAAAAAATTAATGAAACATACATAATGTTTAAAAAATTCAGAGACCAGGGCACCTGGGTGGCTCGGTCAGTTGAGCATCTGACTCTTGATTTCAGCTCAGGTCAGGATCTCACAGTTTGTGAGTTCAAGCCCCATGTAGGGCTCCAGCCCAGAGCCTGCTTGGGATTCTCTCTCTCTCTCTCTGTCTCAAAATAATCAAATAAACATTAAACAAAAAAAAATCAGAAACCATAAAAGGGAGTGAAGTGAAAACTGTGCCCCTCTAATTTCAAGTCTCTGGTCTCCCTCCTGGTCTCTTTGCCCAGACACAGCCTTAGGTAAGGTTGTTAAATGGACCTAATACACACGTAAATATATCTATGAGAAGAGAGAAGACCAAAGATGTCTGCAGGTTACTTGCTGCACTCCCATGCACAGATGCCATCTGTCTCTCCATCCCATTGAGTCCGCGCCGGTCTTGTCACTGCTTCGACCAATTGCATATGGCGGAAGACCGCCAAACACCGCTCTGGGCTGAGGCTTGTGAGGGAACCAGCTGCCTTCTCTCCCCAGAGATGAGCTTTAATATGCCTTACTACCTCGACACTGACACGCTGTGAGATCCATGCCAATCACAGCACACTCCAAATGCGGTGATCGGGAATGATGGGATTCTCCACAGCAGGCTCCCTAGAGTGTATTCTCCAATCCAATTGTTTTCATTCCTATTTCTTTAACTGTGGCAAGCGTGGAAGCATATTTTTGCAGATTTCACAGGATTTTTTTGTGTGTTTATTCCTCTGTGACCTCTCAGCCACTTATTTTGCCCTTCATATTGTTAATTTTCTATTGAAGCATTAGGCTTTTCTATGTTGAGAAATTCGTTCCTTTTGTGCTCTGAATGACTGTTTAATGTGTATATGATCAAAAATATCCATCTTTCTGTGATGGTCATAGTTAAGAAGATTTTTTTTTACTCTAATATTAGTTTATTCACATTTTCTTTCACCTATTTTATATTTTGATTTCTTACTCTCAATATTTGGGGTAACTTTAATGTACATTGCGATAAAAGTGATCGTACAGATCGAGTTGTAATCTTTTCCAGGTGTCTATTTTTCCCTAATTATTTAAATGTCGTCTTTATATGTTACATTCTCGTGTCCATTTAGATTTTTTTTCTTCCATCTTGTGATTCATGCACAAATTCTTAGCTTTGGTTTATTTTCCTTTTAATTACTTCAAATACGAAATAATAAAATCATTTGGTATCTACGGATGCCATTGATGAATTTGAGTTTAAAATTTAATAAAAAGATTCTAGCAAGCTTCACACCAATTCCCAATGGTCATCAAATTATCAGATTATAAAATTATCCTTCAAAAAATGTAGAGAAGTTTTTTTTTTTTTTGAAGTTCACATTCCCTGAAGAACAAAAAAAGCAATGGTTATTTTCTAAAAAAAAATAATAATAATAATAATTTAACGTTTATTTTTGGGACAGAGAGAGAGAGCTAGTTGGGGAGGGACAGAGAGAGAGGGAGACACAGAATGGGAGGCAGGCTCCAGGCTCTGACCTGTCAGCACAGAGCCTGATGCGGGGCTGGAACCCACAAACTGTGAGATCATGACCTGAGCCGAAGTCGGACGCTCAACCGACTGAGCCACCCAGGTGCCCCTATTTTCACTTAATGCTTGCTAGCATAGAAACACAATAGTATGTTTTGCTTATTTCTGGAATTAACAAAATTAATTATACATTCTCTACAGATGGGTCATGCAAAATGAAAGCTTCATTTATTTGAGCAGCCATGGGCCAATGTTCTCTGGAAAAAATAAAAGTAGCTTGTAAAATATAAAGTTACTTGAAATTACCAGGGAAAGCAGTATTCACGGTTTAGCTGCTTTGTATTATAGTTCTTATTTTCTTCTGCTTTATATTATAGTTCATTTTAAAATAGAAGTTCTTCCTTCCCTTGTGAATGGTGAGTTAAGTTATTAAAGACAGAAAAATAACTAATCTATCTTAAAATCTCCTCGGTGCTGATCACAGTGCCTAAAATATAACGTGTGTTAAAGAAATGTCAGGTCAATGATATGAAAGCATGGATCCAATGTCCTGTCTTCTTATTTGAAACTTCATTAAGCTCCCAAAGTCAAAGAGAAAGCTTGCGATGATAAAAATAAACAAACGAAACGAAGCTTTTGAGATAACCATACTGAAATGGTAGGCAATGCTCTTTGTCGTTGGATCTAACGCTGTTTGTCATTGGCTAATGAAATAGCAAAAGGTAATGATCTAGGAATTCATTAATCAGTAATGTATTATTAGTATATTGTATGTCTGTTTTTTTTTTCTATCTATCTGCATATCTTTTAATTAATTTAACTATTGATAATGTATCCATAAGCTCTTTGTACCCATGCTGTGTGTCAGATTCTGGAGATCGGACGAAGACCAGAGGGTCATAGAGACTTTAACAGGTTTTTTTTATTCAGGACATCGAATAAAGATTTACTAAAATATGTGCGATCATCAAGGCATGTGTCCAGGGTAAGGAGAAAAAGATAGGATGTACACAAGCATTTGGGAACCATGTGCCCAAAGAGGGGTCCTTGAAACCTGGTTCCTGAAATGGTGCAGGAAGTGCGCCCCAGATGGAGGGAACCCTGGGTAACCGGTACTGTGGATAAGCTAAAGAAACAAACAAAACATCACTGTTGGCTGGGGAACGAGTCTCCTGGATTTAGGATTAATAACTATGTGTTTCGTGCATCACTGATAAAACTTGACATACAGTTTCTCTCTCTATATATATATATTTTGCTTTTTTTTCTGACATAGATAAGTTCAGAGACCTTTCTAGTTCTGGTTCTGCACCGCCCCGTGTATTAAGGCATCCACAAAGGAGAAGCTCAGCTTTGCTATTCATCAGTGTGAGACATGAACTTCCTATTGAAAAGAGGAGGGAAGGACTTCTTTAAAAAGCAGTACCACTTTATCTTACAAGGTAAAAAATAACCATATAATAACAACGCAAACGCATGACTGTTGACAATGTAAGTGCCATGTAACCATGGAGCAATTATCTACTTCTCTCCCTTTTTAAAACAAAGACCAAGCTGAAAATCTAAGAGCTGCAAGTTGCATGATGATTATTCTGTTCATTACTTGGTAACTGGAAGTATAATTATCAAGTAATCTGCATGAACATAATTACGTATTTACATCGTCTTTGCCGTGTAATTATAGAGGAGTTTAGTGATTATACAGTACACTCCTTGAAAAAGAAAGTGATACCAAAAAACAACCCCCCAAAAAAATCTGTGTGAAGTAGTCATCTCAAGCAGAAAGAATTAAACATGAGGATGATTTTCCTTAGAAAAGTCCTAAATCATGACATAAGTGAAAACAATAAAAATTAGATCAATTTCCGATCATGAACACCAACCGGAGTCCATCTCATGAATTATGGAAGCCTGCTCAGACCGTCAAACCATTTGGTGCATGAAGCACTGAAGGAAAATAGTCGAATTTGCTTTCTTTCAACGTGAAGGGTTTTTTTTATATATTTATTAGTCTAATCATCTTTATCTCATCTTCGTTCTCCCACCATTAAAATCACAAGTATCTCTATTAAATTCTGAGATGTTTGATGAGTAGATAAAGAAAAAGGAGCAAGAATAAAGTTGAATAGTGGTGCTCACTTAACAAAGTTCTGAGGCTTTCTCTCACTACAGAAAATAAGTATTAAGTACTTTATTTTTTAAGATCTGTATTTTTTAAGATGTCTAATATGGATGGTTTAAAAAAAGATGTCCTGGAATTTTTAAGCACTTTGGTAACTGCATCCTTGCGATTAAAATCTCTCCATTGTCTGATAATCGACCACAATACGTTTGCTTTCTGTTTGCAAGGGGTGTTCAGGCCACCCTCGGTGATTGGATGGCATATCCTGCTCGGTGACAATTACCACTTAACAAAGTCATTGTCTGAAACCATTTGCATAAAACGACAGTTCAGTCAGAAGTGAATCCAGGGGGTGCCTGGGTAGCTCAGTTGGTTGAGCGACCGACTTCGGCTCAGGTCATGATCTCACGGTCCATGAGTTCGAGCCCCAAGTCGGGCTGTGTGCTAACAGCTCAGAGTCTGGAGCCTGCTCCGGATTCTGTGTCTCCCCCTCTCTCTACCCCTCCCCTGCTCACGCTCTGTGTCTCTCTGTCTCTCAATAATAAATAAAAACATTAAATTTTTAAAAAAAAGAAAAGAACTGAATCCAAAGTGACTTCTTGACTCTCTCCATGTGCGGGTAGGAACCTGTAATCTGCGAGATACACACACAAAGCCAACACAATTTGCAGTGTGTGATCATTTCATATCTGTCACTGTCCTCTAAATGCATAGATTCTCCCAGAAGTTACACAGGCTCGTGTTTGAGTCTAACAAGCCTGGCAGGTCGACTCTTTCAGTTCTCTAAATGCTGTTTAATATCTCCACGGAGTGATTTGCTGCTATTTTTTGTAGTTAAAGCAACATCTGAAGGTTGGCAACTGGCAGTAAGAACGCAATTTAAACATGGGGCTTTTGTCCCCCCCAAAGAGTGAATGGGAGACTACATCAGCGGCCATGCTTGCTGAAGATGTACAAATTAGTGTTCACATTTTTGGTGGGAAAAAAACAAAAAAAGAAAACCAAACCACATCGGTCTTTAAAGAATTTCTCCTCCTAGATTAACAATGTAACAGGTAGTCAAGACCCATCCCCAGAGTTTCTGTCAAATGCTTGTTTCTTCTGCAGGGGCATCACCTTCTTCCCAGGGCGCAGTCTTGAGAGAACACAGAAGACTTTCAGAAAGGTAGCGAGAGGTTTCCCGACTCCTCTGCTCCCTGCCACCTAATCCAGAGACCCAGTTACTCCACAAGCCAAGAAAGATGGGAGCGGCGCCTCCCTGAGAGCCAGCCCTGCGTATCACAAACACACACACTGAAATAATTTACTTGTCGACACCCATGGGCGTCGTCTCCTTACTGGGGATTTGCCCATGAATCACACCATCTCAGCTCCCTAGAAACCTTCTCCACAGCCCTGTGTCCTTGAAACAGTCGGTTGGGCAACTGACTCTTGATTTCAGCTTAGGTCATGATCTCAGGGCTCGTGAGTTCCGGCCCTGCGTTGGACTCTACCCTAACAGCACGAAGCCTGCTTGGGATTCTCTCCTCCTTCTCTCTGCTGCCCCCCCCCCCCCACCCCGCTCCCTCTCTCTCTCTCTTTCTCTCTCTTTCTCTCAAAAGAAATAAGTAAACATTTTTGAAAAAGGAAAAAAAGAAAGAAAAAGCAAATGAGTGCCATGTGGGTTTCTTTCTCTGCAACCACGTACGAATGCAATAGATTCTCGGACAATGAAGTGTGGTCCTGGTGGAGACAGGTTTCTATTTCCTTGTTAGTTTTCTACTCACTACACTTGACCATGGTGGCTGAAAACTACCATGCAATTCTGAACAGTTTATGAGTTGTGTGTATATAGGTCTAGATTTTTGAGAAACTCGATGTAAGTTTTCCAAAACTCAAATGATAAAAGTTTAGGTTTATTTACATAATTGCATTAGGAATTTTTGAAATCATCACTTATCATTTCTGTTTTATTTAACGGATCATGTTTAATTTTTAGGAAGTATCGCTTTTAAAAATATTAACAATTGAAGTGGTTTGTATTTTGAAATATATATATCTTAATCAAAATACACTCAGATTTTGAACATTCGGAGTGCAATTACATGTTTTAGTTTCTTAGGGCACTACTCTCAAAAGAACAAAAACTTTGTGAAAGTCTTTATTATATTAACAATTAATGGGGCCCCTGGGTAGCTCAGTCAGTTGAGCGACAGACTCTTGATTACAGCTCAGGTCATGATCCCAGAGTCCTGGGATTGAGACCCGTTCCCACCCTGCACTGGGCATGAAGCCTGCTTGAGATTCTCTCTCTCTCTGCCCCTCTCCCCCTGGCGCACACACGCGAACACTCTCACTCTCTAAAATAAAAAATAAATTAAAAAAACAATTAGTGGGGCGCCTGGGTGGCTCAGTCAATTAAGCGGCCAACTTCGGCTCAGGTCATGATCTCGCGGTTCGTGAGTTCGAGTCCCACATCGGGCTCTGTGCCGTCCACTCGGAGCCTGGAGCCTGCTTCGGATTCTGTGTCTCCCTCTCTCTCTGCCCCTCGCTTGCTTACTCTCTGTCTCTCGCTCTCTCTCAAAAATAAATAAACATGAAAACAAAAAAAATTTTAAAAACCGATTCGTGATTTTCATTAATTTAAAGCAAGAACAATTTTATGGAATACATAATAAACTTATGAATGACGTATGCTTTCCTTCTATACTCATCACACTTCACCGGAACATCTTCCATGGAGCGCCCAGGTGTGTAATAATCCTGAAGTTCAGTCACATTTTGCTACCGTTTAGTCATATAAAAACCACAACTTTGGACATGTTTTTTTTTCAGTTTAGACATTATGAAGGTATATTTGTCAAGACAGCACTCTAAAACATCTTTTCTTTAACATCTTGCTGCGTCGATTTACCACTTTAAATTTCAGACATGTACGTGGGCTTCCATTTTTTTTCCTTTTGGTCTTGTCATAACATTCAGGGAAGGGGTGTGGTGCAGCTCTCCCTCTGTTCAGGACGGGATGGTTTGAAGGGAAGCAAATACTGCTCCCATCTCGGCCACCACCCCCTTCGGCCAGCAATCCACCAGCGGCCGCCAGTAGAATACAGGGCAGGAAATTGTATACAGGGAACAAACTGCGTTCAAATCAACAGAATGGAGAGAAAAGAAGCATAAATGAGAGAAGAGAAAATTGCAAGCAAATTAAGAATGACACATCAGGGGCGCCTGGGTGGCGTAGTCGGTTAAGCCTCCGACTTCAGCCAGGTCACGATCTCGCGGTCCGGGAGTTCGAGCCCCGCGTCGGGCTCTGGGCTGATGGCTCGGAGCCTGGAGCCTGTTTCCGATTCTGTGTCTCGCTCTCTCTCTGCCCCTCCCCCGTTCATGCTCTGTCTCTCTCTGTCCCAAAAAAATAAATAAACGTTGAAAAAAAAAAATTAAAAAAAAAAAAAAAAGAATGACACATCAGATTAAAAATCCTTGTAGAAGGATGGGGCACCTGGGTGGTTCAGTCAGTTGAGCGACCGACTTCGGCTCAGGTCATGATCTCACCCTTTGTGAGTTGGAGCCCCGCGTCAGGCTCTGTGCCGACAGCTCAGAGCCCAGAGCCTGCTTCAGATTCCGTGTCTCCCTCTCTCTCTGCCCCTCCCCCGTTCATGCTCTGTCTCTCTCCGTCTCAAAAATAAATAAACATTACAAAAAAAAAAATTTTTTTTTAATCAAAAAGAAAAATCCTTGTAAGAGGGACACCTGGGTGGCTCAGCCGGTTAAGTGTCACACTCTTGATTTTCACGCAGGTCATGATCTCAGGGCACGTGAGTTCAAGCCCCACATTGGGCTCTGTGCTGACAGCATGGAGCCTGTTTGGGATTCTCTCTCTTGCCCTTTCTCTCTGCCCCTCCCCGCCTCTCTTGCTCTCTCTTTCTCTTTCTCTATTTCTCTCAGAATAAATAAACTGAAAAAAAAATAATAATAATCCTTGTAAGAGAGAGTGAAGAGTAGAATTCACACCGGAGAAAATTAAGTCAGTGTCATGAAAGACAAACTCGAAAAGATGCCCCGGGATGAAGAAGAAAATGACAGAGATGAAAACCACTGGAGAGCGGAAAACAGCCGTGTGAGGGCAGGGACAGAGCTATAACGAAGAGCTAATTAGTGTTCCAGATTTTTTTTTTTTTTTTAATGAAAAGGAAAAGACAATCACGAGGAAAAATTCCTTGCGCTGAAAAGATCTGCGAAAACAGCGTGAACGGATCCACTGCGTTGCAAGCAAAAGAACAAGAGAAAGTTCATCACGTCTAACTACACCCTGGTCAAAATCATAACGATGGTAATAATGATGACAAAGAGGGGAAAATGATTCCTAAAAGCCTCGGGCAGAGTTGGAGAAAAGAAACAAGTATCCGAGGGATCTTGGACTTCCTGCAACAGACGCCCAAGACGAGAGCTGGAGTTCTCTGGGGAAGAGGTTGAGTTGTCTTTGGCCAAGATGTCTTTCATGGGAGGAATCAGCAGAGACATTTCAGATCCATAAAGGGCTCTTTAAAAAGCATCACTATACGCCCTTGTATAAAAATCAAAGTGTGTGAGAGACCACCAACATTAAAAGCTCACCAGTTAGGTAATGGAGGCATAACAGAGCCTGTCTCCCCCATACAGTGGTTCAGGGAATGGGAATGAATCTTGTAGGCTGGTTTTAATTCTTGAGGCTGATACTAGCTGAGGCTTTTAGTTTCTATAAAGCTAGTTTGCCATCTCTAAAATGGGGATAGTTATAGCTCCAGCAAATATCTGTAAGGCCTTAAGGTATGTAAAATATGTATTGTGCAGCCTCTCAGATAGACAGTGTTCAGTACATGCTCAATGGCATTGTTATTGGCACCATACATGCATAATATTTAAGACTAACATTGAGTGAAATGCCCTTTGAAGGAGCTACTGAATTTATGCCAGTCTCTTCTATGCCCTATGTATGGACACAAATGGCCACCTTGAAAAATATCTTTTTGCTTCTAAAAAGTACACTTGGATGATCCCCTCTCACGTGAACATTAGACACATGTCTGTAGATTTTGTGTATCATGTATGTATCATCGTATAAGTATAGGTGAAGGAATCGTAGCTGACCTCCCGTTAACTAGTCAATATCTACATCAGTTGGTGACAAAGCTAACCACTGAGGGAGAGGTGGATCACCACTTTATGAAATGAACCCAGGGTCATCCCAATGCCTTCTCTTTGATAACTGAAGTCTGTGTGACTGTTAAGGTGGACCAGAGTGACCCGCGTCAGGATCCCCTCTCATTGGCAGAGAATGACAATGAAAGCATGGAATGAAATCCCCATGTTTGTCTATGTTGGTGGTTCAGATTCAACAGAAAAGCTAAGTGTTGAGTGATTATCTTTGAGACCCTATCAAAGGGTACCACCTGGCCAGTGCGATTACCAATGATTTCCCTACAATGATGGACAAGAGTGGCTTGGGGGACAGGCTGAAAGAACTCTCTGTCTCGGAAGAAAAAAATGGTAGTCACTAACATCTGGAAACAAGACTGGCCCCTATATCTGGGAATCTCAGCACAGAGAAGACATTGGGAGCTCAAGAGAGTAGGTGGAAAAAAAGAACACTTGACCACATGTGTCCCTAGAGCTGATGAATCAAGTCATGCTAGTTAAAAGTGGTTTGTGAAGTTAAGAAATCCATGATAAGTATCATAAGAGTTCATGTGTCCCCACCATCCCTAGTTCTTCCAGAGAAGGGCCATAGCTCATTTTCTGAGTCTAATAAAATCAAAATTACGCAGTCCCCACAATTTAATTCAACCTGACTTCTTGCCAAGACTTATCAAGCATTTTCCAGGGTGTCCCTCTTCTAGCCTTTTAAAAATGTTTTGAGCATAACATCCATTTAAGAAACATTATCATGCAGTTTTCTAACATATGTCCAAATACAGCATATCAATATACTAACACTACTGAGTCATGTATATTTTACTGATGTTCAGAGTTCATGGAGAAAATTCTTCTTGTCTGCAATGAATTGCCTGTATTTTGAGTCTTTTCTGATATTTTGTCACAACTCAGTTACATCCATTACCAACCCGGAAAGCCTCCCGCCAGGCTCTTTGTTACCCATTAAATGTCTAGTCAAAAGAACTCTCAACTCCATTAAAAATAACATTAGACCTACAACAACCGAAATATAGGGCTTTTTTTCAGATTCAGAAACAGAATTTCTGAGAAAATCAATCACTAGAATTTTCATGTTCTTCTGTGATGGAAAATGTAAGGATAAACCAATCCTGAATGAAATTGCTAAAAAAGGCAACACGCCTTCGAGTTTTTTCCATTTGCAGGCGCTCGGTGTTTCCACAGCATCTAGTCTTCCTCCCTCGCAAAAGAGAAGGAGCTGGTAACCTTATTCATACCAAGATGTTGTGAATTGACATTTATGTAATCTCAGGATTGAACTAGGTGTCAGAGACCATCCAGAGACCATCAAAGACTGTATTCTACCTAATATTAGCGGTCTACTCTTCAATGCCCTTGAGAAGTGAATATTGCTTTCCCTTCCAAGGATCACCTCACTCCCCTTTCCATTGCTGGGCAAGGTCTCTCAAAAAGCTTTCACCTCCTTTGGGTAAAAGTTGCCTCCTTCAACTGGAACCTGTGGCCCACCTTTTGACCCCACAGACTATGTCCGGCCTCCTGTCTGGCTCTCCACGTATTTGCAGAAAGCTATTGTGTGCTTAAGTGGCTCTTTCACGGACTTAACCTTTGTAATTTCAACGTTTATTTATTTTTGGGACAGAAAGAGACAGAGCATGAACGGGGGAGGGGCAGAGAGAGAGGGAGACACAGAATCGGAAGCAGGCTCCAGGCTCCGAGCCATCAGCCCAGAGCCCGACGCGGGGCTTGAACTCCCGGACCGCGAGATCGTGACCTGGCTGAAGTCGGCCACTTAACCGACTGCGCCACCCAGGCGCCCCAACCTTTGTAATTTCAACTTTTCCTCTATGTCATGGTTCCAGAAAACTACCATCTTACTCACTCTTATTTGGATGTTCCTTAGTTTGTAAACATTCTTATCCAACTACGACACTCAGGAAAGCTTCACTCTGATGATAATTTCACGAAAGGTGTCACGGTATTTAGAAAGAGCCCAGACATTGAAACCATACAGACTCCTGGTTATAAATCCAGCTCTTGTACCTACCAACTGTGTGACCTTGAACAAGTGGTGTAACCTCTCTGTCTTCTCTCATCTGTGAAAGAGTAATTATACAACCTGATAAAATTATAGTAAAGATGAAAGAAAATCAAGGTGGCATCAAAGTGGGGCGCCTGGGTGGCTCAGTCAGTTGGGCGACCAACTCTTGATTTTGGCTCAGGTCATGATCCCAGGGCCATGAGATCAAGCCCCCCTTGATCCTCTGCGTCTCTCTCTCTCTCTCTCTCTCTCTCTCTCTCTCTCTCCCTCTCCCTCTCTCTCTCTCTGTCTCCAAAAAAAAAAAAAAGTGGAATCAAAACAGACTAGTAAACCCCTAAATAATGATGTCTATCATTATTACATATCACTATTAAAGGCTAAAAATGATGACATCAAAACATTATTAAGTTACCTTATAGAAGGTGGCTATGTGAATATTCCAGAAGCAAGAAACCAAGTTTTTGTATCCCCCAAGAGTGACTTCTCTGTTTTTAGCATTCTTTCTCCTGGCTGTAATTCAAAGGTCCAGATTAGTCCATTGTTTTTTTGCGAAATGATACTTTATATATTTCAAGTATTTCAACTTTGGGAATTGAGCAGTAAAGTTTTCCAAAATCCCAAAGTAGTACTTGGGTTTTCTGATTTTATGTGAAATAAATGATCTCCCAGGTCATAAATTCTCTGTATCATCAACTAGTTCTGCTCACGGGTGCTATGGGAGAGATTTGCGTTATTGCTGACACTAAATCTACACCAAACACCTCTCACTCTTGCTATAGAAATTACCATGAAAATGGCACAATTTAGCAGTTCCACTTCCAAGTGTTCGAAGGCAGGGCTAATGTCCAGAGAAAGAATCAGAAAGAGAGACAAAGGCACAGTCCCATTCAATCTGCTTATGCACTGGAAATTAAGAGGCGTTCTCGTACCCACATGGCTCCTGCACAGCTCCCCTCTATGAGACCATGATCTCAAATGACATAGAAATAGAGACCATTGAATTTTTAAACACAAACTACTCTGGAATGCAAATGGATCTCATTTCAAACTTTATGGGCGAAATTCTGACCTTACCAGCCTCTTCTTTGTCTAACTGCCCCATCTTGAGACCTGCTGGTTTGGAGTTCTGGGAGAACACGGAAGGTCAAGGAGGCATCCTAAAATTGCAAAATGGAGAGAACTAATCCAGCACATGAAAGAAAGATAGGCTGGAAGGGGCTGGAATGGACGGTCCCTCAGTGGGGACGATCAGAATCATCTCCCGGGCTCAATTTCCATTTCCGGGGGAAGCGGAGTTGCCTACTTCCGTGTGACTCCAAGGCTTCCGAAATTATACACAAACACTACTTTAACCCCTCCCTTTCTATACTGTTGCCCACAGTAAAAATGCTTAGCAAATCTCAAAATGCTTTGAGAACTTATTTCAAGATAGGACTTAGAACCACAACTGCAGAACTTCTCTGGACTTCAGGAAGGATCTGAGGCAGAAGAACAGAAAGTGACAGTGAGGAGAGTGACCAAGAAACCGGTCCCTGAGAGGTGATGTTCTCACCAATAATTCATGTGTGGTCGGTACATTAGAGTGTCCAGAGCACTTCTCCATCTGTCATTTCATTTGAGGCTCACAAAGTACAATGGACACAGCCTGGGAGGCATTTTCATGAATAAAATAACGGAGCCATCACAGGGGTCAGACAGGGGTTCTTTTGTGCGAAAGCAGGGAGGCAAAGTGCCTGGGAAGGCTTCACAGAGAAAGCACCCAGAAGCAAAGGTGTATGTTCGAGAAGCTCCAAGTGACCTCCAAGAGCGCCAGTGATAACCCAGGCTCTGCCATGAGACCCTCGCGTTGAAGCCTTGTATCAGCCTCCTATTGGCCATGTGTCCCAGGGACTTGTCGATATGATGCCAGTCAAACCAGGACCTAATCCATAGATTTGTCACAAGAGTTAAATGAGTTCATGTGTGTAAATCTACTCTTCAGTACTCTGCTAAATGATTTTCTCTTGGCGGTATGGAAGCTCTGTCTTGCTTCTAGATCATTCACGCACCTTCCTGGAAATGTAGATCTGTGTGGGTTGCCAACTATTGACATGTAATGCTCTATGAATTCCAGCATAACTAGCAGCCCTTCACTCTCCTGACCTCTCTGAACTCCAGCTTTCACACCACCCAGTCCTACTGACCAGGACCACTCACTCTCTCCGCTGTGGGCTGTACTCTGCCCCAGCTCTGGGACCTTATAAGAAGATGCCGAAATACAGAGAGGAAAACATCTGAAGACAGACGTGTAGAGAGAAGGCACCACGTGGCTCAAGAGGCAGATAGGAGGGACACAGCCACAAGAAATGCCAAAGATTGCCTGCAACACCAGAAAGTAGGAGAGGGAGCAGGGTCCACCATACCTTGATTTTGGAATTCCAGCTTCCAGAACTGTCCGGCTTAAATTTAGGTCATCTGAAGCCACCCAGTTGATGGTACTTTGTTATGGCAGCTCTTGGAAGATAAAACGGTGGCATGAGTTTAATTTGTTGTTTCTAGCCACTCACAGGAATTCGATTCCTGCTCTGCACCAGAAACCCAGAGGGACTCTCCAGGCACTGACCGTCCAGCTTCTTGCCTGATGGTGGCACGCACCTTGCCCATGGCTATGTCCGGAACCCCCACTCTGCCACTCTCCAGGGTCCTTCCTGGATCCAACATCTGTCATGACTACTACCTCTGCCTTTCATGTACTGTATGAAGAGTGTGCTCAGCCTGCCTGACTAGACTTCCTTTTATTCCCTGCAGCTGGCAAAGCCCTAGAATTAGCCCATCCCCTTGAACACGTCCCTCAGTCAGGGGCCCTCCCAACCAGGCCTTTCCAAACACCCATGTTGCTCTGAGCTCCCAACCTGCCACTTCTTCCTAACATCAGACAGTGTCCTCTGATTTATTTAACATCCCATTTAAGACTCCCGGTTGCAAATAAATTCAGAGCCGCAGGCTGGGCATAGAGAACCCGCCCCCTCCTTCACTCTGGAGAACCGGAACCCCCGTGAGGCCTCATGTGCAGCATTTTTATGAGTGACTGAACGAGATTCACATGTCTCTTAACCTGGGAGAAGACTTAATTGGTTGGTTTAAAAATTATTTATGCCCTTCATGCATGCATTTTGAGCAGATTAGAAAACACCAGTACATATCAAATTATTTTTTTTCAAAAGAAGTCATTAAACACTAGGAGGAAATATATGCAGGGCAGGAGAAATGTTAATGTATGAGGGTAATTGCTCACCGCTTCCCTTCCCAATTGCCCTGTAATAGCTTCTTATATTTGCTTTATTTGTATCAATAGAGATGGCTGGGAAAATTTTCGCCACATCACCCATTTACCAAATGTTTCCAGGTATTCTCTAAAAATAGCCCAATTTAATTTCCAAGAGTAGGATTGTTGAGTCATATGGTTTGTGCACGTTTAATTTTGTTACATACTGACAAATGCTTTCTTAAAAATGTAAGAGAATTCACAATCCCACCGCCGGATAGCATGAACATACACAGCCTTTGCCGATACGATGTTGTAGGGGGGTTTTTGTTTTCATATTTGTTTTTATGCGTTTTGTTTGTATATTTCATTGCATTTCCCTGACTACTAATGATGTGGACGTCTCCATACATGTATTAGTCATTGGCCTTTCTTCTGCTGTAACAAGTCCTATTTTGCCTTCTTCCTATATATATGTTAATCATTTGTCTCTTTCTTATTTATTTGCTTATTTTACCCTACAAAAGCAAAAGAACTTTGTCATCATTTTATACGAATCAGTTGGCTCATTCCAGCGTTGTTGCTAACAGTTGCAAACTGAAAACAACCCAAGAACCATCACTAGAATTTTATTGTTTAAATTATGATGTGTACTTCTGGAACACTATTTGGGCACTTAAAGATTAAGATAGACCTATACATACTTACTCAGAAGGAATCTGTGATAAAATTATTCGGGAAAAATAATACATTTCAGAATATCATACCCATAATGTTTTGTAAAGCAAACAACAAACAAAAACAAACCTTTGGGCGTGCTCGCACGTAATTTATATCCGAAAGATGGAAAAGTACACAACAATTGTTTCCCACAAAAGGTTAACACTGGAAAAGGGGATGTGGAGGTTGTTTTATTTTATACC
This sequence comes from Felis catus, assembly GCF_018350175.1. Lineage (NCBI taxonomy): Eukaryota > Metazoa > Chordata > Mammalia > Carnivora > Felidae > Felis > Felis catus. Next base: position 76,636,290 of record NC_058368.1, read on the forward strand.
TAGGACATCTCGTGCAGTTGCTAAAATAGCATATATTATTTTGTAATTCAAATGACTGATATACATTTCAGAGTATAACAGTAAAATATAGAATTGTGGAGGTTTTAGTATAAGTTTCGTGTGATTGTGTGATACTATTTCAGCAAAAGAAAAAAAATATGTATAGATCAAAAATAGTGTATTTTCAGGGCACCTGGATGGCTCAGTCCGTTCAGCGTCCGACTTTGGCTCAGGTCACGTTTTCGTGACTCATGAGTTCAAGCTCCGCATTGGCCTCACTGCTGACCCCACTTCAAATCCTCTGTCCCCCTTTTTTTCTCTGCACCCCCCCAACATGCACACTCTCTCAAAAATAAATTTTAAAAAATAGTGTGCTTTCAAATATACTGATTTTTTTTTCCACCAGAAAAGGAAACCTCCTTCCATTGACAATGGGTTATTTATGGGAAAATATGAGAAAGCTAGTTCTACAAGATCAGCAAGTTTAAAACATTCAAATATCTTTTTAAGAAAGTAGGAATCGTAGGGCGCCTGGGGGGTCAGTCGGTTGAGCATCTGACTTCGGCTCAGGTCATGATCTCACAGCTCTGTGGGTTTGAACCCCACGTCGGGCTCTGTGCTGACAGCTTGGAGCCTGCTTCGGATTCTGTGTCTCCTTCTCTCTCTGCCCCTAACCCACTTGCATTCTGTCTCTGTCTCTCTCAAAAATAAATAAACATTAAAAAAAATTAAAAAAAGAAAAAGAAAGTAGGAATCAAGTATTGACCCCTAACAGACATTGATAATCTAGCATTATGGCATTGGGACACTATAGAAACTTAAAAATATATAGAGGTTTACCAGGGAGCTAAAGTCCAATGGGAAAGTCAAACGCTACTGGCAAATGAAATCAAGAGACTTTATTTTTTAAGAGATTCAACTGATCGGTATGATAGAGTCAGACAGTCCAAAGAGCCTGAAGGTCATTCATACAAGTTTCAGTCTTCAAACTGCATGCCTTACCTCCCTTAAGTTTCTAGATGGCACCAGTTTGGTATAGAATCTTCCATGTTCAACATCAATATTGTTTTGCTGATGATCTGAATATGAGATCAATCTTACCTGATCTTGTAGGCTTAAGCATCATCACCCACTACGTGTCCCGTCTAGACATCTCTCTCTCTTCCCCCCCTCTTCTCTCTCATCTCTTTCTCTCTTTCTCTAGCCCCAGTTTCCACTACCTACCTACTGCAGACTGCTCTCCTGTCCCACCGACACCATCGCCTCAACACCTGAACCCTCTGTAACCCTCTGCCAGACCTGCTCCCCGTGGGGCATTCTGCCTTGTGAATGGAACAATATGTTCTGTTTCCATAGCCCTGTGCTACTACTTGGATGTTGTTTCTTTCATTTTGGAGAACAAGTTAGGGTGTTTCATTATATCACCTGTGCAACAGACATAAAGAAATCTATGAAAACGTACAACGAAATGTAACGCGAAACGGTGACTTGCGGTGCATTCACAGCTACGCTCTGGCTCATTGAATATCCTTGTACCCGGGTGCACAAGTCAGACCTGGCGGGTCTGCCTCCTCCCTCCCTTAATCTCCACCCGACAGCCAGCCCGTCCCACGTGTTGCCAATGCTACGGCCTAAAAAAATCCCTCGGCTCAAACCACTTCTACCAATTTCCACTGTCCTTTGCACAAGACACTCTCATTTCTCGGGTAACTTTTTCTTTGTGCAGTCTGGGCTTCCTCCAAACAGCATCCCAGCCTGCACCAAGTGACCTGTCAGAGACATGCTAACGAGTTCTGTGAGACACTCGTGCGGTTACCTGGGCTCCTTTTCCTGACAGTGTGCTCCCGGGGTACTGCGCTCCAACACAGAAATGTTCTCCAGGATTTGCACGTTTGTCCTCTGCTCCAAAGGGACACCTTGTTTTACTTGCCCAGTCCCTGCCTCGCCTCAGGTCTTGGCTTAGACGTGACTTCCTTCTGCGACCCGTACGGCAGGCTGCGTGCTCCCCAAGTGCCCCGTAGTCAGCTCGCATCGGGTCTTTCCTCTTGGAGCATGTACTTGAAATTCCCACTAACCCATGGTTTCCTCCTTGAAGAAAAAAGGGGCTTGGTCTTGTTCACTACTGGATGTCTATTTCAAGACATAGCAGGGGCTCCAGAAAAGTTGGTGGCATTGAATGGAAATTTCCCAAAATATTCAATTTTTGACGTCCTTTATACGCCGAGGTGAAGCTTATGCCCCATGATTGGCAGGACACATGCTTTGCGATGACACGTTTATGACACCATGGCTTTGTTCAGGTTTCAATTCTGTGGCTGCAGAATAGGACAAAGATATCTGTTCCTCCTGCACCTGGGACTGTTACCCCAGCTCTACCAGCACGTGGAAGATAATAGCACCATTGAGTACTTGTATAGTTACATTTTACAAAGTCCTTTCAGATCCGCCAAACTAATTTTGTTCGTGCCCTACTCCCCCAAGTGTTCATCCTCCTTCATGCATCCTATACCAGTGTTCTTGTTTCTTGGACACTCCTGTGTCAGAAACATGATGCAGAATGCAGCCAAGCTGGGCTGACCCATCCGAGTAACGGTCACAGTCCAGCGTGGCCTTTTCAATCTGGCCTGGCCAGCGGGGCTGCTGGTCTACCGATTGAAGGCTGCACCTCTCCCGGGAGTCTCGGCTCCCACGAGTCTCAGCTCCCACGGATCTGCCACTGCAACAAGCCAGCGCTCAGGCGACTCCAGGCAACTGCAGCTCGTCTTTCTCTGGGGTCATTTCTTTCCTCCTGGGGTACCTCCTGTCTTTGCCTTAGACTCTCCCATTCACCGTCCTCTGCTGCTCAAACAATTCTCCAAAACCATAAATACGGCCATGTGACAGTCAGCTGTGATCCCCTTCAGTCGTCCAGCCCGCCACACTGCTTCCCCCCGGCAAGAAGTGCTTGGGCTGGTCCAGTGTCTCTTTCTCCAAGTTCATCTGGTGCCATCTGCCTCACAGGATCCCTGACCTTGTGCCCCACACTTCAGCCCCATCAGGCCACAAATAGTTTCGGAGCACATTGGGCTGCTTTCTGCTTTAACCCATGTTTAAAGCCTTTTCTCCATTTGAAACCACTGTCCGGCCAGTCACCATGGAGAACTCCTATTCATCCCGCAGAAACCTCCCACTCTGTAAAAACCTTTCTTCTCTCAAGAAAAACTGATCATCCCCTTTGGAACCACTATTACGTGTTATCTTCCCTTGTCACGTCGTGAGGTGCTCATGTGGGTCTACATCTGTCACTCCTTGCCATCTAACAGATGCTAGAGGACAATTCTGGATTTTACGTTTCTTTGTGTCCTACACCCGGCACACCACAGGTGTGTTTATTAAATGAAAGATGAATGAAAAACTCAATCATCAGAAGCAGCCGAGACTCAAAACTGTTAAGAATTTTTTCCAGCCACATTATAAATGCACCAAGACTGATTCTAGACATTGGCTCAAAGTTTTCACTTGGCTTTGATTAAGGCCAGAGGCACAGTGGTGGGGCCATCCAAAGAAAAATCCTAATGGTCATTAATCTCCCTGAAAAATCCTAATTTTTCCTGCCAGTTGTTTTACTAAGTCTTGTGACTATGCACCCGTCTAGCCCATTAAAAATCATAAAGACCCTTCCAAACTGAATACTGCTCCAAATTGTCCTACAGCACTGCAGTTACCACATAAGAGGCCAGGAAAAGTCTACCATTAAACAGAGGAAGACAAGAGCACAGGGAAAATTAGAAAATGAGACCAAGAGTTGATCTGAAGAAAAGACACATGGGTCTCAGAGTTCAAGGTGCCTTCTTAAAATAAAAGTAAATAAGTAAATAATATCAAAGCACGAAATAAACCCGCCCCCATGCAGTCAGTGCTCCATTAGCTACCTTTGCTGATGCATTTGTTTTTGATAACGTTGGCGCCGATTGCAAAGTTAATATGTACGTACCTGGGAATTTTGCGTGGCGGGAGAAAGGGGAACGTAAATTTCTAGCTGTATGCTTCAGCCGACACAGTTTTACAGAAATTACACTTCATGGGGAGGAAAAGCCCTTGATGGCGCCCCCATGTATTGGACAGTATCACGGTTCTGACATGACTTGTCCACAGGAAAGAGACAAGTACACACCTTGAAACTTGCTATCTGTCCACAATCTCAGAGTCTAACATTCTTCAGCAACTCATTTGGTTTAATAAACTACGGCAACTTATTCAAACTTCTAAGAAGCTGCCAAGTAAAATGAGATGATTTGACTGGAATAACATGTTCTAACGGCTCTGCAATTTAAGAGAGGTGTTATTCTACTTTTCACTGGACCCAATGCATTCCACAGGGTTTGCCCCAATTGTCTTTAATAGTGTGACCATAAAACTTACATAACGTTTGCTCTTTTAGAGTTCTGTTTCATTTAATGGGACAGTATGCAGTCAAAAATTTGTTTCATCTGGTTAGTTTATCTGGATGTTTCTACCTTTTTATATCAGAATATATTAATCACTATCAACACAAACATAGGAGATTTCCTACGAGTTCATTACAACAAAATTTGGTTGCCATCAAACTGTTTTTAATTGTATAGTTATTTCTGTTACCTATTAAAAGGGGAGAGAGATGGCCAGGGCTAGGCTATCAAGGTTTTTCAAATATTTTCGTACTTTTAATGGGTTTCTATCTCAGTGGGAAACAATTCTATCGCAATTCAATTTTTTAATAGAATGGACTCAAAAGAATAGCATATTTGATTGAAATCTAGGAACAAAACCAACTGTAATAGAAAACTACTCCCTAAACATGATCTAGAAGCATATCAATATCTTTGCCAGTGATGGTCACCTAGGTAAGGTGCCAGTTCCCTTGTACGGTGTAAGCTCCACCATGACCCACAATTCATTACAAAGAAATTTTGTAGATCTTATTTTTTCTGAGATGCCAGATTGTGGAATCCTAAAAAAAAAGATTTGTCTCAGGAGAAGAGAAAGACAAAACAAGATCTCATTTCTTAACTCATTTTGCATGAGTAGATTCAACAAATGAGAATTATTTAGACGGAAATACCTACAGGTCTTTTAGAAGCCTAAAACTTAAGTAATTAGAAGTGAAAGTTAAAATATATTTCCCTTTGTGTATTTATTTTTCTGATGTACTTTGGGAAAAAAAAGCAAATTTTGTTTGCTTTTTCCCGTCTATAATCAGTTGTTAATGAATATGATGGATAAAACATGTTATGGAGAAGAATTCCATGATAATATATATTTAAAGTTGAAAAAGTCTCAATCTCTCAATATCAAGAATGTGATAGAATAATCCCTAACCTACAAAGCACCATTTCACGTACAAGGACTCCTATTTTTTCCATATGCTTTGGATCAATAATATGAAACAATCTAATAAACCTTTAATAAAGAAACTTTTTTTAGAGATCAGACTTGTGGTTACTAGAGGTGGGGTTTGGAAGGAGGAAGAAGTGAAGGAAGGTGGTCAAAAGGTGCAAACTTCCGGTTATAAGATAAGCACATACTAGGGAAGCCATTTCCAACATGGTGCCTGTAGTGAAGCCTGCTGTGTGGTATCCTGGTGAGGAGTTAAGAAGGCAGATCCTGAGATTTCTCAGCACAAGGAGAACATTTCTTTCCTTTATTCTTTTCTTCTTTCTTTCCTTTTTATTGTGCCCGTGAGAAGACAGATACAGTATTAGCTGAGCCTACACAGATGCAAATCAGACCATCCGCTGTATGTCTCTCACTTACACAGTGATGTATGTCAATGAGTTCTCAAGAAAACTGGGGAGGGCGGAGGGGGAGAAAAATGACTAAATATCAGAAAGGAAAAAAAAAATTTTTAACTAAATGCTTGTCATAGGACTAAAATGTGAAATAAATTAACTCACACCTGTTGTTTTTTGGGGTTTTTTTCCTGCCTGGAGATTTATAATAAATATGAAAATGTAAATAAGTTGCATAGTAGGATTTTATTTAGGTCCTTTCGAAGGCTCATACTTAGTGAAGCAAAGATTTTTAAATCAATAAACCAAAATATAGACTTCAATTAAACCTTAACATTCCCATCCAGGCAACACTTAGCTTATAATTAAGGATTTAAAACCTGTTAAAAAGGAACTTTCATTTGCTGCCGCGTTCATGAGAAACATACACTATTCCCTGTAGGTAGAGCTCTATTGATTTGAAAGTTTTGCTGATGTTACTCCCCGTATCGGATAAGTTTATGCAAAAAATGAAACAAAGGAGCAAAACTGATATTCTAGCATGTTGGAGTTTAGGGTTTATTCACGTCTCTTTAGGTCTGTAAAACTAACCGAAATTAGAATCCAATCACAGAAAGCTTTTCAAGGGAAATTGAGCACAAGATTTTTAAATGGCCCAAGTCATAAGACACTTGGTCAATTTTCTTTCCTTTATTTCCTTCCTTCCTTCCTTCCTTCCTTCCTTCCTTCCTTCCTCCTTCCCTCCTTTCCTCCCTCTCTTCCTTCCTTCCTTCCTACCTTCCTTCTTCTCTTCTCTTTTCTTTTCTTCTCTTTTCTTTTCTTTCTTTCCGTCACTCCACTTACATTTTAACTAAGATAAAAGAAAAAGCAATACCTACCCAAGAATCAGAGAAAATGGGACTTGAACTGTGCTGGGAAACCAGGATAGTGGGGGTAAAAATGGGAGTTTGGGTAGAAGTTGAATTGAACAGAGCAAAATTTTTAGGCTTCTAACTTGTAAATCAGAATTAGGTTCTTCCTTCTATATGAGCACAAAATAAGAGATACCTAGGTTTAAGTGGTGTGAGATGAGAAGACACTGGAGCTGTGAAACTATGAGAGGCCCTCGATGGAAATTGTTCATGTCCAGTGGAAAATAAGGAAGTGCACCCCTTATTTTTAACAAGTTGCCTACTTTGTAAGGGAAGCTGCCTGGGGATACAGGAAGAACTCTGAAAACGTACCAGGGTGTATTCATTAACCAATAAGGAAAAAAGTACGCAAAGTTCATCGATTAGTCCGCATTGTGAAAGATGAACACGTCTAGACATCAACTGACTGGAAGTTCAGGGCCGTATCTACACAAAGACATGACCAGTGCACCAGGCGTAACAAGGTGGAAACTACCCCAAAACTATTTATAAAATGAAGGCCCCAAAACTATATCCCCAGCTGCCTCGACCACAAAGAGAAATGTAACCACTCGGGGTCAGTTTGTAACCTTGAGTATACAGCACCTATCAGTGGGAGCAGAGGGCAGGTGAGAATAAAAACATGGCAGTCCCACAAGAGAACGAGCCCCCTGGGAAACAGACATCTGGCTAAAATGGTTCCTATTTTCTTCTGTAATTTAATTCAGTATGTAAATGAAGTAATTTAATTCAACAATGTACAGGGGCTAGCAAAACAAGAGCCTGTTGGTGAAATACTATGTGTAAGAATGTAGTAGAATATTAAGCAGAATAACTAGGTAAGTGGCTAAATACACCCTTTTAGTAAATGATGCGTAGGTTTAGATATTGTCTAATAAAAGTATAAAATATCCTAGGGAGTATCCTATAATTTTTTTCAAGTTTTTTAATTTACTTTGAGAAAGTGAGAGAGAGAGTGGGGGAGGGGCAGAGGGAGAGGGAGAGAGAGAGAATCGCAAGCAGTTTCCACATTGTCAGCACAGAGCCAGCCATGGGGCTCGACCTCACGAACCGTGAGAAATCAAGAGTTGGACACCTAAGTGACTGAGCCACCCAGGCGCCCCTATCCTGTACTCTTAATCAGAATAAGGAATTTCAAGTACACGGTTTGGACCCCATCTTTCCCTTCCTTCGGTCTTTTTTTTTTTTTTTTTTAATTCTCCTTCGGCATAAGATGCGTCTATTCTCCAATACAAAGAAAACTTGCTTTTCCGTTCACGGTGTGTGTCAGTTCTTCACATTAAATATAAATCTATTAGAATGGGAAATATGCAATCCGAATAGCATTCTTCTCATCTACACATTATTTGCAAATTTAAAACTATATGCTATTGTAATACGACACACGACAGTATTTAGTATGCTTGCCAAGTACTTTCAAAGTCCTTAGAGTAAAAACCATTTTACTTAGCACAAAAAATTTGCAGTAGAGTCTACATAATTATAATTATTCATGCAAAATATTTCACCCAGCTTTCACACAAAAACAAAGTGATTAAAATACGGCCATTGTGCAGGGAAAAGGAAAAATATGCTTCTGGGTTCAGTGGTTTGGTCAAGAGTGGAGTGGATCCAAATCCCAGACCTAAAAATGAAAATGCTGCTGTGATTTAGTGACAGTGGAACTTTGAATTGTATCAGATGGAGGAGCTTTAAAAGTTAAGACTCGTTTTCCCTAAAGAGCAGTATCTGAGAAATCCCCGTCACCGCCTTCTCCCCTCCCCCTACTCCCCCAAGAGGAGAGCTTGAAGTTCATCATAACTCACTTCCCAGTCAAGATGCTCTTGAATGCAACGCTCGCGGGGGTCCTACCGAATCTATCGGCAGGTGCATTTAGAAGAGCTTGGTTTCTAGCCAGTAATAGGCCATCAGGCATTCTTCAACCCAGACCAGACCCTCCCCCCCCCCCCCGCCGCCGCCAGGGGATTGATATGAATGCATCGAGGCTTACTGCACACCAGTGGTTCCCCAAGTAAGACCTCTGGGCCCACAAAAGCAGCAGCACCTGGGAACTTCTGATAAATGCAGATTCTCGGTTCCCACCTCAGCCCTACTGAATCAAAACTTTTGGAGGTGGAGCCCAGCCCAGAGGCGGCCTACCTCTATAGTCTGTGTTTTAACACACCCTCCATGTGACTCTGTCGGGCAGAAATTTGAGACCTGCTGCCCCACATCATGTAACCACCTGCTATAGAAGGCACCTTCGATTTGGTTAAAAAATATGACATAGTGTCAAGGTGTTGCTAGCTGTTCAAGGTCTCTTCCTTTCTTCATGGGAAATAAGTAGTGTAATGGTATTAGTTTGCCCCAACACAGCCCAGCTGGTGTAGTCATGTTCCTTGTGACCCGACTTTGCCTTTCATTTTTCTTTCTCATCCAGAAAAGAGGCCTTTTCAGGGTCAGGTGCCATTTACCATTTTCTCACCATTCCCCAGTCCCGGAAGCCAGCCTTGAGAAAGCTCCCAGAGATGGGTGGGTGGGTGGGTGGGTGGGTGAGTGGTTGAATTTAGCCTGTCTTTCTCTCTAGGGAAAAAAAAAAAATGGCCTTAGTTTATCTTCCTTTGAAGACACAAGGAACATGAGGGCCTGACATCAGCTTACGTCCAGAGTCTCTTACCCATGACTCTCCAGACCCATCTGTCCCTTGACTATGGCAAAGTCACGCCCCCAAGACGCTTTGCATTCACTATTGCTTTGCATGGAGCATTCTGGAACCCCAACGTGGCAGGACCACTTCCTTCTGGCCATTTAGACCTCAGTTTCAAACTCCCCTTCTCAGGGGAAACATCCCAGACCACACAGCCAACCCAGCCTTAGTCATTCGTGGTCCATCATCTCGTTCTGTTGGATTTATTTTTTGTCCTCCAGAAATATTCTCTTTCTCTTTATTTCTTTATTTGCTTGAGCTCTCCAGGCATAAATGCAAACTCATGAGAGCAGAAACCTTGTCCCTCTTGGTCACTGTAGTATACCCAACAGTACAGCACCTGGCACCGAATTACGGACACTCTCCAAATATACATTCAGTGAACAAATGGATATATTGGCCAGGTGCTAAGAACAACTGGAATAAGGGTGTGAAATACACTTCTAGTCTCTCCCCTTTTCCCACTCCGTTCCTTTGCTCTGTTTCCCAACCGTTTCTTTCACATCGTGTCGGCATGCCTCATTTCTCTGGTGCCCCCAGAAAGCGTGACACCCATGCTTTAGAAGTTGTACCCGCTTCCGTGGCAGCCTGCTGGAGAAAGGGTCTGTTCACATTCCCACCTCCAAAATTTCCTGGAAAGCTCTCCACCTGCCCCAACTCTGCCGGGTTCTGAGCCATCGTGGGCCAGAACGTAGCACTGGGTGAGGGCTATGCGTTTCACAGCCCAAACTTGGGGGCTTCAAATCTCAACCCTGCTACCCAGAACCTGGAGGATCTGGGACAAGATTCTCTTCCTACGTATGCCTCAGTTCTTTCCTTATCAAATGAGGACAACACAAGGCCATCGTGAGGATGAAGAACTCCCCACGGCACCTAGCACATAGGAAGCCTTCAGCCTGTGTTAATTGTGTTCTTTTCACTGATCCTGAATGAGTTCACGTGGCTTCCAAAACAGCCTGACGATTCAAAGGAAGCGCTAACACTACCAAGTGCCCTCGAACAGAATGGTTACAGGCACATACTAACAAGCCATCTGCAAACGGACGCTGTCGAAAGAAACGCTAGACACACTTCCGTCCTTGTGGATGCATTTCCACACATTAGGAGACATACTGTCATCTTGACATCAAAATGGCAATCACTTGGACACGAGAGTGTGGTTTGTATATAAGAGAGGGAGGATGTTTTGCTATGAGTGGACAGACATGTGATCACATGTGACCGGCCTGCCTGCTTGTTCTCCCTCTCACAGCACGCACAAATGCCCTCAGCCAAAGGGCTCTCTTCTCCTCACCCCTCCTCACCCACAGAGTGGGCCATCCACTGTGAAACCAAAGTCTGTGAAAGCGGCTCCAGACAGAAAGATCCAGAGACACACTTGAAAAGCCTGTTTCTCTGGTTGCTACAGGGAGGTGGCCCAGAGAGAGAGGAGAAGGAGAAACACGGGGACAAGAGGAGGTGGTCGGGTGGCCCTGAAGCTGGCAGGGAGCAGTACCTCAGGAAGCTCCGGCTGGAACGTGGGAGCAGACGCCCTCCAGAGCTATGTTCCCGCTTCCGTCTGGGACACCCCAACCTCCCAACTCCCACAGAGACCCAAGGGGAAGCCCAGGAGGGAGTGACATTTTTCAGTGCCACGGGGACACCCCCACTCCACACACAGGTGCACATCTCACTGCCAAGTACTTGCATTGGCCTTCGGTCCACCGGAGGCTTAGACACCCCGGGGGGCTAAGGATGACCTTACACCTCACCAAAGTGTGTCTAAACAAGCAGCCTGTGGCTCTCACATATGCACCTGCCACATGAACTTAAGGGCGCCCATGGCAACCAAGCTCGTGAGCTTGGGTATTCAGAGGGAAAAGCCTTGGTAGAAATCACAATCTGTGAACGAGGGTGTAGCTGGAAGAAAAAACTCGAATGTTTATAGTTGACAGCTCATATTGAGTTATTTGTAGCTACACCAGCTCTCTGTAAAATCCACTTTCATTCACACGTTCGCCGCTATGAGAAGAAAAAAAAAAAATCACCCCAAGACCGCTTAAGCAGAAACAAACAAAAACACTTCTATTTTTCTGTGGTCTTTTCTCTCCCTTCGGTTGCCTAATTTATCAATCTTCACACTTGCTGTAATTTTCTGTTAATACTTGCTGACTGGTTGCCTACTTTCACTTTTCTCTTACAATCAAAACACAGATAGGAGTCCAGGTGTGAAATGGTTAAACACCACGGTTTTCTCACCTCCACTTAGAGAGTTACTGTTGAAAATAGTTTACATTCCTTCGTTCTCAGCTATTTCAATCCTTTTTTTTCCTCTAGATCTTGAAATCCTCCAAAGCAACGTCAAATAATAAATATGTTCAGACCAAACAGAGAAGCTATGTGATTTTTAATTCAAGAATTCTTAATTATTATCACAAATGTAAACATAGGTATATGAGTAATTCACACGTGAATGGTACATTATTCAGTAAGTTGCCACTTTCTGAAGCAACAGGACTTCCTCATCAAGCGATAATAATTTGACAAAATAGTAAGTGACTCAAAACAAATACTATTAAATGATACAGTTATCATTATATATTTTTAAGACATAATCAAAATATCTACCTTTAGATAGGAGTAAGTTCTCTGTTCCTGGAAATGCTCCAGCATTCAATGTCGGATTCAAAATGTTTTTTTTTTAAATATTCCAGTGAGTGACCAGAAAGTCATTGGTCTCACGCTTCCAAAGCCATTGAAGACTAAAGATGGCGGACGTAACACAAACAGGTCCTACTTCATCTGCTGGCTTCAAACTCCTGAAATCACAGCTGCCCTTGTTGGCTCCTCCCTTGAGCTCCCACGGGCCATTATTGGGATACTCAGTAGCTGGTATCTTGAGACGTTTTGCTTATTTGCAGTCTTTTACGAATATTCCCCACCACGTCTCGAGAGCATGGCTTTGCTTTCCACCCTCCTCCAACTCCTCCTCCTCTGATACAATTTAGGAGTGTTGCAAAGGAAAATTCCTGCTTAGGGGGGTGGCCTAAAATTACCTTCAATGACCCTTTAAAAACTAAGATTTTTATGACCCTCTGACTGCATGAATAGGCAGGATTAAACCCATTCAACTGTGGGTGATATGAATAGACCGCGTTCTGGCCCCACTCCTCATAAAACTATAGAGACCCAAACAGGAATGTTCCCTGAAAAAGCATGGCCAAAGTCATTCGCTAAAGGATCAGCTGTACCTAGAAACCATAAAGAAAAGCCAGGCATCAAAATCGCATTTGCGGTGACTCCAGAGATTAACTCTGTCATCATTGTCCAACAACAAAGGGAAAGGAAAAAAAAGACAAAACATGGCTGATATTCATCTTGTGTTATAGAGTCCTGGGGAAGAAGAGATTTATTTTATTTCTGTCATGCCAATATTTCTACACGATTGAGATATTGGATTACCTCATTCTTGAAAACATACAAATGGCCACAAATGACGACAACAGTCTCCAGTGCATATGTTGTACAAATATATATGAATAGTCACGGAAATAATTTTAACGTTGAGGGCAATTCTCGGTTGGTCCCACGGAAATAACATGTTGACGTTCACAACACTACTAAGAACCCGACATCCAACAGATAATTGGAATGCACAATAGGAATGCAGTAACTGTGTCATTAAAGAGCACTTTTTTCCGTATTGTTTTATTTTCTTCCAGATTCTCCAGAGGTAGTTCTGTACCTCAACTTATGTTGTAAAAAAATACCAAAGTTGTCACGATACACACGAAACTAGTGAAGCGTCTGCCACCTAAGACTTCCTGATACGTTTTCCTGCATGTCACCATGTCTCTTCAATGAACAAAAACCCATGAGATTTTCTTTATCCAATTCCTGGATGTCTACAAAACTGAGCCGGGCTTGGGGGGAAGCCCTTACATGGTCCTGTCCCACAGACTCAAGTACAAGTTTTATCTTGAACTAAATTCCGCTCCGCCTTACTCCGAACGTTTTAAACAAATGTGCGAGGTTTATCCATGAATCCTCAACTGAAAACGTAAGGCAGAGTAATAATCAGTTCTCGGCAACCAACTCCTGAAACCGCTGTAGAGTTTATTTGTGTTGCTCTTATCCTGCTTATGTGGGATTGAATGTGTCAGCCCCTGCTTGCCTTCTAACCCAGAATGCTGAATAGCAGTTTCTGCTACAGTCAAATCAGCTTAGTGTAAAACTACCAACGGCCTCAGAATTGTGCACAACCCAACCTCTTTAGCCGTTAACAAAAACTGTCTTTCAAATAATCAGAGCCATGGACCAAGATAACACATTTGACTGTTTAGCAGAGAAGCAGATGTCACAAGGAAGACTCGGGCTAGTCGGTAACACATGTTTTTCCTAACGGACACAACCTTCGTTAGAGAGGAATGAGTCGGGTGGGTGTAATTACCCACTTAGCTCCAACTCCCTTACAAAAATCACACATTATGGTTAAAATACAGACTCAGCTTGTGCAACTAAATATAGTCCACATTTTCTGTGATCGGCCAGGATATCATATTCTCAAGTGATCAGAAGTATTGGCAAACAAAGGATTTCATGGACTGGACACTTCTATCCATTTCTGGCCCCAGAAATAGAATTTTCTGGAAAGTACTGTCCAAATACATATTCTTAAAGAAGCACCTATACGAAGGAGCTTTGGTAAACACAATCAATTTTATTACAGGGGTTAGTTTTTTTTGCCTGTAACAACACTAAAACAACTTTGATGGTGCTTTGAAAAGTGCAATAAACAAGTAATAGATTCATAAACACAAATCTTTCCTAATACCCTTTTTTATTATTTAGCAAGCACCCTTATGTTTTCTTCAAATCAATTTTCCTTCAAATATTTCAAAGAAAAAAAAATCCTTCAAACCAGAAAACAACTCAGATGCTTTTGTTTCAAATAAGCTTGGCCACCAGGGAACTGTTACTTTATAGCGGGCTGTGGTCAAATAGAAATTCAAATGACCACACGACGCATTTCACGAGAGTCCGTAATAGTCAGATACACACGACCTTCCAAAGTTAGTTTATTTTGGATTATAGTGTGATTCCCCAAAGATTTGGATATTTAACAAGGACTTGCTACTGACTTAAATAACTTCACAAAAGATACTAAGTAGGTTCAGTATGCTACACGCGCAAACACAGAGAGGTAAGCGTCATGGCCAACATTCCTATAAATGTGTGATTCATTTTAGCCTGATTAGCAACGGTTTTCAAAATGGCTCCATTAATCCTCACACAACCACCCCCCACCTCAACCCAGAACCAACAAAACCTTCAGCTTATTTAAGCTTGAAACTTGAGAAAATAATCTGGCACTCTATCGGAACCCCAAATGCAGCTGTAGATATCCCTCTGAGACCTTCACGGGGTTGGTAGACACCTCAGTAAGAGAGTTTTATTAGCATTTAATTTATTTAATTTTGAAGGGATTAGACTAGATGTTAGCCTAACTGACTGCCATCCACATTCCACGATCTCCAACCCAACCCCATGACTTCTCCCAAGAAAATGACCGTGTATTTTGAGAAAGGCTTTATATAGTCAGCTTGTTTTGTAGCCTCAGGTTTCCTGGGGGCGGGGGGTGGGGGGTGGGGGGAGGATGGAGAATGAACAATTTGAGGTTTCTCAGCTAACTGGCTACTTAAAAAGGAAGCAGTCATAAGCCAAAACCTCAGTGAATCATGTCGACCTGTTTAAAGACAAATCCATGCCTTAAATTCTCATTCCTAGCTGAGAAGAAATTATTATCGTCAATTTATTATGCAAGTTTACGTTCATTGCCATGCATCACGGGGGTTAGGTACTAAATTAGAATACATTGTAAAAAAAAAAAAAGCTCTTCAGGTCATAACTAAGCGTTTAAACAGCTTTTCTTGTTTTACTGGCATGGTAAGAAAAGCATTAACCCTTGCAATAAGGCCTTTGGGGTTCAATTTTTGGGGAAGCAAATCTCCCAGAACCCACATGGGCAACATCTCATACACACACACACACACACACACACACACACACACACACACTCATCTTCACGAAAAACAGTTTTTACTGATTGCCTCCCATGTACCTGGTATTTTATGGACCCGTATGTAACAGACAACGATGTCTAATTTCCAGAGATTATTTCCAGCCAGAAAATTAATTATGAACCATGAAAGGGGGGGGGGGAATCATCCCTCCAAACAAAGAAAATTACCTGCTGGTTTCATACAAATCAGAGCTGGCATTTGAAGCACAGGATTCTGGCTTTTCTGTGCAGCATCCAGGGAAAGCTGGCATCTGATGACAGTGAGCACGTTGCCAATATCAGCTGCAAGCCAACCCTATCACTAGTCGGGCTGACGGTCCCGAAATAAAACAAAGACCAGATTACTGGCCTTGAAAAATATCAAGAGGGAGGAACTGCTACTTAAGAGGCATTTAAGTAATCTTCCTATGTTTCTTAACAAGATTACCCCTAAAGGTCCCTGAGAAACCCAACTCCTTCCCGCCCTGGGTTTTGTGCTCTCCTGCCTAGAAAGCTTCGTGTAGACCTATTCTTAGAGCACCTCTCCACCAAGGGTAGAGAGTGGGCCCCCACCAGCCTGGCTTGTCACTCTTAATGAGGATGTTGTCAGCCAGCCGAGACCCACGCTGGGAGACTGGGGTTCAATATGCGTCTCCTCTAAGCCAACAGTCGGAACGCGGCTGTGTTGGTACACTCGGGGCCACATGCACGTCCTTTTGATTGACCTGGCAGTTTCCTCCCATGAGTATGTGCATCTACCCAGCAAACCTATGAAGCAAAGGAGGGTAATCTTCCCCATTTAGAGTTGGAAGACAATGGGCGTGCAGGAGTCAGGCAATTTGCCTGCAAGCTCTTTCCACTGGTCATTACTAGATCTCTACCCTGGATCTCGTCTTAGAGCCTTTTACCGCTCAAGTCTGTGAATGGGACCGAGACGCACGATATCCCAACGGCAAAGGTGAGAGGCGATCCTACAATCCAGTCACAGGTACCATCCAGGTGGATGACAAGCACCACTTTAGGGTACAAATGTCATCTGGAAGACCCCTGGGATAGCACCCCATGGTGGTGCCTACCCACACCCCAGACCATCTCTGTCCCCTTCACCCAGCCAACAGGAGCAGGCAGAGTACAGCTCCCTTCCAGTCTTGGCAACTCTATTAATTAGTGAGATAGATACAGATACAGCTAGATATAGATATATCCTTTTAAACGCCTACCATTCTACATGACTTCCCAGAAGGGATTTTCAATAACAGAGAATCGAGGCTGTTCATGTGAATAGGTGCATTGCCTCGAAGTGTCCTCTCCTACAAAAGAATTTAAGAGTTTCCTAACAAGTGCTATGGACCACCGTAAAGATTTGCCTTTAGGATGACACATAACCGTGAACCGCGAACCGTGAACCGCGACGAGAGAGTTCAGTTGACTCTCTACATGTGTGGCCATGGCCCAGACAGTCTGCTGTTGAAAAGACCCCCAAAAGGAGAGGACATAGATTCTAAAAAATGCAGAAACGTAGATGAACACTGCTGTGGGATATTGAATTTCTACGTTTAATGTTAATCCTCAATTGCTCAGAAACATTGTTTGTCTTTAATTATTATAATATTCTCATTCAATTAAAATATAGGTGTTGTAATTCAGACTTTTAATTAAGCGAATTAGCTTTTGACATTTTCTTGGAAAAAGATGTTCCCAGTGTGGCTTTTCCCCTTTCCTTGCAATTAAACATTCCTGAGCACTATTCAAATGCTTTGGGAAGGAAAACGCAATTTATAGCAATATGCCAACTTTTTCAGACGCTGACGAGGCCGCGGCCAACCTCGGGCACCGTGCATTCTAGCGAGAGACGGAAACTTGCTTCGAATCCGAATGACCCTTTTACCACGATGGGTGCAAATACCACAACTGTGCCCAGAGCACCACCATTTCTCGATTCTCCAGACAAACGCTGCTGGTAACTCCTAGGACCGCGGTTTCGTTTACTGAAGCAGAGCAGATCCTTGCCAGCCTGAGTATGCCTTCAACTTTGCTTTCCTGTCTCGACTACAAATTTTCTGCTGCCACATTCCTGTTGCTTCTGTTCCGTGAAGTTGCCAAAGGAAAAAGGTAACTCTGTGGTGGAACAAAGGCCTCCTGCTATTTGCCTAAAGTGCAGCTGAAGGAGTCTGGTGAACCAAGCGTTAACTGCAGGAGAAATCCCACCTCTGCTGTATGTGTTCTAAGTCTCCTGATGTCACACTGTTCCTAATAATTGGTCGGGGACAGACGAAGCCTGCCGTCAACTGCGGAGAGATCATTAGCAATATCTTCTTACCGCCTCTGTCATTGCAGTGTTTGCTTTATGATGAGGTTAATGAGTCTCTTCCTTCGAGCTCATCAAAAGTAAGCCTTTAGTTTTCGGGGAACAAATAATAATAATAATAACGGTGCTGTATTTCTGGTGTGGTAAGTACCCACTCTGACATTCCTCTAATTAGGACGTTAGACTTTTCCAACACGTTCTGTCTGTCGCCTGGGTACAAAACCTTCCGCAGAATGAAGTCGGCCCGGGAAGGGGAGGTCTTGAGGAGCACCTCTGCCTCCTTCACTGAAGCGCCCTTTCATTTGGGCAACGTGATACCATTCAGGAGCACGGAGACTTGATCTTCTATGACTCATAAAATATTTGCTCCTTCAAAAAGAACGAAGGAAACAAAACGCAAGCCGTCAGCGTATGCATGTATCTGTGGCTATTTGAAATCAAGTCCTTTGATATGCAATCCTGATCCTATCAGCAGGGAAAAGAGAAAAACATTTTAAAGAACACTTCTTAAAAAAAACACACACACAAAGGTTCCACTTCATTTCATCAAACCTGAAAAATTCTAGAAGGGCATCTACCTATTCATCTTTGAAGTCACCTGCCCAAACAGTCTTAGTTGTGTATCTGTGTGCCTGTTTGCTTTTTGTAATAAAACAATCTGAGTCTTACGAGGCTGTCAACTCTGCAGAGTAAGATCAGCTAACTAAAAGCTTTTGCTTTAGTTTTTCAACAATACAATTGGAAAAAAAAAAATGGAGAAGGAAGACAAGGACCAGAAATGACCTGGTATTCAGGCAACCTGAATGAATATGGGAAGAGAAAAGTATACTCTTGCAGCCATTGAGTAATGTCTGCGATCATATCAATGTTCATAAATTAAGCAGGTCAGAATTGGTCAGTGATGAGCTGGCAAATTGGAGCGGCTGAAAAGAAATTGATGAAAAAAAAGCAAATACCGTCCACTCGTGTTTCTCGGTGGGTGGATTTTCCCACCCACGGGCCAGCAGCACTGTCTGATCTTTTGCCCACCACCAGGCCTTGGCGCTGTCCCGAATCATGGGCCACCTGGACCCGCTCGCAAACCTCCCGTCGGCTCCCCCACCCCCACCCCGGGCCACACTGATGACTTCCAGCAACTCAACACGGCGTCCCGTGGCCAGTCACTACAGTGAATCAGACGACGAAGAGAAATTCGTTCTCCTGATTCATCGTCAAGGACGTGGCTCCCCAGTGTTGAGGTATGACACTTCTTTTTACAAATGCTATTGTTGGCGTATTTCGTGTCGAGCACTTTGCCAGAAACATATGTACGTATCAGCTCACTGGATCCTTGCAACACTATAAAGAAGAAACCATTATAATTTTCATTGAAAGGTGAAGACAGAAATGTCAAATGATTAAGATCACATACATGGTGAATGAGAGAGGTAGGACTGGACCCATGCACTCAAAGCGCTTTTGATGAGGACGTCTACAGCTTTGGTCCATCCAGAAAGTCTTTATCCTTCCTTCCGGTGCTTCTACTTCCCTTGGGGAAACTGCCTCTTCCACCTTCTTTGTGGTAGAGCCAAGGGTCCCAGAGGTGGCTCGGGACCCAGGCTAGACCATTCAGATTCTCCCGGGCATTTGAATGTTGAGCAAAGACCCCGGGGCAACGAGGGAGCTGGAACTTAGCCATCAAGTGGCTGAAAATCAGAGTCAAAGAGCCTTTGCAGGGAGATCAACAAATTGCTGTGGTCGTTATCTTCCCGTGGCTGCTCGGTCAGCTCTTCCTTCGATTCCAGGAGCCACTCAAGACCTTCCCATTAAGACCTCTTTCGCGTGTCATTCAGAGTTGGTTTCTGGTGCTTGCAAGCAAAGGCTACCTCCCAGAGGCTCTATCGTAATGATGGTAAATAAGGAAGAGGTGGTCCAGCTCCTCAAGGAATTCAGAATTTACCCGGAGAGATTCATACATGCTCTCTCAGGAGTATGAAAATACATCATCTGCGCTTATATGAATAAACGACTCATTTTGTTCAACTTCAGACAAAGTTCACAGAGAAACTTCAGTGGTTAACCGAGAGCAATCATTTTGTCCTTAATACGTGAGGATCCCCTGACTAAAATGTCACACCCCTTTGGAGCGGCAACCAAACTTGTTCATTGACTCATTTCTACTTTCATTCTTTCAACATTCCGTTACTGAGCAAGTCTTGTGTTCTCGTTTACTTAAGTACTATATCAACAGTGTAGTCCAAAAATAAGTAAACCATCAACAAATAAACTGACTTGCTCGTGGCAAAGGACACATGCCTATCAGATACTTCCAGTGATATTTTCCGTAACTGGTAGACTAAGAAGCCATCGTAGCAGAGAAAAGAGACCAGAGTCAGACACGCTTCAGTTCCGGTGTGGCTCCGACGCCAGCTCTGAGTATATAGACAAGCAACTTAAAATTTCTCTTCTTCGTTTGTAAAAGGAAAATCACAACCCTTGCCTCACACACATGTTGAAAGATTCAGCGAGAAAACCTCTAGGTTAGATGTCTGACACGGGTCTCACGGGCTAAAATCAAGGTGTCATTCAGCAGGACGGACTGAGTTCCTTTCTGGAAGGTCTGAGGAGAATTTATTTTCTTGCCTTTCCCCTCTGTGACAGCTGCCCACCTGCTCTGGTTCAAGGCTCTCTTCTGTCTTTAAACCAACGTGGTCAGTCACATCTTTACATGGCATTATCCTGACTCTGACTCTCTCTCTCTCTCTCTCTCTCTCTCTCTCTCTCAAGATCTCTCCTGACTCCCCTATTCCACTTAGAAGAGCCTGTGTGATTACATTGGACCCACCTGGATAATCCAGGATAATCTAGGATAATCTATCCATCTCCGGGTCGGCTGATAGCAACCTTAATTCCATCCGCAATCTTAATTCCCCTTTGCTATGTAACCTGACAGATTGCCACATTCCCCGGCGTGTGACACGAACATCTTTAGGAGCCGTTACTCTGCCTACCGCGATAACGAAAAGCAAAAACCATAAGCAAGCCAGTCCACACGACCCGAACTGCGCTCACCACTGCCAGGCCACTTATTTAAGAGTTGCCGGTATCCGGAAAGTCGTATTCCACCCATATACGCGCACTCATTCATACAAGGTTTGGCCGCTGTACTCCAAATAAATTGTAGATTGTGGAAAGATACTGGCACGTACTGTCTATGACATTACTTAGCTGGCATCGTATTTCTATTTTCAAAGGCTATGCTTCCCGTGCGTGCATATTAAAATTAGGGTCATACAACTTGTCCTCTTTGAAAAAATGATTTTGCCTCCATCGCTTTGGCGTAATCCACTTTCCTGCCTTTTAAGAAACCCAGCCAAACTGCGGTTATCGTGCTCCGCCATTCCCTAAAATACACTTGGAAATCAATGAAGTGCCTAATAAATGGCAAGAGTTGAGCAGAGATGTTTCCTTAAAATGAGCTTGACAGTTTGCCTGTGTACTGATAAGAAGCGCTCAGGAAATTAATTAACAGAATATTTTCCTAATTAACTCCCAAATTGTAGACTGTAATATGAAACACAGTCAGCCGCATGTGGCCTTCAGAAGACTTTGCTGAACGGGGAGATGACAGATGAAGGGTGTAGATGGGAAAGCGCAGCCGTCGGAACCCCTCTTTCATCTTTCCAAATTACACTGAAAAAAATCCTAATGTTACGACGTATAATGAGTAACAGGCCTTTACCAGAAGAATAAAGTCTGTTTCCCCCCAAATTATATTAGGTCCGTGATTAATTTGTCCTTGGAATGAAAATGACTTCGCCACATTCACAGACAGAGTGGCCCTAAACTTCGGTGAAACCCTCGGTCGGGTTCTCGGCCCCGCTGCAATGCTGCACGAGGTGAACAAACACCAAAGCGGTCGAAACATGTTTAGCTGGATCTCTGCGGCGGTGTTTTTCTCAACATTTTTCCAGCCTTGCCTTCTTCATCCAAAGAGACTTCATAGATCCTTCTATTTCCCTTAAGGGCCCTCGCTATGAAATTGTCCTGCTACAGGTGGACTGTCCTTCCGTCTGTGTGCTGTGCGTATAGCCACACTTTACATATAAAAAGAGTGCGGTGCCTTCGCTTCAGAACTCCAGAACTGACACTGCCTTGCAGAGAACGCGCCCCTACGTAAGGCACTTGTTACGTGCACTTGTTACATGCACCCCTACGTGCACTTGTTAATTCACCCCACAGATGGTTTCCGGGTGCGTACTACTAATAGTAAACAAATTTCATTCTCGTCTTCAACATGGAGCAAGAACACCAGTAAATATACAAGGCGTCCTGATACCGATTTTAAGAAGAAAGTGTCAAGAGCGAGAAAATGTGTCTGTGGGCAATGTCTTCCGTAATGAAAACAAAAACAAAACAAAAAAAGTTTGGTGCCTGCACCACTAAATGTCTAAGGAAGCCGTGGATCCTTGAAAGGACAGGCTGAGACTGACGGCGGAGTTCTCCAGGGGTCCAGCTCGCACAGCCTCCCCACCACCTGCGCCTGTGCTGTCCCTGTCACCGGTGGCAGCTGCTCCTCCCGCCTGCCCCCTTGGGGGGCGTAGCAACTTGGAGGACAACACAATTAACTCCCTGGGACAGGAGAGATAAATAAGCTTTAACCGTGTGAAGCTGGTCAGATTCCTCTCTTTTTGGTTACAAGTGGTAGAGACATAAAAACAAAATCTATAATCTACAATTAGTTTTTAAAGCATTTGGGGACTGTCGTGTAGAGAGAGTCTGATAAAAAAAAAAAGACTGTATATTATAAAGACCATATATTATAATGAACAATGATCCCATGGTTTTTTTTTTTTTTAAGTGTAATACTTTACAATATAGGCTCTCCTGATAAAATACAGACTCTTGAGAGAAGTAGAAAGAATAAATGACTCAGAGTCCCTTTCTAGTCATAGAAGCAAATTTAGCATTTAGTTGCAAGCCTTGGAGAGTGGAAGTCATGAGGGAAACAGCATAGAGGAGGCAGAGAGAATGGAAGGGACCCCAGAGTCAGAGGAGGGCTCACTGGTGGCATGGCGGGCAAGGGCTGTGGTCCAAGGCTGAAGGCATGAGCCTGGCAGGACACCAGTGGTCACTGGAACACCACAACCACGGCCAGTGGTCAGAGCAACGGCCAAGAATCATGTTTTGGTTTTCCGCAGACTGGCCATGAGGCCACTGATACGTCTTTTCCACCTTTATTACAATAAACGCCTATTAACTGAGACATCCAGGTGGTTTCTGTCTCCCTTGAGCCAGCAAGTGATTTAACTCCACCCCTCTTATCAAGTGGTTACACTTCTAAACACACGAATCCCGTTTCATTCAATGATTTGACTCAAGATATGAAAAACGGGTTCTATTTATTTCCACTCTCTTGCTTTTTTTTTATTTATTTTTTTTAACGTTTATTTATTTTTGAGACAGAGAGAGACAGAGCATGAATGGGGGAGGGTCAGAGAGAGAGAGGGAGACACAGAATCCAAAGCAGGCTCCAGGCTCCGAGCTGTCAGCACAGAGCCCGACGCGGGGCTCGAACTCACGAACCGCGAGATCATGACCCGAGCCGAAGTCGGATGCTTAACCGACCGAGCCACCCAGGCGCCCCTCCACTCTCTTTCTTACAAAGAACTTTTCTCGTTGACATCCTGCGTTCTTTCGGCGTGACCATCCTCTGTGTCTAGGAGGGTGGCCAGCTAGCGAGGGGGTCCAGGGAGCCAGTAAGAGAACCAAGATGAGGTCTAAATGGAAAATCTAGAAATGACGTGATGTGGCTTGAGGATCCTGGAAACAGAGCGAGGATTTATGAAGCCCAAGCTGGGGACCACAATGTGACACAACTGGGCTCAATGTCAGGCACAGAGCAAGATGGAGAAAAGCACTTAGATGTGACCCTAGCTCCCCGCCATGGCGTGAATACTGCCCCTCCCGCTTACCGTTGCAGCAACCCGGACAACTTACTTGACTTGCGTGTGCCTCAGTTTCCTGCTTTGCAATGTGTAGATAAAAGTAGTGTTTATCTCTTGGTGTTATGACGATTGAATTATTAGTAAAGCACTTGGAGCAACGCCTTCTACGTAATAAATACTATGTATAGGTGTTTATTAAACAAAGTGACTACATCAGGTTAGCAAAGAATCTGAAAGAATAATATCTAGGGTGTGATGCCCCCCAGAAAACACTGCTCTCATGAGGAGGCCCTCGGCTAGATCTTTGAGTGGAAAATAGTGGTTAAGGGTGTCTCCCCAGGTCAGACGTGAGAGGACGTCAAGAAACAAAAAAGAGAAAAATGTTTCTAAATTGAGAGCAAGTTTCTTAGAGGCCACGTGACCACTGTAATTCCCATCATGAAGTGGGAGGTTAATCCGACACGCGTGTTGGCCCCTCTCACACCAGTCCCCGCGGGTGAACAGATCCACAGAACACTGCCCCTGCTGACCCCGTCCCTTCCCAGGGCTCCTGAGAAGAGCCAACCTGCAAAGCTAACGTTCCCACCCCAGCATCAGATTAATAATTTTCTGTAATAGCGATCACTGCCCTGACAGAACCCCCATCAGGGATGGGTGTGTGCAGGGAGGAGAGCTCCCGTCTTGTGGGTCTATTCCTCTCCATTTCTGATAGGTTGAGGCGTGGGAAGACCTTCATTCATGCTTTCTCGCCGCTATGACACGTAAACTGTGTCCCAGAAAAATGGCACGGGTGGCATTCTTGTCCCACCAGGAACCTGTAGATCATTCAGAGACTCTCCTTGGCCTCAACAGAGAACGGTCTAGAGCTGCTCTGCGATGACGAGCAGACCGACTTTTCTCTCACGGCAGCCATTTTTTCCTCTCCCATAGATTACCTGTTTTACTACATTGCTAGATGAGATAATATGCCCGTTCTTTATTCTTACTGAAAATATGTTTCCTATATTCCAGGCACCACGCTAGCTAACGCTTTGCAAGGCAAACACACTCCCTGTCTCTTACAGGCATATATGGAGAAGTGGTTAGTCGGGGTTCTCCAGGGGAGCAGAACCAATGTGTTGCAGGTGGATATATGGATGGATGGAGACACAGACAGATCAATACATAAACCCATGCATACACGCTAGTTGATCTTTAGGAATGGGCTCATGCGATTGTGGAGGCTGGCAGTTCCAAAATCTCAGGGTAGACCAACAGGCCGGAGACCCAGGGAACAGGGGATGTTGCATTTTGAGTCTGAAGACAGTCCAGAGGCAAAAAATTCCTGCCTCCTCAGGAGACCTCAGTCTTTTATCTTAAAGCCTTCAACTGATTGAATGAGGCCCACCTATATTATGGAGGATAACGTGCTATACTCAAAATCTGTTGATTTAAATGTTAATCTCACCTGAGATGTACCTTCACAGCAATATCAAGACTAGTGTTTGGCCACATGTCTGAGTATGGTGACACATACTAACACATAAAATCAACCATCACAAGTAACAAGCAGACATTTTCCATTCAGAGTGAAGAAGCCTACGGAAGAAACACACAGCACTGTTCAAAACCCAAAAGGGGAAGCCCTGTCTCAGACTCCGGTGGTCACAGGAGGTCTCCCTGAGGCGTAACATCTGATCCAGAGGCGACATTCAGACCTGAGGAATACCATGTGCAAAAGTCCAGAGTAAGAAGTCACATGACACACAGGAAGAGCTGGACGTGGTCCCGATGCATCTGGAACAGTGGGAGTCACAACACAAGTTGCAACACAAGGAGAGGTTACCAGTCTAGCTCATGCTGACCATGTCAAAGAGTTGGATTTCTTTCCAGAGGCGAGGGGGGTAGTGGGGGCGGGGGGTGGGGGGGGGTCATGGAAGGGCTAATGAGAAGAGGCATGACTGGAACTATATTATATTAATGACTCTCATTGTATTGTGGAGAATTGGATTTGGGGTAGCAAGCAGGGAGTCCCTTTAGGAGTAAGTTGAGATAATTAGAATGCGTTGCTATGGTGACCTGTATGTGCGTATTCTCTCCGGCAGGGTTCAGCCAGCATTTCTATGAAGGGCCACATAGTAAATATTTTAAGCTCTGTGGACCATATGCGCTCTGTCACCAAAACTCAACTTGGCAGTTGTAGAATAAAAGCAGCCATAGACAATATATAACAAATGGACATGGCTGTGTTCCAATAAAACTTTATTCACAAAAACAGGCAGTGGGCCAGAATTGATCTGCAGGTCTTTGTTTACTGACAGCTGGTCTCGGGGAACCGAAAGCCACGGCCGGATCCAAGAATTGTTTAGGAGAGAGAACCGACGTGAAGTGGTGAGCAGTAAAGAGTGAGGGTGGGGAGGGGAGGAAGTATCGAGGACGCTACGTTTAAGAATGCATCCAAGTGAAGATGTTCCGCTAACCCTTGAACCTAAGAGCCTAGGGCTCAGGAAAGAAGTCTGGACTGAAAGGTTAGAGTTCAAAGTTGTTTGCGTATGCCTGCTCATTAAGCAAATAAACTGTCAGAGGGTCGGGGTGGGAAGGCTAGGGGGGGACCTGGGGAGTGGAAGAAAGCTCAAAAAAATAGCAGATGACTCCCAGCACTCAAGACATGTACCCTGGAAGAGGAATTCACAAAGGCGACTGAAAAAAGTGCCCAAAGAGGGAAGAAGAAAAACAGAATATGAATATGTAAGAAAGAGAAGGGGGAAGGGAGAGAGAGAGAGAGAGAGAGAGAGAGAGAGAGAGAGAGAATCAGCTTGCCCGGTGCGGCTGTGAAGATAAGCAAGTTCAGACCCCAAAACCTAGGTGGATTTAGTAAGAAGGGGGTGTGCGGTAAGCGTGGGCTCATGGGGTTCCCAGGGGAATCGCGACAAGGCATCCACTCCAATCCCTCTGCAGAAGACTTCCCCGGACGGTCTCCAGCAGACGGTCACCATCCAGCTGGTCCGCTACTGGTCATCACCTTACATCAGTTACCGCATTTGGGTCTTTTGCTTCCAGTCCGTGAAAATTCTTGACCGTAGTGCCAAGTTGAAGAGACAGTGCGGAGAAACCTTAACCAGACCCAATTTTTACTCCAAGCATTATTTTTAGCGTCTCCCATTGAGGCTCTACTCACACAGTGCCAAACTGCCAAATGAAAACTGGGAGGAAAAAAAAGAATCTCACTGCGTTTTTCAGTCATTTGAATCCTCGGCCCCAAATGTATTAACTGTATGTGGAACGTGATAGCCCTTGGAAAACAGAAGTTAAGTCGAAAAAACGGTATCTGATCATTATTACGATTACGAAGGTAGGTTATTGTATTTTCAGGTCCCCACACATTTTAGATGCGCGTGCGTGCATGTGTCTGCACACTAGGCTTTATTAGCATTAAATAAACACCAAGAAAAGCTCTTCTGCTTTAATTAATAGGTGGAGAATAAAAATCTGATGAGGCAATTTTATCTTTAAATATTTTTCATTAATGGGGCGCCTGGGTGGCGCAGTCGGTTAAGCGTCCGACTTCAGCCAGGTCACAATCTCGCGGTCAGTGAGTTCGAGCCCCGCGTCGGGCTCTGGGCTGATGGTTCGGAGCCTGGAGCCTGTTTCCGATTCTGTGTCTCCTTCTCTCTCTGCCCCTCCCCCGTTCATGCTCTGTCTCTCTCTGTCCTAAAAATAAATAAACGTTGAAAAAAAAATTAAAAAAATATATATATATCTTTCATTAAGGTGAATCTGTCACAGTTTTTTTTCCAGATGCTATTTTCAGCTTCTCCTGCTTGCTCTCAAGCATCTGGGAGAAACAATATCCTTTCTTTTCACACCTTTCTTGACGCTTGTGGCGGTGGAGGTAGAAACACATCCCAGCAGCGAGAGCAGAAATGTGCAAACCTCTTTTCTTCCTCTGCCCTGACTTACAAAGTAGTGTTCGTTTCACATGGGCTCCGGGAAGACAAGAGCCCAGGTCGTAAACACAGCCAGCGCTGCAGACGTTAATTGGCCTTTGGCCGAGCTTAAGAAGAAAAGAAGAAAAAAATACGAGAGTAATTTTAACTCTGGTAGATAAGTTACGTTTTTCATAAGTTCAAAACAACTTTTGAGGTTTTCAAACTTGGAAGTAATTTAAAAAGCGTTCACTCTATTTTCTCATCAGTTGCTTTCAGAAAGGAATACATATTTCCCATTAAACTCAAAGCAGCTCATGGGTGATCGTTTTAAACAGCAGATTAAAATGAGTACTTATGAGGCGGAAAAGTCCAGAAAATATCTTCCTATTGATTAAGTGATATTTGGAATTAGACTTACAGGAATGAACGCTAGGCCCTTACGTCTAATTTCTCTAAATAAAGTGGAGTTTGGTACCACACTGCACATAATGACTTTTAAGAGTGCATCATTTTATAGTAACTTAGCTATTGACTTACTTTAGAATAAATTACAATTATGAAGTTTCTTCAACATTATATGTAAGATAGAAATTTCTTCCATTGGTCTCAAAATAAGAGTTTACAACCATTTTAATAAGAAAAATTTGGTGAGAAATGAAGAGCTTGAATTTCATTATGTACGAATCAATTTCTTTCTTTATTAGAATTCCTTCACAAAAGGTATTAGGTAATTACCCTGTTATATTGTAACTCATGCACATTAAATATCTCAGCAACGAAAGTTAATTGAGGGTCCCTCCTCACTGAAAATGTCTCTAAACTGCTTTGTCTTGAGCAATTAAAGCAAAAGATATTCTGTAATAAATGCTCGCAGAAAACTGATAACAAAGAAATACTAACCTCATAAATGACGTTACCTGATATATTTAAGGTTTCATTTTAAATATTCCTCGTTTATTTTCCAGACTTGTTTTATATCAAGCATAATGCATACAGAGAGAGCAAATAAATGTATGAGCCATATTTTATTTTCTTAATATAAAAATCTAAGAGAGAAATAAAAATTACTAAGTACATTTCCAACAGTTTGGTTTTACGATGTATTACTTACCTCTTTTTTTCTTTTCCATATGAGTTTATTCTAAACCTGTGCAAATAATCAACAATATAAAAATGACTTTTTCTAACATACCAACAGTTTTATCATACTTTCTTAACTTTTTTGTTATTTGACAGTGGGAATTTCTACTTAATTTGTTAGTTTTTCCCTTAAATTTTGTTAACTTTTTTAAAGTAACCCAAGTTAAAATGTGTAGTGATTTGGCCTTTTATTTAGAAAAAAAAAAACAAAATATGGTTGCATGTACATTGTACGTTCATGTTTCATAAGAGGATGCATACATTGTTGGGAACAAGTGTAGCATTAAATGTCTCTTGGGAGCAGGAAGGAGACTTCAGCTAATATTATGCCTTTGGAATTTTTTTTTTTAATTTTTTTTTTCAACGTTTATTTATTTTTGGGACAGAGAGAGACAGAGCATGAACGGGGGAGGGGCAGAGAGAGAGGGAGACACAGAATCGGAAACAGGCTCCAGGCTCTGAGCCATCAGCCCAGAGCCTGACGCGGGGCTCGAACTCACGGACCGCGAGATCGTGACCTGGCTGAAGTCGGACGCTTAACCGACTGCGCCACCCAGGCGCCCCTGGAATTTTTTTTTAAATAATATAATCCCCCCTTTGCTTATTATAAAGACCAGTAGATATGATTGCAGGGGGCAAAAAGCAATTGTGAAAAGAAAAATCACAACGAAATAATCGTAAGTTTTCACCCATAAGATTAACTTAAAGCCAAGGGCACTTGGGTGACTCAGTTGTTTAAGCATCTGACTCTTTTGGCTCGGGTCAGGATCTCAGGGTTGGTGAGTTCGAGCCCCACATAGGGCTGGTGCTGACATCTCAGAGCCTGCTTGGGATTCTCTCTCTCTCACCCTCCCCTCTCTCTGCCCTTCCCTGCGCGCTCTCTCTCTCTCTCTCTCAAAATAAATAAATAAACGTTAGAAACAACATATTAACTTAAAGCTGAACATCAGTGGAAATAAAAAAAATAGAAAAGATCTTTAAGGGCTCCAACCCAAATTTCAAAGGAGTCACAGAAATAGCCAAAACATTAATGGGGGATGGGGGAGGCAGGTAGGAACTGGAGGGGACAGGCAGGCAACCTTGCCTAGACTGTCACATGAAACGTTAAAATACAATGCAAAGTCCTTTCACATATTTCTAGATTCATATTTTAATATTATTAATCAAGTCACTTCCCCCCCCCGGCCCTTCTCTTCATCCGAAACCGAATCTCACCTCAAATCCTGACGAGGCAAGAAACGCCTGAGTCTAACAAGAGAATAAAAATAAGTTCTTATCGACAAAAAGGAAACCAGCAGTCAGTGGGACACGGCCGCTCACACAGAGACATTTTGCCCTTGATTTACATTCCTTACGTTTGCAGAGCGTAGGTCTTCAAGCACCTTTGATGCCCAGGCTGATTTATGAAGATGTGGCACGTTCCTCGATGGAACCTCAGGCACTTTCTTTTTTCTTTTTCTTTTTCTTTTTTTTTTTTTTTTACTTAATCCACCAGGGCCAGGAAGTGGAATCTTGATTGGAAGGCTCTGTCAGAGCTGGTTTGAGTGATGGTTGCACTTTTCATGAGCATCATCCATAACCACCACCACCCGCGGCCCCCCCCCCCCATTGGCTGCAGTGATTCATTGTCACAGCCACACGCACACCTTGTCCTGGGCTCAGGGAAGAGCCCATCTCACAAAGAGAAGACGCGTCTGCATCCAATACCGGAGCCGTTTGCAAGCCGCACTTGATATATAAGCCGATGTTCACAAATTATCTGCTCAGAGCCTTCCTAAGCAGCACCTGTGTCCTGTAATTCACCGCCGAATTTACAGCTTGTCAGGAAAGCCGTGCCCTTACCCTGCGGTGTCAATCATGACCTGAAACCTTTTACTCAGAACCTTCTAGCTGTTCCTCACACCACTCGAGGGAGTTTGACATCGCATAAAATTCAGAAGCGAATGTGTGGCATGCAGAGAGAGGGAAAGACGGGGAGGGTTCCGGGGTCCACGAAGGGCAGATCTGTCGTGTTTCAGTACCAAGTGCACGGCTTCTTTGGAACGTTAACGTTGATGAACGCTTCCGAGGTCCTTTTCCTATTGTCTTGATTTTATTTTATTTTATTTTATTTTTTTTTTATTTATTTTATTTTATTTTATTTTATTTGTGTCAGCCTGTGAGCGTGGAAGGGGACCTGTAACGAACTACATCGGGTCACAAGTTAGAACCCTCCTGGGTCGGGATGAGCTGTACTTACCTGCGAGGAGGGATGAGCACCTGCGCGGCAGGTGCAGGACAGAGTCCTCTGGATTCCCTGCTCACCTCCCGGGAACCACAGACGGTGACAGTGTTTCATGTGCCTACGGAAAGCAGTGTTACTGACATGAGAATCGCTGATGTTACACCCTCGGGCTCTTCAACAGGAACCACTGCAGGCAGGTCTGCGAGCCTCGCCGCTTCTCCTGGGCCGAGGAGGCAGGTAAACCGAGGCAGCTGGCCTCCCTCCCAAGTGCGTGACTCCCAAGCTCCCGGTCTGGACTTGAGCAATGGATTCCAGGAACTGTCCACTGCCCAGGGAAAAGACACTCGAAGCCTTAAAAAGACAAAAAATGTGGGAATGCCTGGGAGCCTCAGTTGGTTAAGCGTCCCACTCAGCTCAGGTCATGATCTCTCACTTTGTGAGTTCGAGACCCACATCAGGCTCTGTGCCGACAGCTCGGAGCCTGGAGCCTGCTTCGGATTCTGGGTCTCCCTCTCTCTCTGCCCCTCCCCTGCTCATGCGTTGTCTCTCTCTGTCTCTCAAAAATAAATAAACGTTAAAAAAAAAAAAAGACAAAAGAATGTGTAGTTAAGAGACTGTATGTCCCAGTGGTCACCTTGACCACTAAGAAGACTGCTTGAGTCACCGCTGAGTGGATGCTCCACAGAGGTCCTGTCCACCAGCACCATCCTTGTCCTTCTTCTGTCACATCCTGATGAAATCTTCCATTCCACGTGAACTAAGGAATTCTAAATTGTCATATGGCATCGATTTCTAGCTTTCTTCATGGGTTTGTGTGAATCTGTTTATAAATACATTCAAAAACTAGTTTAACCACAAAGCAAATGGTCCAACACGTGTTCTCTCTAAATATATTAATACAAAGAGTATGGGTAACTGTTTAAAAAGAGAATCGTTTTGTAATTGAGGTTAGGAAACCTGAGTATAATTTAAAATCTACCCGTGCCTCTGTGCTGACAGCACAGAGCCTGCCTGGGATTCTCTCTCTCCCTCTGTCTCTGCCCCTCCCCTGCCCACTCGTTCTCCCTCTTTCTCAAAATAGATAAATAATTTTTTTAACGCTACCTGCGGTTGCATCTTTGATTTCTTTGAAAAAAAGGTGTCATTTCAAATAATATTTGAGAAGGCGAATGTATCATCATAATTAAACCTAGCTAAATAGTAGGTACTGGGAGGGTTGGGAATAGACAAATGAGGCCACTTTAGTCACTGAAGCCACGTAATCTAGAGTCAGGTAGGCTAGGTCCCATCCCAGCTGCATCTCAGTTACTGGCTGTGCACACTTGGACTAGAGACTCTACACCTCAGATTCCTCATCTACAAAATTACAAAAGCAGAAAACTCCTGGGTGTGTTTCGAGGCTTCAGAAATCTAACATATGTTCCGACACATAGAACAGGAGCACTTAGAACACAGCACTACTATTCATAGAACAGGAGCACTTAGAACACAGCACTGCTGTAGCATACCCATGTACGTCGGTCGTCTCAAGAAAAGCACTCCCCTCATCGGCATCTTTTCATGGGAGATGATTTTTACCATAAAAATTCGTAAAACACCCATTCGAAATGCAAGATAGATCAATAGACGTTGATATGACTCCTCAGGAAGTTCATTTATCCAGTCTTGTATTGAACATTGTAACTGATCTCTAAGTAATGAGCACTTGATGAGTTTTGGTATATTATCAAAGTAAACAAGCCATAATTACCTGTTCCCACAACACGTCTGTGGGAGGCTGGATTGTCTTTATATACTTCAACCAAAACGACAGATTGCAAGCAATAAGGGAGAAGCAGATAGAAGAATTCAGTCGTCTTTTATTAAAGCTTGACATGAAAGAGATGTGCTTACCGTTTTTTGCTTTTAAAAAATATATTTTTCTTTAAAGTCTTATCATTGTACTTTAAAAATCTCTAATTACACGAATGATGGGGAAAGTAAAAACGATAACAATGTATACGTGGGTAATGTTGAAGGAACTTTTACATATATATTGCCAACAGAAAACAACTTTTTTACTGATTATGAATGTTTATCATTGTCATGAACAAAGGGTAATCAATCCCTTCATTTCATTTATTAACGAATTTTTCTTTTCATGCTCTCTGATCTCTCAACAGCAAAAGTCCCTCAAGAGTGTCCTGAATTGACCTAACTCGCTCGTTCCCAAATCTCAGTGTTAGAAGGTTTGAGAAGGGTGGGGCACATGTCCTGACAATGCTAGTACCTTGTGCTTCTCCTCGGAGCTTTGGGCTCTTCTTCTCTGCAGATAAAATGTTGTAAGCCCATTCCTCCTGTTATGGACTGAATTTTGTCCACTGCCTCCTCCCCCCAAATTCCTGTGTTGAAGTCCTAACCCTTAGGATCTCAGAATGTAACTTATATTGAGAGACAGGGCCTTCAAAGAGATCATTAAGGTAAAATGAAGTCACATGGTGGGCCATAATCCAATATGACTGGTGTCCTTATAAGAAGAGATTAGGACATGGAAACACACGCAAGGAAGTCCATGTGATAACACAGGAAGAAGATGGCCATGTACAAGCCAAGGACAGAAGTCTAAATAAATCAACCCTGCCGACAACTTGACCTCAGGCTTTTAGCCTCAAGAACTATGAGAAATGAATTTCTTCTTGTCAAGACCACCCAGTCTGTGGTATTTGTTACGTAGCCCTAGCAAACTAATAGATGCTCCCCCTTTCTTTCTCTCCATGGCTGAACTCCTTTGCTCCATCCAGCACTATGTCCTAAGTAACCTTTGGAAAGGGGAATTTTTGCAATTAGAGATGTATCTGATTGTATGGCTTAGGCATGATTTTGAAATGGAATTTAATCATCCAAAATGGTAACAAATAAGCATATGTAAACCCCAAATGACCTGCCATTTACTTTATGTATTAGATACAACGTTTCCTGTTCAATTTAACCTACCTTTCCCAAAGCATTAGCAATGGAAAAACCAAAGCTGCATATCTAGTCTTCTTGACAGTACGGATGGAAGATTAGAAGTCATGGAGTAAGGGGGGTGCCTGGGTGGCTCAGTCGGTTAGGTGTCCACTTCCGCTCAGGTCGTGGTCTCATGGTTCATGAGTTTGAGCCCCACATCGGGCTCTGTGCTGACAGCTCAGAGCCTGGAGCCTGCTTTGAATTCTGTGTCTCCCTCTCTCTCTCTCTCTCTGCCCTTCCCCTGATCATGCTCTCTCTCTCTCTCTCTCTCTCTCTCTCTCTCTCTCTCTCTCTCCAAAATTAATAAACATTAAAAAATTTTTAAAAAAAAGGAGTCATGGAGTAGGAGAAAATGGAAGATGACAGAAGACAAGAAGAGAAAGGGCAGGTACAAAAACTGGGCAGACACTCAGGGCTGTGAGGTGTTGGAAACAGACGTTTGTGTAGACTTCCAAACAATCTATCAGCTATTACAGAACTCAAACGATTTCTGTGACCTCACAGGGATCATAAATTAATGGTGTTGAAATACTGAAACTTCAATCTTCAGTTTCTGAATTATTAGGACTAAATGAATAACTTCCAATGCAATATGTTTTAGTACTTTCTCGGGATAAATAAATCCGAGAAGCATAAACATTCCTTTGACCTACCACACAGACCTCACTGTCACTCTTAGGTTCCAATCAGAGAATACCACATTAAAAAGATCCTGTACCACAATGACACATCAAAAGAGAGCCCATTACGGTATAATATCC
Source organism: Felis catus (assembly GCF_018350175.1). Taxonomy (NCBI): domain Eukaryota; kingdom Metazoa; phylum Chordata; class Mammalia; order Carnivora; family Felidae; genus Felis; species Felis catus. The sequence continues at coordinate 76,670,930 of NC_058368.1, forward strand.
TCAACAAAGATGCATTTGCTTGTCCAAACAGGGCAAGATTTTCCTTAATTTTAGTTCTCATGAGATGGTTTCCAAATGACTTCTCATATGTATGATTAAAAACAAAAACTAATTTGATATTGACCTTGGCCTGCAAACCTGCTCCCTGCCCCTCCTCTCTCAGTTCATGGCAACTCCATCCCTCCTGCTACCTTGGAATCATCCTTGACTACACAATTCCTCTCATACCTTGTCCTTGATCCAAAATGAAATTCTAGGGACACCTAGGTGGCTCAGTCAGTTAAGCGTCCAACTATTGATTTTGGCTCCAGTCATGATCTCATGGTCATGAGATCCAGCTCTGCATCAGGATCCATGCTGAGCATGGAAGCTGTTTAAGATTCTCTCTCTCCCTCTGCCCCTCTCCTTCTCTCAAAGAAAGAAAGAAAGAAAGAAAGAAAGAAAGAAAAGAAAAGAAAAAACAATACAGGAAAAGAAAAGGAAAGGAAAGGAAAGAAGAAAAGAAAAGAAAAGAAAAGAAAAGAAAAGAAAAGAAAAGAAAAGAAAAGAAAAGAAAAAAGAAAAAAGAAAAAAAGAAAAAAGAAAAAAGAAAAAAGAAAAGCAGAATGAAATTCTGTTGGCTTCACCTTCAAAATACAGCCAAATGTGACCACTTCTCTTTACCTTCACTGCTACAGTCCTTGGATACCAGAGTCTCTAATCAAAATTATTGCATTGGTCTCCCAACACCATGTCTCCTTGTTTCCAACCATTGTCTCCTAACAATCTGTTCTCCATGCAGCAGCCAGAACGTCCTTTAAGACATGAATCAGGTCATGGGACTCCTCCACCATTGAGTGGTTCCCCAGTAGTTTCATCCAGTGAACTCCAAATCCTCTCTCATGACCTCAAGGCACCCCCCCAATCAAGCCCCCTGTCACATCTCTGTAAGTCTCCCCCCCACTCACCCACTCTATTCCATCAGCCAACTTGTTATTCCTAAAATGGTCAGTCTCACTTCTACCTCAAAGCCTTCCTATTACCTGTCTCCTTTGCCTAGAATCATCTCCTCCCCACCCCCAAATCTGCATAAATAGTTTCTCTACCTCCTACAAGTCTTAGCTTAAATGACACTTTCCCAGTGGGCTCCCACCCATCTCTCCTGTTTAATAATACAACCGTGCACCATGTGTTCTCGTCACCTTTGCTTTTTCTCTTGTAGCACTTAACAACTCCTAACATGCTAGATAAGTCCTAACATACTATTTAGAAATCACATGTTATGGAGAAATAACGATCGCTAATACACTATGTGCTTTACTTATTTATTACATTTACAGTCTGGCTTCACCCACGACAGTGTGAGTTCCACAAAGGTAGGGATTTTGGTGTGTTTTATTTGCCGGCATGTCCCCAGGGTGCAAAACAGTACCTCCACATAAAAGAAGCTAAACCCAAAATTGGTGAGTTTGTTAAATCTTCCTACAAATCTCTCAAGCTCAGCCTTTCTGTGTAACAGAAGCTTCTGCAGAATAGGAATCAAATATTTTGTTTATTTGCTTCCTTTCCATAGTGCTTTCTGAACAATAGGAAACTCCAAACAGCCAAGCACATCAATGGAAACTCCAACACCCATTCAATTACTCAGATGTTTGGTCTGTCTCAAGCAAAAGTGACATAAAATGTGATTTTTCAGAAAGAGTAGGATCCTGGGCAAAAATTTATCCTCTCCTCCATGTAAGGTCTTTGCTTCTTCTCCAAATACTCAAAATCTTTATATTTCTATCTGGCTATATAGAGGCCGACCCATTGTACTTCACAGGTAACTCAACTACTTCCAGGTAACTCAACTTTCAGCAAGACCCGCCCCTCAACCAATTGCTTTTGTGCTCAGGGCAATTGCTCTCAGTATGGTGTTTTGGAGGAACGCAGCCTTTTTAAGAGTAGCTATTTTAAGATGTAAATGATTCATAAGTTTAACCCTTTCTAGAACCACTGCATTTTAAAAAGAAAATTTATGAATCCCATGGAACGTCTGCTTTTGTGAGGCACAAGGAGCAAGCTTCTGATGTTCCTACGCATGGTCCTGTCTGGTATGCAGAAGAAGTCTCTCTCACACAGCACCTGTCCCCACAAGACTATAAGGCTCTGAAAAACATGGTTAAACTGCTAGCTTCTTGGAAGTTTACTTCCTCTTTGACGCCATGGCTGAACAGGATCACAACAAAGAGAAGAACAGTTCATGATGGTCATTGAGCTTATTTTGAGGATGTTTGCATTCATGGTCAAAACACCTTGACAAAGTCAATGGATATATTCTTTCAGTCTGGTGTTCAGTTTACATTTAAGTATCAGAGAGGAGAGACAATGGGAAGGAAAAACAGGTCTGAAAAAAAATATGGTGCGTAGTGTTGTATTAGCTTCATGGATTGGGCTGAATTGTTAAATCATTCCCCCTAATCCCTATTGCAATGACATAGCATATAAACGAAACCAAAGCACATTTGTGTGCCTCATGCTTTTAGAAGTTTTACAAGCATTTCTTATTGGCATGATTCTGTTGCATTCTAAACAGCTCTTCAACCTACATGTGCTTTAAAGGTCAAAGGAAATGTCTTATGATGCTAAATAATATTTTAACAACATTATGTGTGTATTAATTAAATACAGAAAATGCAAACGGATCATTCGTCTCTCCAACAACTTTTATCAGTAGGCAAATTACTAGTCTAGCTGGTTAGTCAGTGTCGTTGGGATGGTTAAAAATATTTTTCCACTGTTATCGTTAGGACCTTCTTGATTTGATTTATTACAATTGTTTATTTCTTGCTTGTAATTAAAAAGTACATATTTTCCCCTATGCTGTGTGACAAAAGCAAACAACAAATCCAGAGTTGAATTTGTAGTCATTGGGACTTTTGTTTTTAGAGACTGGTAGAGTTCCTTTAAAATAAAGCACTATATAAACACAGGGTTTTGTTTTGTTTTGTTTTGTTTTGTTTTGTTTTGTTTTAACTGTACAGAAAGACTTATGTAATATTTTGGTGAAATAGCATATAGAGTGCCCACAAAAACAGACATTGTAGATAAACTGACATAGGCTCATAAGACTGGATTAGCAACAGGCAGGAGATAATAGAAGGAAAGGCTTATAAACTGGAAGACAGATGAATAAAAGTTATCTAATTAGAAAAAGAGAAGAAACGGGTGAAGAAAAAAGTAAATGGAGCCTCAATGACATATTCCATAATATCAAGCAGTGTAACACACACATAATTGATTCCCAAACAGGAAGGGAAGATAGAATGAGGAAGGAAAAATGTCTGGTGAATTAATGGCAAAATTTCCCAAAGTTAGTGGAAAACATCAATTTTTAGATCCAAGAATTTATATAGATCCGTGAACTCCAAGCACAACAAACACAAAGAAATCCATGCTGTATTAGTTTGCTAAGGCTGACATAAGGAGATGTCACTACTGGGAAGCTTAAGCAACAGACATTTATTTTCTCACTGTTCTGGAGGCCAGAAGTCCATGATCAAGGTGTCTGCAGGTTTTGTTGCTTCTGAGGCCTGTAGTTTGGCTTGTGGATGGCCACCTTCTTGCTGTGTCCTTGGATGGTCTTCTCTCTGTGCTTGTGCATGTCTGCTGTCTCTCCGTGAGTCCAAATTTCCTCTCCTTGGATGGACACCACTCAAATTGGATTAGAACCCATCCTGATAGCCTTATTTTAACTTAATGACCTTTTGAAATGCCCTAGCTCCAAATATAGTCACCTTCTGAGGTACTAGAGGTGAGGGCTTCAATCCAGGAATTTGGGGACAACACCACTCAGCCCATAACACACACCTAATCATATTACAGTTAAAATGCTGAACACCAAAGACAGAAAGAAAATGCCAAAAGCACTCAGAGAAAAGACAAATATCTCACACAAGCACAGTGATAGAAATGGCAGCTGACTTCTTATTTAGAAGAAAAAAAGAAACAAAGGAAGCCGTGGATAATGAAATAGCATCTTCAAAGAACTATGTGGGAAATTATCAACTCAGAATTTTATACCCTGCAAAAATATCCTTTAAAATGAAGATAAAATCAACACATTTTCAGATAAAGAATCTGAAAAAAATTCTCACCAGCACACCAGAATTGCTCAAGGAAGTTCTCCAGCCAGAGGAAAGAGTCAGGTGTTCACAAAAGACTGAAGAGTACCAAAAATGCTAAATATTTGGGTCAATATAAAAGACCACTTTTTTTCTCTTCTATGCTTCTAAAGACAACCGGGTGTTAAGAACAAAAATGTTAACCATATCGAGAGATTTTTTAAATGTATTTGAATGTAAATATATGCCAACAAGAGGTCAAAGAACTAAGGAGTAAATGAAATTCTGTAGTTGTAAGATTTTTACTTTTTTTTTAGTAAAATGTGACAATATTAACTCTAAATTAAGGGTGAATATTATAATTCCCAGAACAATGTTACATTATTAAATGCTATTTAAAAATAACATAAAGAGAGATTAAACATCAAGAGAGAAATTAAGGGACGCCTGGGTGGCTCAGTCAGTTGAGCAACCGACTTCGGCTCAGGTTACGATCTCACAGCTCGTGGGTGCAAGCCCTGAGTCGGGCTCTGTGCTGACAGCTCAGAGCCTGGAGCCTGCTTCGGATTCTGTGTGTGTGTCTCTCTCTGCCCCTAGCCCACTCACATTCTGTCTCTGTCTCTCTCAAAAATAAATAAACATTAAAAAAAAGAGAGAAAGAGAAATTAACAATGCATGCTAAAAATGTTTAATTGACCCATAAAAAGATGAGAAGGAAAAAACGAGAGGCCAAAAACAGATAGGAAAATTAGAAAGTAAATCACAACATAGACATAAACTGAACTGTATAAATAATTACATTAAATGTAAATTAACTAAACTGTCCAACTGAGTCAGAAATTCCCAGACTGGAGGGGGGTGGGGTGAGTAAGAACCCACTACAGGCTGCCTGCATATGCACCATGATATAAAGATGTAGGTTAAAAGTAAAATGACAGAAAAAATATATCATGCAAACACTATGCCTAGAAAGTTGGTGTGAAGGAAGAATTGAAGTCCTTTTGCTCTATATATTTATGAAGTTTTCTCCAGTCTTAGTTTTTGGGTGGAAAAACCTTTCCTTTCCCATGTCTTTGTGGTTGCCTATGAAGGAGAGAGACTGGTGGGGAAATTTCTAGGGGGAAGGGAATTTCTATATCGTGACCGGGTGTTGGTTAGGAGTGTGAATAGATTTGTCAAAACTTGTCAAATCACACACTGAAGATTTGTACATTTCACTGCCTGTAAAGTGATTCCTCAGTTAAGAAAGAAGCCTGGAAGGCATATCCACTAATTACAATGCATAGACTTGGCTTGGATCCTGATAGAAACTTTGAAAACCTGAAACCTGATGTATATATAAGAACGGTGGAAGGAAGCCTCACATATCGGATGACATTAGGAAATCTTTACATTAGCTGAGTCACAGGATTTTGGTTTTGGTTTTGTGTTTTGGAGTCCTTATCTTTTAGAGAAACATTTTGAATATTTAATGTTGATGTGATCTAATATCTGAGATTGGATTCTAATAATTACAAGAGTTTGTTGTTCAAGAGACTGTTGAAGAGGCGATGATTACTGGGATTGGGAGATGACTGTACTCGGGTAGCCTTATTTCAAGAATTCACCATAATAAAAACATTTAAAAAGAACAAATAAAAAACCTCTCCCTCTAGACATTTTTCTTTTCCTGGCTAAAAGAGTTTTTTTATCTGTTCTCCCATTTATACTTTGACAAACTGCTTCTCTTGCTTTAAACTCAATCTCACACGTCACCTTTGTGAATCATCTGTTCTGTCTCGTCCCCATTCTTTCTCAAGCATTAGAAGTGACTGTTGCTGAGTGGTTTTCATTACTCCACATTGATGGGACCATGTCTTCCTTCAAACCAGCATTTTCTTCAAAGTGAGGGAATAACAAATCCAAAGAGATTCTTGAGTCCAGAGAAAAAAGCTGAGTGAATTTTAATGTTAAAGAATTCCCACATGCCTCATCAAGCAAAATCTTCTTTTAATATGAAGTGTTATTTAGGGGCAACTGCGTGGTTGTTGGTTAAGTGTCCGACTCTTGATTTTGGCTCACGTCATGATCTCACCATTGGTGAGTTCGAGCCCCGTGTCGGGCTCTGCGCTGGTAGTGCAGACCGTCAGGATTCTGTGTCCCTCTCTCTCTCTCTCTCCATCTCTCTGTGTCTCTCCCCCACACACTCTCTCTCTCTCTCTTTCTCAAAATAAATAAACTTTTAAAAAGTATCATTTATATGGTTGATTGCAACAGTGTTTAAGAACTAATCCACAAGATTCAGAGTTATATTGAATTTTTTTAATATTTTTTTTTGAGAGAGAGAAAGAGAGAGACAGAGACAGAGCATGAGTGGGAGAGGGGCAGAGAGCGATGGTGACAGAATCCGAAACAGGCTCCAGGCTCTGAGCTGTCAGCACAGAGCTCCACGCGGGGCTTGAATTCATGAACTGTGAGATCATGACCGGAGCTGAAGTCAAACACTGAACCGACTGAGCCACCCAGGTGCCCCTAGACTCAGAGTTATATTTACCTGGGAGTCAACAAATTTCAACAAGTTGCCACATATTACGGAACAGATGTACACATGCACACTCAGGATCACACACACAGGGGTTAATCAGTGCTAACAGTGTGGATCATGGGATTACATAGGACTTTTAATGTCTTCTTCGCATCTTTTCTGTTTGCAAGTATTACTAACTCCTTTTATAATCTGAAGACTGAATAAGATTCTTTTTTAAAATTAGATGGTTGATTATCTTTTAATCAGATGATGATGCAAATAAGGGACCATTCATTAGACTCAAGATAGAGAAAAGATTGAAATAAAGTTAAGGACAGTTAATTCCAAAGTAATGATCAACCCAATCATTAATGTTGGGACAACTGTCGTTATGTATCTCCTATATGACAGTGTCACCTATGAAAATCTCTCACAAAAATGTTTAATCTGAGTGAAATCCAACATTTCAACTTAATTCCAATCGATAGAAGATGCAGTGGGTAGAAAATCAAGTTAAATAGCACCATGAGGAATCAGTCACACAAATCCAGAAGGCCAGATATTCTACAGGAAAACTATCCAGAAGTCATCAACATAACAATGTCAAGGGGAAAGACTAGGAGTGAAGAGATTCACCTAAATGGAGTATAGAAACCTTGACTGTAAAACTGTAAAAGAGATCTTGAGGACAAATTCAGGACAAGTGTTTATGGATTAGATATTGGATGCTATAAAAAAACAAAAAGAAAAAAAAATTAGCAATGGGGCACCTGGGTGGCTCAGTCTGTTAAGCGGTTAAGCGTCCGACTTCTGCTCAGGTCATGATCTCAGTTTGTGGGTTCAAGCCCGGCATCGGGCTCTGTGCTGACAGCTCAGAGCCTGGAGCCTGCTTTGGATTCTGTGTCTCCCTCTCTCTCAGCCGCTGCCTCGCTCGCACTCTGTCTCTCGAAAGTGAATAAATGTTTAAAAAAACTTTTTAAAAAGAAATTAGCATTAATTTTGTGAGGTAACTTCAAGGAATTGTGACTATATAGGTATATGTTCTTGTTTCTCTGCAATGCGGCCTGAAATATTCAAGGGCAAATGTCACATCGTCAATAACTTAATGTATATAGCAAAAACAGTGGGGCAAAAAATAAATATAGGGAATGTATTCCGGTAGGCTGGAAAATGGCCAGTCGCCCAAAATATGTGTCCACATTCCAAACCCTGGAACCTGTGACTGTTGCCTTATTTGCCCCCAAAAGGCAGGGCCATTGAGGATGTGATGGTATAAAGGATTTTGACCTGGGGACACTATCCCGGATTATCCCGGTCAGCCCTAAATGCAATCGCACATATCCTCATGGAAGGGGAGCAGCGGGAAATTTGAATGTCACAAGAACAAAAGCACTGTGGAGATGGAGCACAGTGACATTTGAAGACGCTGACCTTGAAGACCGCGATGATGTGGCCACAAGCCAAGGAATACCAGCAGCTACCAAAACCTGAAAGGAGCTAGAACAAATTCTCTCTCGAGTCCCCTGGCCATGCCTAGATTTCAAGCAAGTGATACTGATTTTAGACTTCTGACTTCTAAGAGAAGAAATTCACAAGGGAGAGAAGAAATTTCTTTTTTTTTTTTTCCCAATGTTTATTTATTTATTTTGAGAGAGAGAGAGAGACAGTACCCAAGCACAGGCGCAAGCAAGGGAGGGGCAGAGGTGGGGAAGGAGAATCCAAGCAGCCTCCATGCTGTCCGCGAGAGCCGATGGTGGGGCTTGATGTCAAGATCCAGTGAGATCATCACCTGAGCCAGAATCAACAGTTGGATGCTTAACTCACTGAGCCACACAGGCAATCACATTTCTGTTTTGTTTTTTTAACATTTATTTATTTTTGAGAGACAGAGAGAGACAGAGCGTGAGTGGGGGGAGGGGCAGAGAGAGAGGGAGACACAGAATCCGAAGCAGGCTCCAGGCTCTGAGCTGTCAGCACAGAGCCCTACACGGGGCTCGAACTCGCAGACCGTGTGATCATGACCTGAGCCAAAGCCGGACGCCCAACCGACTGAGCCACCCAGGCGCCCCTTGTGTTGTTTTTAAGTTGCCATGTTTGTGGTAGTTGGTTAAGGGAGTCCGAACTAGCACATGTGTTCCTGGGAATTCACTAGGATTTTATCTCTTTCTGAATGCTTGAAATTCTTCACCAGAAAAAATTTTAGGCCTGTACATGTTTTGGTTTTAAGCTCGAATTATAGGAGCACCTGGGTGGCTCAGTCGGTTAAGCGTCCGACTTTTGTTCGGGTCATGGTCTCATGGTTCATGAGTTTGAGTCCCGAGACGGGCTCTGTGCTGACAGCTCAGAGCCTGAAACCTGTTTTGGATCCTGTGTTTCCCTCTCTCTCTGCCCCTCCCCTGCTCACGCTCTGTCTCTGTCTCTCTCAAAAATAAATAAACATTAAAAAAAAAAAAAGATCGAATTGTAGTTGTTTTAAGGAAAAATGATATTACTTAAAACTCCTTCAAAGAGCAGATAATGCATACACCAAAACACACAAAGTTTAAAGCCATATCTTTTTCTCCTTCCTTATTTTTTTTTTAATTTTTTTTCAACATTTTTATTTATTTTTGGGACAGAGAGAGACAGAGCATGAACGGGGGAGGGGCAGAGAGAGAGGGAGACACAGAATCAGAAACAGGCTCCAGGCTCTGAGCCATCAGCCCAGAGCCTGACGCGGGGCTCGAACTCCCGGACTGAGAGATCGTGACCTGGCTGAAGTCGGACGCTTAACCGACTGCGCCACCCAGGCGCCCCTCTCCTTCCTTATTTTTAAAACCTCCTTCTCATTTGACAATTACTAAATTACTTCATGCGGCAAGATGGTGAGCCATGTACTATATCATGGCAGTAAAATATGTAGGAGCCAATCTTTCAAGAACCAATTACACCCAAGTGATACGAAAAATGGCATTTGTAGGCTTTCTGACTTTTTTTTTTTTTAATATTGTGGATTCCAAGTCATCCCTAATTTGTAAACTGTATTTCTTTTTGTGAATTTCCTCTCCTCCAAAAATTATAACATAAGTTATCCAAATTTACCGCCATAATCAGAGTGCATTTTGGCAAAGAAAGATATTGGCATGAAATAAAGATGGCGGTTTGGGAAAGTGTGGAAACCCCGAGTGATCTGTCATATTTTGTATGAGCTCTCCCACCCCCTCCTCCAACACAAGACCGCTTGGCTTGGAATTTACTAACCTAGCACGAGCAGATGAACTGTTATATCATCACACGCTAAAGGAAGACAGAAGAGAATATGTCTAATTTATAATGATTTTTCAAATTAATTTCTTTTTTTTTAATGGCACTGGATTTCGCGATGTCGATATACTCGTAAAGGGTTGGCACAGATGGGCCAAAGGGATCCAATAGAAATGTGGCAGCAGCTTGAAAAGAAAAATTATCCACTCGCCCATTTCCAAGCCAACTTTTTTTTTCCCCCTCAGAAAGAGCACATATTTTAATCTGTTTGTGTACGAAATAGAATCATAGGTAGGGAATTGGGAATGAAGAGAGCTAGAAGCGGGGTGAAGTTGTGGAAATATTTAAAGACAGTGGATAATCCAAAATGTAATTGAATTTGGAATGCAAATTTCCTTTTGCATTTTAACGCACATGTGTCTGACGTCCTTGTAATTCGCAACACTCAAACGGAATTGCACATCCACATTTCAAGGACAACGGAGTCTCGAGGAGCTGGGAAAATGCCCACCTTTTCCCGCTTTCTTGTAGATCGCCCTTCCCTTCCCTTCACAGTTTATGCAGAAAGGGCGAACGCATGTATCGGGTGCACGAGACATGCTAGCTGCCAAGGGAACGCCCTGTCCCTTGAAGATGACAATCCCAGACCCTCCCTCTCTAGGTGGGTAGAGAGGGTAGAGAGCACGTATGGTTAAACAGTTTGACTGAATCTGTGCCGGAGCGCTGCTCGACTTGACGTGCAGTGTACTTAGGGACCAGTCCTATGCCAATCAAACTATAAACACACGTCAAACCGTAGAGTGGACCTGTGTATGACGACTGTCAACATTTCTAAATCATCTTGGAACTGCCTTGTGCAAGGAGAGTATTGTGAATTGGCGGAAGCAAAACCTTCAAGTTCAATTCAATTCTGCTGCCAGGTCTGAACATTTTGGGTAAAGAGTCCCAGTCTGGTATCATCTGGAAGTCAAAGAAGCCCCAGGAAGCACACAATGCAATTCTACCAAGTAGCACAAAGAGGGAGACGTGTGTTTATGAAGGGGAGCGCACGATACTGCAAGGACAGCAATTCTCCACCAAGTAGCATTTGGGTGAAGTGTGATTATAATCCAAGTTTTAAAACAATCTTTTAAGAAGTCCGTAAAACCCTTCCAAAGTTTATTTGGAAGGACGGGTTTTCAAATAACGAGAACAATTCAGAGGAATGAAGAGAACAGCCCGTTTCCAAATAATAATTACAAAGGGAGAGTGAGGATGCAGAGAAATAGCGGTGAAAGAAAACGGAGTCTGGACAAGAGCGCAGGATGTGTGGGCGCAGCACGCGGTAAAGAGGCAGCTGAATGTGAGCACGTTCAGTTGTCACCCACGGGGTTGGCAAAGATCACCACCCATAAGATGAATGAACACACCTGTGTCTCTACCTCTCCTTCCAAGACCAGAGTAAAATCCAGGTGGAGCAAATGCTTAAAGGTGAAACATTAAGATAATGGAAGAAAAGAAGTCTAAATATTTTCATAATTATGGCACCGTAAATGTCTTCTAGCCCAATGCAAAGTCTATAAAGTAACCTGTCTGTCTATCTATCTATCCACCTATCTTCTTCATATCTATCATCTATCATCTATCTTTCTATCTATCTACCTATATTTCTATCTATCCACTTGTCTATCATCTTTCTATCATCTGTCTTTCTATCTATCATCTATCCACCTATCTGTCTTCTTTGTATCTATCATCTATCTTTCTATCATCTGTCTATTTATCTATCATCTCTTTCTATTTATCTATCTACCTATCATCTATCTATCTTTCTATCATCTATCTATCTATCTTTCTATCTATCCATCTATCGATCTATCATCTATCTTTCTATCTCTCTATATATCTGTCTATCCACCTGTCCATCTATCTATCATCTATCTTTCTATCATATTTCTATCATCTTTTTATCTATCTTTCTATCTATCCATCTATCGATCTATCATCTATCTCTCTATCTCTCTATATATCTATCTATACACCTGTCCATCTATCTATCATCTATCTTTCTATCATCTTTCTATCATCTTTTTATCTATCTTTCTATCTATCCATCTATCGATCTATCATCTATCTCTCTATCTATCTCTCTATATATCTATCTATACACCTGTCCATCTATCTATCATCTATCTTTCTATCTTTCTTTCTATCTATTTCTTTCTTTTCTATCTTTCCACCTATCTATCTATCTATCTATCTACCTACCTAGCTAGGTATAGTTATGTTAAAAATGCATAATTTTGGGGGCGCCTGGGTGGTGCAGTCGGTTGGGCGTCCGACTTCAGCCAGGTCACGATCTCGCGGTCCGTGAGTTCGAGCCCCGCGTCAGGCTCTGGGCTAATGGCTCAGAGCCTGGAGCCTGTTTCTGATTCTGTGTCTCCCTCTCTCTCTGCCCCTCCCCCGTTCATGCTCTGTCTCTCTCTGTCCCAAAAATAAATAAAAGTTGAAAAAATGCATAATTTTTATATAATTTTTATAAAAATACATCTAAAAATGACCATCAATTCTGTATCAAAAATAAGTCACCTTTAAAAAGTGAATGGAAAAACTGAGAAAAATATTTACAACACATCTGACAATAGCTAATTTTCTTGAGATTATGAAACCTTACAAGTCAATGGGGAAAGGGTGCCTTATCTATTTTTAATTGGGCAAGGGATATAGAATCATTTCACAGAGGACAAAACAGAAGTGGCCATTAATCATGTGCGAAGCTAATCAAACTCACAAATAATTAAATTCAAATAACAATAAGATGCCATTTTTCAACTCTCTAATTGGCAGTGGTTGAAAGATTAATAATTCCCGGTGTTGGCAAGAATATGAGAAAACAAGTTCTGTCGCACGTTGCTAACAGGGGTGCAAAAATCCGCTAGTGTTTTAGAAGGAAAAACTGCAATCTCTCTTAAAATGCTGGATGTTCATGTTCTTTAACAATTTCACTTCTGAGAATGGATCCCATTGAAAAACCCACACAAATATGTGAAAAACTATGGACATTCTTTGCAACATGCTTTGTAGTGGTGAAAACATTAGGAACAATTTGACTTTTTCTCAGTAAAGGACCATTCAGCATTCTCACACCAAATGACACTCAAAACATATCGCTAAGTTTAAAAAAGAGAGTTGCCAAACTAGATATACTACTCTATGACACCGTTTTCGTTAAGAAGTGATGTACATGTTTGGGTGTATGTGCCTACACAACATACATAGATACAAGTCCGGAGCAATGTACATCAAACTCTTAACAGTGGTTTCTGAACGCTAAAAGTGAGGAAGGCATTCCAGGACAATCTTGGGGTGCCGAAATAAACAGCAGGGACTGGACTGGAAGAACCACGTCAGGGCAGTAAAACAAAACAGACCAGGACAAGGCACCACCCTAGTAAAGCTAAGTAAACACAAAGAGACCAAAGCCCCCAGTATCCGCCCCTCACGCTGTGGCCCCCCAACCTCACTACCACCCCCACCTTTCTCCGTGTGCCCTGTCCTGATGTTCCCTGAAAGGCTGAGCCTGCAGACTTCCTGTCAGCTTCGGGAAATAGGAGGCACTTGTGGGAAATTGGAGAGCGAGACCAGAGAGGTCAGGGTGTTTGGTCCCCACTTCCTTCCCGTTTGACTCTGTGTCTCATCAAATAACAACAACAACAAAATTGGACTTAGTAAGGAGAGATTTTATTCGGAAGAATTACTGTGGGGGGCTGGGGGCAAGGACTACAGAAAGGGGGAGAATGTCGTGACCATAACACCTGCAAGCATCTCCAGAGTGAGGCAAACAGGGGTTTTCTTTCCTACAGAGGAGTAAACAAGGATGGAAAGATCCAGGTGTGGGGGACTGAATGAAAGGGGGAGCATGATGGGATAGTACCTCAGAGAATGACTCTGAGGTCAACCTGTTCTCAGGAGGGGTGGTCTACGGGCTCAGGCTGAGGGTGGGCCAAAGTTCCGGCACCTGGGGGCAAGAGAGAAGCTCATCCAAAGTTTGATTAACCAGCATTTTGTTCCCACCTCTCAGTGGGAATGAGTAGCTCACCTAATCATTTATGAGGCCAACAAAGGGAGTGGAGAGGGTCTGAGCCCTAAGCGGACAAAGGAGACCTCCCTGAGTCCCATCTCTTCACATGGAGAAGGGCAGTTCAATGCAGGAAACCATTTCCCACAACACGAATGGTGGGAAATCACCTTCCCTGTGGGCCAGCATCGCAGGGCCCGGGTGAAGTTCAAGATGGCGGGCGTCTAGCAGCCCCCGAATCTCCACCAGGAGAGCTGGGTCAGGGGGCCCCACCCCAGGTGACACCTCCAGGTCACCGAGCATCAGTGACACACTTCCTCACGTTGCCTCCTTGGCCCTAGAGATTGGGAGGCGTCCCACGGAAGCTGGTCTCTGGGTCCCTAACATCCCTGTCGGCTCCCTTACCTCACCTCTATAACCACCCTTCATGAAGACCTCCTCATTGGTTCTGGGTTTCATCCCGTGTCCTGCTGCAGCCCTCGGGGTTTGTAATAACCATTTGCATAATTGACGCTGCTCCCCATCTTTCGCCACAAAGTTTCTTGCGGGGAGGGCAACAGGTTACAGGAAAAACAAGGTCGAAGTTGAGGTGCCAACATAGAGAAGGGATCAAACCTGAACGAACCCTGTGTCGCGTATTGTGGAAAACTCCCTAAAACATCATGACTGGGTGTATCAGGGTTGACACATTGCGAAACGGTCCTAATTAGCGTTCTGCTTAAATGCAACACTTAATCCTGAGTTCATCATATCAGAAAGCGTTTATGAGGTGCCCGTAGGAGCCACTCATAATCAGAAGCGTAAAAATAAATGCATTAATAGGGCCAGGGCCTTAGGAGTCCCTCAGTCCATGATAAGGTTTACCGTCGCTGTTCAAGGCATCACCCCACTCCAGGACAACACGGACAGAGGGGAGAAATTGGGAGCCACATTCACTTAGTTAATTTGTCTCCCTCTCCTTTCCTCTCTATCAGCTGAGGGATCCAAGCCTAGCTGTTCACAGGGAAAGTGTGGAAATAAATGAATTTGGAAATTCATTCTCCGCGTAATGGCCTGACGAGGCGATCAGTTTCTGAAACGCTTCAACTTGGAACACCAAGAGCTGGGTACCTCCTCCTTCGTTCCCTCTGCATCCCCTTGGGAGCAAACCCCCACCTCCATTTAAGCCAAGGGTGTCTTGGGTGACATACATTGGGGTCTTCCCTTCTCTGGGGCAAAAAAAGAAGGGCTCATCGGAAGATCTTTAGTCATCACCACCCTTCCATAGCTACAGATGCAAAGCTCAACATCTGAATGGAAAGTATGCTGGTGGAAATTCCTACCCAGCATTCGGGAGCACTTCAACCCCAGGATAGAGGGCGGCAAGGGGCACCATGCAGGAAGCACGTCCTCAGGTGCAATGCCCTGTACCTTATGTTGTGATTAAGACAAGCCAAGGTGCGGCACTGACATGTAACAGAATTACAAGCCTAGTTACACAGCCAGCAGTCACATTTACAGAACCATCTCGGCGAAGGCTTGTGTGGTGTTTTTGGATGGACACGGCAGCCATAAGCCAACGAGAATTACCAACACTTAGCAGATGCAAAACAGTTAGACAACAAAACCCCAGGGACCTACATGTGGCAAGACACTTCACGAAGCTTAAAAATGAGACAGGTTTGTGGCCTTGGAACACACAGCCTCCTGCAGACTAGATTCCCAAACAGTCTTGGAAAGCGTTTGCATTCAAAGGGAGCACAGATTCACATCTCTCCACTTGGCTGGGTGTTTGAATGCCACAGGGGATAGGAATAGAATAGCAGAGCGATCGAAAGTCAGTTTATTAAGGCTCAAAGTTTTTTTTTAATTTTTTTTAAGTTTTTATTTATTTTGAGAGAGACAGAGAGCACAAGTGAGGGAGGGGCAGAGAGAAAGGGAGAGAGAGAGAATCCCAAGCGGGCTCTACCCGTCGGCACGGAGCCTCGTGTGGGGCCCAAGCTCACTGACAGTGAGGTCGTGACCTGAGCCGCAATCAGGAGCTGGACACTTAACCAACTGAGCCACCCAGGCGCCCCAGGAGTTTTTGAATCTTACAAACGGACTTAAATCGTTGAAAACAAGGCAGACGGTGGTGTTTGCTTTGACACAAACAAGAAATTAGCGTGACATCGGAAAAAGAGAAGCACAGACCTATCTGTCCAAACTCTGAAAGCTTTTTTTTTTAATTTTTTTTTTAACGTTTTATTTATTTTTGAGACAGAGAGAGACAGAGCATGAACGGGGGAGGCGCAGAGAGACAGAGAGACATAGAAGCCGAAGCAAGCTCCAGGCTCTGAGCTGTCAGCCCAGAGCCCGACGCGGGGCTCGAACTCACAGGCCGCGAGATCGTGACCTGAGCTGAAGTCGGACGCTTAACCGACTGAGCCACCCAGGCGCCCCTCTGAAAGCTTTGATAATCTTAAATTACGTGTTTCAAGAAATGCCCTCCTACCCAACGTGCCATCGACATGTGATCTTCCCTGATCCCCCTTTCTTGGTCGAAACCGAGGACCTATTTTATCAGGTTGAACTGTCCATGGATTATTTGGCGGGTTCATGGTGAGACAGCCTCCCCATTTGCAAATACACGAAAGCAGCCTGGAAGAGCGGGATTATATATCAGGGGCAGGGGCTGAGGCCCTGTGAGTGAGCTCAGTGTTGAAGCATCAACTTGCAAACGATGGAACTGGGGTGCTGAAACTACACACAGGACCCGTCACCTCACCTGAGACACGGGCTGTTCGAGTTATCTGTAGGGTTACCTCCAGGGGGACTGACACAGGGAAGCAAACACGGGGCACAATCCCCCCAGTGCCATCTAAGAGCTGCTTTGATACCCATGCAATGAGAGAAGAGGTTTTTAGTTAACGCCAGATTCACGAGGCAATTATGCCATAAATTATGTATAATTTTCTTCAAGTATTTGTACACGATTTAGCTCTTAAAAACTGCTCTGGAGTTCTGTGTGGCTCATACCAGATGGTTTCAGTTCTGCTCAACTAATCCCTTTGTTTTTCTTATAAACTTGAAGTAAAAAGAACGTAGCTGAATGTTACAACAAAAAGTTGCCTCAATTTCTGGGACCGTCCTGGGATCCAGATTAAAAAGACAAAGCATGGGGCGCCTGGGTGGCTCAGTCGGTTGGGCGTCCGACTCCAGCTCAGGTCACGATTTCACAGTTCGTGAGTTCAAGCCCCACATAGGGCTCTGTACTGACAGCTCGGAGCCTGGTTCCCACTTCGGATTCTGTGTCTCCCTCTATCTCTCTGCCCACCCCCCACCCCCCGCCGCCTCTAACTCTCTCTCTCTCTCTCAAAGATAAACATTAAAAAAAAAAAATCAAGCCCCAACCCAGAAAAAATGGGGTTGTATTTGGGACTGTCCCTATTTATGACCAACACATCTTTTATCAGCACACAGAACTTCAGGGAAGAAGAAACCGAATCCAACTTATGTATATGTTCTTTACAAGGATATAATGAATATTCAAGACATTAACACTACCACACAGTCATGAATTTCTTTCAGCTATTTAATTTTGGGTATTACCTCCAAAGTTCAGATCCGTAAATAGCCACGAAGTGGAGAAAACTGAAATAGAATTCATAGCCATAGTATCAATCGTGTATGACTAGGAATCAGGCAGGGGGCAACTGGGCGGCTCAGTCATTTAAACGTTCGACTCTTGATTTCAGCTCCGGTCATGATCCCAGGGTCGTGGGATGGAGCCCCAAGTCTGTCTCTGCCCTGCGGGTGGAGCCTGCTTAAGATTCTCTCTCTCTCCCTCTGCCCCTGCCCCCTGCTCCTGGTCTCTATCTCCAAAATAAAACAATAAAAAAATAAAATAAATTTTTTTTTCAAAAAAAACTGGGCAAAACAATGGCTTTTGGCAAACTTCTGAATCCATCAGTCTGAGGGATGTGATCATTGCATATGTTCATTTCATGAAAAAATAGGACCGCTAATCAGAAAAACTCGTGCTAAACTGTTAAGGCCAGGGCAGTGTTGTTCCTCACTACAGAATTTTTTTCCTGTCTTAAACGATGAATGTGTCCAACACTCCCGTCAACCAAGACTGTGTTATTTCATAAATGGGAGAAGGAAATTATTCATATGACCTGACATCAACCTCACCGGAGAATGTCACTCTTTTAACAATGATGGAAGTATATTTGATTCCTGGCCTTGCATCAGGCCATGTCTTCATACAAATGCATGAAGAGTGTATCATTTGAAAATAGTTCTGATGCATTGAACTTAATGATCTAATCGCACTTTTGTCATTATTATGAAGAACTAACACGTGTCAGGTAATGGAATTAAATTCAAATAGAAACGCTCATATATTTAATGGCCAATTTGGAAGAATACGGTTTTAAAATTCAAAATTCATTTAACAAAGGACTGTTGAGTAATTATGCTCGTGAATATCGCACTTTAATCGGAGAGACACATAAGAGAGTTTTAAACATTAAAAATTTTAGGAGCACACACTCCAACAAAAGCCATCTGTTTTAACACACCTGCCCACCGTGGGGCTGGTTTCAGTCCCGAACTTCCCGCTGTTTCACAATATCTTTCCCTCCGCTTTTATCCCGGGAGCAAATCCGTGCAGCTCCCGAGCTGATTGTGGAGCTTTTGTGCTGCCCACCAGGTGCCAATTTCCACGCTTTAGGGCGTCCACAGGTAAGCTGATCCCCAGTCCGTCCAAGTCCTACTTCCTCCTTCGCGTCCCTTCTCACCCCACACGCAAGCTTTGTTAAGATGGGGAGTCTCTGCCTCGTGGAAGGGGAGCGGGGTAAGTGAAAAGGGATACACTTTCATGCTTCAAGGTCACCAAAGGTCAGCTTTAGTGACTCTCCAGAGCCAACTGGTGAACTATCAGGGATTTTGCAGTCAGGCTGTCCAACCATTGCTACCTCGAAATTGGCCATGGCGGGACTTTTTAGAGTATTTCCCCCCATGGAAATCAGCGAGCCCTACCATCAGCTACAACCGGGGGAGGGGAGAGGAGCCCCTTGTGACACCCTGACCAGCACACCCCTATGCTGAAGAAACAGCAATTACTTTAGGGTTGGGAGAGAGACAATCCCAAGCAGGCTTCATGCTCGGCAGGGTCCCCGACGCGAGGCTCGCTCCCACAACCCTGGGATCACGACCTGAGCTGACATCAAGAGTAGGATGGTCAACCAACTGAGCCACCCAGGGGCCCCGGGTTGGGAGAAATCTTAAATGTTCTCTAGTCTTATCCGCCAGGCACACGCGTCTGTGTTATAATCAACCCAAAATGGCTGTCCTGCCTATGCCTGAATACTTACTTCCAGGGACAGAAAATACAAAACCTCAGGCCATTCATGGTTTGAAAGCTCTTATTCTTAGGAAGTACTTCCTTATTGTTAATGGAAAATTCCCTTTGCCTCCCCCCATCCGTTCTTGTACCCATAGAAAACTTTAGAATGGTAGCAGCTGTCCAGGTTTTACTAAGCCCGGAGTCTTAGGAGACCCCCGGGAACACAATAAACCCTAAATGCATGTGTCCCAACCGCACGTCTTGCCTTTACCTGCATATGCCATCCGCCCTGCAAACATAGTCAGCAGTCAATGGTATCGCTGAACTATACCCTGGACATATGAAGAGGAGTAAGATAGCTCCCGGTCTTTAGAAGCTCACAGCCCTAGACCCCTACTACTTAAAGTGTGGGGCGCAGACCAGCAGGTGCAGCACTGTTAGAAACGCAGAGTCCTGGGGCGCCTGGGTGGCTCAGTTGGTAGAGCATCCAACGTCAGCTCCGGTCACGATCTCATGTTCGTGGGTTCGATCCCCGCGTCGGGCTCTGTGCTGACAGCTCAGAGCCTGGAGCCTGCTTCGGATTCTGTCCTCTCTCTCTGTCCCTCCCCTGCTCATGTTCTGTCTCTCTGTGTCTCTCAAAAAAAAAAAAAAAAAAAAACTTTAAAAAATAAATAAGTAAAAAAGAAACGCAGAGTCCCAGGTCTCCAGCAGACCTCCACACCAACAGAAGCAGCACTGACATTTTAATAAGATTTCCCAGTGATCCTTTTGCATCTTGAATGTTGAGAAGTCTTAGCCTGGGCAGAACTGAACACTCTACCTCTTCTAAAGCGAGGTGCTTCATTATTTATATTTTAATGAGGTCTTTTTCTCCCTGGCCCTGGAGCCTGTGGTCTCCGTCGATATAATTCTCTTCCTGTTCTGAAGATGGTTTTTAAAAGGTAGCAACGTGGTCCCGCAAAAGCCCCACCTCAGTTCACATCGTGGGTCAGAGTTCATGGATACTTTTTAATGATGATCATGAAAGGCTCCCAGAGTGCTAGGATTCCAATGTGGATCGTGTCGTGTTTTTCTAGCTGGGTTTGATTGCCCATGTGTTTCTCTGCAGTCAGCGCTCAGAGGTCACAGCTCAGCTCTCCTTGGAGGATGTCCTGCAGGGAAGGACGCTGCAAATGGGAGGATTCTCTCCTTCATCACAGACACTGTCAGCACTTGCTCAAGGGAAACACAGCAAGACCTCTTCCAGAGTCAAGAAGGAGACGGATTTTCTTTTTCTCTCCCTTCGAGGTACAAGACGTATTTATCTCGTTTTTGAAAAGAAAGGGCCTTTGACCTGAGAGTTCACCCCTTAAGAGGTCAGAAGTCTTTTTGGGCCGTGATGGTTTACTTAATACTGAAACAAGGAGAGGCCCCTGGGTGGCTCAGTCGGTGAAGTGTCCGACTTCGGCTCAGGTCATGATCTCACGGTTCGTGGGTTTGAGCCCCGCGTCGGGCTCTGTGCTGACAGCTCGGAGCCTGGAGCCTCCTTCGGATTCTGTGTCTCCCTCTCTCTCTGCCCCTGCCCTGCTCTCTCTCTCTCTCTCTCTCTCTTTCAAAAATAAATAAGAATTAAAAAAAATTTTTTTTAATAGTGAAACAAGGAAATAGAAGCAAAACAACATCCACAATAAATACACACTGGAAGCCAGACAGGGTTAGAGGTGACGTTTTAACGTGCGGCCTTTCAGGACACGTTAGATGCCCAGGTTTGCTCGCAAACTGAAGACATCACAAGGAACCACCCTTGGGTATACACACAGAGCTGCACAAAGCAGGTCTGCTTCCAAACATCTTGAATATACACACAGGGTAAAAACCAATAATACCCATGCCAATCACACACACGCTCGCTCTTCTAAGAAGGCATTTTTGTTGCTAGGGTAACACGATACATGGTAATTAAATTATTCCCCCAAAGTAAGAACAACATCACAACATTTTTTCATAAGAAATCGTCAGAAAAGAAGGCGCTCTAAGCGACTGACTTTTAGCTACCTTTCCCTCCCCAAGTACTTTTGGGGGTTGTTTTTATTCCAGTCGCTTACTTTCTGGACTCCTTGTAATGCCGGCACAAGTTACTAGTGGGAATCCCAAGCCTTTTATTTGCTGTGCATTAGTCTGCGTGGGCTGCCTTGCAAAATGCCACAGACCGGGGGCTTAAACAGAAGGAACGTATTTCCTCACAGTTCTGGAGGCCGGAAGTCCAAGACTGAGGGGCTGGAGGGTGGGCTTATCCTGTGTTCTCCCCTTGGCCCGTGGGCGACCGCTCTCCCGCTGCCTTGTCGCACGGCCACCCCTCTGTGCACGTGCACCCGTGGTGTTCCTCTTCCCATAAAGACACCAGGTCCAGCCTGGTGGCCGCATTTAACTTAATAACCTCTTCAAAGTCCCTGCTTCTAAATATGGCGACCTTTAGAGGGACTGGGGGCTGGAGGGACACAATTCAACCCGCAGCACTAGGTCAGGCGCATTCTCCACGCTCCCCGTGTGGTCACTTCACGCCCCCGCTGCCATGCGAGGCGGACCCAGAGAGCCTGCATTTTACCGAAAGGAAATGGAGGCCGGGCAGACAACTTGACCCCCTCGTGGGCGGGCCGGAAGTCTGTGCTGGAGGTGACACTCTCAGTCCCCAGGCCGAGCTGACTTAGCTCTTTATTCAGAGCATCAGCATGTTTGCAAATGACTGTGCTCTGTTTGTGCGGAAGAGAACAGCTACTTGCTCCCATGTTAAAACAACTCCAGGATGCTGAGCTTTCGTGGCCTCTCGCCAAAGTGGCTATTGTTTTTCTGTGTCCTCCCTCGATGCGCTCTGTTCTTGCTATTGTCCGTGCAGGATCCTCTCCGGGATGTGTGGGAGCTGCCTCGTTGTCCCCTGAAGCCAACCATGAACTTGTCTCCCACCCTCCTCCTTCAGTGACATCACGTGGGGAACCCGGACAGGCCATGGTGGGAGTCTTCGATGTTTATTTATTTTTGAAAGAAACAGAGCAGGGGAGGGGCGGAGACAGAGGGAGACGGAGAATCCCAAGCAGGCTCCATGCTATCTGGCCCAGAGCCTGACGCAGGGCTCGAACCAACGAACTGTGAGATCACGACCTGAGCTGAAATCAAGAGTCCGACACTTACCTGACTGAGCCTCCCAGGTGCCCCGGTGGGAGTCTTTACGTAATGGAAATTAGCAAACGCTACAAATGGGGGCTGTTTTTCTGCTAGAAAACAAATTTTGAGCACAGCATTTCCTATGTGGCACCCAGTGCCATTTCCTCTTACAATTTGCTCATAAAAAATACAATGAATCCTTATCTTGAATGTGTTATTGGGGAGACTGGGCGGCTCGGTCGGTGGGGCAGCTGACTCTTGATTTTGGCTCCGGTCATGATCCCAGCACATGGGATCAAGCCCCGAGTTGGGCTCCATGCTAAGCTTGGAGCCTGCTTAAGATTCTCTCTCTCTTCTTCTGCCCCTGTCCCCCACTCACGTGCTCTGTCTCTAAAATAAAAAATAATAGTTAAACTCATTTTAAAAAGAAAGTGTTATTTATTTACTTATTTATTTACTTATTTAATGCATGAACTTTGCGACAACTTGCAATGTTTCTCTTTAGAGATCGTTTTTCTTACCCCCTCTGTTAGCAAAATATATAAATATCCATGATGCTGCTTCTAAAGTGTTATAATACACATTTTTTAAATGCTATTGAACTGCTGTTTATTAATTTTTTTCAACGTTTTTTATTTATTTTTGGGACAGAGAGAGACAGAGCATGAACGGGGGAGGGGGCAGAGAGAGAGGGAGACACAGAATCGGAAACAGGCTCCAGGCTCTGAGCCGTCAGCCCAGAGCCCGACGTGGGGCTTGAACTCACGGACCGCGAGATCGTGACCTGGCTGAAGTCGGACGCTTAACCGACTGCGCCACCCAGGCGCCCCAAACTGCTGTTTATTAAATAAAGGAAAACCAGAATGTCATTGCTGTACAAGGTTTTCCCGCAAAAATTTACGTGGTGTATAAATATGTATGTACCTATGTACAAAAATGTGAAACACCCCGAATTCAATTGTCAATTTTTAGTTCCTGTAAAGCTACATCAGTGAATTTATTTCTAAGTCAATGATATCAGAGTTAGCGGTATAAATTTTGTATCACACAAGAACATACTGACTGGCTGGCTTCCTTCCGCGTGTGGTTATACACATGGATCCCTCTATTAGTAAAGCACATGACTGTCGCTGACATTCTTTGGGATAAATGTGCATTGCTAGAGAAAGAACACCAAGCCCCAGTGGATGCGTTCCGGGAGGACACTGGGCCACAGGACCTCAAGCTTCCCTTTGGCATCAGTGGGCTAAAGTTTTAAAACGTTTGTTTAAACAGACTGTCCCTCCAGTTCTCATTATCACACCAAAGTCCCCACCCCTTCCTTACCCTCTGTCCTGTGGGACTTGGCTGCTCTCAAGTTCCTCCAGGGGAGATGAACCTGGCCTGGGATGCCTCCTCACCCCAGCCACCAACTCCATGCACACCCCCCTGTGAGTTGCCATGGCCAGCAGCCCCCCACGGAGGAACCCAGCTGCCCTCAGGTGGCCCGCACACTTCATCAACACACATTGGATTCAAAGCCATCATATGCAGTGAAGCTACCCCTCTAATCACGACGCCTGAAATGAAAAACTGAACACAAACATCCGATTTTGTAAGAAGAAGGACAGAATTTCCAACTCTTTCGCTACCCAACGGCCTGATAGGCAGGTAAGAGGCCACTTTCTGTCTCTGCGACCTTCAGGGACTGCACCGGCTGGCGCATTTCCTGAGGAACGCCTCCCTGCTGGGCCCTGGGACAAGGACTCATCACCTCGCTTGGTCCTCGGTACAAGCGCGTGAGGCAGAGATTACATTTTCATCTCATGGCCGGAGACACTGAAGCTCACGTGAGTTCACGTCCTTGTTCAGCTTTGCCTCCCTAATGAGCGGCAAGGCCAGGACTCGAGCCCGGGATTACCCGGCTCCAGAGCCTGACCTCCCTCAGGCAGTCATGTCGCCTGTGGTTCTGGACTCAGCGACAGAATCCGGGAACTGGAAGGTCATCAAGCCCCAGATATTGGGTGTCCAGAGAAATCAGAGGTTTGGAAGGAAAGGACCATGTGGACACGATGAAATGAATCTCTCTCCTCACACCTTTGAAGAGACCAGGGTTTCCTGCTCTGTCATTGCCCTACTGTGAAGCTCAGTGGAGTCCAGCTCTGTATTCCTTTTACTCATTTGTAAACAAGATTCATTCTTACCCCCAACCCGCATCGCGGGTGGTGCAGATGAAGTATATGATGTCTGTAACAGCCTTTGAGCACATCAAAGGCAGCGCTGTATAAATACTATATTATTATACACGTTCCCATAGGAAGCATCTCCAGGACCCTTTGATCCATAAATATTTCATTGACTCAACTCGGCCAAAGCCGTCGTAGACTCTGAGGCATCGTAAGGTAATTGACCACAGAGAGAGCTCAGAAAGGAATGCATTCTGCATCTGTCTCAGAGCTCTCTCTCTCTTCTTAACGTTCCCATTTCAGCTTGCCCATTTGAAAAAATTATTTAATATCAGTTTTTAGATTTTCAGGTTTTGCCTAAGTGTGTCCCTGCACATGGTTCCTGGTCCCATGAGAGCAAAAAGGAGGGCGGACGTTGATACGTTGAAAAGGGTAAAAACAACAACGAATCATACTATTTAAGGGGAAAGAAACCCTAAAATATTCAGGTCTCTGCCCTCAAAGGTAACATCTGATGCTCCTAGAGCTACTTTTTTCTGTGTCTGTAGCTTTTTGGATTTCATTTCATTTCTTTTCTAAAAGAAAGGCAACAAATAGATTTTTCACATCATTTGAAGAAGGGGTAAATTTAAACGATATCATTTTCCCCAACATATCAAATCTGTTGTTACTTTCTTTAGGTCTTTTTGATGCCTTGATTTATTTAAAAAATATTAAATATGACATAAAATGCGCTCTATTTAACCACATTTACCTTTATTTATTATAAATCTACAAACGCTCCTCATCTTCAAACCCAGAAGGAACCCCGGGACAAACAGCAGGTGGTGATATTTTTTAAAGATGAATCTTCTTCGGCAAAATCTATGCATTTTAGGGAACATATGGAAATGCAACTCATATGTGAAAATTACCAACAAGTAAAGAAAATTTTCAGAATGTTGGAGTAATACTATCATGACAGGTCAGCAATACTCTAACAAACAGAAATGTCTGTAATCCCAGGGAAAGAGCGTAACTAAAAGCTTAAATCAGTTGGCTTAACCATTTAATCTCAACCATTTCTTTGACTTCCACTCTGCTGACTCAAAAAAATAAAAAAAATCAACAACAAAAAAACCAAGGAAGAGGAATTGAAGAGGTTGAGTTCATTCACCTAAAAGGTTACATCAGTGAAATAGGAGGTCCCACTCCCCTCTGTAGCAGATGTGCGCTGACGTTTGTAAAGTGGTGTTGATCATCATGATCACACAAAAAAAAAGAAAAAGAAAAAGAAAAGAGACTCGTTTAACATGCATTTATTTTCATACGGTATTCTCTTCGACCAACATGGCCACTGGAAATACTAATTTCTTTTTTTTTTTTTTTGAGGGGGGTGGGCAGAGCATGTGTGAGCAGGGGAGGGGCGGGGCGAGAGGGAGAGAGAGAACCCCAACAGGCTCTGCGCCATCAGCGTAGAGCCTGGTGCAAGGCTCGATCTCACAAGCTCTGAGATCATAACCTGAGCCGAAACCGAGTCAGACACTTAGCCTACTGAGCCAACCAGGTGCTCCCGGAAATGCGGATTTATTTTTATTTACATACTTTGACAAGT
Source organism: Felis catus (assembly GCF_018350175.1). Classification (NCBI taxonomy): domain Eukaryota; kingdom Metazoa; phylum Chordata; class Mammalia; order Carnivora; family Felidae; genus Felis; species Felis catus. The sequence continues at coordinate 76,697,026 of NC_058368.1, forward strand.
GCCAGATCCCTGCCGGTCTCCTGTCTTACTGCGGTAGCAACAGCTCTGTTTGCCTGGCCAGGATGCCCAACTTAGAAGTGTTTACTTACGTGTCTGCTTACGGATGTATGCCAAGTTTGTTGCTACCAGAAGGATCATGCTCAAATCAACGATAACACTTGACGACATGGATGAAACTTTGCATGTAATTCACAAGTCACTCAGATTCAAGTGCACATACTTAGGAATATCCCTCAGCCCTGTGAAATATTGCCTCCTCTATGATATAGAAATGCTGCTTCATGTTCTCACAGCTCTCATCTTGGACCATGGCCCGTATAAAGAATAGTCATAAGCTCACCAAAACTTACTCAGTATACACCAGACACATCAAATTTGTCATTTTTATTAGCCTCTAAAACACATCCACCCATTCATTGCACAAATGACTATTGAGCATCTACAAAGTATTGGACACTGTTCTAGGTGACGGGGAAATAATACAGAACAGGGACCCACCTTCCTGGAGTGGGCTTGGATTGTTGGCAAGTAAACAAGTAATCAATAATATAAATCCAGGGAGTTGCACTGTTTATGAAAGAATTAAAACAGAGGCAGAGGATGTGGACCATCTGGTGGGGCTGAGGGGTTGTCAAGGAAGTCCTCCCCCAGGAGGTGACATTTCAGCAGCCACCTGAATGGTGAGAAGGAGCAGACCATTCAGAGATCTGTGGGAAGAAGTCCATAGTCAGGAAGCGCTGGGGCCCCACTGGGGCAACGGCATGACCGTCAAGGGGTGAAGCGTAGAGGAAGACCAGGATTCAATCCTGTAGGGGCATTAAGGTTTGATTCTTTACCTTCATTGTAATGGAGACCCTTTAGAATTGGATACAGGAAATGACATTATCTATTTTACATTTTTCCAAGATTGTGATCTGTGTGACAAATAGATTGTCCAAAAATGAGGATGCGTGCAGAAGACTATGTAAATGCTACTGCAGGGTCCAGGAGAGGGACGACAGGGCATGGAGGACGGGAGCTACAGTGGAGACCGGGAGCTAGGTTAATCTTGGGTCTTCAGCAGGTGATGTCAAGAAGGGATGCACTGGGCAATGGTGTTATTATGGAAACACCTTGTGGAGACCAGACGGGAGTCAGGAAGGTTGGAGGAACACCCAGAGTGCCCCCCAAGTCTCACCGCAGGGCTGGGCTGGGCAGAAGCATCCTGCACCGTCATGCAGTCTGAGGAAGGTTGGGCAGAATCCTGAGCCAGAGTCAGCTAACAAGGAGGCTCACATCTCCAAGGAATGGCTGCTATAGGAGCTCTGCCACACACAGTCCCTAGCAAGGAGCAGCCCTGGAGAGGTGCAGCTATAGCTCAAACACAGCAATGGATCTCAAAGCTCAGCGGGGTCCATGTTCAGCTACACAAGTTCAGTAGGAGGTCGGTGAGGTGCACACTCGAGGCTACCAGGGAGTAGAGGTCAGGCCAGCACTCACAGGAGAGAGGGAGAAGATGGTGCCTAGGGTCTGGTTCTAGGAGACAGAGTACGTTGTGGTATATCCATGGTATATCCATGGATATGGTATATCCATGCAGCAAACTACTTCACAGCAGCCGGGGCACTGAGAAGCTTCCCATGAACTGACAAGATTTACTAAGTCAGAAAAACAACGTCTAACATCTGTACAAAGGTATGCTCTTCAGCAGGAAAAAGGATCAAACTACTGATACAGGGTCTGTCTGGATGAAGAGTCATTGCACATGCTGAGTGAAGAAGCCCCACACAGAGGCCGTGAATCACGTGGTCACACTCAGATCCACTTCTGAATAAGGCAAAACCATTGAGATAGGACTCAGAAGACAGGTTTCCAAGGGAAAGGACTGGCTTCAAAGGGGCATGAAGGAACTTTCATAAAGGGTGATGGCCCATTCTAGATCCTGATCCTGGTGGCGCTTACACAATCGTAAGCATTGGTCAAAACTCATTGAACTATTCACATTTTCGTGGTCCACTTTACTGAATATAACTTATACTTCAATAAACCTGACTTTAAAAAAAAAAACCCACAAAGCGCAGAAGAAAAGTATGTTGAAGATGCTACCTTTGACATAAAAAAAAAAGAAAGAAAAGTAAGAATAAATATTGGCAGGGGCACCTGGGTGGCTCAGTCGGTTAAGTGTCTGACTTCAGCTCAGGTCATGATCTCATGGCTCATGAGTTTCAGCCCCATGTCGGGCTCTTCGCTGACAGCTCAGAATCTGCTTCAGATCCTCTGTCCCCCCTCTCTCTCTGCCCCTCCCCTGCTCCCTCTCTCTCTCTCTCTGTCAACAATAAACATTAAACAAAAAGAACAAATATTTGCATTTTCTTGTATAATTGTGTTAAATTGTACAAGTATACACAAATGCATGAGTGGTGATGTTAGGAAAGGGAACACAGTGCATAAAAGACAGGTATGGGGGGGGTAATCTACTACACGCCTACACCCAACATCATGTAAAATAAATAAGTAAAATTACTTTATTTTTATATAGTTATAAAGAAAAGAGAGAGGGAGGACTCGGGAGGAGAGCGGACAACTACCATGGGTCCACAATGGCGATGTGCTTGTGGATATGTAGCAGCCCCGGGAAGAATAAGGAAAGGAGGAGAAGCAAGGATACCTGTTGCGCTTGCTCAGGGAGATGGTTGATTTTATCTCAACTTGACCGGGCGAAGGGGCCCCTAGATGGCTGGTAAAACATTTTTCTGGTTGTCTCAGAGAGGATGTTTCCGGAAGGGATTAGCGATTGATGGGGTGGGCTGAAGAAAGAAGATCGCCCTCACCAAAGGTGGTGGACATCACCCAATCCATGGAGGGCTTGGTTGGAACACAAAAAGCAGAAAAGGGCAAATCGGTTCTTTCAACGGGAACATCTTGCTCCCCCTGCTCTTGTATGCGGGCGCTCCACTGGCGCTTGAGGTCCTGTGGCCCAGGACCTCAAGGACTCGGACTGAGTCACCCCACCGGTGCTCCTGGTCTCCAGCCTGCAGACAGTAGGTGGCAGGACTTCTCGGCCTCCATGATCGTGTGGGCCACTTCCTGCAGTAAGCCTCCTGTTGTAGCTCTCTTTCCGTTTCCTTTTGGTTCCGTTTCTCTGGAGACCTCCGACTTACTGTTTGAGAAGCCTGTTGGCACTTCCAGAGAGAGTTGACGAACAGCCTGGGGGCTGTAGTAGTCTCACATTCAGGGCTGAACTCCAGGCTGGGGACGAATGTCAGCAGCGGCGTAAGGTTGGGACAGGACAACGTGGAGAAGGAAGAGGAGTCTTGGGCCGTCCACAGGAAGCGTGCATGAAAAATAAGGGCAGCTGGATATGGCCACTGGTGTCAGGGGACAACGCAGGGAGAGAGGGGTCCCTAGGGTAAAGCCAACACCATGTCTTAAGAAGGAAAGTCTGGTCCACCGTGTCAGATGCGTCTGAGATGTCAGAGCACAGGAAGACCAAGAATTGATGGCTGGATCTCTCATGACGCTCACTGGTGATTCTGACAAAAGCTGCCTTAGAGAAGGTGGTGGGGACAGCACTATGTTGGAATGAATTTGTTAAGGGGAAGATGGGAGGTGGGGATTGGTGACAGTGAATGGACACCAACCGAGCAAGCTCTGTAAAGGGATCCCAGGTTGAGAAAGAGTTGTTTTTCCATCTGATTGCTGTCATCACACGTCTGTGTACTGACAGGAATAACACAGAGGGGAGGGATCAGAGCGTGCAAAGAGCTTGAACAAAAGTTGGAACAAAATTGTTTCCAAGGTGCTGCTTGGTAAATTTCCACCTGAAAGTACACCATGCGTACCCGATATCACTGCATGAGAGAACTGCTCTGCTGCGGGTCTAATTATCTATTTGTCATGGCCTAAAACAGCACAACCTCGCGCCCTTTCCAAATTAATAATTCTGTGCAGAAGCAGCTATTCATTTTCAAATTCTCAATTTAATTAAGGTCATTACAGCTCTTTCAATAATATAATTCTCATTTGCTTTTAATACATCCCAACATTTTTCTTTCTTTGAAATCGGGTGACCTTTTAAAGTGTATCCTCCAATGTGCACCATGGGCATGAGGGGTGTCCAATGGCCGTCAAAATCCTTTACCTAAAACCAAAGGTGGTCGTCTTAGCGTGGCTTCTATAATAGTCATCACGGAGTCGTTCTTTCAGGGAAGGAACACGAGAAATGCAAAAACTAGTAAGACACGGTATCTTTTTCATAGGAAATGTATCAGCGGAAGAGGGGAGTTAAAATACCTGCATAAATCACTAAAATACGTCATTCATTAAGTTGCGTAAAGGAGGGGCAAGCCACTCTCCAGACCTGCAAGGGGACGTCGATTTCCATCCAGTGTGCCAAAGGACGGTGGGGCTGGGAGTGCCCCGGGAGGAAACTGAGGGTGCTTGCCAGTGAGGTGTGGGGTGGGAAACCACAACCCAGTACCCCAGAGCTGGTAGCAGCAAGAGCCACCACCCTCCGAGCCTCAAGGGACAAGTGTTCACTCAAAGGGAAGGGGTGGAGAGATTTCTGCAGAGAAGCAGCAAGAGTCCAAGGACACAACCAGCCAGAAGTGACCTCATGGCAGGACAGACTTCCCTGGCTTCTCTCTCCTCCTTCCTCTGACCTCCTCCCGGGGACCCCCCCCCCTCACCGGGCCTCCCCAACCAGAAGCTGCAGCCTGGGACCTGTCCGTGCAGCCCAGACAGCATCCTGCGAATCGGGAAGGGAAATGGAAGCAAGCTGGAACAACAGATGTGAAGGGGGCGGCAGGAGATCTGAGATTGGAAAGTGAACAGAGATGAGGTGTGTTTCTCCAGGCGGACGTCAGAGGCAGACCAAACGCAGAAAAGTGCGGACCAGAAGTCTGGCATGCGTCAGCTGTGACTAGAAAGAGACAGAAAGAGACTAGGGACAGAAAGAGAACTAGAGTTCCGAGGATTTGGGCTGGCTGGGAACACGGTGCTCAGGGCTTCAGTTTGATTTTGCAGAAAAGGAAGGAGAGCTGAAAGTAACAAAGTGCCAGTGAGGCAAAGAGAAAAAGGGAGAAGAAGCAGGAGGCAAGAGGCAGACAAAACAGGAAGAAACTGCCTGGGAAAGTACCGAGGTGTGGACCGCGGTCTGTCTTTCCATAGCGCCTTTTAATTAAAATCATTCTTATCAGGGCAACAATTTAAGTGAATTTTCCAGAATAGCAGCGATTTGGCTACAACTAGAATATTTCCATCACCATGAGCACGATGAATAAGAAATATTTGGGGGAAAGGCAATGACCGTCATCTTGGAAGGGGCGAAATGCACTTTAGAACTTGACCGGACGCGGAAGCCTCGTTTTCACTTTATAGAAATGGTGCTGCTGTTGTGGAAAACAGGTTGGCAGTTACTCAAGAGATTAAATGGAGAATGACCACGTGACCCAGCCGTTTCACTCCCAGGTATAGGTCCCCCCAAAATGGAAAGCAGGGACTTCAATAGATATTGGCACCTGTATGTTCATGGCAGCATTATTCACAAGAGCTAAAAGGAGGAAAGAGCCCAAGTGTCCATCCACAGACGAACGGATAAACAAAACGTGGTAGGTACACCCAGTGGAATATTATTCAGCCATAAAGACAATGAAATTTTGATATAAGCTACAATATGAATGGCTCTTAAGAACATGATACTTGGTGAAATAGATCAGACACAGGAGGACACACGCTTGATAATTCCACGCAAACGAGATACCTCAAATAGGCAAATCCAGAAAAAAGGAAGGTAGAATAGAGGTTATGAGAAGTATGGGAAGAATTTTTAATTGTTCCTTGGGTTCAGGGTTTTTATTTGGGACGATAAAAAAGGCTGGGGTATAGATAGTGGTGATGGTTATACAACACTAGGAATGTATTTTATTTCATTGACTTGTACAGTTGCAAATGGTCAAAATGGTAAACATCATGCTATTTATACTTTACCATAATTAGAAAAAAATTGGGGCGCCTGGGTGGCTCGGTCAGTGAAGTGTTCAACTCTTAATGTTGACTCGGGTCATGATCTCACAGTTCATGGGATTGAGCCCCATGTCAGGCTCTGCACTGACAGTGCAGAACCAGCTTGGGATTCTCTCTCTCTCCCCTTCTGTCTGCCCCTCCCGTGGTCACCCTCTCTTTCTCTCTCAAAATATATACACTTAAAAAAAAACAAAATCCAGGGGCGCCTGGGTGGCTCCGTCGGTTAAACATCCGACTTCAGCTCAGGTCATGATCTCACGGTTTGTGGGTTCAGGCCCCACATCAGGCTCTGTGCCAACAGCTCAGAGCCTGGAGCCTGCTTCCGATTCTGTGTCTCCCTCTCTCTCCGGCCCTCCCCGACTCATGCCCTGTCTCTCTCTGTCTCTCAAAAAAGGAATAAAAACATTAAAAAAAAAAAAAAACCTACCAAACTACACAACAACAAATATTGGTGTCAATATTTGTTTTTGCAACAAATAATGTGCAACAAATACCTGGAAGCAATAGTTACATAATATTACACCAATATTTTCTCTTGATGTAATTTGCATCAAGAAGAATGAATCCCTGTGTCCACTTTTATGACGTCTCTTAAATTGCCATCCCTGCTAATGAAGAATAACATTATTATTCTGGAACACTCCACTAATAATCCTACTGTGTAGCAGGCATACTGCCTTTACTTCCCCATTAACAAAACACACACACACACACACACACACACACACACACACACAAGGGTCAGGGGACGGGGACTCCTTTCTTTGCTTATTCTAAGAAGCCATTCTGAGAGACCAATTTACACAGAAGTAAAGACCTAGTTGTACAAACTGTGGTCATTTTACAAACCATACACTGTCTGGGCTTCCGTTAAGGAAATACTGTGAGTTTAACGTTATCCAAGAAAATCAAAGAAGGATCATTCTAATGCAAATGACTCATTCTGAGCCATTCACCAATGGAAGTCTTCCTGAATGGCGCACAAGTTGAGTTGTTAATATAGTTTGTTTAGTTGCTTTTTGGTTGTTTCTTTTGGTCTATTTTACTTTAATCAGAGTAAAAAAATAACGGAGAAAGAAAAGGGGGGGGGCGGGGGACATGGGTGGTGAATTTCAAAACTTTTAAGTGTCTATTTTGCGTCACAAGCACATTTCCGAGCTGTTCCTGAGTCAGGACAATAGGAAATCACCCACTCAAAAGTAGACACCGAAGTTAACAGAATTAAATTAAATTACTCCCCTTGCATGTTTAAAATCCTTTCTCAATCTTTCAGCGAGATTCATTTCATCCACATGAAAAAGAAATTTAGAACTTGCCCTTTAAAGACAAAAATTAAAAGACCAGCAGCATCTTCGTGTCCAAAAAAAAGGGACATTTCTTCTATTAATAAACTTGCCCTCGTAAAGTACCTCAAAGCATCTGTTATTTTCTGTTAAGATAAATGAGAAGGCAAAAATGACTTTGTTTCACACCTGCTTGAACAGGAACAAAGGTGGCTTCACTAAGAAATGAGCGATAATTTCAAAAAGATGTAAACTAACAAGTTTCTAATTTTCTTCTTAAAAGCGGATGTTTTTAGGAGGCAAAAATTTCCCACTATTCATACACAGAAAACATTTTTCTAAATACTCCCTCTTTCACTTTTATTCATCATAAAGCGAATCTCAGCCTACTAATACTGATGCTTTAGAGGAGCGTTTATAACAATAAAATTTTGTCTCGTGGCAAAAAGAAGTAAAAGGGAACTATTGAAATTAAATGCTCATGTTATCTTGCGACCCAAAGCCACGCTTGATCCTGCAGTGTTCTGAAACTTTGCCTACGGTTTTGAAATAGTCACAAGGAAGATTCTCAGGTTCCTGGTGGATTTCTTTCCATAACACTTTGGATCCCCCGTTGACTCAGCTGCAAGCAGTCTCCTGCCGAGAGCAAAAACAATCAGCACTTTGGAAACTGAGGCCCACATCAGCAAGAAAGGGCCTCATGATAAAGAACCCCCACGTCCCCAGGGGCCAGGCTGGGTGTGATTTCTATTCCACCTTCTGCAGGGAGATCTGTGAGCCCGCAGGAATATCTGGTGATTCCCCTTCTCATCTCCGGGAGCCAGTACCCAGGTCCTGTGTTTCGACAGAAGTCTGAAGACCGACCATCCCTCCTGTGTGCTATTAAAATGTGTTCATCTAAGCAATAATTTTTTAGTGCCAAGCTTCAAAATTCTACCCTTAGTCCCCTTCCCCTTTCTCTTTTTTGACTCTTAACTGATGAAATAGATCTCCCGAATGACTTAGCATCAGTACAGAAAAGGCTATCTTTGCCATCAAAGGGGTAACAAAGGCAGGAAAGCTGCCTCTCTGGGAAGCCCTCCTGGGCCCTGAATTCAATGTCATCTCTTTCAGGTAGCTATACTTGGGCCTTTCAAATACAATGAATCTGAGACTTTGCAGCAAAAATACTGTTTAGAGGGGGGAAAGTTAGACTTACTCTTTACATGGGCACTTTGTTTTGTCCGTTTCTTCCAGTTTCTCAAAATTAAATTTCGAAGACAAGTATTAAAATGCATGAAACAGATGATGCCGCCACCTAACATACAATTCTCAAGTTCACTTTCCTTCGACGTCTCTTCCTACCACCACGGCCTTGTGGTGACGCAAGCACCGCCTTCCGAAACAGGGATGGTTATCACACGGGAAACCATCGCGGTCGCACCATTACTATGCGATTAAAATCCAGCATATTTTCCTAATCAATGAACTATTTTACAGGTATTTACTTTTCGCAGCAAGCCCCCTGACTATTCCCGTTTTATATTTATATATCATTCGTGTTAGAAGTCCCTGACTTTCTTGGGGCACCCGGGGGGGGGCTCAGTCGGTTGAGCATCGGACTTCAGCTCAGGTCATAATCTTGTGCTTCGTGAGTTCAAGCCCCGCGTGGGGCTCTGTGCTGACAGGTCGGAGCCTGGAGCCTGCTTCGGATTCTGTGTCTCCCTCTCTCTCTGCCCCTCCCCTGCTCACACTCTGTCTCTCTCTCAAAAATAAAAAACTGGAAAAAAAAAAAAAAGGGAGTCCCTGACTTTCTTTAAATTGGCAAGCTGAGAGGTATTACTAGTTCTTTTTTTTTTTTTTTTTAAGTTTACTTATGTATTTTGAAAGAGAGAAAGCAAGAGCAGGGGAGAGAGCCCCGAGAAAAAGGGAGAAAAAGAATCCCAAGCAGGCTCCACCCTGTCAGTGCAGAGCCCAATGCGGGGCTCGAACTCACGAACCATGAGATCGTGACCTGACCCAAAAGCAAGACGTGGACGCTTTACCGACTGAACCACCCAGGCGTCCCAAGGTTCCAAGCAAGTTTGTTGCTCTTCTTCTAAATATATATATACATATACATAATGGCACTCCTTGCTTATTTTTAAAGTTTTCCATCAACTTTGGTGATAATTATATAATTAAATTTTGGAGCTGCAGACATTTTTTTATAAGGTAGGTTTACCTCCCATATTTTAACATAAGATAGATGCAGAACCAAATTTGCATTTATGCTTCCTTTACGTGATTGGAAAATGTTATTTCAACCTACCTACCTTCTCATGCTCTCAAAATGTTCTCAACTCATTTTCTAGTTCGAATAATCTACACTTATGTACTTGTTATTTATTTATAAGAAATAACATGTAATAATGCCATGTTCGTATTTTACCTTGAGCTAGGATATTTTGAATGTCCTTTAGAAAATACCATCAAATGCTCATTTCAGTTTTCCCTCTAATAATAAATACCACCCTAAAAAGTCACAAAACAATTTTTATCCATTTTTCTATCACTCTGAATTATTTTATATAGCTACTTTTGGTAGAAACATCCAAGTAAAAATGAATGTAAAGACAAAATGACAGGAATTTCTTTCACTTCTTAATGCTATGGAGAATCACCTCATTTTTTTATTTTTTTTTAACCTTTATTCATTTCTGAGAGAGAGACAGAGTGCAGGCAAGGGTGGGGCAGAGAGACAGGGGGACAGAATCCGAAACAGGCTTCAGGCTCCAATCTGTCAGCACAGAGCCCGACGCGGGGCTCCAACCCACAAACCATGAGATCGTGACCTGAGCCGAAGTTGGACACTCAACCGACTGAGCCACCCAGGGGCCCCACGAATCACCTCATTTTTATAAATCTTCCCAATTACGTTAAAATAATGCCTTTGACTTACCTCGACGTAAATTGGCTGCCCCCAATGGGCATTGACAGATCTGAAACATAAGTTTATCTAAATGTTGGTGCAAGAGGTCGGCACCTGGGTGGCTCAGTCGGTTGAGTGTCCGACTCGGGTCATGATCCCAGGGTCATAGAATCGAGCCCCAAGTCTGGTTCTGAGCTGAGCACAGAGCCTGCATGAGACTCTCTCTCTCTCTCTCTCTCTCTCTCTCTGTCTCTCTCTCTCTCTTTCCCCCCTCTCCTGCCCCCACTCACGTGCACTCTTTCTGTCTAAAACTAAATACACACATATATACGTAAGTATTTAAAAAAATACACGTTGGTACAAGAAAAAGAAAAAAAAAACCCACATCCATAACCAGCAAGCTAACTGTCGTCTGTGTAATTTAAAGGAAAAAATCTGCAAAAGAAGAAACATTTTCCCCTTCATGTTTAACATTTACTATAATCTCTCATCTCATTCTTTTGTCCCCCCTGAAGCATCCAGTCATTGTTAAGATTGTCAAGCATATTCTTCAGCCTGAATCTGTACCCCAGCCCATTTCGAGGAGTAATTCTATAAATCTGCCCCAGAGCCCCCATGCACACCAGGGATTGGGTCCTGTCCCAGTGGGAAGATTCTTTAACTGGGGTGGTTGCTTTCTGAGCTTTTGCACAAGACCTTAAGAAGAGTCGGAGAGAGATGTTCATCTAAACTGATATTTGAGGGGCACCTGGGTGGCTCAGTCGGTTGGGCATCCGACTTTGGCTCAGGTCGTGATATCGAGGTTCGTGAGTTCGAGCCCCGCATCGGGCTCTGTGCTGACAGCTCAGAGCCTGGAGCCTGCTTCGGATTCTGTGTCTCCCTCGCTCTCTGCGCCCCTTCCCCGCTCATGCTCTGTCTCTCTCTGTCTCAAAAATAAATAAACCATTTAAAAAAATTTTTTTAAATTAAAAATAAATAAACTAATATTTGAGTTGGACTTCCCAAAATTACCCTCCTTTTAATAACAACTGCAAAAAATAAGAAGTGCCCTTGAAGAAACATAATTACACACCTCAAAGTAGAATAACACAAAACTTCTCAGACGCTTTACTCTTTACTGCCAATGTGGATTTTTAACAAGCTCTTACCAAAAATACGCGAGGAACTGGAAAATCTTATTAGTAAAAGAGCCATTTACCTTTAGATGACATTTGAAACTTGAACACCCACAGTGTTGACAGAGGGTTATTTAAAATGCAGGGGGTGGGGCGCCTGGGTGGCGCAGTCGGTTAAGCGTCCAACTTCAGCCAGGTCACGATCTCGCGGTCTGTGAGTTCGAGCCCCGCGTCGGGCTCTGGGCTGATGGCTCGGAGCCTGGAGCCTGTTTCCGATTCTGTGTCTCCCTCTCTCTCTGCCCCTCCCCCGTTCATGCTCTGTCTCTCTCTGTCTCAAAAATAAATAAAACGTTAAAAAATAAAATAAAATAAAATGCAGGGGGTGAGGTAGGTAAGTAGAACATGGCAGAACCAAGAGGAAGTCAGCAGCCTGTGTGCTCGTCTTTATTTATTAAAATGTTTTTGGTGCTGGAAAGTCATATCTTTTGAATTCATTTAATGCTATTTGAGATCATATGACCAGACAGCCAAAGAAAAACATGAAAGCCACCTAGACCTCATGTTTGCAAGGAACCACAGAGGCAAGTTTTTAATCCCTCTTTTAGTCCAATACATGTGGTATAAATAAATATAGAAAATTAATAATAAAAACAGACACACCTGTAACTGACCATGGTCCCCATGCACACATTCAAGGTTTTGAGCGCTGAAACTGATGTAGGTTTGAAGACCATTTGCTTCATCCAGGTCGACACCATCACTCTTCGCGCTTTGAAAATTCGAAACCCCTAAAGAGGAGAGGCTTCGCTTAATGTTTACGCCAGCCACAAATCCTACCTGTAAGTGCAGCGCAATCCTCTATCAATTCCTTCCAGCCCCTGCCTTGTGATTATATACACTCTAGCTTCCGCATTTATTAAAGATGAGAACACCAAATGGGAAACAAAAAGCCCCAGAGGTGACAAAGGAATCTGATACAATGGAATGTTCTGGAATAAGGAGACTGAGTGATGAACACATGTGGAAAGGTGGCTTTTCACCCCATTCCTTTTGCATCTTTTGGACCATGTGAACGTGTTGCCTGCTCAAAAAGTATGGGGCGCCTGGGTGGCACAGTCGGTTAAGCGTCCGACTTCAGCCAGGTCACGATCTCGCGGTCCGTGAGTTCGAGCCCCGCATCGGGCTCTGGGCTGATGGCTCGGAGCCTGGAGCCTGTTTCCGATTCTGTGACTCCCTCTCTCTCTGCCCCTCCCCCGTTCATGCTCTGTCTCTCTCTGTCCCAAAAATAAATAAACGTTGAAAAAAATTTAAAAAAAAAAAGTAAATAAATATTTTTGTGTGCGGGGAGATTCCGGGGCCCCACCCTAGACCTACTGAAACAGAATCTGTAAAGCGGGGCCCCGGAATCTTCATGGGAACGAGCTCACCAGGTAGGCCTGGCGTATAAGGAGGTAAGCCACAAAGGATGGAGAATATACATTTTTTATTTTAATGTTTATTTTTGACAGAGAGAGAGAGACAGAGCATGAGCAGGGGAGGGGCAGAAAGAGAGGGAGACACAGAATCGGAAGGAGGCTCCAGGCTCTGAGCTGTCAGCACAGAGCCCGACGCAGGGCTCGAACTCACGGACTGTGAGATCATGATCTGAGCCGAAGTCGGACGCTCAACCGCCTGGGCCACCCAGTTGCCCGGAGGATGGAGAATATACACACAGAGACGCCCTACGAGTCCGGTAACACAAAGAACACTGAAAACCCACCACCGCCAGAAGGACCCTCCCGCGCCAGCCTGCTCTGATGTCTGACTCCATCTCCAATGTGTCCTTGTAAAATTGTATGCCGCGTGGCGTGCAGAGGGAATTCTTGCCCTCACCAGGTTCACCCCTCAGTCTACTCACCCGCTGATCCCTGATCAGCACGAACTCTTCCCTGAAGAGACAGGTTCCTCATATGCTCCTCCTTCATCACCCTCTTGGGCCCATCGCGATCCCCTTCGACACTTGTCAGTTACTGAAATGATCTGAAGGCCACCCACCAATGACTGTCCAGCAGACGCGTGCACCTGTTTTTCACCCTCCATCCTTCCTGAAACTCTCTCTTCCCAGGAACTGTGTGATATTACGCTGTCCTGATTCTCCCCTCTCTCTGTCGTGCTGTCAGCGCAGAGCCCAGTTTGGATCCTCTGTGCTTCTCTCTCTGTCCCTCCCCCACTGACTCCCCCCACCTCTCAAAAATAAATAAATAAACTTTCTTGTAAAAAAGGCATCATTGGGAACTTAAGACTACAATTTTAGCTTCTCTCTACTTAATTTTACAGCCACGCCTCTGGTTATTCTCTTCCACGCGTAGTAAATGTTCCAAACAGAAAACAATATAAAGGGGGCACCTGGGAGGCTCAGTCAGTTAAGCATCTGACTTCAGCTCAAGTCATGATCTCACAGTTCGTGAGTTCGAGCCCCGCATCAGGTGAGCATGAGCCCCACTTCGGGTGATCCCTGCTTTTCTCTCTCTCTCTCTCTCTCTCTCTCTCTGTTCCTCTCTCACTTGTGTCCTCTCGCTCAAAAAGACAGGAAGAAAGAAAGAAGGAAAAGAAAAGAATATAAATTATTTCTCATTTCAAGGTTATAATTTAAACTTTTTTCCTCCAGTCTGAACTTTTCTCTATACATATCAAAATTTTACCAGAAGTCTGTCTAGAATCTAAAACTTTGATACGTGTAGGAAACATACAAATTCAAGCCAGAAGTATCAGAGGTTGCGTTTAGCCTCTTACCTGTGCAACCAGTAAACCAGAAATCTATGTATGAAATAACAATTTCAAGGCACTGGATATTTAACAACAAAGACAGTGATGCCAGAGGACATGAACAGGGTGAGTCCTATCATCGCCCCAGCTCACTTCCTGCAGAAAGTTTCCAAGCTGAGCCACCAGAAGCGAAAATCCAGGCTGACTCTGGCAGTTGAGGAGACCGAGCTGGGAAAGGTCTGGAGGAGCGAAGGGTGCCGTAGTTTGCAGGGTAGAGTATCCCTGAGCTATGGGACAGGTTCAAGAGGCCTAAGAGAGGGGTCATTGGAGTCCCCATAAGGAGAGAAGGAGGAGACTGAGGAAATAATCGAGGATTTAAAAGCCAAAAACTTTTCAAAAGTTGGTGAGATCTCTGTGCCCACACATCCAAGAAACTCAACACGCTCCAAGAAAAAGAAACACAAAGAAAACTACACAAAGACATGTCGAAATCAAATCGCCCAAGACCAGGGAAGAGACACAAAATGGATCCAAAATAAGACAGGAAATGAAGAAAAGAAAATCAAAGAGCCGATGAGGCAAGGAGAAAACAGAAGCAACCTGGCAGATCCGGGCCCAGCTGCAACAATTATGTTAACTATAATGGTGGAAACACACCAAGTAAATGCGGTCGTTGTCAAATTAGATAAAAAAGCAAGATCCAACTATCTGCTGCCTTCAACAAGCCCACTTTAAATATTGAACACAAAGGGGCACCTGGGTGGCTCAGTCGGATGAGCATCTGACTTCGGCTCAGGTCATGATCTCCCGGTTCATGGGTTCGAGCCCCGAGTCAGGCTCTGTGCTGACAGCTAACTTGGAGCCTGGAGCCGATCTTTGGATTCTGTGGCTCCCTCTGTGTCTGTCCCTCCCCTGCTCGTGCTGTCTCTCTCTCTCTCTCTCTCTCTCTCTCTCTCTCTCCCCAAAATAAATAAAACGTAAAAAAAAAATTTGAATATTGAACACATGTAGGTTAAAAGTAAGTGAGTGGTGGGGCGCCTGGGTGGCGCAGTCGGTTAAGCGTCCGACTTCAGCCAGGTCACGATCTCGCGGTCCGTGAGTTCGAGCCCCGCGTCAGGCTCTGGGCTGATGGCTCGGAGCCTGGAGCCTGTTTCCGATTCTGTGTCTCCCTCTCTCTCTGCCCCTCCCCCGTTCATGCTCTGTCTCTCTCTGTCCCAAAAATAAATAAAAAACGTTGAAAAAAAATTAAAAAAAAAAAAAAAGTAAGTGAGTGGTAAAAGATATACTGTGCTGACACTATCAGAAGAAAGCAGGAATGGCTATGTTGACATCAGACAAAGCAAAGACAATTATTAGAGATTTTTTAAAGTCATTTCATATTTGATGAAAACCAAAGACTCACACATCCAAGAAGTTCCACAAACCCCATACAAAAGAAAGATGAAGAAAATTACGCAAAGGTACATCAAAATCCAAGTGCCCAGAACCAGTGATAAAGATCGAGTCTTCATTCCATATCAAAATCAGAAGATATACTCATCATCTGAAAACACGATTTTTTAATGTTTATTTTTGAGAGAGAGAGACAGAGTGTGAACGGGGGAGGGGCAGAGAGCGAGGAAGACACAGAATCTGAAGCAGGCTCCAGGCTCTGAGCTGTCAGCACGGAGCCCGACACGGGGCTCGAACCCACGAACCCCAAGTAGGACGCTCAACCCACTGAGCCTCCCAAGCGCCCCTGAGAACACAATTTTAAGCAGGAATGATACGAGAGTCCAGAAGCTTCCATAAGGCACAAGGGGCTGATCGGTGCTGCATCCAATGGCAGCAAAAAGCCCGAGACAGGCGAGGGAGCCACGTGCTGTGAATCAGAGTCACACATTTCCTTCTTAGTTTTTATTTCAAACACCCGGTGCCCATCGTGACAAGGGCACTCCTTAATCTGCATCCCTTATTTACCCCATCCCCCCACCCCCTTTCCTCCGGTTACCGTCAGTGCGTTCAGAGTCTCGGTTTGTCTTGGTTCGTCTGTCTTTTTTTTCCCTTTGTTCATCTGTTCTCTTAAATTCCACATAAGGGTGACTGGTTATTTGTCTTTCTCTGACTGGCTTATTTCACTTAGCATTATCTCTCTAGCTGCATCCGCGTTGCTGCGATTGGCCAGATTTCATTCTTTTTTATGACTGAGTAATATTTCTTCTTTAGCCACTCATCAATCGATGGACATTTGGGCAGTTGCCATAATTTGGCTATTTGTTCATAAGGATGCTATAGACACCGGGGTGCATGTATGCCTTTGAGTTAGCCACAGTTTTTCTCCCGGATCCCGTGAGGAGCTATTGAAGGAATCTGTTCTAGGCAGTGGAATGAACAAATGTGAGAGGGGACAAAGCACCTTTCTGGCAGCAAGTTCAGATTTGTGGGGCCAAGAGGGGAGGCACAGAACAGGTGGGAGGAAGCAGCAGCTGGGGGTGGGGAAGAAGGGCTAGGGGTAGACAGGCATGTGACTGTAGAAAAATCAGGGAAAACACTGTTATCATAATCCAAAACCGGTGAGCCTTCTAACTACAATTATTGTCTACCTTCCAAAAAAGCCCTGTAGGCTTCCAGGAGGCACCAAATGGCTTTTTGTCTTTCTCTCTCCAGCACGGGGCGCAAAGTTGGCCATAAATATTTTTAGAGCAAATGAATGAATGGATCTGATCGAGACTTCTCTTTTTATTTGCTTTTTAAAGCCAGAGACACTGGTGCTTGTAATTCGAGAAATTTCTCATATGTAAAGTTCTGAGGGAAAAAAAAAATGTCCTCAAGCAAACGTTAGTCGCGGCCTTTCTTCCACACTGTTCAAATTGCGTATTATCGTCCTAGATACATCGCATGTATAATTACAAGAAAATCATAAATTACATTAGGTATGATTCAAAAGTAAAACGATTGGGTTTGGTTGCTGTCTTTTGGGATCACTGCCCTAATGGTATTGTTTCTTTGGGAGACAGTCACATCCCCAAGTACACGGGAAAACACACGCACTTCACTTTGAGCACAGGGGGTGGGGGAGGAGACCAAGAAAGAAGGCTTTTTTTTAGTCATTCTAATTTCAGACTAAAAATGTACCACTGGCAACATTCCCATTTTTTCACTGAGTTTCCTTTCATCTCTATTAACATTGAATATCACTTTCGAAAACAAAACCCCAACAGAAATTAGAACGCGCTCACTCAGATTTGAAGGTGCTCATGTGGTACTACACTTTTGCGTTTTGAATCGCTTCCCGATATAAAAATTGTCCCCTTTTTAATCTCAAGTTTTTAAATCGTTTCGCTACTTTTCTCTCCCAATCGTCTACGTGCTCAGAATTACACTTTTAGGCAGAGATAAATACATCCTTATGCATCGTGAAGGAGGTTTGCCCGCAGTCAGAGATTTGCGGCAGAACGGAAAAAGCCAGGCTTCGGAGTCACAAAGGTGACTGTGAGTGATTAGCAAGGTGGCCTTGGTTACTCTCTTGGAGACACTCGGTTTCCGTATCCATAAAATGGGGATATATTAGATGCTTGTGCAGGACTCTGCCCGGCTTCTTCCTTCAGCCACCGCTGGAAAGATCGGCTGCACCTAAGTCCCACCAGCTTTGAGAAGGTCAAGGGGGAGAGCAGCTCATTTGAGGCTGCCCTGGGATGTCTTTTAACACCCCTGCGGGTGGTACCCGTGGAACACGCCCCAGCAGGCACAAACGGGGCGGTTAGCAGCTACTCATCGGCCTTGACTGTTGGGACAATGGAAGCCGAGGGATAAACATTCTCCCTTCCGCCCACCAGGTAGACACTTCTGGGATGCATTTCTCAAGCCTTTCCAAGGGGCCCCGTGGAATCGTGTCCAGCCCACTGGGGGGACAACTTCAAAGGACATGCTTGCATTGGCTTTCCCTCTGCCCCTGGTTCCCTCCCCAGTCTTTTACTCCAGCTCTCTGGAGTTATTTACTGGGCACAGGCTTCGCTTTCAGAGGAACCAGGGCTGGGGCGCCTGGGTGGCTCCAATTTCGGCTCAGGTCATGATCTCGCGGTTCGTGGGATCGAGGCCCGCATCGGGCTCTGTGCTGACAGCTCGGAGCCTGGAACCTGCTTCAGATTCTGTCTCTCTGTCTCTCTCTGTCTCTCTCTCTCTGCCCCTCCCCTGTTCATGCTCGCTCTCTGTCTCTCTGTCTCTCTCTCTTTCAAAAAATAAATGAACATTAAAAAAAAAAAAAAATCAAAGGAACCAGGGCTAAGGCAGAACATAAGAAAGAATGCTTCTCACCTCCCAGGGCAGGGGAGGGATGTAAATGAGGTACCTCCACAGGTCCGTATATTAACACGTAAACCTCCCAACGACCCAGCACTATCGTTATCTCCCCTTGATAAAGAACGGCAGAGAAGTTAGGAATTTTATCCGGGGCCACGCAGCTGTTACGTGGCTCCAGAGACCACGATGCATCCCGGACTCTGAGCCACAGAAGCACAGAGTAGGTGCCAGAGAAGAGGTGGCTTCACGTTGGTAGGGTGCTATTTCAGACCGAACACGCGCTTTGAAGGTTGGAAAATTGGGAGGGACACGAAGGAATTCAGAGCAGCGGGGGTGACAAATCTGCCCCCATAAGAAGTTGGTATTCGAGTCGGCTTTGATCTCTGAGATGAGACGCACAGACGGGCTCTGTTCTGTACACGCAGGGAGGCCACCGCTCGCCAGCCCTACGGGCACATAAAAATAGTGGTGGGACTAAATTGATTTAGAAGCCCGGTTTCCTGCTTAAATTCCACTTATCCTATTGACTTGAAACCCAGGCTTTGGCTTGCAGTGTAGATTCCCCCCATTATCTAGTCCCCCAAGGTAACTCCCGCTAACAGATGTCTATCTAGCCCTGACGTAGTAAAGCTTGACGTCCAAAATCCCCTTATCAAAGGAGATTGCAGCCTGTTTTCCCAATTTAAAGGCCACCGATATCTAGGTACAAGGAATAAAGATAGGCCTGGCAAGTAAAACCCAGGGCCCCCAGATCCCGGCTGTGTGAGCCAGATACTGCTGTCCTGACAGGACAGGAAGATAAGAAAAGCTTTTGAGGTAGCAGCAGTCTGGCATCACTCTGCTGCCCGAAGAGCCCCCTGCCCCCCAGTCCCCAGGTATCTACAAATTGGCTGTTACAAACTCAGGAAGTGGGGAAGAGGCGCCATCCCCAAGTCAGCTGTAGAGCTGGGCACCCTTTCCATCTCAAAACCAAACTATCAGACCGCCATTTTAGCAGGTACGGGCCCCCGTAGGCCTGAGCCCAGGGATTTTCCTAATCCGAGGGCCCACTCAGCTCCAGCCAGGGATGCGAGCCCCCTCTCGCTGCCCTCACTTTTTTCCTTTCTGTTATTTTTTCACTCACATTAAAAAGGAAACATGCTGCATTTCTCTCCAGAGAAGCAAATCAGAAAGACAACAATTCGACTTCATGGCAGGCCTTTAAAGTTCTCACCCAGGCCCCTGAAGATTGAACACCGGGTAAAGAACACAGAGACTCAGAGGATAGGCTGGATGTCTCGAGTGAAAATGCTGCTTATGATTTGTCAACAGAGAAGTCCTATAAAATATTTGGCATTCGGAGACAAGGAAATTGCAAGAGGTTCCCTAACAATAAATAAGGCTTCTTTTCTTGTGCAAAAGGCTAGATGCTGTAATATATCCTGGGGCTTTGACAGACCTCGCTGGCCCTGCCCGGCTGTCACCCCAGCCCTGGATTCAGGAGATGGGACACAAAGACACCGGGGAGGTTTCTGAGAAACGTCTGGGCCCCCGCCCAAAATGAAACTGCTGTGTCTTCCAGGCTGCATTTGGTTTCTTTAAAAACCGTGCCTATTTTATTAAGGAGGGGAAAAAATTCACCTAAAGATTACACAGGAAGAGGTGAGGGAGCCGAGTAAACCCCAGTCAGGAACTACTGCCCTACGAGCAGGGAAAGCAATTCTCCAAACGCAGCCCAGTGAATCTGGTCATGACCTCAACGTTGCTTTCAAGTTCATTTTCGTAGAAAGGTGATCAAAATTTCAACCTGAATGTTTTTTGCAGCTGCGTTTGCTTGCTGCTTCCTGAAATCTGGAATTCTACTTTTTGGGAAAAGATCATTTCTGAAGGATCTTTCTTCAAAGGTTTGTAGTATATTCCCCTTGGAAATTACTTTTTTTGAGCCTATAAAGTATCACCGGCTCAGTCAGAAGTGACCCTATTGGGTGTATACTTGTCCCTGAAAGAGACACATACAATTACAATTCAAAAATAAAGGATATCAAACGTTGAAAATAAATCTCCTAACTTAACAGAAGACCATGGGGGAGGGGAAGGAAAAAAAAAGAGGTTAGAGAGGGAGGGAGCCAAAACATAAGAGACTCTTAAAAAACTGAGAACTGAGGGTTGATGGGGGGTGGGAAGGAAGGAAGGGTGAGTGATGGGTATTGAGGAGGGAACCTGTTGGGATGAGCACTGGGTGTTGTATGGAAACCAATGTGACAATAAACTTCATATTAAAAAAAATAAAAATAACAAAAAAATTAAAAAATTAAAAAATTAAAAAATCTCCTTGTGAACACCTCTCAGTTTACCCTGATTGAGAAACACGTGTGGAGTCTACGTTTGCAGCAGATATGTTCCCCTCTCCCACAGCAGCCACCAAAAATCAGGGAAAACCTTTGCTATTATACGTACAAACTGCATTTTTGTCAAAAATGAAATAAATAGGGGCGCCTGGGTGGCACAGTCGGTTTAGCGTCCGACTTCAGCCAGGTCACGATCTCGCGGTCCGTGAGTTCGAGCCCCGCGTCAGGCTCTGGGCTGATGGCTCAGAGCCTGGAGCCTGTTTCCGATTCTGTGTCTCCCTCTCTCTCTGCCCCTCCCCCGTTCATGCTCTGTCTCTCTCTGTCCCAAAAATAAATAAACGTTGAAAAAAAAAAATTAAAAAAAAAAAATGAAATAAATAAGCCAGGCCGAACAAAAATTTCTGCACGGCTTACCGAAGACTTTACTGACAGCTAAAAGAAGAACGCATTTTAAACAAAACACTCTGAGTGAACCAACCTAAAACTTTTCACCGCATCGTTGCTATTTTAATTTAATTCACGGGGAAAATCAACTCAAAGTGTGAAAAGGTTAGTCACTCAGGAGGCCTGAACTGTTCCAACATCATTAACATGTCATTACTGTCAGGTAAAACAATTACTTTGAACTCACTCCAAACCCTATGTACACTCGATGAAGGCAACAGAATTCGCCTTCTGCTGACTTTCGGGCATTGCCACGAACAGGTACAATGCACTATAACGTGGTGCTTTATTGTGTAGAACAGCCCTCATTATTTTTTTAAATTGTTTTCAATGTTTATTTTTGAAGGAGAGAAAGACAGAGCAGGAGCAGGTAAAGGGGCAGAGAGAGAGGGAGACACAGACTCCGAAGCAGGCTCCAGGCTCTGAGCTGTCAGCACAGAGCCCGACATGGCGGGGGGGGGGGGGGGGGGGGGGGGGGGGGGGGGGGGGGGGGGGGGTTCGAACTCACCAACCGTGAGATGACAACCTGAGTTGAAGTTGGACTGAGCCACCCAGCGCCCCTCAAATAGCCTTAACTGATAACCAGAGAGAGACTTTGTCCTAGCCCCAGTTTAAGAAGTTACTTTGTAAAATTAGTAAATATACAAGGAATGTACTTGAAAACAATGAATTACATTTTACACCAAATATAATATTTGAGAGCATAATACATTCAAGAGCCCCATTACCTTTGTCAAGAAAAACAGGTAATTATGAGCATTCTATAGAAATATGCATGCTGTCTGCTCCACTCAAAGTCACTTAAGACCAGGCAAGCTTTGCTGTCCCATACACCAGCCGACTTGGTGCTGTCGACCAGGAATGCGTCTGCTGACCAGAAGCAGGCCAGCACAAATATTACGTTGTCTGGGAATCCCAATTCCTAGTTCTTTAGAAAAGTCTTGAATTGGATTAAAAAGATTACTGAAAGAATGCAAACATCCTATTTCTCTGTTTTACCTAACCTCTAGCTTCAAGGGATAATAAAAATAAGGGTAATTAAAAAACACTAGCATAAAAAAAAAAGTTCAAATCCAAATTCTGCATTCATTTGAAAGCATCATCTCATTGGCTGAGGAAAAGTTCAGGCCTAGGTTTCAGAAGCTCGTGTTCAGTCCCTTTTGTCGAAAGGCAATAAAACCTCACATATACAATTCAAGTTCACATACCTCCTCTGCCTCATAAAAGGAAATGATGCTGAAGCCATCAACGTTTGGCTTTGTTTTATCAAATGGCATACCCTCCACGGCACCTCTTCACGTAGACTTCATCGGTGTCTTATGTATTTATCAGGTGCATCAGTATTAATGCTTGTAATGGCCATCCTAATGAGGAGCTACACTTAATTAAACAGTGGGTGTTAAAGTTACTTTGTTAACATGCATGCTGTGTGTTATTTTTCACTTTATATATTCACTTATATAATATTATCACTTTATTATTCACTTAGATAATATTATCTGCGTGCCATCACCATACGCTTACTCTGTAGACTTGCAGGACACATGATGTTAAAAGAATGAAATGAAGGGAATTTTGTATCTTTGTGTAAATGCAACTTTTGGTCCAGACTGCAGAAACAGTCAAGAGGCGAGCTGCGGAGGTATCAAAGCTGCAGAACAAAATAATGTGGAGTTTAATAACAATGATACATCGGGTCAGTTTCATTGAAACAATAGTAATGGTAGCATTTAACGCAAATTGGATCTAATGCAGATCCTTTTAACTCACGTATATATTTAAATTTTATCATCAGCTTAGCAACTCGGACATCAAATATCTTTCAATGAAGAGCAACGATATCAAATTTTTTTTTTTACATTTATTTATTTTTGAGAGACAGAGCACAAGTTGGGGAGGGGCTGAGAGAGGAGACACAGAATCCGAAGCAGGCTCCAGGCTCCGAGCCATCAGCACACAGCCCGACGCGGGGCTCGAACCCACAAACCACGAGCTCATGACCTGAGCCGAAGTCAGATGCTCAACCCAGGGAGCCACCCAGGCGCCCCAAGGGCAATGATATTAAAATGTTAAGTGTAGTCATTGCAGAATTTCCAAAGAAACATTATACAATTGAGAAAATTAGCCTTATATATTAAGTGCTTATCCTTAGAAATTGGCCAATAAATAGAGTAATATAAAATAAGAAATCTTAAAAATCATATTTTCATTTTAAAGTGTTTGCAGTTTCCCAGGACATGAGAAAATTTTAGTCTTAATCATAAGTATTCATCAAGAAATTGATTAGTCCAAAATAATTTTTTTAAACAATCTATGGTTAGAAAAAGATCAAAAGAGTAATATAGTTTTTAGACCTTAAGAATTCTTAGCCTCTCTCGCAAAAAAAAAAAACTGATCCCACTTCCCATAATGCCAATAATGCAGTAGTAATGGAGCTTGCCAGCTAAAATTAATAGCATAATTGTATTAGTTTCTAATTAAACTGGGCACAAACCAGTAAAACAGAAGCCAAAAAAGAGAGAATTCTGCCACTACTAATTGATTCTGGCCTCCGGTGATTTTTAAATGTCTCAGGTCAAGCAACAAACACACATTTATATATTTTTTATCCCTTTCTCTATTATTCCCCAAATGAAAGTACGAGACCTGGCATTTGCAAAGAGTTCAGCCAATCAAATTCTTGTAAGCAGACAGGAAATATTTATTTTTAAAAGCTGTTTATCACTCTAAAATTTTAACAACTGATGGTGTTTTTTTCCTAAAGAAAAAAAAAGGATTATTTTTAAATAATGCAAAGAAGGATTTCAGCGTGAAATGCTGTTAATGCCAATTCATTAATTTCAAATAAGTTGTTCTTATTTTTAAGACTTGCAAAGGAGTAGTATTTCCCCCTAGCCATTGTGAAATGTTTCAATGAACACTGGCTATGTGAATTTGAGTGTCTTCTGCTTTCACTGTTGTAACACTATTTCAGGTTAATGAGTGCATATGATTCATTACAAACATACACACAAACAGACACTTGTTTTAAACCTGTTCAGATAGATTAAAATCAGAATGGACCGCTTGGCCTTGTGCAGTGGACACCCTACCCGAGTGTATATGACAGACCTGCTCATTGGTATATTTGATCATTTTTACAATCGTTATTTCAAGCAAAATCACGATATGACTCAGTCCCTTTGGGTTGGGGCAAAACTTTAGATACATTGCTATATTGTTACGAGTCACAAAAGAGAACATAGGGCCCATGGCAACAGAGGCAGAATAAATGCCTGAGTGAGATTCCAAGAGCATTAGTCATTTGAAGGCGGCTGCTTGTTCACAACAAAGCAAGGGCAAGCTCAAGCCTTTCGGATACACTGAAGGACAAGCGAAAGACTGATACTAGAGTCTGATATTTCAGAACAAATGACAACTCTTAAAATGTGCTGTAGCTCTGAAACGCTCAAGAAAATATGAAAGTAATTTTCTAAGCCTATTCCTTGATGTTTCTCTTTTAAAAGAAACATGATCTCTGAAGCCTTTGATTAAAGAAGGGTGTAATCACTCTTTTTAATTCACTCTGATTTCACCTCAAAAGGGACGCCCAGATTCTCTTATCCCAGGTTGGCTCTCACTTCAAACCAGAGGAAGGCAAAAAAAAAAAAAAAAAAAAAAAGCAAGTCCATTTGAAGAGCTCTTCCCAAATGCTTGGAACTTCAGGGGCATTGACAGATACTAAACTGTACTGTAAAAGAAGGCAAGAAATTGATGGTCCTTATGTGGTGTGGGACAAGTCGGAAGAATTTTAGTTGAGGGGAACATAGGGCATGTGGGATACCCCTGAGGTGGGCACAGCTTCAAAGATGGCTCCTGTCGTGAATCTGCACGCTGCCACACCTCTAGGGTGAACATGGACTGTTTTTAAGAAGGAGAAGAATGAGGGGCGCCTGAGTGGCTTAGTTGGTTAGGTGTCCACCTCTTGATTTCAGCTCAGGTCATGATCTCGTGGACCAGGAGTTCGAGCCCCTCATCAGGGCTCTGTGCTGATGGTGTGGAATCTGCTTGGGATGCTCTCTCTCTCTCACTCTCTCTCCCTCTCTCTCTGCCCCTTCCCCTGCTTGCACGCTCTCTCCCTCTCCCTCCCTCCCTCTCTCTCTCTCTCAAAGTGAACAAATAAACATTAAGAGAATAATAATGAAAGTTACCCTTATTTTAAAAAAAAATAAATCATATATTGTGTTTAAATATTTAAAAAGAATCTCAGAATCTGTTAACTGCAGGGCTGAAGCTGAGGGATCCTGCTTAATAGAACATAATACAAGGAGGAGGAGGAGGAGGAAGAGGAGAGGAGGGGGAGGAGGAAAAAAAGGGTGGGGAGGAGGGGGAGGAGGAGGGGAGGAGGAGGAGGAAAGGAGGGGAGGAGAAGGAGGGGAGGATGGAGGGGGAGGAGGAGGGGAGGAGGAGGGGGGAGGAGGAGGAGGGGAGGAAGAGGAGGAGGAGGAAAAACAGGATGGGGAGGAGGGGGAGGAAGAGGAGAGGAGGAAGAGGAGGAGGAGGAAAAACAGGATGGGGAGGAGGGGGAGGAAGAGGAGGAGGAGGAAAAACAGGATGGGGAGGAGGGGGAGGAGGAGGAGGAGGGAGGGAGGGAGGGAGGAGGAGGAGGAGGGAGGGAGGAGGGGGAGGAGGGCGGAGGAGGAGGGGGAGGAGGAGGAGGAGGATGGGGGAGGGAGAGGGAGGAGGAGAAGAAGGAGAAGCAGGAAAGGAGGGGGATGAGGGAGAAGAGAGGAGGAGAAGCAGGAAGGAGGGAGGAGGAGGGAGGAGGGAGGGAGGAGGAGGAGGGAGGGAGGGAGGAGGAGGAAACAAGGGAGGAGGAGGAGCAGGAAAGGAGGGAAGTGGAGGGAGGGAGGAGGGGGAGGAGGAGGAGGAGGGAGGGAGAAGGAGGAGGAGGGAGGGAGGAGGAGGAGGAGGAGGAGGAGGAGGAGGAGGGAGGGAGGGAGGAGGAGGAGGGAGTGAGGAGGAGGGTCTGGGAGAAGAGCTCAGCCTGGAGGCGCCAACTAGTACGTGGCCGCTAATGAACCCGGGAGGCGGAGGAGCAGGGCGGCTGGGGCGGCCCCAACTTAAAGGCCGGGGAGCCCGCTCGACGAATCGGCCCTTTTGTTTTGACAGCTTCGCCAGGAACCCTCGCAGGCCCGGCCCGCACTCCCCGCGGGGCCCGCGAGAGAGTGGCCGGCCCAGATACCGGCCGCACATTGTGTCACCTGCGGAGACTCGGGAAACAGCGCGCACCGCTGTGTCAAAACAGCCGCGGACGCCGCGCTCGGGTTGCCCGCAGCCCCCGGCCCGGCCGCCAAGGGCCTGGCTACCTGCCCGGCGGGGCGGGGCGGGGCGACCAGGGACCGATGAAGGGGACCGAGGGCTACCTGCCACGGGCCGGGCCGGACACACCCAGTCGGCCCCGCGGCCACGCGGCCCGAGTCCGCACTGGGCCTGCGGAGACTCAGACTCCGGGAGCCGTCGGGGCCAGGAGGGCTCCGAGCTTCCCGGGACACCGGGGCCTTGTCCGTCCCCTGCTGCCGCTGGAATCGCTTGACTGGGAAAGAAGACACTAGAGCTGGCACACACACCTAAGGAAGGCCCTCTGCGTGGTCCCCTCTTTGTTCCCGCGCAGAGCGGGCGTCAGGACCCCCTTTGTTGGCGCCTCCACTCATCCCCCCGCAGAAGCGCCTGGGATAAGAACTTCTGATGAGGCTCTAAACCTTTGGCACAATTCAGCAATGCCTAATTATGACGGATCCAATAATATGTTCCTCGTGTTTCTCTGACAACCACATGTTCGGCATCCGGGCCGCGCGACTGAGAGCAGAGAAAGACCCTGACGCTACAGATCATTGCCAGGGTCCTTCCACCGTCCCCACACTGGCGGGGCTGAAGTCCCCATTAGACACACACCTAGAGAAAGGGAAAACAGGCTGTGCACCGCAGCAGTTTGTGGAAAGGAAAGGAAATTTGTGTATGTGTGTGTGTGGGGGGGGGGGGGAATCAAGTGTTGCTTGGTAATTAAAATAAGTGGAATGAGGTATCTTTTAATTAACATTCTTCGAGTGGCAGGGAATGTTCCAATGTTGCCGCTTTAAGATTTCCTGCCTCATCTTGCGTCTTCCTGAGATTATAGATTTCTAAAAATACATTAGGTGACAGTGTAACAGGCAGGAGAACGCATATCGTGGCCCCATACATATGGAAATCAGCTCTCTCCGGCGGTACCTGGAACAATGGTGGCAAATCTATATCAAAGGAGACGGAACCTGCAAGGCTTTGCCTTTGTGCGGCCCGTGTGTGAGCCCCGACTTAATGAGCTTCAGCTAGAGGTGCCACTTTGAACAAATAAATGCCGGGCCACCTAGGCTCTCCGGCCCACGGGCTGCCTGAAAAGGACATAAAAGGGGGCTGCTCGGGGGGAGAGATTTACCGTATACACTTGACACTGGATCAAAGCGCGTGCATTCGCCGCCCTGAAACGGAAGGGAAAGACGCCGAAAGGCTGTAGCTGTTACGAGTGGTTCCAGGGGGCTTCCTTCGAAGCCTTCTGGGGAAACGATTATGCCCTTCTGTCCCCAGGCATGCTTTAAAATGCACTTTCTAGACAATGATCATGGGTTCTTCCGCGGAATTCAGAGGGTGTCCATGAAACACCCACTCACACTCTCCGGTGCAACCCAGCCAGCGGTGGGGAGCCAACAGGTGAAAAGGTACCCTCTCTCCACGCACCCACACCTCCACAGAGAACACCTGGCCTAAGAACCCCACTCCCCGCTCCTCTACCTACATTCCAAGAAATGTGCAGTGCGGGTAAAATCTGAATCCTCAAAGCAAAAGACTCAAAAACAGAGGAACTAATCCAGTTTCCAGATGGCGAAGTCGCTCCGTGATGCCTTTTCGCAGCCCGTCTTGTATCACAGGGTTCTATCTGCTTGTCTTATTGGACTCAGACACTTAAAAAGTCCCAATCCTATGGCTCTACTGGGTATTTTCTAGCCTTTCACTAAATTAGAGCATTAGACCTGATGATATACAATTGATTTTTAATTTTTTTTAATGTTTAGTTATTCTTGAGAGAGAGAGAGACAGAGCGTGAGCAGGGGAGGGTCAGAGAGAGAGGGAGACACAGAATCCAAAGCAGGCTCCAGGCTCTGAGCCATCAGCCCAGAGCCGGAGGCAGGGCTCGAACTCACAGACCATGAGATCGTGACCTGAGCTGAAGTTGGACGCTTAACCGACTGAGCCACCCAGGCGCCCCTATTATTATTATTTTAAATGTTTACTATTAATTTTAGAGAGAGAGAGAGAGCGAGCACGAGCGGGGGAGGGGCAGAGAGAGAGGGAGACACAGAATCCGAAGCAGGCTCCAGGCTCCAGGCTCCGAGCCATCAGCACAGAGCCCGATGCGGGACTTGAACTCACCGACAGTGAGATCATGACCTGAGCTGAAGTTGGTCACTCAACCGACTGAGCCACCCAGGCGCCCCTACGATTAATTTTTAAGTGTATTTTTCCTGCATAGAACAAAGAGCTGGATTTTTTTTTTTTTACATGTTATCACCATCAGGCCTGAACTTCCCATGAAAAAAATCAGGTATTCCCCCCCCCCCCCCCCAGGTATGGTAACAGTTTCTAGCAAAGAACAGTCTTTAAATCCCTGGAACCCTCCAAAAGGTTCACCAGGCAGCGAAAAGGTTTTTCTTTTTCCTTGGTACAAACACAGTTCATTAACTGCTGAGTCCTGGCGTCTGTGGGCCCACTCACAGTCACCTCCTGCGAAGCAGAGCAGAAATCACTTTCACTGATCAAGGAGAGGAGATTCCCGATCATTAAAGCAGTTTTCAAAGACAGCTAATCGGTAGAAATGGCCTCAGATGTGCAGCTAATCTCATCATTCAAATTTCCTGGTTGTCCTGTTTTCCTCTGCCCTGATAACACTTTATCAGACTGTAATGGAACCTCTCTGATCTGGAGTAGGGCATTGCAACAAAATATATACATACCTTTGATATCTTCCTTTTTGGAAAGCCAGGGAATTTAGTTGATACAGCAGCGAAATACAAAGCTCGGGTCCTGAGGTCTAGACTCAGTTTCAGCCACCAAATTGTAACTCCGTGGGCTTAGTTTTGACAGTCGTATTAATCACAAACGACTGGAAATTGTTACTATCGTGGTCTTTCCTGAACTAAGTATGTTGAGCAAAAGAAAAAAATACAAATAGGAAGTGCTTTCAAGCAATCTGGAAAGTGCTTTTGAAACACCGCGTTAAAAATTAACTTTTAACATTGACTTTAAATTTATTTAATACCTCTGAGAAACTAGTACATGGAGGCAAAATTAATTCTTGGATTTTTCTTTTTATAAAAAAACTAAAATAAAAATGTGTGTATTCTTAAGATCTCTTTTTTTAAAAGCAAAATATAGGCGAGAGAACTAAGAGAAAACTCACAAATGGTACGAGCACCTGACTACCAAAATGTTGAGACCAAGGCTGTATGAAAACAAAAAAAGTTTAAAAAAAAATTAATAACCACTTTGGAAAAGAGTCTGGCAGTTTCTTAGAAAACTAAACACACACTCTTGCCATACGATCCAGCCTGTGTGCTCACTGGTACTTTCCAAAATGATTTGAAAGCTTGTGTTCACACAAAAACCTGACCGTGAATAGCAGCTTTATTCGTAATTGCCAAAACGTGGAAACAAGCAAGTGTCCTTCAGTACTTCGTGAATGGATAAACGAGCAATCCAGATAATGAAATATTATTTATCAAGACAAAGAAATGAGCTATCAAGCCTCAAAAAGGCATGAAGGAACCTTAAATGCATGTTGCTGTAGGAAACAAAACAAATCTGAAAAGGCTGTATGTTACCTGATCCCAACTGGACGGTATTCTGGGAATGGTCACACTGTGGGGGCAAAGAAAAGGAGTGTTTCCCAGGGTGCAGGGGGCAGGGTGAAGGGTGGATAGGTGAAATACAAGAGCTCTTTAGGAAAGGGCAACAATTCTGTGCAAGACTGAAATGGTGGGTACATGTAGCTATACATTTGTCTGAACCCCAATAATGTACAACACAAAGCAGAACCCTTCTGTAAACTATGCACTTTGGGTTGTGAGGCTAGGTCGATATGGTCTCGTCGACTGTATCAGATAAACCACGCTAATGCAAGATGTTACAAACAGAGGAAACTAGCCCAAGTGGGGGAGAGCGTGAGAGGGGATATACTGGAACTCTCTACTTCGGGGATATACTGGAACTCTCTACTTCGGGGATATACTGGAACTCTACTTCCTGCTCCATTTTCCTCTAAAACCGAAACTGTGCTACAGATAGCCTATTAACTTAAAAAGATAAAAGTCCCCAAAATATACGCTCATAGCACAAAATGTCATTGAAATGAATGTTACTCCAGAAATATGCCTTTTAACAATGTAGCGTTTCTAAATATGTATTGTTCAGATTGGAGGCAAAAGTCAGTACTAATGCTTTTCCTTCACCAATAAATTATTTACTTACTAGCATGGGGAGTTAATCATTGGCACCCCGAAACGTCTTTGTTTTTGTTACGTATAAAAGGGAAACATAGTCTCCATACCCCACTTGACTTCACCAGTATAACCCCAGCACAGTGAGACAGACGCCTTCCACTTGCCCCTACTAAATCTGTTCCACTTTGACAGCTTATTACGTTGTAGACACAACCTTACCAAGAATGCTCTTGACCCCATCATCTTATTCAATGATGGATTATCACCCACCTCTCCAAGACCGACCTCTGGTTACCCTTAATCAGTGTGTCTGTCCCACACTGGCCAATCTGCCGGGAGGACGTGAACAACCACCTTAGAGCATGGATGTCCAGTGCCTTTCACATGGAGGGCAGGGCCTCAAAGCCTGACTCTTGGAACGCCATTCTTCCAACCCTCCACCCCAATACCCCCACCCAGCTGGAAAGGAAACAGCTCCTGCTTTCTGTTCACCTCAGCGAAGCTCCAAGTAAGATTTCTTTTGGGGGGAAAAAAAAATTCTGCTGCCAAAATGCTTTTCTGAAAAACCTCTTATATAGACCATATTATCTGCCTTCGTGTAATGAAATCAATTGAATTTCCTCTTAAATTGCTGTTGAAACTGCTCATTTGGCTAGTAAGGGAAATTGCCTCTTTAAAACAAAATGCACCGAGAACTGAAATTATGTAGCTACCTAGTAAGAAACGTGGTGGAGGAATTGGGGCAAATCAAGGCAGTAGAGACTGACCTAGAAAAGACTGGGAGGTGGGGCCCCGGGCTGCCACCGGTGGGCACAGCAAGAGGGCGGCCATCTGTGAACCCGGAAGACAGCCCTCACCGGGAGCCCAGCCTCCATAACTGGGAGGGAAAATGTCTGCTGCTTAAGCCCCCCAGTCTGTGGCATTCTGGCAAGCAGTCCAAAGGGACTAAGACCCTCTGGGACTGTGAGGAAATGAAAATGTGTTGTTGAACCCCCCGCCCCCCTCTCCGGTCCTTGGCACTTTGTTCAGGCGACCCCAGCACACTGGCACAGCTTTCAGAAGGCTGATAGTTGTAGATATCTTTGCACAGCTGTCCCAGATGGAGTAAGCCCCAGAAAAGAAAAACCCGGAGGCCAACAAGAAAAGGACTGTCCGCGTCTACAGGGTTACGGGGCCCAAGGGTCGACTAACAGTAAGTCAAAGAAGATGTTTTTTTTTTATTTTTTTTTCAACATTTTTATTTATTTTGGGGACAGAGAGAGACAGAGCATGAACGGGGGAGGGGCAGAGAGAGAGGGAGACACAGAATCGGAAACAGGCTCCAGGCTCTGAGCCGTCAGCCCAGAGCCTGACGCGGGGCTCGAACTCATGGACCATGAGATCATGACCTGGCTGAAGTCGGACGCTGAACCGACTGCGCCACCCAGGCGCCCCAAAGAAGATGTTTTTAAGCAGCTCCCCCAGCTCTGGCCACTGGCACACCCCCGTGTCCACAGTTTGATTCCAGTGTCCAGCCTCTTCCCGGGCAAGACTGGGGCTCCATGGGAAGGTCTAGAGAGAGTGTTCGAGAAAAGCAGCAACAAAAAAGTTACTTTTATTTGGACGAAGACGAAAGAACTCTAACACTTTCTAGGTGCCTTGTCTCTTCCGTGTTCCCAACCACCCCCCACCCCACCCCCAGAACCAGACTGCCAAAAGAGGGTCATTTCGGAGATGGTAGAGGGAAGGACCTATAGCAGAAATGGGTGACAAGCTGTCGGAGAGAATTTAGAATGAAGTCAGAGAAAAGCTAAAGTTCTCCAGGAATCGGACTTCAGGTTGAAAGTCACAGAGACTTAGAAAACTATTAGGATTCTAATTAGGGTCTTTGAACATGATAAAAGCCCACTGAAAGGAGCATCAGGCAGGGTTCCCGCAACAGAAGAGGAAGGTGTGGGTGAAACACATTGAATGGGGGAATTGTTTGGAAGGTGTGGGCTGGGTTACGGGTGACCTCCGGGGATGCCCAAACACCCTGGGGCCTACACAGTGCGGGAGGCCCCCACCCCAGGCCGGAAGAAAGGGGAGGGGATGGTGTCAGCAGAGCTGAGCAAGACCTCAATGTTAATGCTCCGGGGCAGGAGCTGGGGCCCTGGAGACTGGGGCATCAGGACTGCAAAGGGAGGAAGTTCCTCCCCAACTCGCCTCCCAAATCACACCGTGCTCCCACGCTAACCCCCACAGGGAGGCAGAGGGCAAGAGAGCCCTGTGCTTTGTCTATAGTGCTGACCCGCATGCACCCAGCAGGGACAGACGGGAGCCGGGAGAGCTGGGCAGGGGTGAGAGAGGCAGGGCCAGCACGCCCGGCCTCATCCTGTTGGATGGTTTGGGCTCAAAGGTCCCAAACACCCTGACTTCATGCTGCTTAACCAATAAGGAAGATAGGCTGTCACAGACAAGGCTGCAAGACAGAACCAATGTTCTCAGATGCCCAACAAAATCCTGGGAAAA
The DNA here is from genome assembly GCF_018350175.1 of Felis catus. Classification (NCBI taxonomy): domain Eukaryota; kingdom Metazoa; phylum Chordata; class Mammalia; order Carnivora; family Felidae; genus Felis; species Felis catus. The sequence continues at coordinate 76,730,113 of NC_058368.1, forward strand.
CCACACTCTTTTCTCTCTCCACTGCTCACGCGGCCTTGACCTCGGGCTGACTGACTTGCCTAGGGGCAAAGTGGCTGGCTGTCTCTCCCTGCCCCTCCCCTCCCCTCCCCTGCAGGGCGCAGAAGATGTATTATCTCTAGCGAATGTGAAAACAATAATAAAACCAACTTAACGTCTGTTTTCAGTTATCACCGTGCAAAGCTAAACAATGTTGGCAATGAGAATGTTCCTCCCAGAAAGAAACCTTTTGTTCCCCAAGTTCTAAGCGATTACTGTAGCCACCGTTGAGTTTTAGTAAAACGTGTAAGCTTCAAATTAGCACATTTTATGACTCATCCTTTAACAAACAAAGGGTCCGAGAACCCCCAGTTATACAGTCCTGGTACGCAGAAAACAAGTACCACACAGAAGGTTCTGGAGTAACTTCCTAAGAATTTGGGACAGTTGGAGCTCACTGCAGAGGCAGCCCATATCCCCAGTCCCTGAGTTTCTAAATATTCTGGCATTTAAACAGGAGCTTTGGCATAAACCATGAGAACGAAAATGGTATAAATAACAGTTTGAGCTACTCCAATCCTGTCATTCAACGTGAACACTTAGAGAGGGATAAATACAGCATTTGACACCTATAACCGCGAAGCGATATAAACCCAGGATGTAGTATTTGTGTTTGATAAGTGTGGACTTCAGTTCAGCCGTGAACAATTGCGCCTGGGTGGCTCAGTCCATTAAGGATGTTAAGCATCAAACTCTTGATTTCGGCTCAGGTCATGATCTCCTATGCCCTATGCTGGGCAGCGCGGAGCCTGCTTGGGATTCTCTGTCTCCCTCTCTCTGCCCCTCCCCACTCTCAAAATAAATAAACATTAAAAAATGTATTTGAAAAAGCATTCTAAATCTCATGTGCTCTTTATTATTTGCAGGCGTTGTTCTAAATGCCAAGTAGCTCCCGGGGTGGGCCTGGACTCGTGTTGGAGTAGAGATGACAGAGGCTATCACCCCACTTGGGCTTGGAATTCAGCCTGGTTGTGGCCCCCAGGCCCCAGGGAGTGCGGCACAGGTGGGGAGACGGTGCCTTGTGCAAAGACAGAGGCTCCCAGGGTCCGGGACCCTGCTGCAGGCAGAGCTTTATAACACTGCAGGTACTGACATGATTACAACGAAGCGGAGGGTCAGGGGAAGGGCACAAAGGACTGCTCTGGATGCACTGTGAGACACCCCAGGGACCCCTTAGATCGGCTGTGAAACACCCACGAACCCCCTAGATCTGCTGTGAAACAGACACCCAGGAACCCCCTAGATCCCCTGTGAAACAGCCCAGGAAACCCCTAGAAACAGGGAATTGGGACTTTGGAAGGACATGGTCTGGGGCACTGTGCACCTCCGGGGGGTACTAGTTTATGACCCCAAGTCCTATCTGTGGGGTCTCATCGTATCCCCTGGCTCAGGAACCTGTGGCAAACGCAGGTTACCGAATAAAGTGCATACAGATTTTTACTATACATAAGGAATGAAAACTATATGATTTCAACTGGGTGGCCCTAAGGCAGAAAACCTCCATTTTGGGGGCACCTGAGTGGCTCAGTTGGTTGACCATCTGACTCCTGATTTGGGCTCAGATCATGATCCCCGGGTCGTAGGATGATCGAGCCCCGCATCGGGCTCTGCACTGACAGTGCAGATCCTACTTGGGATTCTCTCTCCCTCTCTGCCTCTCCCCTGCTCACCTGTGGTTTTTTTCCTCTCTCGCTCTCTAAAAGAAAAAAGAAAAAAAGCCTCCGTCTTGTATCTTCACGAGCAGATTCGGGTTCAAACACTGAATGAGGCACACTACCACAGTGAATAGCAATGTGGTCACTGGGCAACTGTGAAATGATTAAATCCGTTTGAATCTAAAACAGAAGAAAAAAAGAGTTGAATTCTGGACAGTTTTTTGGAGTTAAGAAAAGTACTTTAAGTGCCTGTCTGAAATATATACCGTTTATTTGATATTTCTCCGTTCCTTTCTGGCATATCACTTTATCATCAAAGAAATGAATGTTTAGGAAATAAATCTGTGCACGTCACGTGTCCGTTAAAAACAGAATGCCTGGGGTGCCTGGGTGGCTCAGTCGGTTGAGCGTCCGACTTCAGCTCAGGTCACGATCTCACGGTCCGTGAGTTCGAGCCCCGCGTCAGGCTCTGGGCTGATGGCTCAGAGCCTGGAGCCTGCTCCCGATTCTGTGTCTCCCTCCTTCTCTGCCCCTCCCCCACTCATGCTCTGTCTCTCTCTGTCTCAAAAAAATAAATAAACATTAAAAACAAAAAAAACAAAAAAACAAAACAAAAAAAAAACAGAAGGCCTGACCAAGAGTAACCTCAGTAAACAGACTCACTGCAGAAGTCAGTGGCCACTAGCCTTGACTCTACACTTGGTCGGCTGTCTAACTCCCTTGACCTTTGCTGATGACTGCAGCTTCAGAATCACAAGAAGGCTGCCGTGCCTCCAGCCGTCAAATCCAAACCGTGGAGAATGTAGGGTTTTCCTTTCTTGGGTTTCTACTGTTTACCAGAAAAGTATGGTTCTCCCTAGAAACTTACTGCTGCACCTCATTGGCCCACAACTATGTTCCAAATCTCCTCCTGACTGTGATGGAGACGAGAAGATTAAGTATTTCATTTTCCAGATGCTACCTGCCTTCTTTCCTGAATTATAAAGTGCAAGAGACAACACAAAACAAAACCCAAATTCACTCCTGTGGTTTTTTTTTTTCTTTCTTTCTTTCATACCTGGGTAATGGACTTAATAGTTTCATCAGAAGAATCTAGAATAGTTCTGAACCATGAGATGACCCAATAACTTTTATGATCTGACCCCTCAGGGTCTCCAGGTTGGTACCATAAGGTCCTACCAAATAAAGATAACAATAGTGTCCATTACCTCTACGGTACTTTTCTGTATGTCAACCATTGGGCTTAGCGCTTTACATGGTAGCTGAGATACCGTCCTGTCATCTGATGACAGACTGGCTGTTGGACGCCTATTTTAAGGTTCTGGGTTACAGTTTTGTGATATACTAACTGGATGACATTCTGAGTCTCGGTTCTCAATCCCGTAAATGAGGAAAACTAGACTATTCCTTTCCCTACAGAATATTAGGGGGTTCAAAAAAAAGTATTCCAAAAGGGTTGTGAACACCTGAAAACGTTATAGCAAAGACAGGGATTATCATAACCTCCATGTTAAAATTAGTCCGAAAAGAAGAGTTTAAAAAAAAAAAAAGGAACACATGGAGGTCTGTGGCTCACTGCCTGTCCTGGGGGCCTTCCTCAGTCCTTTCCAATCTTCTCCAAAACATCAGCCCCCAAATCCTCACGTTGGTCTGTAGAGGCGATGTCACTTTGTCCCCCTCGGGAGCCCAGCTCCCCATTCCCACCCAGCTCCCTCTCTCTGGCTGGCACCCACCCCCAGGGGCGTTTCATCTGCAAATGTCATGTTGTTTTCATCAACAGACTCTGCATGCCTAGAAACAGTCCCCGCTAGGCTGCTGGGAGCTGCCTTTCGTGTCTGAACAGGTTTAGTGGCATGAATCAGTATTCGGTGCTTCCAAAAATATACACATCTATAGTAAGATAACTGTTCCTCCGTCAGAATATCATGAACATTAGGGGAGACAAATATACTGTCAGATGTAATGACATCCTCCTCCCAGGTCCCTCATAAAGAAGTATTGAGAACACATAATTGCCCTCAAAAGATGTCTATTTTATGATAATCATTACCTAAATATTACACACTAGAGATTTGTACTATTAAAGAGGGCTGAAATTACTCATGAAATATTAGCTGTGTTTTACTTAAGCTCTTTGGACCTAATTCATAAAAATTAATTCACGGTTTGTAAGAGTGATCTCTTATTCCTTAATAGAATACTTCTGTAATTCATTAAATTCCTTAATGCCATCATCCCTGATCACATACATTTCAATTCTAGTCTTCCAGTATGAAAAAAAGAAAAAAAGAAAAAACCCGAACTTTCGGCAAGTCGAGGAAACATCAGAGTTTTCAAGCAGGACCCACCTCTCAGAAGATCATGAGAAACTTACAGAATATGGAGGGGGAGACAAAATGCAACAAAAGTCGACCCAGATATGTCTGGTTTTCAAACACATGTGTGACTATCTGGGAGTAAACCTACATTAAGAAAATGTTCATTTTGGAGGAACTGCTCTCAGAACAGACGGGTCCTCTCCGACAAGGGAAGCCCGATTTCTAAACTGTCAAAGCACATCCTAGATTTCCTGGAATTGCTTGGCCTTGAGATTTTCATTGTCCTTAAGCTGTTAACAACAAGGGGCTCTGGGTTGTGTGGGGAGACCGTGACCTGCACGCTTCTCAGCTTTGCCTAAGAGTCTCAGGGACGCCGTACCGTAAAACGTAATTTACGATTTCCCACACTGACGATTCAGTAAGTATTGATTCACATCATCTCCACCTCTGGGCTGTAACACCCATGAGGGCAAGGCGTTCCTCTGTCTTGTTGACTTTTGCATCCTTGGCCACGTGATAGAATTTCCATCAGCATATATATTTTTTTCCATCAATATTTTTAAATCAAAAGCTAACAGGGATGCCGGGGTGGCTCCGTCGGTTGAGCCTCTGACTTCAGCTCAGGTCATGATCTCACAGTTTGTGGGTTCGAGCCCCATGCCGGGCTCTGTGGTGACAACTCAGAGCCTGGAGGCTGCTTTGGATTCTGCGTCCCCCTTGCTGTCCCTCCCCTGCTCATGCTCGTCTCTCTCTGTTGCTCAAAAGTGAATAAAGGTTAAAAAAAAATTTTTTTTAAAAAGCTAACATATTTTACTAATTCCCTCTTGCCTAACAAGGAGAAATTCAAGTCACCATGCATTTGTTGATTTTCCACTAGGAATACTGATAAAGATGGAGAAAATAATCCCTTACATTTATATTATTCTTAAGAGTTTACTAACTTTGTGTGTGTCACAGAGTGTTGTGCTCACATTAACCCTACGGGGAATTAGGGTCCATTTTCTTCCAGTACTTTGTAAGTAAGGATACTGAGATTCCAGGAAGGGACATAATGCAAAGCGACCCCACAGTGGGGTAAAAGGCGACAGGGCTGAACGTCAGCACATGTAGACTCTGTATCTATCTGCCACTGTTTACAATGAACAAGTCACTTAATTTTGGTGTCTTCATTAGAGAAATGATTAGGAACACCATGACGTATTGTTCTCTAAAAAGTATTAGGAAGAAGATGAACAAGACCCTTTCTGGTTAAATCAGCCTCTGCCGAGAACACTGGTCCTAAGGGACGTGCAGAGAGACGCGTGTATGGTGTCTCCAGGATGTTGCCTTCGGCCACATGGAACAGAATCAGGTTGCAGGAGCACGAGGAAAGGGGGACAGTTCTCTCACGTGACACCAACCCGGGCTGGGCCAGCCACTGGCCGGGTGAGTCAGGCACTTTCCTGCCTCATCCTTCCAGGGAGGCCCTTGACCTTCACGGTCCAAGGTGATTACTCCACTTCCCGGCCTCGGGACTCTGTTCCAGGCAGATGGGTGAAGGGCAAATTCTCTTGCTAGCTCTCAGTATAACCAAAAATTTTACTCAGAAGACTCCCACTTAAATCGCGTTGGCCAGAACTGGATCACATGTTCACCTCCGGCTAACGCGAGTGTGGACTTGTAAGCGTGTTAGCCTCCTGGACGAGAGTGTGGTTTTCTTCCAAAGGAAGAAAGGTAGAACAGACATTGGCAGGACATCAACAGTACCGATGCACGTGGCGGAGCGATTGAGGACAGAACGAGGACGGAATTTTTCCAATTATTTTGTGAATCCATACACTGGGGCTCTCAGGGTAAGCGTGCGTGAGGGTTGAATTATATCCTCCCTCCCAAAGTCACATGTTGAAATCCTACCTCCCAGGACCTCACATTGTAACCTGTTTTGTTTTGTCAACAAGGCCATTGCCGGTGTAATTAGTTAAGATGAGGTGATTGGAATGGGTCATAATCTAATATGGCTGCTGTCCTTATAAAAAGGAGAAATTTGGACACAGACACCCATGGAGGGAGAACACCGTAGGACCATGAAGAGGGCCATCGACCAGCCAAAGAGAGAGGGCTCAAATGGATCCTTCCCTCACAGCCCTGAAAGGAAACCAACACTCCCGACCCCTTGATCTTACACTTCCAGCCCCTGGCACTCTTGAGACAATAAAGAAACTGTTGTTCGAGCCACCCAGTAGCTTGTCGAGCAAGCTACAACAGGGGGACTACAGTAGATATGCTTTCCCATGTTTTTTGACCAGGAGGCACTTTTTCACAAAACACTTGAAAAAAAAATACTGTCCCGCAGAATGTAGTTTTTTTTTTCAATTCCATTGAAGTGGAGTCATTTCACCTAAAACCAGGGTGTCTGACATCCCACGGCACTTTGCTTTTGACCGTATCATGTACTGAGTGTTCCATAATAGAGTTTCAGTACGTGTGTTTCAGTGATTTTTCTCCAGGTTGGTACCATAAGGTCCTACCAAATAAAGATAACAATAGTGTCCATTACCTCTTCGGTACTTTTCTGTATGTCAACCATCGGGCTTAGCGCTTTACAGACATTTTCTTTTCTAACCATCACGAAAGAACAATGAAGCAGGTACCACTACCTTTTCCAGTTTACGAATGTGAAAACTTAACATATAAACAGCTTCTTGACACTGAGTGTAGATTGTTGTTGATTCTTTAAATAAACTTCTTTATTAAAGTGTAACCAACCTAATGAAAAGCACACG